>NC_092334.1:672746250-673990625 GCF_046630445.1 Rutidosis leptorrhynchoides
TACATCTGATAAATCTATCTAAATTTACTATACTATTCTTATATGATGTCTTACACAATTTTTTTGTTAGAATCTATTGAAGAGTATTATTAGAAACAAAACAAACATGAAATAAGAACAAACATGAAATAAGAGTGTATTTATAAAATTGGATGGTGAAAGTTCACTCCCAAATACAAGTATATATGCTTAATTAATTAACAGTGTCATCTCCTTTAATTACTTAGCAGCGCCGTCTCATTTAAACATAAAAATGGGTTCGTATAAATACATTTTATTTTAATACATATAAAACGAAAAATACTTCTAAAAAGTTATCGGTAGAACTTTTAATTCTTATAAACATTGAACTCTTATAAACTTTATGTGATTTGATCTATAAAAAAATATATATAAATGAATGAATTCAAATTTTTGGACTTCAAAATTCTGGAGCAAAACTAATATAAGGAGAGAATGAAGAGAAGTTTACTTGTGTAAGTTATATACTATGAGTGTATGAGTGTATCACTTCAGTTTTCTCCATTCTCATTAGAAAAAAGTCTTAATGAATCCTCATCTTAAATTTCTCCGATTTGGTACACAAGTTGTTAAATATTATTGTATTTTTGTACGATAATTATAGATGCATCGAGTATTTATTGGATTACAATGACTATTAGTAGCTACTATAAGTCATTTACAAGAGTCATTATATTTACCTCATAAAATTGATGCATAAAACACATGGTATGCATCAAGTAATTATACTATATACACTAATATTATAGAAATATAAATATATATTTCTTATAAGCTTTTATCAACACCCTTTACAAAACTCTGAAATCTTAATGTCGGTTTTATAATAGGATACCATGTATTATTGTAATTCATTAACGAATTAAAGAGGCATTGATTTAACAGTATTGAGGAACCCCGTATGGCTTATGTATTCGAGTTTTGAGGTGAACATTTATAAATATCCATAAATAAATTCATGTACACTGTGTGAGTTTAAGCTTCAAAAGATTAATAAAGAAATGATAAACATAAATACTTAAGCAAATACATTATATTATTTTAAACTGCTTATTTTTGTTCTAGGGGCAATTAAATTATGACGCAGTGATATTATATAGATTATTGTTTAAAGTTTAATAATGACTAATGTTTTACTTTAACACTAATTGTTGCGCGTAGTAAGCCATTGATTATTTTTACTTTTTACATTAAAGTAATATAAAAATATATATTTGATATATATCAACATTCTAGATCTCTTAACCATTGATTTGATTTTTGTTAAATTGCACAAGAATATTTTCAAAGGAAAACTCCAACACGTACTTTACAATCAAAATTGCCGTCTATCTTATCACTTTTGGGTTTTGTGTGTGTTACCTCTTTTGTTAGGTAGTACTAGTATTATTAAAAAAATATCTGAAATTTTGATACTATAAGATTGTGATGTCGGGCTTGTCATTTCATGAAGCTTTTAGTATCAACTAGTTATTGAACTCTCGCTTCACGCCGGGGGTTCGGTTTTCAATGTATTTTATTGCGTTTAGTAAAATTATTTTGTGGCTAACGATGATGTCGTTGAAGCGCAACTCGAGTCGAACTAAAAGGTGTAACCCGTGAGAGATTTAAATGTTCTTTTAAATTAACAATATATGTGCATCTCCGCGTTTCGCTATGGAATTGTCGACTTTTAAAAATTTAACGCAAAATCAACGTGTATGAAAAGTACCCCAAATATTTAGCGTTTTTTAAAAAACGTCCGTTTTGCGTATAGCTGGTGACATTGTGTTCCTAAAATTATTTCGAGTTTAACGATGGTGTCGGAAAATTTTAACTCGTTGCGAGCGAGAAGATATGACCCGTTGAATATTTGGGTGAAGTTTATTTAAGATTTTTTATGAAAATGGTTATTTGACACTTTACCCTCCTGTTTGGGGGGTCGATTTGAATTTTTCAAAAAAGTGTGGGGGCGTTGTTTGTAAAATGAAATTTAGTTTAAATTTTAAAAAAATGTGAAAAATCGAAAATGCCCCTGGTTACTGTTCGTAAGCTTTGTCTGTTAGTTAATATGTAAATGTAAATGTAAATTTCAGTCTTTCTTGATAACTTTGTGCTTTAAAGTTAAACTAAGATAATTATCTCTCTTTTCACCTCAAATCAATTTAATGGTCCATACTCAAAAAAATGTTATTTAATAGTACTAGATATTACTATTACAGTATTTTATTTTTTTACTTTACAGTTTTATCTAAAATTTACATTATTATTTTTATTTATTTTTAAAAGTTGACAATTAATTTTGAGCAATACAAAAATATATACTGAACAATAAATTTGGAAATGTTGAAATACATAAAACATATATATTTTTTATAAATAATTCATATACCGTGCATTAAAATCTTATACAATATAAGTTCTCAATAAGCAATTTTAGTATTTCTATTAAAGTATAATGATACATAGGGATGGCAAAATGACCCGTACCCGATGGGGAAACCCGAAAACCGTTATAATTGGGTCGGGTTTGACCCGAGTCCGTCGGGTCATGGACCGAGTATGGGGATGGTTACAAAAAAATTCCGAGTTCGGGTTCGGGTATGGTTTTGGATACAAACTCATTTACCCCGACCCGTATACCCGACCCGTATATCCAACCCGTATACCCGACCCGCATACCCGTATACCTGGCCCGAGGAATTATAATAATAATTTTATGTAAAATTTTAGTATTAGTAGTATATTGTTAATGTATGAAAGATTTCTCTTATTTGTTTTGAAAACGAGTATAATTTCATTCAATATAATATACAACAAGTTTTCTAGATGTGATATTTTATATACTTTGTGTATTTGAGTATTTTAGAAACTTTTCGATCAACTTTTTATATATGATATTTTATAATACTTAAAACATGAAGTAGTTAAGTTATTTTTCAATATTTTGATTTGGTAACTTATTGAAAAATAAATACAAAATGACTAATCAGGTATACCCGTTTACCCGTGGGGAAATCCGAAATCCGATAGTATGTAGGTAAATGGGGACCCGACGGGTTTCGGTCCGGGTTTGGGGTGGGGTTTCTTAATCGGGTTCGGGTCCGGGATTACCTAAACCCGACCCAAACCCCACCCGATACCATCCCTAATGATACATCAATATTCTTTAAATTTAGAAGAAACTGATATGTTTCCTTTTATTTTCTTGATTAAAATGTATAAAATTAAAGAAACAAATTATATTATATATAGAGATGGAGTTATTATTACTTTTCGATTGTACATTTTGTATTTTGTATATATATCCTAATACTCACCTAAATATGTGTCGTTTGGTGCCCATTTGAATGCCGCTTAATTGTCCGTAGTCATACTGATTGTTTGTGTAAACTACACATGAAACAACTTTTTTTTTTCAGTTTACTTTTTAAACTTTTTCACACTCTATTCATTTATAATTTTTCTTACATTTCATTTAATAAACGGTTTCTACCAAATTTCAATGTGATTATTGTAATTATAAATTACCAAAAAGTGTTTAATGTATACTCTAATGGAACCGTTTATTGTTGCAAACTATGTCTGGCAGCAATGTGTAGGTTATCCCTACTAGTGAAACAATGTTTAAGGTATAGGGCTAAATCATTTTCCAGAATGCGAACGTTTTTTTTTTTTTTTTTATTTGACATTTTTTTCCTTTTCCAAAGTAGCTTAAAAACTGTTTTTCCAATATTCTTTTTCTCCTCAAACAATTTTCTCAACCCACTATATAGTTTTAACTTTTGATATCATTTTATATAATGCAAAAATTAATGATGTATTCTTTTATAAACATCTAGTAAAATTAATATAAAAGTATAATAATATTTTCAAAATTATTACACCCTCTATTTTTACGAATTGCGCTAAATCAGTTGTTCACTTCTATAAGTAGATAAAACAAGAAGTTAAAGTTAATCTTTTTTTTTTAAAAACAAATATTGTACTATTTATAACTATAAAAGTTTATACATTATTCTTCTAATTTAATTTTCTGATAATTATTTTAATTGTAACAAATTAATTATTCATTTATAGATGATTATCTCTCCTTTTATCACAATGTACTGACAGCCCTCCGCTAATTCTATTCTATTCTATCTATATACTAAAAGCAACAGCTGGGTTACTATTAGTAAATAGTAACCCCTTCCATGCTTCATCGACTTGTACGTTACGCTGAAAATATTGTACCCACAAGGGATACTACTCATCTACAGTGTGTTTTTTTTTTAAATTTCCCCCTTATTTTCGCCTACAATTTTTTCTAAAGGCCCTTACAAAAACGCTTTCTGAGCGCTAATTCTATTCTATTCTATCTATATACTAAAAGCAACAGCTGGGTTACTATTAGTAAATAGTAACCCCTTCCATGCTTCATCGACTTGTACGTTACGCTGAAAATATTGTACCCACAAGGGATACTACTCATCTACAGTGTATTTTTTTTTTAAATTTCCCCCTTATTTTCGCCTACAATTTTTTCTAAAGGCCCTTACAAAAACGCTTTCTGAGTGTTTTTTAACTTATTCTTTCCCAAAAAAACGTTATCCATAATTCTTTTTTTTTTACTATACTTTTCCCCTAAAATTTTTTTTCAACTTTTGCCAACAACGTTTCATCTCTATGTTTTTTCCTCCTTTACCTTGTTTCTTTTTTTATCTTATTATTACCATTCTTTTTCCTTACAATCTTTTTTTTAACTTTAACAAACATTATCAACAATGTCAGATCTCTATGTTTTCCTTTCCTTTCCCCTATCAAATTTGTCAAACGTAACCCGGGCAACGCCGGGCACCCCACCTAGTTAGAAACTGTTGGGAAGTTATCCAACATCGGTCATGGACAAAAACAAATGTATGCATATAAGTCAAAGGGGAAGTCCCTCTATCACCAATTGGTTTTAGAAAAAGATGGACTCTTGGACTTATATGTTGTACATGTTGTTGGACTATACGATTTATCAATTCTGTCATGGTATCAGAGCTTAGGTGGACGGTTTGTTCTACAGCGAGTTCGAGTCAGGCCCCCATGAGTGTGTCGCCGTCGCTACAAAGAGATTGAGTCAGGTCTTCTTCTTGCCGCCATCTCTACAACCGTTCCACGCCTCGATGTGAGGGGTCGTGTTGGGAAGTTATCCCACATCGGTCATGGACAAAAATAAATGTATGCATATAAGTCAAAGGGGAAGTTCCTCTATCACCAATTGGTTTTAGAAAAGGATGGACTCTTGGACATATATGTTGTACATGTTGTTGGACTATACGATTTATCAAGTGGGTGATTTAAATAAATGCTAGAAAATAAAATGATTTAGAAATATTGGACGTCACAATTTATATAAAATTGAAAAAATTAACAATATCATATCAATATTATTATAATAATAATAATAATAGAAGTCTGAGTTCATCAATATCTGCCCAACAAAATAACAAACATGTGCTTTTCACGCCTTGGTGTATCCACTAAAATAAGTAGGTGTAAAATAACACAAATTGACAAAACTGAGAAATCTATATAATGACAAACCTTTTGTTTTCTTTATTCGATGTATGCATCTTGCAAAGCATAGATGAAGACGTACGGTGCTTTTGTTTGTCTCATGATTTAACATTGAATGCAAGATAATTCAATATTTAAAGGGTTTGTTTTTTAATTCTGAATGATTCAGCATTCAATGATTAATTATTCATAGCTTAAATTTTTCTTAACTGTTAAGCATCTATATTTTATATAATATTAATTTTTATTTTTAATTATATTTAGAACACTTACAAAACAACTATACTGTAATTTTATTTTTGTTAAATGTTAATAAGGTACACATCATTCACATTTTCGTTCAAAATAATTATCAAACGGGTTTGTTATTCAGAAACAACTTCATTCAGAACTTTTAAATCACTCAGATTATGAATCATTCAACGCTTAATCATGATTTTTTGTCTGGTCAATATTTTTATTTAAAGTTTTTTACATAAATAGAAAACAAAGAGCTGATGATGCCATACAAGGTACTCCGTAATTGGTAGAGGACAATTTGTTAACATATGAAGAATCATATTACGAGGAAGAGTTGCATCGAGGGCTTTAAAAAAAAGAAGATGAAGATCCTGCGTAAATTAGGTTAAGCCGAAGAGGCGTAGGGGAAAGGAAAAAAAATTAGGATTGAATCTTGTTAGGCTGATACTGTGTGAATGTTTTAGAATTAACCTCCTCAACTTGAGGTAGATATCGACATTTGTATTTGTAATGATATGAATAAAAAGTTTACATAAATACAAATTACAAATTATGGAAATTATAACAAACTAATCAATCTTTTCTCTATCAGATATCACACTAGTTATTGTATTGTACCCTTAGGTATTTATCTTATTTCTTATTTGCTAACTGTATTTTCTCTCAACTAACTATTGCAGCACAAACATTGTTGGCTGGGCAGTTATGATAGCAATTGGATTCAATATAGCTATCAGGTTAGGTTCTAAACAAGCTTCTCTCAATTCAACATATTCACCTTTGTCCAAATACATATAAGAAATAATATGTAGTGCTAGCAGCACGCATTTTACGCGTGGTTTTTCTATATATATTTTTCCTGATAGAGCTAATGATAAAATATATAATTTTTGGTTACAGTGTAAGGGTGTCAAATGAACTAGGGGCAGGCCACCCAAGAGCTGCAAAATTCGCAATCGGGGTGGTAGTGGCGTCCTCATTCACATTCGGTACCATGCTCGCCATCCTTCTACTCATTTTCCGACATCAATATCCAGCCATTTTCGCCGATAGTATGGAAGTTCAAGAAGCGGTTTACGCTCTCACTCCATTACTAGCAGCTTGCCTTATCATTAACAATATTCAACCTGCACTCACAGGTACCTAACACATTGATTAAAAATCTGCATTTTTTTCAACTAACTTAGTTATATCTTAACCTTTATTTTGCTTATTAAAAGGCTAACAACTGTTTTACATGTATAATGCAGGGGTGGCGATTGGGGCGGGTTGGCAAGCTGTGATAGCTAAAATAAATATTGCATGTTACTACATCTTTGGCATCCCTTTGGGACTCGTTCTGGGATTTGTAGCCGACTGGGGCATCATGGTCAGGATTTTTTGTTTATTTTGATTTGTTTTAAT
The DNA here is from genome assembly GCF_046630445.1 of Rutidosis leptorrhynchoides. NCBI lineage: Eukaryota > Viridiplantae > Streptophyta > Magnoliopsida > Asterales > Asteraceae > Rutidosis > Rutidosis leptorrhynchoides. The sequence continues at coordinate 672,753,442 of NC_092334.1, forward strand.
CTTTTTTTTTTATTTATTTCTTGGATCTTTAATTAACAAATGAGAGAAATTTGCAGGGTATATGGATAGGCATGTTGACTGGAACTGTGGTACAAACAACCATACTATTCTTGATTTGTTACAGAACCAACTGGGACAAAGAGGTACTTTAATAGTTTAATATATGGACTACAGTAATTAATAACATACTGAACAATTATAAAAAAAAAAATAAGATGCTGTTAAACTTAAACCAATAACACCTTATGCAACTTCTGGCCTATTCGAAATGCATCATTTGAAAGTTAATTATTTGAGGGTTACGTGTATTAAAATGTTAGGAACTGGTAAGAGCAAACTTATTTGGCCCATTTGTACATTTGGCAACAATATACAACCAAAATTGACCTGTTAGCATAAATTTCACACACTGCAAATTATTAGCTGAACTCACTATAACTATGTGTTTGTTTGCAGGCCTCAATGGCTGACAAGAGAATTAAAGAATGGTCAGGTCAAAGGAATGTAGCTGAAGTGCAATAAAATGCAACTGATTTTATTTGGATGTATGTAACATATTTTAATTAGTTATTCATGAGCTTATTCAATCAATATCTAAATTGTGCGAATAAAATTGTAGTTGTTATTCGATTTTAGTAACGCTATTTAACGAATAAAATTCTAGTTGTTATTCAATTTTGATAACGCTTTTTGACAAATGTTGATTAATTGAATTCGACCGCTACATACTTTGTTAAAACTATTAATGTGTGGTTAATAGCCAATCTGGACTTGGTATATATTTACCAATTTTGTTAAAGTTCTTATTACTTAAATAACTACATGACCACATTTCCTCATAAAAAGATAATCAGACATCAGGCCCTTTTTTTTTTAGTTGACCTTATATAACAATACATATATATAGCAGCAGGAGTAATATAAAATCAAGACTTGCAAATTATGAACAAATGAAATTAAATGAAACCATATAGGAGTAACAATGAAAGGCGTTTCATTACTTATATTCACGTTATCTGCGGGTTTTCTTTTTCCCTACTTGCGTAGACTTCGCTTAAACCTTTTCTGCGGCGTTGTATTTACCCACTTACTTTCCGATGATGATGTTGTTGTAGCATTCGACGTGAAAACATTTTCATCTTTTTCAGATACTTGGTCATCAAAATCAGTAATTGGATTAACAGAAGTTTGTTGTATAATAGATAGTTCCTTCATCAAGTCTCTGATTATAATGCTATTTAAAGCACGATTTTCTGATTCATCAGTAGTGGCGATCAACAAATCACGTACACGAGTGACCGGGAGATCGACGAATGATTCGGGAAATGAATTTTTGAAAGAACATGGTTCGTCGGGGAAAGAATTAGCAGACGCAAAAACGTCTTCCCAGTTAGAAGGAAATCCACGATGGAAAACATCTAACACCTGTTCATAACTTACAAAATATGAATTACAACGGACTTTTAGTCTTTTACATTAATATTCATTTTATTATTAAAAGCAAATTACACCACAATGTATCCACCACTACCACTTCTGCTGTCGTATGTACAAGGTTGAAAAAGACGCGAGACGGGGTCGGGACCTGTCGAGACAGACGTTGACAACGTCTGGCGTTGACTTTTATATATATAAATATATATACACGTATTTTAAAGCCAAAAAACCTTCGTTGACAAGATTGTACCTATAATCGCTATTATCGTTAATATAATACAAAAAAAAAAAGTAGCATTAAACTACGACAATGTTGATAGATTTGACCGAGACCGGCGTTGATCCGACCTTTCCCGCGGACCGTTGACCACTTATTAGAAGACGGGACGGGGTCGAGACGGGCTAGTCACCAAAATGCCGCAACGAGCGTCGCAACAGACGCATCGGACGTCATTTACAACACTGCGTATGTATTGAACTAAAAAAATCGTTGCAATGTTTTAAACTTCAATTCACATAGAACTCGGCGAGTAGCACTCGGTTGGCCGAGTGGTACTCGGTCAAACTGGTCAACCCTCTGTCAATAGGGGTTTTTAGAGATTACTCGGCCAAAACGCGGGATTACTCGGGCAAAACTCAAACTTGGTCAAAATCCAATTACTCCCAAGCAGTGTTGTAAAAAACCCGATTACTCGCCGATTAATCTCCGATTAATCATTTTTAAGAGCAATCCGTTCCGATTTCCAAAAATTCGTTTAATTAAACGGTCAACGTCCATTTATGGGTCAAAATCGAATTTGGTAACCAAAGTCGGTCAAAGTAAAAAATGGTTACCATTTTAACATGAATTTAAACTAGAACTTTATAGTTTTGGAGCAAAATGAATAATTTTAGACAATTATGTTAAAGTTTATTTTTATATTTATGATTTTTTTCTATATTTACACATAATTTTTAAAAATTTAATATTTAAATGTATACAGTACAATCCGATTAATCCTCGATTAATCCCCGAATTGCCGATTAATCTTTCCAAAGTACCGACCGATTAATCCCCGAATAGCGAATTTTGCAACCTTGCTCCCAAGTAATCCATCCCCAAGTTACAGATCACTCTCTAAAAAATTCGGTCAAAGTCAAACGTTGTCAACATCGGATTACTCATTGACCAACTTCATTTCATCAGAAAAAGTTATCATTATAAAGATTATGTAATCGTGTTAGATAGATCAGTCATTTATTTATATACCTGAAGGGAGAAGCCATTAGATAACGTCTAATCCTTATGTAAGGAGTCACCAATAGTGATTATGATGCCATCAACTGCTTCAAGAGTGTTGTTATCCAGCCTCCTAGCAATTGGTGCTGATTCAAATACTAGTTGAAATTCGTTTTCATTTTTGTTGCGTTTGCAACTCGATGCAGACCCTAAAAGTCGCATTCCTCGTGTCCTGTGGCAATTTTATTTTTTATTAGGCTAAATAAATCAGATTATTTTAAACATTAAATTAATTAATCAATCGATAAAAAAAAAAAAAAGAGTAAAACTATATGATTACAGACAGAATTAGAAATTAAATTGAAATATATACTATAAATGATGTTAATTACTCTTTGTTGGTGTAACCTCCAACACCTAACTTAGATTCCTTTTTATCGGGCTTTATGAGCCACCATTCCTTCAGGAAAACCTGCAAATATCATGATTTAATTTAATTTAATTTAATAAGAAGTCAAATTAGGCAATCAAATTGCAATGTAGAAACAAGACTTACTGATTTACGGTTTGATGAAGAATTGGGCGTTTTAGATGCGCTGGAAACATTCTCCATAAGCCTCACCAAATTCTAATAAACCAAACCCTAACTTAGCTTCTGGGAGAGAAAATGGCTAGCGGGAAAATAAAATACTCCGTACACAAATGGCTGGAGAAATAAGTGGGCGAGTTTTTTTTTACGAGTGAAAAAGAATAAGAAACCAACCGACACAATCCGGTCCAAAGAATTTAAATATTTAAGGATGAGGTTAAAAAAATAGCCTTACACCCTAACGAATAATATAAGTTATTAAAAAATGACTCTTAATTTTAACGAAAAATATATGCATTTTGCAAAAAGGCTCTTTGAGCATTGCTAGAATATTAGTGGACTTTGATTTTATCTTTTTCTCAGGCTTTTGATTGTTATTTTTGGGTCTATTGTGTTTCGCCTCCGCTACTTCATTTGTGTTTCTCTAGTTCTCATGTTTCTCAAATCTCCGATTATACCTATATATATAAATAAAAATTTAGCCCCTGAAAACCTTGTGCCTCGAGCGGTCGATCACCTTGTTCCCTCTTCAGGCCTCCCATGGGAATACACATACCATAACAGAGTTAGGGAAAAAATATACTCATATCAAGTAGATTACTTGATACGATGAGTCATGTTGTCTTCTTTGGAACTAATTTGGTCAGTTGGGTCACTAAGAAGCAGATGTTTGTTTCTCAATAGCGAGTATAAAGCAGTTGTGGCAACACTTCTGGGGATTTATGGTTGTCTAATTTTCTACGTGGAATGAGTGTACATTCGTCTACTAAACCCGTTCGTCTACTGCGATAGCTTGGGTGTCACTCAACTAAGTGCCAATCCAGTCTTCCCTTCCCGTGTGAAACACTTAGCTCTCACTTATCACTTTATTTAGGAACAAGTTCAACTAGGGACCATAAGGGTTACACATGTCTCGACAACGGATCAACTTGCTGATGCACTCACCAAACCGCTACCTCGCACTACTCTTCAATATCTCATGTACGAGAGCGGTCTCGTTTCCAGGCCGTCTGTCTTGAGGGGGCATAATAAGGATAAAGCTATTGATGACTAAGTTGATAAGGATATCGACTACCATATTTGTTGAATATTGGAGTAGGTGAGTCAATACTCACATGAGAATTGAATGGTATTTGGTGCCTACAATTTGTGTTAGGCAAATTTGACTACTTGCATGCATTCATACTACACCAACCTCATTTCTACTACTATAAATAGAGCCATCATATAGCTCATTTGTTCATCCCAAAACACATTCTCAATTGTTTACTAAAAGAGTTAAATAGAGAGTTAGTGAGTATTAATCTCCTAATTACAAGAGATATAAATATTAGTGCTTATCCTTGTAATTAGAGACAAGTGTAATTCCTATTATTCTTATTAGTGAAACGTTTCTTTCCTTGCCCGTGGTTTTTACCCTTTTGGGTTTTTTCACGTTAAATCTCGGTGTCTCTTTATTGTCGCTATTTCATTTATTACTAGCGGTTTGCTGTAATTCGGTGTCACTTTTCTCAACAAGTTGTATCAATAGCTAAGGCCTAATATCTAGTGTGTATTAATCTACTTATCGTATGCTTTGTGGTTGCCACGGGAGTGGATCGTCTACATCAGAAAATAAGTAAGATTATTTTCACTCGATAAAAATTATCGGGTACTATTTCTCGTAAAAATAGTATTGTCGAAAAGAAGATTGTAATTATAGCAATGTCTACAAAATTTGAAATTGAAAAGTTCAACGGGAGTAACTTCTCGTTATGGAAACTAAAGATGAAAGCTATCCTGAGAAAGGATAAGTGTTTGGCGGTCATCAGTGGACGTTCCGCCGAAGTCACTGATGAAAAATGGGAAGAGATGGACGGTCAGGCTATCGTAAATCTTCATCTGGCACTAGCAGATGGCGTTTTGTCTAGCATAGAAGAAAAGAAGACGGCGAAAGAGATTCGGGATAACCTCGTAAAATTGTACGAGACCAAATCACTCCAAAACAAGATATTCCTTAAGAGGAAACTTTATGCGCTACGTATGAATGAATCTACTTCAGTTAATGAGCACATTAATTCTTTGAATACTCTATTTTCTCAACTCGCTTCATTAAGTTGCAATATAGAGCCAAAAGAACGTGCTGAACTTTTACTTCAGAGTCTACCTAACTCGTATGATCAACTCATTATTAACTTAACCAATAATGTTCTCTCGGAGTATCTAGTCTATGATGAAGTTGCGGCTGCTATTCTAGAAGAAGAAAATCGGCGCAATAACAAGGAGGACAAACAAACCGGTTCACGACAAATGGAGGCCTTGGTGGTGTCAGGAGGGAGATCAACGGAACGTGGCCCAAGTGGGAGTCACAATCATGGTAAACCGAAGTCTAAAAAGAAGAAGACCTATACATGCTACAATTGTGGCAAGAAAGGTCACCTGAAGAAGGATTGTCGGAGTTTAAATGACTCAAATCCTCAAGGAAATATTGCAAGCACTTCAGATGATGGGACTGCTTTGGTTAGTGAGGCAGTGGTAGCAAATGAAGGCAGAAAGACATTTGTTGATGTCTGGTTATTTGACTCGGGAGCTACTTTTCACATGACCCCTAGAAGAGAATGGTTCAAACAATATGAATGTATCTCGGGAGAGTCTGTATACAGTTGCAATGATCATGAACTAAAGATCATTGGACTTGGAGATATCATTCTGAAGATGCACGATGGTACAGTTCGTACTATTCAAGGTGTACGACACGTGGAGGGTTTGAAGAAGAACTTATTGTCTTTAGGACAATTGGATGATCTTGGTTGTAAGATGGAGATACAAGACATGATCATGAAAATCATGAAAGGCGCAGTTGTACTTATGAAAGGAGAAAAGGTGGGTGCTAATCTATACATTCTGAAAGGAGAGACGGTACGAGAAGCGGAAGCATCCGTTGCTTCGAATATTTCAAGTGATAAAGCTGCTATAACATGGCATCAAAAGCTTGGACACATGTCTGAATAAGGTATGAAGATTCTTGTTGAAAGAAATCTTATTCCTGGTCTTACAAAGGTATCACTACCTTTCTGTGAGCATTGTGTAATCAGCAAGCAGCATCGCCTGAAGTTTAACACATCAAATTTTAGAAGTAAATTGGTTCTAGAATTGGTTCACTCTGATGTGTGACAAGCACCAGTTCAATCCCCAGGAGGAGCAAAGTATTTTGTATCATTTATTGATGATTACACTAGGAGATGTTGGGTGTACCCAATCAAGAGGAAGGAGGATGTGTTTGAAGTTTTCAAAGTTTACAAAGCGCGGGTTGAACTTGAATCTGGTAAAAAGATCAAGTGTTTCAAGACAGATAATGGAGGAGAATACACTGGTAATGAATTTGATAAGTTCTACAAACAAGAAGGTATCAAAAGGCAGTTCACGACGGCATACACTCCTCAACAAAACGGAGTGGCAGAGCAGATGAACAGAACCTTGTTAGATAGAACAAGGGCGATGTTGGCAACTGCAAGCTTGGGAAAATCATTCTGGGCAGAAGCAGTAAGTACTGCATGTTACGTGATACATCGGTCACCATCAACTGCAATTGAATTGAAATCGCCGATGGAAATGTGGACTGGAAAACCAGTTAGTTATTCTGACCTTCATGTATTTGGAAGTCCTGTGTACGCAATGTACAATTCTCAAGAAATGACAAAGTTGGATCCGAAGTCCAGAAAGTGTTTGTTCTTGGGGTATGCTGATGGAGTTAAGGGGTATCACTTGTGGAACCCCACTGCCCACAAAGTAGTCATCAGCAGAGATGTTGTCTTTACGGAAGACAAAGATCTTAAAGATTTTAGCACTTTAAAAGAAACTACACCGATACAGGTTGGAAATGAATTTCATAAAGATTCTTCTGAAGCAATACCAGAGCACGAGGAAAATCAAGTAGTCGTTCATGAAGCTCCAACGACTCGTACTTCTAATCGGGAACGAAAACGTCCAGGTGGCACTCGGATTATATTATGGAAAGCAATGTTGCATATTATCTTCTAACAGAGGAAGGAGAACCAACAACTCTTCGCGAGGCACTAAATCATTCAGATGCATCTCAGTGGATGACAGCTATGCAGGAAGAAATTGAAGCTCTTCATAAAAACAAAGCATGGGAACTTGTGTTATTGCCGAAAGGTAGAAAACCTATTGAAAATAAATGGGTGTATAAGATCAAGCGAAATGGCGATGATCAAGTGGAGCGGTATCGTACAAGACTGGTGGTTAAAAGATATGCACAGAAAGAAGGTAAAGACTTTAATGAAATATTTTCTCCTGTGGTTCGACTTACAACAATTTGAGTAGTTCTAGCGATGTGTGCTACATTTAATTTGCATCTAGAGCAGCTATATGTGAAAACTGCATTTCTTCATGAAAATCTTGAAGAAGAAATTTATATGCTTCAACCAGAAGGTTTTGAACTACAAGAAAAAAAGAACTTGGTTTGCAGGTTAAAGAAATTTCTGTATGGTTTTAAACAGGCGCCGAGATGTTGGTACAAGAGATTTGATTCTTTCATAATGAGCCTTGAATATAACAGACTTTATGCAGACCCTTGTGCATATTTCAAGAGGTATGGAGACAATGATTTTGTCATTATGCTGTTATATATAGTCGACATGTTGGTTGCAGGCCCTAACAAAGATCGTAATAATAAGCTGAAGGCTCAATTGGCTAGGGAGTTTGAAATGAAAGACTTGGGTGCCGCAAACAAGATTCTAGGGATGCAAATTCACCGAGACAGAGATAATAGGAAGATTTGGCTTTCTCAAAAGAATTATTTGAGGAAAATCTTAAAGCGTTTCAATATGCAAGATAGTAAGCCAATCTCAACCCCACTTCCTACTAATCTCAAGTTATCCTTCGTTATGTGTCCTAACAGTGAAGACGAGAGGAAGAAGATGTCTCGAGTACCGTATGCATCAGCAGTGGGAAGTTTAATGTTCGCAATGATATGTACAAGACCAGACATTGCACATGCAGTGGGAGTAGTTAGTCGGTACATGACGAATCCTGGTAAAGAGCATTGGAATGCGGTAAAGAGGATCCTAAGATACATTAAGGGTACCTCGGATGTTGCTTTATGTTATGGGGAACCAGAATTTACTGTCAAAGGGTATGTTGATTCAGCTTATGCAGGTGATATGGATAAAAGTAAATCCACCTCCGCATATGTTTTTACACTTTGTGGTGGAACAGTAAGCTGGGTTTCAAAACTGCAGTCAGTTGTGGTCACATCAACAACAGAGGCAGAATATGTTGCAGCTGCTCAAGCTACTAAAGAGGCGGTACGGTTGAAGATGTTGTTGAAGGAACTTGGGCACAAACACGAGAATAACACTATATTTTGTGACAACCAGAGTGCCTTGCATCTTGCAAAGAATCCGGCATTTCATTTGAAATGTCCCGTTCTTATTGATTAAAAACGTTCCATATTAATTGATTTCGTTGCGAGGTTTTGACCTCTATATGAGACGTTTTTCAAAGACTGCATTCATTTTAAAACAAACCATAACCTTTATTTCATCAATAAAGGTTTAAAAAGCTTTACGTAGATTATCAAATAATGATAATCTAAAATATCCTGTTTACACACGACCATTACATAATGGTTTACAATACAAATATGTTACAACAAAATAAGTTTATTGAATGCAGTTTTTACACAATATCATACAAGCATGGACTCCAAATCTCGTCCTTATTTAAGTATGCGACAGCGGAAGCTCTTAATAATCACCTGAGAATAAACATGCTTAAAACGTCAACAAAAATGTTGGTGAGTTATAGGTTTAACCTATATATATCAAATCATAATAATAGACCACAAGATTTCATATTTCAATACACATCCCATACATAGAGATAAAAATCATTCATATGGTGAACACCTGGTAACCGACATTAACAAGATGCATATATAAGAATATCCCCATCATTCCGGGACACCCTTCGGATATTGTGACGACCCCGTCAAAATACTTAACGGATCCATCAGTTGGTCCCACAGCTTGATCGGACTTAAATGCATTAAATAAACAAAGTTGCATTCTTTTATTTCAAAAGTTTTCCCAAAAAGGAAACAAACCAAAATATGTAGTTAAAATAACCCAACATATTAATAATCCAAAAGTTGACACAAAACCTTGCCAACAAACCCACAACTTAAATTATCCAAAAATAGAATGCCAACTTAAGTTTTATAATTGTTTCAATAAAAATCTGCCCAAATGCATGCAGACTCTTCTAAAGACAGCGGAAGCATCATATAACTCAAGTACCTGTGAAAACATGCAAGTAAACTGTCAACACAAAGGTTGAGTGAATTATAGGTTTAAATAAATAAGTAAACTTTAGACCACAAGATTTAAAAATGTTAGAAAACATTAAACATTATTCCATTATCAATGAGCCACCTGGTAACCACTTAACCCTTTATTTACCCTTGCCAAACACAATAAAAATATACACTTGGACAGTGTATCTACAACAAATTACGAAGTACTAAACATTTCGATTATAAATTGCTAGCGCGACTAGCTCGAAATGGGGTTGTCAAACCCGATAGATCTATCCGTAGGATTCGCGTTCACCGGTAGAAACCAATGATTACAGTTACCAGACTAGGGAATATTTTTGTCCAACTCACAATGAATAATTAAATTTAACTGTTACTTGTGTCTAACCGTAAATAAAAATCTGCATGTAATCACATCCCAAAAAGTATACTTTGAAAAGTATGTAAAAACGGGACTATAACTCACCTTAAATAGCAACTGAAGAAATCTCACAAACAAGCGAACAGCAAGTAAAGTAAAGTGATCAAGAAAGATTACAACGCCGACCTATAAATAAAGCAGGTCGAAATAAATAACTAACTTAGGTCAAGTCTTAGTATGATAGCTATTGTACATGTTGCAAGTAGACATAGAACATTACTCAGCAAGCATCGGTTTGATTGGAACAACATAAGGACACACACTTTCTATTTTTAGAAAGTTTCTATTTTTAGCAGGTTTCCATTTTTGGAAAGTTTTCTATTTTAGGAAAGTTTCTATTTTAGGAAAGTTTCTATTTTTGGAAAGTTTCTATTTTAGGAAAGTTTCTATTTTTGGAAAGTTTCCAAATTTAGAAATTTCTATTTTTAGAAAGTTTTGAAGTTAGGAAAGTTTCCTTATTTAGAAAGTCAACAGAAGTCAACTGAAAGTCGAAGTCAACCAAAAGTCAACTCAAAAGTCAACATTGGTCAAACATAGTCAACATTAATTTGAAAAGTGTAAATTATAATAATAACATAGGTTATAATGTTTATTAAAGCCAAAAGTGTATAATAATGTCTTAACATAAGTTTAATTAAATAAAATGAATTATTAAAGTTAATATAAGTTGAAATGTTATAATTAGTACAACATAAGTATTTAATTAATTAATTAAATATTAATCATATTATAAATATTATTAATAATAATAATCTTTAAATCATATCATAAGTATTATAAATTAATAATGAATTATTAATTATATCATAAGTTTCTAATTAAAATTATTAAATCATAAGTATTTAATAATTAAATCATAATTAAATAATAATTAAGTCTTATAATAATTAAATAATAATTTATTCTTTATTATAAGTCTTATAATAATTTCTCAAAAATAAAGTTAATACTTATCATAAGTATTTTCCTTTAACAATAAAAGTATTATTAATCATAAGTTTAATTAAAATGTTAATTAAATTATAATTAATAATTAAATGATATAATAAATATTTATATCATAAGTCTTAAATAATAATAATTACTTCTTTTATCTAAAGTAATTTATTAATAATGAAATCCATAATTTTTATCATAAGTTAAATCATTAACCATAAGTTTTTAAGTTTTAAAGTTCATCGGGTCGTATCTTGAGCCCCGGGTGTCGGTTTCGGGCAAGCCACATATGCAACTTCACCTACTCAAACCACCCAACACAATTATGAACTCAAGAACACTCCAAGAACAGTCCCTAAGTCGTGGACATCAGCCATGACAACACTTGGGAAAATCAATTTACTCAAAACAGTAATTCGGGCACAACGGGTGAACCGTGGCTCGGATTTAGGTGACCCGAACATGAAAATTCGTCCCACCATCAGTCCTAACCAAATGACACACCCTAAAGACACCAAGGATGGTCACAAAGTCGGACCCAACCTTGTTCATGCCAAGAACACCTTTCAATCTTTAACAAAAAATCAAATTAAGCATATCTAGGGCTCCGGGAATCAAAACGACATGAATCCGGAGTCTAAAATTAATGTCTTGATGATAGGAACTCATTTATATACTTTATTTTAACATTCATATCAGTTACAAAGTCAGAAAATACGAATTATGCTGCTGTCCAAAATTTACAAACCGAAATCATAAGCAAACGAGTAATTCTACGCCTCCAAACAACATTACAACAACTAATATACATCATACTAATAATATAACATACAAAATCAGTAATATATATGAAAAATCAAAAAGCTAGGGTTAGGGTTTATACCCAAATCGAGAATCAAAGTATATGATCGCGTAGAGAACGAAGAGAGGAACACGATTGTATAAACGATTTGATGATCCAAGTAATATTTTGATTGATGGTGATGATGTTTATGGTGGTGGTGGTCGTCGCCCAAAAGAGAGAAAGGGAGGAAGAAAGAAAAAAAATTAGGTTTTAGGTTTAGATAAGATTTTGAAAAAAAATAAAATAAATCAAAATATGGGAAAACAAGGGAGTGTATCCCCCCTCCCTTGTGGCTTCGGCCGAAAATGGGTAGGGTGGGCCCCATGGTGGGCCAAATTTGCTAAGTGCTTAAAGTCTGATGGCCCGAAAGCCCGAACGAATCCCGAAACGCGAAAACACGCTTACGCGATTAAAAATCCGGAAAGATAACAAACGCGCGACGAAAAAATAAATATAAATACACCTAATAATAATATGATCATAAAATATCATATTAAAAATATTTAGGATTTAAAAATCCCGAAAGCTCGACCGTTGGTTTAAAAACCGAAAAGATTCGCCGGATGGAAATCCGCGAGACGTAGAAACGTATAAATTAAAATATGAATACATATATTCACATAACACATAATAATTATTATATATATATATTATTACAAAAATAATAATATAGGTCATAGAAATGACGTGGCACACTAACAGTTAACGGTCGTTAAATAATTAACGGAAAAAGATAACGGAAAAAGTAGGGTCGTGACATTACCTTCCCGTTACGGAAATTTCGTCCCGAAATTTAAGCAGGCGCAGGGGTTGACTCGGCATCTGAAATGCGGGTACTTCTGCTTCATTTGGTCTTCACGCTCCCAAGTGAACTCGGGACCGCGTCTAGCGTTCCATCGGACCCGAACAATAGGAATTCTGCTCTGTTTAAGAGTCTTTACCTCTCGGTCCATGATCTCAACGGGCTCCTCAATAAAATGCAATTGCTTGTCAACTTGAAGTTCCTCCAAAGGAATAGTCTGATCAAATTCAGCCAAACACTTCTTTAAGTTCGAAATATGGAAAACATCGTGAACAGCACTGAGTTCTTGTGGCAACTTCAAACGATAAGCCACCGGTCCAACTCTTTCAATGATGTCAAACGGTCCTACGAAATGAGGACTTAACTTCCCTCTTTTACCAAAACGAATAACACCCTTCCAAGGCGAAACTTTTAACATAACACGATCACCAACTTGAAATTCAACATCTTTCCTTCCTTTGTCAGCATAACTCTTTTGCCGACTTCTAGCAGTTCTCAACCTTTCTTTAATTTGCACAATCTTCTCAGTAGTCTCGTGAATAATCTCTGGACCTGTAAGTTGAGCATCCCCAACCTCATTCCAACAAATAGGAGACCTACATTTCCTACCGTACAAAGCTTCAAACGGTGCGGCTTTAATACTTGCGTGATAACTTTTGTTATAAGAAAACTCAGCTAACGGCAAATACTTATCCCACCCATTCCCAAAATCAATCACACAAGCTCGCAACATATCTTCTAATGTCTGAATGGTCCTCTCACTTTGACCATCCGTTTGAGGATGATAAGCGGTGCTCATATCCAATCTAGTGCCCAAGGCTTCTTGCAACGATTGCCAAAATCTCGATACAAATCGACTATCTCTGTCGGAAATAATAGAAACGGGAACACCATGCCTCGAAACAATCTCTTTCAAATACAAACGGGTGAGTTTCTCCATGGAATCGGTTTCCCTAATCGGCAAAAAGTGAGCCGACTTAGTGAGTCGATCTACAATCACCCAAATCGCATCATAACCACCCGAAACTCTTGGTAACTTAGTGATAAAATCCATAGTGATACCTTCCCACTTCCACTCGGGAATTTCTGGTTGTACCAACAATCCGGACGGTTTTTGATGTTCAGCTTTGACCTTAGAACAGGTCAAACACTTAGACACATACATAGCTATGTCACCCTTCAAATTATGCCACCAATACAGCTCCTTAAGATCCTGATACATCTTCCCTGAACCAGGATGAATAGAGTATCTAGACTTATGAGCCTCATCTAAAATCAACTGTCGAAGACCTCCAAACTTCGGAACCCAAAGACGTCCCGCAAAGTATCTAGTTCCATCAGCTCGAACTTCAAACTTCTTAGCTACTTTGGCTACATTCTCTTTCACGAAATTCTCCTCCTTTAAGGCTTCTTGTTGTGCCTCAAGAATCTGCCTAACGAGGTTTGATATAACTGTCATATTCAAAGCTCTAACCCTTCATGGTTCAGCCCTTTCTTTACGACTCAAAGCATCAGCCACAACATTGGCTTTACCCGGATGATACAAAAGGTCACAATCATAATCATTCAACGTCTCAATCCATCTTCGTTGTCTCATGTTCAAATGTTTTTGATCGAGAATATGTTGAAGACTCTTATGATCGGTGTACACAGTACTCTTAACACCTAAAAGATAGTGTCTCCAAATCTTCAGTGCAAAAATAACAGCTCCCAACTCTAAATCATGAGTTGTATAGTTCTGTTCGTGAACCTTCAACTGACGTGACGCATACGCAATAACCTTCTTTCGTTGCATCAAAACGCAACCATAGCCTTGTCGTGATGCATCGCAATAAACAACAAAATCATCATTACCCTCCGGTAGAGACAATATCGGAGCGGTAGTCAGTTTCTTCTTCAAAATCTGAAAAGCATTCTCCTGTTCATCCTTCCACTCATACTTTTTCCCCTTATGCGTTAAAGCAGTCAGAGGTTTCGCTATACGAGAGAAATCCTGGATGAACCTTCGATAGTAACCTGCCAATCCTAAGAACTGACGAATTTGAGTAGGAGTTTTCGGAGTTTCCCACTTTTCAATCGCCTCAATTTTAGCAGGATCAACTTGTATTCCTTGTTTGCTAACAGTGTGACCAAGGAACTGAACTTCTTTTAACCAAAATGCACACTTAGAAAACTTAGCGTACAACTCTTCTTTCTTTAACAAATCAAGCACTAACCTCAAATGTTCTTCGTGCTCTTCATCACTCTTAGAATAGATAAGAATGTCATCGATGAAAACTATAACGAACTTGTCCAGATAGGGTCTGCACACACGGTTCATGAGGTCCATGAACACAGCAGGTGCATTCGTCAATCCGAACGGCATAACAAGAAACTCAAAATGACCGTAACGGGTGCGAAAAGCAGTTTTTGAAACATCAGATTCCTTAACGCGTAACTGATGATAGCCAGAACGAAGATCAATCTTTGAATAAACAGAAGAACCTTGGAGTTGATCGAACAGATCATCGATTCTCGGAAGAGGATAACGATTTTTAACAGTAAGTTTATTCAACTCACGATAATCAATACATAAACGAAAAGAACCATCCTTCTTTTTAACAAACAGAACAGGAGCTCCCCAAGGGGACGAACTCGGACGAATAAAGCCTTTGTCTAACAACTCACGGAGTTGGCTCGACAATTCTTGAAGTTCAGAAGGCGCAAGACGATAAGGAGCATGTGCTACAGGAGCAGCACCGGGAACAAGATCAATTTGAAATTCTACCGCGCGTTGTGGTGGAAGGCCAGGTAAATCATCAGGAAACACTTCGGGAAAATCCCTAACAACGGGAACGTCATCAACATTCTTCACTTCTTTACTAGAATCAACAACATGAGCAAGAATAGCATGACAGCCCTTGCGGAGATGTTTACGAACTTTCATACAGCTAATAAGGTTTAACTGCTCGCATTTCTTATCTCCATAGACCATCAGTGGCTCTCCAATCACATCAGTAACACGAATAGCCTTATCATAACAGACGATCTCGGCACGGTTCGCGGACAACCAATCCATACCAATAACAACATCAAAACAACCAAGTTCAATTGGTATCAAATCTATGTCAAAATCCCTACCACCCAAATTAATGTTACACTTACGGTGTACAGTCTTAGCAGTAAGTTCTTTACCATTAGCTACTTCAACAACATAAGTATTGTCTAAGGGAGTTAACGGTGTTTTGATTCTCGGACTTAATTTACTCGACACGAAACTTAAATCAGCCCCTGAATCAAATAGAACATAAACTGATAAATCGTTGACTGAGAACGTACCAGTAACAAGCTTAGGATCCTCTTCAGCATCCTTTGCATTAATGTTGAACGCTCGGCCGCGTGCAGTCTCTGCAGTCTTCTTGTTGGGACAAGCATCTCGGAAATGCCCCAGCTTCCCACACTCATAACAAACCCTTGGATTACCTCCATTATTCGATTTCCCATTACCGTTACCGTTACCACCTCTATTACCAACATTATTATTATTACCACCAGTCGCGGGAGTAGCAGACCCCGGCAAAAGCACTGTACAATCTTTAGCAATGTGCCCTTGCTTAGAGCACCTCTTACAAGTAACTGTGCAGTAACCATCATGAGCTTTATAGCAACGAGGACACACACGCTGATTTCTGTTATTAGCACCTGAGGTATCCTGTTTCTTCTACTGACCCTGGTTTTGATTGCGGTTGTTATCCCACTTTCGTTTCCCATTATCAGCCTTCTTGACAACCTCCTCACTACTTTCAACAACTGTAGTCTTGCTTCTTCTCAACACCTTGTCATTAAGTTTGTGGGCCATAGACATAGCTGCCTCAATAGTCTGGGGTTCACTGGACTCAACCCCGTGTTCAATCTTCTCGGACAAACCATTAATGTAAGCCTCAATTTTGCGGTCCTCATCCGCATAAACCTTAGGACACAGCAAAGTTAACTCGAAAAACCTTCGTTCATAGGCATCTAACTCGGTGCCATGCATTTTCAAATTCTTGAGCTCAACCTCTAGCTTCTTAAGCTCACCCCGAGGTCTATAGCGGGTGATAAATCTTTCCTTAAAATCATTCCAGGCCAAACCATAAGCTACATCGCTTCCCAAACTACTAACCAGATTGTTCCACCATGTCAAGGCACTATCCTTGAGAGTGCAACTAGCGAAACTAACTTTGTCCTCTTCACGGACCCGACTGACCCTGAAAATAGATTCGATTTTCTCGAACCAACGAGTAAGCCCTATTGGTCCTTCCGTACCACTGAATTCTTGGGGTCGACCAGCCATAAAAGTTTTGTGGGAGCATCCCACGTTGTTGTTCACATTGGCGTTAACATTAGCATTTGCTGCCATAGCAGCAGCAATTCCTTCATTGATCAGGCGTTGCATACGCGCTTCAGTGGACTCTCTTGGAGGCATGATCTTCAAAATAGAATAACACATCCGTTAGTACCAAGAATAATACTAGTGTCATAAAGGAATAGATCAAAACACGAAAAGACTAACCATTAAGATATTAGTCAACTAACACTATGAGTAATAACATGACAGTTATGATTGTTATAGAAATAACCATCACATGCATACATATTTTATGATAACATCATACAACATACATAGCACCTAACATACATGAACATATATTACGCATAATATAACATGCCAAGAGCCATAATATCAGAAATAAAACGTGATAATAGACGTCATAAAAATAACCATCCATACATAATGAAAAAAAATATCCCATAACAAAATCTTAATAAAATCCTCGGCAAAACGCCGTACATAACCCAAAATGTATGTATAAAAAGGACATTAAGTCTGATGAAATAGATAATCAATATGAATAATCACATCACATTCGCTTAGAGCGGGTGTGATAAGCTGGTCCAGCATGAGTCTCAGCAGGATCCTCATACTTACGCAACTTCCCTTTCACAACATCCAACTCTTCCTTCAACACACGAACAGTGCTCTCGAGAGCCTCGAACTTAGCATTAACTTCTCGATCACGCTTACGGTTCGCATCCTCAACCCTATGCTTGAAAGTGATAAAGTTACCCATGTCGGCACGGATCTCGTCCATAACTTCATTATGTGGCAAAGTGCGCAAACAATCACTAAGGGCGTTAATACGTGTCACCTCATTATAAGCCCGGTTCATATGAGTAATGGTAGAAAAATAGTAATGAACATGATCATCGATCTCTGGTTGATTAGCACGACGTCTAGCAGGAGACGGTGGAGCAGGAGCAGCAACAGAGTTATCGCTCGAAGTCGACATCTGCAAACAGCAAAACCGCAAACCACATACTAAAAAGATATGAAAGCTAATAATATAACTTATACGAAATGAAATGCATAATAATGCTATAGCAAAAAGGTCGGGCTGTAGACTAGACTCTAATGCACCCTAATAACCACGGGTTGACCACATTAAGACCGCCTAGTTCCCTACAACCTGGCTCTGATACCACATGTGACGACCCCGTCAAAATACTTAACGGATCCGTCAGTTGGTCCCACAGCTTGATCGGACTTAAATGCATTAAATAAACAAAGTTGCATTCTTTTATTTCAAAAGTTTTCCCAAAAAGGAAACAAACCAAAATATGTAGTTAAAACAACCCAACATATTAATAATCCAAAAGTTGACACAAAACCTTGCCAACAAACCCACAACTTAAATTATCCAAAAATAGAATGCCAACTTAAGTTTTATAATTGTTTCAATAAAAATCTGCCCAAATGCATGCAGACTCTTCTAAAGACAGCGGAAGCATCATATAACTCAAGTACCTGTGAAAACATGCAAGTAAACTGTCAACACAAAGGTTGAGTGAATTATAGGTTTAAATAAATAAGTAAACTTTAGACCACAAGATTTAAAAATGTTAGAAAACATTAAACATTATTCCATTATCATTGAGCCACCTGGTAACCACTTAACCCTTTATTTACCCTTGCCAAACACAATAAAAATATACACTTGGACAGTGTATCTACAACAAATTACGAAGTACTAAACATTCCGATTATAAATTGCTAGCGCGACTAGCTCGAAATGGGGTTGTCAAACCCGATAGATCTATCCGTAGGATTCGCGTTCACCGGTAGAAACCAATGATTACAGTTAC
Organism: Rutidosis leptorrhynchoides; assembly: GCF_046630445.1. Taxonomy (NCBI): domain Eukaryota; kingdom Viridiplantae; phylum Streptophyta; class Magnoliopsida; order Asterales; family Asteraceae; genus Rutidosis; species Rutidosis leptorrhynchoides. The sequence continues at coordinate 672,772,168 of NC_092334.1, forward strand.
CAGACTAGGGAATATTTTTGTCCAACTCACAATGAATAATTAAATTTAACTGTTACTTGTGTCTAACCGTAAATAAAAATCTGCATGTAATCACATCCCAAAAAGTATACTTTGAAAAGTATGTAAAAACGGGACTATAACTCACCTTAAATAGCAACTGAAGAAATCTCACAAACAAGCGAACAGCAAGTAAAGTAAAGTGATCAAGAAAGATCACAACGCCGACCTATAAATAAAGCAGGTCGAAATAAATAACTAACTTAGGTCAAGTCTTAGTATGATAGCTATTGTACATGTTGCAAGTAGACATAGAACATTACTCAGCAAGCATCGGTTTGATTGGAACAACATAAGGACACACACTTTCTATTTTTAGAAAGTTTCTATTTTTAGCAGGTTTCCATTCTTGGAAAGTTTTCTATTTTAGGAAAGTTTCTATTTTAGGAAAGTTTCTATTTTTGGAAAGTTTCTATTTTAGGAAAGTTTCTATTTTAGGAAAGTTTCTATTTTTGGAAAGTTTCCAAATTTAGAAATTTCTATTTTTAGAAAGTTTTGAAGTTAGGAAAGTTTCCTTATTTAGAAAGTCAACAGAAGTCAACTGAAAGTCAAAGTCAACCGAAAGTCAACTCAAAAGTCAACATTGGTCAAACATAGTCAACATTAATTTGAAAAGTGTAAATTATAATAATAACATAGGTTATAATGTTTATTAAAGTCAAAAGTGTATAATAATGTCTTAACATAAGTTTAATTAAATAAAATGAATTATTAAAGTTAATATAAGTTGAAATGTTATAATTAGTACAACATAAGTATTTAATAAATTTATTAAATATTAATCATATTATAAATATTATTAATAATAATAATCTTTAAATCATATCATAAGTATTATAAATTAATAATGAATTATTAATTATATCATAAGTTTCTAATTAAAATTATTAAATCATAAGTATTTAATAATTAAATCATAATTAAATAATAATTAAGTCTTATAATAATTAAATAATAATTTATTCTTTATTATAAGTCTTATAATAATTTCTCAAAAATAAAGTTAATACTTATCATAAGTATTTTCCTTTAATAATAAAAGTATTATTAATCATAAGTTTAATTAAAATGTTAATTAAATTATAATTAATAATTAAATGATATAATAAATATTTATATCATAAGTCTTAAATAATAATAATTACTTCTTTTATCTAAAGTAATTTATTAATAATGAAATCCGTAATTTTTATCATAAGTTAAATCATTAACCATAAGTTTTTAAGTTTAAAAGTTCATCGGGTCGTATCTTGAGCCCCGGGTGTCGGTTTCGGGCAAGCCACATATGCAACTTCACCTACTCAAACCACCCGACACAATTATGAACTCAAGAACACTCCAAGAACAGTCCCTAAGTCGTGGACATCAGCCATGACAACACTTGGGAAAATCAATTTACTCAAAACAGTAATTCGGGCACAACGGGTGAACCGTGGCTCGGATTTAGGTGACCCGAACATGAAAATTCGTCCCACCATCAGTCCTAACCAAATGACACACCCTAAAGACACCAAGGATGGTCACAAAGTCGGACCCAACCTTGTTCATGCCAAGAACACCTTTCAATCTTTAACAAAAAATTAAATTAAGCATATCTAGGGCTCCGGGAATCGAAACGACATGAATCCGGAGTCTAAAATTAATGTCTTGATGAGAGGAACTCATTTATGTACTTTATTTTAACATTCATATCAGTTACAAAGTCAGAAAATACGAATTATGCTGCTGTCCAAAATTTACAAACCGAAATCATAAGCAAACGAGTAATTCTACGCCTCCAAACAACATTACAACAACTAATATACATCATACTAATAATATAACATACAAAATCAGTAATATATATGAAAAATCAAAAAGCTAGGGTTAGGGTTTATACCCAAATCGAGAATCAAAGTATATGATCGCGTAGAGAACGAAGAGAGGAACACGATTGTATAAACGATTTGATGATCCAAGTAATATTTTGATTGATGGTGATGATGTTTATGGTGGTGGTGGTTGTCGCCCAAAAGAGAGAAAGGGAGGAAGAAAGAAAAAAATTAGGTTTTAGGTTTAGATAAGATTTTGAAAAAAAATAAAATAAATCAAAATATGGGAAAACAAGGGAGTGTATCCCCCCTCCCTTGTGGCTTCGGCTGAAAATGGGTAGGGTGGACCCCATGGTGGGCCAAATTTGCTAAGTGCTTAAAGTCTGATGGCCCGAAAGCCAGAACGAATCCCGAAACGCGAAAACACGCTTACGCGATTAAAAATCCGGAAAGATAACAAACGCGCGACGAAAAAATAAATATAAATACACCTAATAATAATATGATCATAAAATATCATATTTAAAATATTTAGGATTTAAAAATCCCGAAAGCTCGACCGTTGGTTTAAAAACCGAAAAGATTCGCCTGATGGAAATCCGCGAGACGTAGAAACGTATAAATTAAAATATGAATACATATATTCACATAACACATAATAATTATTATATATATATTATTACAAAAATAATAATATAGGTCATAGAAATGACGTGGCACACTAACAGTTAACGGTCATTAAATAATTAACGGAAAAAGTAGGGTCGTGACAGATATGATATAAATTTCGAAGTACTAAAGCATCCGGTACTTTGGATGGGGTTTGTTAGGCCCAATAGATCTATCTTTAGGATTCGCGTCAATTAGGGTGTCTGTTCCCTAATTCTTAGATTACCAGACTTAATAAAAAGGGGCATATTCGATTTCGATAATTCAACCATAGAATGTAGTTTCACGTACTTGTGTCTATTTTGTAAATCATTTATAAAACCTGCATGTATCCTCATCCCAAAAATATTAGATTTTAAAAGTGGGACTATAACTCACTTTCACAGATTTTTACTTCGTCGGGAAGTAAGACTTGGCCACTGGTTGATTCACGAACCTATAACAATATATACATATATATCAAAGTATGTTCAAAATATATTTACAACACTTTTAATATATTTTGATATTTTAAGTTTATTAAGTCAGCTGTCCTCGTTAGTAACTTACAACTAGTTGTCCACAGTTAGATGTACAGAAATAAATCGATAAATATTATCTTGAATCAATCCACGACCCAGTGTATACGTATCTCAGTATTGATCACAACTCAAACTATATATATTTTGGAATCAACCTCAACCCTGTATAGCTAACTCCAACATTCACATATAGAGTGTCTATGGTTGTTCCGAAATATATATAGATGTGTCGACATGATAGGTCGAAATATTGTATACGTGTCTATGGAATCTCAAGATTACATAATATACAATACAAGTTGATTAAGTTATGGTAGGAATAGATTTGTTACCAATTTTCACGTAGCTAAAATGAGAAAAATTATCCAATCTTGTTTTACCCATAACTTCTTCATTTTAAATCCGTTTTGAGTGAATCAAATTGCTATGGTTTCATATTGAACTCTATTTTATGAATCTAAATAGAAAAAGTATAGGTTTATAGTCAAAAAAATAAGTTACAAGTCGTTTTTGTAAAGGTAGTCATTTCAGTCGAAAGAACGACGTCTAGATGACCATTTTAGAAAACATACTTCCACTTTGAGTTTAACCATAATTTTTGGATATAGTTTCATGTTCATAATAAAAATCATTTTCTCAGAATAACAACTTTTAAATCAAAGTTTATCATAGTTTTAATTGAGAGAGATCAATTAGATGAAGAAAATTGAAGAATGAAAGTGTTTGTAGGTGTTTTTGGTCGTTGGTGTATGGATTAGATATAAAGGATATGTAATTTTGTTTTCATGTAAATAAGTCATGAATGATTACTCATATTTTTGTAATTTTATGAGATATTTCATGCTAGTTGCCAAATGATGGTTCCAACATGTGTTAGGTGACTCACATGGGCTGCTAAGAGCTGATCATTGGAGTGTATATACCAATAGTACATACATCTAAAAGCTGTATATTGTACGAGTACGAATACGGGTGCATACGAGTAGAATTGTTGATGAAACTGAACGAGGATGTAATTGTAAGCATTTTTGTTAAGTAGAAGTATTTTGATAAGTGTATTGAAGTCTTTCAAAAGTGTATAAATACATATTAAAACACTACATGTATATACATTTTAACTGAGTCGTTAAGTCATCGTTAGTCGTTACATGTAAGTGTTGTTTTTAAACCTTTAGGTTAACGATCTTGTTAAATGTTGTTAACCCAATGTTTATAATATCAAATGAGATTTTAAATTATTATATTATCATGATATTATCATGTATGAATATCTCTTAATATGATATATATACATTAAATGTCTTTACAACGATAATCGTTACATATATGTCTCGTTTAAAAATCATTAAGTTAGTAGTCTTGTTTTTACATATGTAGTTCATTGTTAATATACTTAATGATATGTTTACTTATCATAGTATCATGTTAACTATATATATATCCATATATATGTCATCATATAGTTTTTACAAGTTTTAACGTTCGTGAATCACCGGTCAACTTGGGTGGTCAATTGTCTATATGAAACATATTTCAATTAATCAAGTCTTAACAAGTTTGATTGCTTAACATGTTGGAAACATTTAATCATGTAAATATCAATCTCAATTAATATATATAAACATGGAAAAGTTCGGGTCACTACAGTACCTACCCGTTAAATAAATTTCGTCCTGAAATTTTAAGCTGTTGAAGGTGTTGACGAATCTTCTGGAAATAGATGCGGGTATTTCTTCTTCATCTGATCTTCACGCTCCCAGGTGAACTCGGGTCCTCTACGAGCATTCCATCGAACCTTAACAATTGGTATCTTGTTTTGCTTAAGTCTTTTAACCTCACGATCCATTATTTCGACGGGTTCTTCGATGAATTGAAGTTTTTCATTGATTTGGATTTCATCTAACGGAATAGTGAGATCTTCTTTAGCAAAACATTTCTTCAAATTCGAGACCTGGAAAGTGTTATGTACAGCCGCGAGTTGTTGAGGTAACTCTAGTCGGTAAGCTACTGGTCCGACACGATCAATAATCTTGAATGGTCCAATATACATTGGATTTAATTTCCCTCGTTTACCAAATCGAACAACGCCTTTCCAAGGTGCAACTTTAAGCATGACCATCTCTCCGATTTCAAATTCTATATCTTTTCTTTTAATGTCAGTGTAGCTCTTTTGTCGACTTTGGGCGGTTTTCAACCGTTGTTGAATTTGGATGATCTTCTCGGTAGTTTCTTGTATAATCTCCGGACCCGTAATCTGTCTATCCCCCACTTCACTCCAACAAATCGGAGACCTGCACTTTCTACCATAAAGTGCTTCAAACGGCGCCATCTCAATGCTTGAATGGTAGCTGTTGTTGTAGGAAAATTCTGCTAACGGTAGATGTCGATCCCAACTGTTTCCGAAATCAATAACACATGCTCGTAGCATGTCTTCAAGCGTTTGTATCGTCCTTTCGCTCTGCCCATCAGTTTGTGGATGATAGGCAGTACTCATGTCTAGACGAGTTCCTAATGCTTGCTGTAATGTCTGCCAGAATCTTGAAATAAATCTGCCATCCCTATCAGAGATAATAGAGATTGGTATTCCATGTCTGGAGATGACTTCCTTCAAATACAGTCGTGCTAACTTCTCCATCTTGTCATCTTCTCTTATTGGCAGGAAGTGTGCTGATTTGGTGAGACGATCAACTATTACCCAAATAGTATCAAAACCACTTGCAGTCCTTGGCAATTTAGTGATGAAATCCATGGTAATGTTTTCCCATTTCCATTCCGGGATTTCGGGTTGTTGAAGTAGACCTGATGGTTTCTGATGCTCAGCTTTGACCTTAGAACACGTCAAACATTCTCCTACATATTTAGCAACATCGGCTTTCATACCCGGCCACCAAAAATTTTTCTTGAGATCCTTGTACATCTTCCCCGTTCCAGGATGTATTGAGTATCTGGTTTTATGAGCTTCTCTAAGTACCATTTCTCTCATATCTCCAAATTTTGGTACCCAAATCCTTTCAGCCCTATACCGGGTTCCGTCTTCCCGAATATTAAGATGCTTCTCCGATCCATTGGGTATTTCATCCTTTAAATTTCCCTCTTTTAAAACTCCTTGTTGCGCCTCCTTTATTTGAGTAGTAAGGTTATTATGAATCATTATATTCATAGATTTTACTCGAATGGGTTCTCTGTCCTTCCTGCTCAAGGCATCGGCTACCACATTTGCCTTCCCCGGGTGGTAACGAATCTCAAAGTCGTAATCATTCAACAATTCAATCCACCTACGCTGCCTCATATTCAGTTGTTTCTGATTAAATATGTGTTGAAGACTTTTGTGGTCGGTATATATAATACTTTTGACCCCATATAAGTAGTGCCTCCAAGTCTTTAATGCAAAAACAACCGCGCCTAATTCCAAATCATGCGTCGTATACTTTTGCTCGTGAATCTTCAATTGTCTAGACGCATAAGCAATCACCTTCGTTCGTTGCATTAATACACAACCGAGACCTTGCTTTGATGCATCACAATAAATTACAAAATCATCATTCCCTTCAGGCAATGACAATATAGGTGCCGTAGTTAGCTTTTTCTTCAATAACTGAAACGCTTTCTCTTGTTCATCCTTCCATTCAAATTTCTTCCCTTTATGCGTTAATGCAGTCAAGGGTTTTGCTATTCTGGAAAAGTCTTGGATGAACCTTCTGTAGTAACCAGCTAGTCCTAAAAATTGGCGTATGTGTTTCGGAGTTTTCGGGGTTTCCCACTTTTCAACAGTTTCTATCTTTGCCGGATCCACCTTAATACCTTCTTTGTTCACTATGTGACCGAGGAATTGAACTTCTTCCAACCAAAATGCACACTTTGAAAACTTAGCGTACAATTCTTCCTTCCTCAATACTTCTAACACCTTTCTCAAATGTTCACCATGTTCTTGGTCATTCTTTGAGTAAATAAGTATGTCATCAATGAAAACAATGACAAACTTGTCAAGGTATGGTCCACACACTCGGTTCATAAGGTCCATGAACACAGCTGGTGCATTAGTTAAACCAAACGGCATGACCATAAACTCGTAATGACCGTAACGTGTTCTGAAAGCAGTCTTTGGAATATCATCTTCTTTCACCCGCATTTGATGATACCCGGAACGTAATTCAATCTTTGAATAAACAGACGAGCCTTGTAGTTGATCAAATAAGTCATCAATTCTCGGTAGTGGGTAGCGGTTCTTGATGGTAAGTTTGTTCAACTCTCGGTAGTCGATACACAACCTGAATGTACCATCTTTCTTCTTGACAAACAAAACAGGAGCTCCCCACGGTGATGTGCTTGGTCGAATGAAACCACGCTCTAAAAGTTCTTGTAATTGGCTTTGCAGTTCTTTCATCTCGCTGGGTGCGAGTCTGTAAGGAGCACGAGCTATTGGTGCAGCTCCTGGTACAAGATCTATTTGAAATTCAACGGATCGATGTGGGGGTAATCCCGGTAATTCTTTCGGAAATACATCGGGAAATTCTTTTGCGACGGGAACATCATTGATGCTCTTTTCTTCAGTTTGTACTTTCTCGACGTGTGCTAGAACAGCATAGCAACCTTTTCTTATTAGTTTTTGTGCCTTCAAATTACTAATAAGATGTAGCTTCGTGTTGCCCTTTTCTCCGTACACCATTAAGGGTTTTCCTTTTTCTCGTATAATGCGAATTGCATTTTTGTAACAAACGATCTCTGCTTTCACTTCTTTCAACCAGTCCATACCGATTATCACATCAAAACTCCCTAACTCTACTGGTATCAAATCAATCTTAAATGTTTCGCTAACCAGTTTAATTTCTCAATTCCGACATATATTATCTGCTGAAATTAATTTACCATTTGCTAATTCGAGTAAAAATTTACTATCCAAAGGCGTCAACGGACAACTTAATTTAGCACAAAAATCTCTACTCATATAGCTTCTATCCGCACCCGAATCAAATAAAACGTAAGCAGATTTATTGTCAATAAGAAACGTACCCATAACAAGCTCCGGGTCTTCCTGTGCCTCTGCCGCATTAATATTGAAAACTCTTCCACGGCCTTGTCCATTCATGTTCTCCTGGTTCGGGCAATTTCTAATAATGTGGCCCGGTTTTCCACATTTATAACAAACTATATTGGCATAACTTGCTCCGACACTACTTGCTCCGCCATTACTCGTTCCGACACCATTTGTTCCTTTTGTTCTATTAACCCCTGGTCCGTAGACCTCACACTTCGCCGCGCTATGACCATTTCTTTTACACTTGTTGCAAAATTTGGTGCAGAACCCCGAGTGATTCTTTTCACACCTTTGGCATAGCTGCTTCTGATTGTTGTTGTTGTTGCGGTTATTATTGTTGTTGGGATGATTGTTGTAGTTGTTGTTGTTGTTGTTGTTGGGCCGTTTGTTGTAGTTGCGATTGATGTTGCGATTGTTGGGATAATTGTTGCGATTATTGTTTTAATTGCTGTTGTTGTTGTATTGGTGATTCTTATCACCGTTTTCCTCCCACTTTCTTTTGACTTGCTTCACATTGGCCTCTTCAGCAGTCTGTTCTTTAATTCTTTCTTCAATCTGGTTCACGAGTTTGTGAGCCATTCTACATGCCTGTTGTATGGAGGCGGGCTCGTGTGAACTTATATCTTCTTGGATTCTTTCCGGTAATCCTTTCACAAACGCGTCGATCTTCTCTTCCTCATCTTCGAATGCTCCCGGACACAATAGGCACAATTCTGTGAATCGTCTTTCGTACGTGGTAATATCAAATCCTTGGGTTCGTAACCCTCTAAGTTCTGTCTTGAGCTTATTGACCTCGGTTCTGGGACAGTACTTCTCGTTCATCAAGTGCTTGAATGCTGACCACGGTAGTGCGTACGCATCGTCTTGTCCCACTTGCTCTAGATAGGTATTCCACCATGTTAACGCAGAACCTGTGAAGGTATGCGTAGCGTACTTTACTTTGTCCTCTTCAGTACACTTACTTATGGCAAACACCGATTCGACCTTCTCGGTCCACCGTTTCAATCCGATCGGTCCTTCGGTTCCATCAAATTCCAAAGTTTGCAGGTAGTGAATTCTTTGTAGGTGCATCCTACACGATTTCCTGTACTGCTAGATCCAAGGTTATTGTTGGTATGTAGCGCAGCCTGTACTGCGGCTATGTTTGAAGCTAGAAAAGTACGGAATTCATCTTCATTCATATTCACGGTGTGTCGAGTAGTCGGTGCCATTTCCTTCAAAATAGTTAAATGGAACAAGTTAATCATACAGAATATTAAGAGTAGTTAATAGTATTTCGTAGCATAATATGAACTCATTTATAAAAGCTTTTTCTTCATATTAGCGTTTTATAAGTTTAAATTCGGGTAGTACCTACCCGTTAAGTTCATACTTAGTAGCTAATATACAATTCAACTACTACAATTCTATATGAAAAACTGATTATAATAATATTTCGCATTCAAACTTTTACACAATATTTTACAAACTTACAATACCGCTTATTTTACATATAGCATGAAATATAGCACACAATTAATTTGATACAAGATGGTTGTGAAGATAATTCTAGCTAGTACACAAGTCGTTCAGCAAAGGCAATAAAGATACGTAATTCATAAGTCCAGAAACAAGTCATGCATTCTGGTTTTACTAGGATTACTTCCCATCCTTGGTCTTGTGGAACATAACCGTTATGGCCGTTGATAAGACAGCGTGTTGTAACGTCGTCAAAGGGACGAGGGTTACGTAATGTCCAACAGTCCCGTAACAATCTAAAAACCTCATTTCTTACCCCAATTACCGACTCCGTCACTTGTGGGAACGTTTTGTTTAATAGTTGTAGGTCGATGTTCTTGTTCTCACTTTGGTGAGAAGCGAACATTACTAATCCGTAAGCATAACATGCTTCTTTATGTTGCATGTTAGCCGCTTTTTCTAAATCACGAAGTCCAATATTCGGATATATTGAGTCAAAATAATTTCTTAACCCATTGCGTAAAATAGCATTTGGGTTCCCCGCAATATATGCGTCAAAGTAAACACATCGTAACTTATGGATTTCCCAATGTGATATCCCCCATCTTTCGAACGAAAGCCTTTTATAAACCAAGGCATTCTTGGAACGTTCTTCGAATGTCTTACAAACTGATCTCGCCTTAAATAGTTGTGCCGAAGAATTCTGACCGACTCTAGACAAGATTTCATCAATCATTTCTCCGGGTAGGTCTCTTAAAATATTGGGTTGTCTATCCATTTTGTGTTTTTATACTGTAAAATAGACAAGAGTTAGATTCATAAAAAAAAATACTTATTAATACAAGCAATTTTTACATATATCATAAAGCATAAGTACACTATATTACATATATTACACCACACGAATACAACTATCTTATTCCGACTCGCTTGTTTCTTCTTCTTCGGTTTTGGTTCGTTTTGCCAAGTTTCTAGGGATATATGATGTTCCCCTAATACGAGCCGTCGTTATCCACATTGGTTTAGAAAAACCTGGTGGTTTAGAGGTTCCCGGGTCATTATTACAACTTAAGGACTTCGGGGGTTGACGATACATATAAAGTTCATCGGGGTTGGAATTAGATTTCTCTATTTTTATGCCCTTTCCCTTATTATTTTCTTTTGCCTTTTTAAATTCAGTTGGGGTAATTTCTATAACATCATCGGAATTCTCTTCGGAATCCGATTCATCGGAGAATTGGTAATCCTCCCAATATTTTGCTTCCTTGGCGGAAACACCATTGACCATAATTAACCTTGGTCGGTTGGTTGAGGATTTTCTTTTACTTAACCGTTTTATTATTTCCCCCACCGGTTCTATTTCTTCATCCGGTTCCGATTCTTCTTCCGGTTCCGATTCTTCTTCCGGTTCCGACTCTTCTTCCGGTTCCTCTTCGGGAACTTGTGAATCAGTCCACGAATCATTCCAATTTACATTTGACTCTTCATTATTATTAGGTGAGTCAATGGGACTTGTTCTAGAGGTAGACATCTATCACATAATATCAAACGCGTTAAGAGATTAATATATCACATAATATTCACATGTTAAAAATATATAGTTTCCAACAAAATTTGTTAAGCAATCATTTTTCAAGTAAACACGGTCGAAGTCCAGACTCACTAATGCATCCTAACAAATTCGATAAGACACACTAATGCAAAATTCTGGTTCTCTAAGACCAACGCTCGGATACCAACTGAAATGTCCCGTTCTTATTGATTAAAAACGTTCCATATTAATTGATTTCGTTGCGAGGTTTTGACCTCTATATGAGACGTTTTTCAAAGACTGCATTCATTTCAAAACAAACCATAACCTTTATTTCATCAATAAAGGTTTAAAAAGCTTTACGTAGATTATCAAATAATGATAATCTAAAATATCCTGTTTACACACGACCATTACATAATGGTTTACAATACAAATATGTTACAACAAAATAAGTTTCTTGAATGCAGTTTTTACACAATATCATACAAGCATGGACTCCAAATCTCGTCCTTATTTAAGTATGCGACAGCGGAAGCTCTTAATAATCACCTGAGAATAAACATGCTTAAAACGTCAACAAAAATGTTGGTGAGTTATAGGTTTAACCTATATATATCAAATCGTAACAATAGACCACAAGATTTCATATTTCAATACACATCCCATACATAGAGATAAAAATCATTCATATGGTGAACACCTGGTAACCGACATTAACAAGATGCATATATAAGAATATCCCCATCATTCCGGGACACCCTTCGGATATGATATAAATTTCGAAGTACTAAAGCATCCGGTACTTTGGATGGGGTTTGTTAGGCCCAATAGATCTATCTTTAGGATTCACGTCAATTAGGGTGTCTGTTCCCTAATTCTTAGATTACCAGACTTTAATAAAAAGAGGCATATTCGATTTCGATAATCAAACCATAGAATGTAGTTTCACGTACTTGTGTCTATTTTGTAAATTATTTATAAAACCTGCATGTATTCTCAACCCAAAAATATTAGATTTTAAAAGTGGGACTATAACTCACTTTCACAGATTTTTACTTCGTCGGGAAGTAAGACTTGGCCACTGGTTGATTCACGAACCTATAACAATATATACATGTATATCAAAGTATGTTCAAAAAATATATTTACAACACTTTTAATATATTTTGATGTTTTAAGTTTATTAAGTCAGCTGTCCTCGTTAGTAACCTACAACTAGTTGTCCACAGTTAGATGTACAGAAATAAATCGATAAATATTATCTTGAATCAATCCACGACCCAGTGTATACGTATCTCAGTATTGATCACAACTCAAACTATATATATTTTGGAATCAACCTCAACCCTGTATAGCTAACTCCAACATTCACATATAGAGTGTCTATGGTTGTTCCGAAATATATATAGATGTGTCGACATGATAGGTCAAAACATTGTATACGTGTCTATGGTATCTCAAGATTACATAATATACAATACAAGTTGATTAAGTTATGGTTGGAATAGATTTGTTACCAATTTTCACGTAGCTAAAATGAGAAAAATTATCCAATCTTGTTTTACCCATAACTTCTTCATTTTAAATACGTTTTGAGTGAATCAAATTGCTATGGTTTCATATTGAACTCTATTTTATGAATCTAAACAGAAAAAGTATAGGTTTATAGTCGGAAAAATAAGTTACAAGTCGTTTTTGTAAAGGTAGTCATTTCAGTCGAAAGAACGACGTCTAGATGACCATTTTAGAAAAGATACTTCCACTTTGAGTTTAACCATAATTTTTGGATATAGTTTCATGTTCATAATAAAAATCATTTTCTCAGAATAACAACTTTTAAATCAAAGTTTATCATAGTTTTTAATTAACTAACCCAAAACAGCCCGCGGTGTTACTACGACGGCGTAAATCCGGTTTTACGGTGTTTTTCGTGTTTCCAGGTTTTAAATCATTAAGTTAGCATATCATATAGATATAGAACATGTGTTTAGTTGATTTTAAAAGTCAAGTTAGAAGGATTAACTTTTGTTTGCGAACAAGTTTAGAATTAACTAAACTATGTTCTAGTGATTACAAGTTTAAACCTTCGAATAAGATAGCTTTATATGTATGAATCGAATGATGTTATGAACATCATTACTACCTTAAGTTCCTTGGATAAACCTACTGGAAAAGAGAAAAATGGATCTAGCTTCAATGGATCCTTGGATGGCTCGAAGTTCTTGAAGTAGAATCATGACAAGAAAACAAGTTCAAGTAAGATCATCACTTGAAATAAGATTGTTATAGTTATAGAAATTGAACCAAAGTTTGAATATGATTATTACCTTGTATTAGAATGATAACCTACTGTAAGAAACAAAGATTTCTTGAGGTTGGATGATCACCTTACAAGATTGGAAGTGAGCTAGCAAACTTGAAAGTATTCTTGATTTTATGTAACTAGAACTTGTAGAATATATGAAGAACACTTAGAACTTGAAGATAGAACTTGAGAGAGATCAATTAGATGAAGAAAATTGAAGAATGAAAGTGTTTGTAGGTGTTTTTGGTCGTTGGTGTATGGATTAGATATAAAGGATATGTAATTTTGTTTTCATGTAAATAAGTCATGAATGATTACTCATATTTTTGTAATTTTATGAGATATTTCATGCTAGTTGCCAAATGATGGTTCCCACATGTGTTAGGTGACTCACATGGGCTGCTAAGAGCTGATCATTGGAGTGTATATACCAATAGTACATACATCTAAAAGCTGTGTATTGTACGAGTACGAATACGGGTGCATACGAGTAGAATTGTTGATGAAACTGAACGAGGATGTAATTGTAAGCATTTTTGTTAAGTAGAAGTATTTTGATAAGTGTATTAAAGTCTTTCAAAAGTGTATAAATACATATTAAAACACTACATGTATATACATTTTAACTGAGTCGTTAAGTCATCGTTAGTCGTTACATGTAAGTGTTGTTTTGAAACCTTTAGGTTAACGATCTTGTTAAATGTTGTTAACCCAATGTTTATAATATCAAATGAGGTTTTAAATTATTATATTATCATGATATTATCATGTATGAATATCTCTTAATATGATATATATACATTAAATGTCTTTACAACGATAATCGTTACATATATGTCTCGTTTAAAAATCATTAAGTTAGTAGTCTTGTTTTTACATATGTAGTTCATTGTTAATATACTTAATGATATGTTTACTTATCATAGTATCATTTTAACTATATATATATCCATATATATGTCATCATATAGTTTTTACAAGTTTTAACGTTCGTGAATCACCGGTCAACTTGGGTGGTCAATTGTCTATATGAAACATATTTCAATTAATCAAGTCTTAACAAGTTTGATTTCTTAACATGTTGGAAAGATTTAATCATGTAAATATCAATCTCAATTAATATATATAAACATGGAAAAGTTCGGGTCACTACAGTAGTGACCCGAACTTTTCCATGTTTATATATATTAATTGAGATTGATATTTACATGATTAAATGTTTCCAACATGTTAAGCAATCAAACTTGTTAAGACTTGATTAATTGAAATATGTTTCATATAGACAATTGACCACCCAAGTTGACCGGTGATTCACGAACGTTAAAACTTGTAAAAACTATATGATGACATATATATGGATATATATATATAGTTAACATGATACTATGATAAGTAAACATATCATTAAGTATATTAACAATGAACTACATATGTAAAAACAAGACTACTAACTTAATGATTTTTAAACGAGACATATATGTAACGATTATCGTTGTAAAGACATTTAATGTATATATATCATATTAAGAGATATTCATAAATGATAATATCATGATAATATAATAATTTAAAATCTCATTTGATATTATAAACATTGGGTTAACAACATTTAACAAGATCGTTAACCTAAAGGTTTCAAAACAACACTTACATGTAACGACTAACGATGACTTAACGACTCAGTTAAAATGTATATACATGTAGTGTTTTAATATGTATTTATACACTTTTGAAAGACTTTAATACACTTATCAAAATACTTCTACTTAACAAAAATTCTTACAATTACATCCTCGTTCAGTTTCATCAACAATTCTACTCGTATGCACCCGTATTCGTACTCGTACAATACACAGCTTTTAGATGTATGTACTATTGGTATATACACTCCAATGATCAGCTCTTAGCAGCCCATGTGAGTCACCTAACACATGTGGGAACCATCATTTGGCAACTAGCATGAAATATCTCATAAAATTACAAAAATATGAGTAATCATTCATGACTTATTTACATGAAAATAAAATTACATATCCTTTATATCTAATCCATACACCAACGACCAAAAACACCTACAAACACTTTCATTCTTCAATTTTCTTCATCTAATTGATCTCTCTCAAGTTCTATCTTCAAGTTCTAAGTGTTCTTCATATATTCTACAAGTTCTAGTTACATAAAATCAAGAATACTTTCAAGTTTGCTAGCTCACTTCCAATCTTGTAAGGTGATCATCCAACCTCAAGAAATCTTTGTTTCTTACAGTAGGTTATCATTCTAATACAAGGTAATAATCATATTCAAACTTTGGTTCAATTTCTATAACTATAACAATCTTATTTCAAGTGATGATCTTACTTGAACTTGTTTTCGTGTCATGATTCTGCTTCAAGAACTTCGAGCCATCCAAGGATCCGTTGAACCTAGATCCATTTTTCACTTTTCCAGTAGGTTTATCCAAGGAACTTAAGGTAGTAATGATGTTCATAACATCATTCAATTCATACATATAAAGCTATCTTATTCGAAGGTTTAAACTTGTAATCACTAGAACATAGTTTAGTTAATTCTAAACTTGTTCGCAAACAAAAGTTAATCCTTCTAACTTGACTTTTAAAATCAACTAAACACATGTTCTATATCTATATGATATGCTAACTTAATGATTTAAAACCTGGAGACACGAAAAACACCGTAAAACCGGATTTACGCCGTCGTAGTAACACCGCGGGCTGTTTTGGGTTAGTTAATTAAAAACTATGATAAACTTTGATTTAAAAGTTTTTATTCTGAGAAAATGATTTTTATTATGAACATGAAACTATATCCAAAAATTATGGTTAAACTCAAAGTGGAAGTATGTTTTCTAAAATGGTCATCTAGACGTCGTTCTTTCGACTGAAATGACTACCTTTACAAAAACGACTTGTAACTTATTTTTCCGACTATAAACCTATACTTTTTCTGTTTTGATTCATAAAATAGAGTTCAATATGAAACCATAGCAATTTGATTCACTCAAAACGGATTTAAAATGAAGAAGTTATGGGTAAAACAAGATTGATAATTTTTCTCATTTTAGCTACGTGAAAATTTGTAACAAATCTATTCCAACCATAACTTAATCAACTTGTATTGTATATTATGTAATCTTGAGATACCATAGACACGTATATAATGTTTCGACCTATCATGTCGACACATCTATATATATTTCGGAACAACCATATACACTCTATATGTGAATGTTGGAGTTAGCTATACAGGGTTGAGGTTGATTCCAAAATATATATAGTTTGAGTTGTGATCAATACTGAGATACGTATACACTGGGTCATGGATTGATTCAAGATAATATTTATCGATTTATTTCTGTACATCTAACTGTGGACAACTAGTTGTAGGTTACTAACGAGGACAGCTGACTTAATAAACTTAAAACATCAAAATATATTAAAAGTGTTGTAAATATATTCTGAACATACTTTGATATATATGTATATATTGTTATAGGTTCGTGAATCAACCAGTGGCCAAGTCTTACTTCCCGACGAAGTAAAAATCTGTGAAAGTGAGTTATAGTCCCACTTTTAAAATCTAATATTTTTGGGATGAGAATACATGCAGGTTTTATAAATGATTTACAAAATAGACACAAGTACGTGAAACTACATTCTATGGTTGAATTATCGAAATCGAATATGCCCCTTTTTATTAAGTATGGTAATCTAAGAATTAGGGAACAGACACCCTAATTGACGCGAATCCTAAAGATAGATCTATCGGGCCCAACAAGCCCCATCCAAAGTACCGGATGCTTTAGTACTTCGAAATTTATATCATATCCGAAGGGTGTCCCGGAATGATGGGGATATTCTTATATATGCATCTTGTTAATGTCGGTTACCAGGTGTTCACCATATGAATGATTTTTATCTCTATGTATGGGATGTGTATTGAAATATGAAATCTTGTGGTCTATTGTTACGATTTGATATATATAGGTTAAACCTATAACTCACCAACATTTTTGTTGATGTTTTAAGCATGTTTATTCTCAGGTGATTATTAAGAGCTTCCGCTGTCGCATACTTAAATAAGGACGAGATTTGGAGTCCATGCTTGTATGATATTGTGTAAAAACTGCATTCAAGAAACTTATTTTGTTGTAACATATTTGTATTGTAAACCATTATGTAATGGTCGTGTGTAAACAGGATATTTTAGATTATCATTATTTGATAATCTACGTAAAGCTTTTTAAACCTTTATTGATGAAATAAAGGTTATGGTTTGTTTTGAAATGAATGCAGTCTTTATTGCCAGCTTTTGGAATTTCAGTTCGAGCTGGGCATTTATCGCTGGTATATATGATTTAGTCACTTTTTTTATATCTGTAAATGCATAAAGTAATTAATTTGCAAGTTCTTGCATATGCATTATTTTTGAACTTTCGTTTCACATTCTTTTGTGCGAGTTCAATATACCTTAATTGATGTTCACATCATGAAGCATCATTTTATTTTTTATTTTTATTTCTCCCCCTAATCTAGGGAACAATGTTTTATTAAAATGACAATCAGAAAAACGTGCTGTAAAAACATCACCCATCATGGGTTCAATATATCTTATGATTGAAGATGTTTTATATCCAAAATATATTATCATCTTTCTTTGAAGAACCATTTTATTGTGTTGTGGTGATACAATTGGAACATACACTGCACAACCAATGTTTTAAGGTAGAAAATATTTGGCTCTTGGCCAAAATCAAGTATTAAGTGAAAATATTTACGACTTCCACATGGTATAATGCGAATTAATGTCGCAGCATGTAAATTTACATGTCCACATATAAATATTGAGAGATTTGTACTCATTATCAATTGTCTAGTTATTAGCTGTAAGCGTTTATCTATTGATTCAGCTAAACCAATTTTGTGTATGCACATGAGCAACTGGATGTTCAACAACAATCCCTGTAGATATATAATGATCATTAAATGCTTGAGATGTTAACTCACCAGCATTATCAAATCTCATCCTTTTAATGGTGTAATCAGAATAATGTGTTCTCAATTTAATAATTTGTGCAAGAAACTTTGCAAATGCCATATTACGGCTTGATGAGCTAAATGTGACAAAAATGTTTCAACATGTCTTATGTTAATTTTCTAAAATAAGTTATTATTATTCCGAGTTTAACACATATACATATGTTAATTAAAAACAACCTTTTTGTTCTTATGTAGTGTTGGGTTGCAATTTTGGTTGTATGCCATAATTCCATCCAGTAGAGTGACAATAGAAAACTTTTGATGATAATCAATAAAAAACTTTTTTCCAAACTTGTCAAATGTTTTGTTAAAAACGTGACCGTTGAAAAAAGGAGGTTGAATAATAAAACTTAAAAAACAAATTATTTTTTTTAAGAGTGTGCATCAAAATGGCCCGTTTAATAATGGGGAGTAAAAATATAGTCAAATTGTTTCAACGAACAAGGGTTCAATTGGATGTCTCTTAAAAAAAAATCCGCGGGTACGGGTGATGGATCCAATGGATCCGCATCCACGACCCGCGGGTGCTATCCCTAATTGTGACAAGTACAAATCAACTAAAAGTCTAAAAAATAAATGCTCTTATAGGGACCAAATGTTCACAATAATTGCCTAAGCTAGATATGAAACAAATAGTTCATAAAAAAAAAAAAGGTCGTTGTGCGTTTTCGGGATGATAGCCGAAATACACTTACAAAAGTAGGTCAGCCGTCAATTCTTTATGGACATATCAACGTAGATCAATAAAATCATTTATGGTTTTGATAAAAGATTAATTAAAAATTAATTGTTTTTTTGGTCTTGGATTCTCGGTAACAAAAGCAAAGGTTGTTTTTGGTTGCCACAACAAACAAGACAGAGGTTGTTGACTTTTGTTGTTAAACATGGCACAAGTGAACAATAACAATAGATTATTGTTTTTGAAAAGAATAATGATGCGTTAATTTTATTGTATAAAATAAAATTAAAGAAAATG
Organism: Rutidosis leptorrhynchoides; assembly: GCF_046630445.1. Taxonomy (NCBI): domain Eukaryota; kingdom Viridiplantae; phylum Streptophyta; class Magnoliopsida; order Asterales; family Asteraceae; genus Rutidosis; species Rutidosis leptorrhynchoides. The sequence continues at coordinate 672,791,591 of NC_092334.1, forward strand.
GTTTTCATTGATGACTATGAACAAACGCAAACAAAGTGTTTGTGGTATTTGGTGATTAAAAAAAAAAGTGCATCTAAAGCTTCTACTGAAAATAATATGCATCTAAAGCTTCTACTGAAAATTAATGTGCAAGGTACAACGTATAACTATATGGTCAAATTCATTTGAGCCTTCGGAGTCACAAGTATATGATGTATATATATATTACTCAATTAACAAAATAGTAAATCTAAATTAATTCATATGAATAGTAAAACGAAATTAATTAATTTACTATTCACATAAAAAAACGCATATGATAAAAAGCGCATCGCATATGATAAGCGCATATGATAAAAAGCGAATATGATGAAAAGCACAACGCATATGATGAAAATCGCATATGATTAAAAGCGCATATGGTGAAAAACACAGCGCATATGATTAAAAGCGTATATGGTGAAAAGGATATATGATAAAAAAAAAAAACACATATGGTGATTTATAAAAAAAAAAAAAAAAACACATATGGTGATTAATGGAAAGCACATATGGTGATTAATGAAAAGTATATTGTGAAAAAGAATCACAAATGTTTCTTGAAAGAATTCAAGGTAAGATATATGAACCAATTCATCCATCATGTGAACCATTTTGATATTTCATGGTTCTAATAGACGCATCTAGAAGATGGTCTCATATTTGTACGTTATTAGCACGAAAAGCTTAGTGTAATTAAAAGATATCTCAAACGATCACGAATCACTAATCAAGGTATGAAATTATTAATAATTTTCAGACTCGAATATATCAAATTTTGGACTACTAACATTTATATTTATGTTATTTAAGTTATATATGGTCGGTTATACCACCTGAATTATATTTTCTGTAATCTAACTCTTATTAACTTCACTAACATTTATATTTATGTTAATAAGACCTCATGATTGTACGCAACACGTCATTTGACAACACGGTACTTTATGTACGCAACACGTCATTTGACAACACGGTACCATGGGTCGAGATTAATTCCGATCAATACGAATACGACGGGGTCTTTATATGTTATCTAACATTTATGATTATTTATGCAATTAATCATTATTTATTTCATGCATACTAATGTTTATTCTTAAATTTGTAATCTTAAAAGTTAAAATAAGAAAAAGTAGTTTGTACTTTTATTAAAAGTAAATCTTAAAAGTTAAAATACAAAAAGTAGTTTGTATTTTTATTAAAAGTAAATCTTAAAAGTTAAAATAAGAAAAAGTAGTTTGTATTTTTATTAAAAGTATATCTTAAAAGTTAAAGTAAGAAAAAAATGGGATGGTAAAATGGAATAGTTTTTTTGTCAAAAATGAAGTATTGAAAATGAAGTGGTCTCCTTCTATAACTAAAAAAAAAATATATACTTTTATCAAATGAATTTTTTTGTGGCTGACAATTTCAAACACGAGTCCGTGTTTAGTTTATCAAGAATATCTCTTGCTTTGGTGAAAGGTCACGATCACGATATCAGGTGTTGAGAAAGAATTAAAAAATTGGTCAAGTGGCCTTTTAAAAACTAGAAAAAAAAAATTAAACAAAAAGTTTTTTTTATATATTTATAATTTACGGGTAACGTAAAAAAAAGGAAGTTTTTTTTAAAAAAAAAAAAAAAAACAAAGAAAGTGTTTAAATGAGTTTTACAGAAAGGGGGAAAGCAAAGTAAAAAAAAAACTTTTTTCCAAACAAAGGTTTTTAACGAGGCAGTACTAGTTATTCACTAATAAAATTATCATCCAAGGGGGAGTGTTATAAAAGTAATAATTGGATGATAATTTTATTATTATTATAGATATTGCATAGTATATTTTTTTGAGTATAAATAGGTGTGTTGAGTTAGAGTTTATGGTATGTATTTTTTTGGTTAACAAAAACACTCTCTATCTCTCTAGATTCCAAATGCCACCAAACTCTCATTGTACATTTTTCTATAAATAAAAAACCAATTACTCATACCTTTTGTTCAACTTTTGTTTTCTAGTTTCCATGTTTATATATATTAATTGAGATTGATATTTACATGATTAAATGTTTCCAACATGTTAAGTAATCAAACTTGTTAAGACTTTATTAATTGAAATATGTTTCATATAGACAATTGACCACCCAAGTTGACCGGTGATTCACGAACGTTAAAACTTGTAAAAACTATATGATGACATATATATGGATATATATATAGTTAACATGATATTATGATAAGTAAACATATCATTAAGTATATTAACAATGAACTACATATGTAAAAACAAGACTACTAACTTAATGATTTTTAAACGAGACATATATGTAACGATTATCGTTGTAAAGACATTTAATGTATATATATCATATTAAGAGATATTCATACATGATAATATCATGATAATATAATAATTTAAAATCTCATTTGATATTATAAACATTGGGTTAACAACATTTAACAAGATCGTTAGCCTAAAGGTTTCAAAACAACACTTACATGTAACGACTAACGATGACTTAACGACTCAGTTAAAATGTATATACATGTAGTGTTTTAATATGTATTTATACACTTTTGAAAGACTTCAATACACTTATCAAAATACTTCTACTTAACAAAAATGCTTACAATTACATCCTCGTTCAATTTCATCAACAATTCTACTCGTATGCACCCGTATTCGTACTCGTACAATACACAGCTTTTAGATGTATGTACTATTGGTATATACACTCCAATGATCAGCTCTTAGCAGCCCATGTGAGTCACCTAACACATGTGGGAACCATCATTTGGCAACTAGCATGAAATATCTCATAAAATTACAAAAATATGTGTAATCATTCATGACTTATTTACATGAAAACAAAATTACATATCCTTTATATCTAATCCATACACCAACGACCAAAAACACCTACAAACACTTTCATTCTTCAATTTTCTTCATCTAATTAATCTCTCTCAAGTTCTATCTTCAAGTTCTAAGTGTTCTTCATATATTCTACAAGTTCTAGTTACATAAAATCAAGAATACTTTCAAGTTTCCTAGCTCACTTCCAATCTTGTAAGGTGATCATCCAACCTCAAGAAATCTTTGTTTCTTACAGTAGGTTATCATTCTAATACAAGGTAATAATCATATTCAAACTTTGGTTCAATTTCTATAACTATAACAATCTTATTTCAAGTGATGATCTTACTTGAACTTGTTTTCGTGTCATGATTCTGCTTCAAGAACTTCGAGCCATCCAAGGATCCGTTGAAGCTAGATCCATTTTTCTCTTTTCCAGTAGGTTTATCCAAGGAACTTAAGGTAGTAATGATGTTCATAACATCATTCTATTCATACATATAAAGCTATCTTATTCGAAGGTTTAAACTTGTAATCACTAGAACATAGTTTAGTTAATTCTAAACTTGTTCGCAAACAAAAGTTAATCCTTATAACTTGACTTTTAAAATCAACTAAACACATGTTCTATATCTATATGATATGCTAACTTAATGATTTAAAACCTGGAAACACGAAAAACACCGTAAAACTGGATTTACGCCGTCGTAGTAACACCGCGGGCTGTTTTGGGTTAGTTAATTAAAAACTATGATAAACTTTGATTTAAAAGTTGTTATTCTGAGAAAATGATTTTTATTATGAACATGAAACTATATCCAAAAATTATGGTTAAACTCAAAGTGGAAGTATGTTTTCTAAAATGGTCATCTAGACGTCGTTCTTTCGACTGAAATGACTACCTTTACAAAAACGACTTGTAACTTATTTTTCCGACTATAAACCTATACTTTTTCTGTTTAGATTCATAAAATAGAGTTCAATATGAAACCATAGCAATTTGATTCACTCAAAACGGATTTAAAATGAAGAAGTTATGGGTAAAACAAGATTGGATAATTTTTCTCATTTTAGCTACGTGAAAATTGGTAACAAATCTATTCCAACCATAACTTAATCAACTTGTATTGTATATTATGTAATCTTGAGATACCATAGACACGTATACAATGTTTCGACCTATCATGTCGACACATCTATATATATTTCGGAACAACCATAGACACTCTATATGTGAATGTTGGAGTTAGCTATACAGGGTTGAGGTTGATTCCAAAATATATATAGTTTGAGTTGTGATCAATACTGAGATACGTATACACTGGGTCGTGGATTGATTCAAGATAATATTTATCGATTTATTTCTGTACATCTAACTGTGGACAACTAGTTGTAGGTTACTAATGAGGACAGCTGACTTAATAAACTTAAAACATCAAAATATATTAAAAGTGTTGTAAATATATTTTGAACATACTTTAATATACATGTATATATTGTTATAGGTTCGTGAATCAACCAGTGGCCAAGTCTTACTTCCCGACGAAGTAAAAATCTGTGAAAGTGAGTTATAGTCCCACTTTTAAAATCTAATATTTTTGGGATGAGAATACATGCAGGTTTTATAAATGATTTACAAAATAGACACAAGTACGTGAAACTACATTCTATGGTTGAATTATCGAAATCGAATATGCCCCTTTTTATTAAGTCTGGTAATCTAAGAATTAGGGAACAGACACCCTAATTGACGCGAATCCTAAAGATAGATCTATCGGGCCCAACAAGCCCCATCCAAAGTACCGGATGCTTTAGTACTTCGAAATTTATATCATATCCGAAGGGTGTCCCGGAATGATGGGGATATTCTTATATAGGCATCTTGTTAATGTCGGTTACCAGGTGTTCACCATTTGAATGATTTTTATCTCTATGTATGGGAGTCCATGTTTGTATGATATTGTGTAAAAACTGCATTCAAGAAACTGATTTCGATGTAACATATTTGTATTGTAAACCATTAGGTAATGGTCGTGTGTAAACAGGATATTTTAGATTATCATTATTTGATAATCTATGTAAAGCTTTTTAAACCTTTATATATGAAATAAAGGTTATGGTTTGTTTTAAAAATGAATGCAGTCTTTGAAAAACGTCTCATATAGAGGTCAAAACCTCGCAACGAAATCAATTAATATGGAACGTTTTTAATCAATAAGAACGGGACATTTCAGTTGGTATCCGAGCGTTGGTCTTAGAGAACCAGAATTTTGCATTAGTGTGTCTTATCGAGTTTGTTAGGATGCATTAGTGAGTCTGGACTTCGACCGTGTTTAATTGAAAAATGATTGCTTAACAAATTTTGTTGGAAACTATATATTTTTAACATGTGAATATTATGTGATATATTAATCTCTTAACGCGTTTGATATTATGTGATAGATGTCTACCTCTAGAACAAGTCCCATTGACTCACCTAATAACAATGAAGAGTCAAATGTAAATTGGAATGATTCGTGGACTGATTCACAAGTTCCCGAAGAGGAACCGGAAGAAGAGTCGGAACCAGAAGAAGAATCGGAACCGGAAGAAGAATCGGAACCGGATGAAGAAATAGAACCGGTGGGGGAAATAATAAAACGGTTAAGTAAAAGAAAATCCTCAACCAACCGACCAAGGTTAATTATGGTCAATGGTGTTTCCGCTAAGGAAGCAAAATATTGGGAGGATTACCAATTCTCCGATGAATCGGATTCCGACGAGAATTCCGATGATGTTATAGAAATTACCCCAACTGAATTTAAAAAGGCAAAAGAAAATAATAAGGGAAAGGGCATAAAAATAGAGAAATCTAATTCCAACCCCGATGAACTTTATATGTATCGTCAACCCCCGAAGTCGTTAAGTTGTAATAATGACCCGGGAACCTCTAAACCACCAGGTTTTTCTAAACCAATGTGGATAACGACGGCTCGTATTAGGGGAACATCATATATCCCTAGAAACTTGGCAAAACGAACCAAAACCGAAGAAGAAGAAACAAGCGAGTCGGAATAAGATAGTTGTATTCGTGTGGTGTAATATATGTAATATAGTGTGCTTATGCTTTATGATATATGTAAAAATTGCTTGTATTAATAAGTATTTTTTTTATGAATCTAACTCTTGTCTATTTTACAGTATAAAAACACAAAATGGATAGACAACCCAATATTTTAAGAGACCTACCCGGAGACATGATTGATGAAATCTTGTCTAGAGTCGGTCAGAATTCTTCGGCACAACTATTTAAGGCGAGATCAGTTTGTAAGACATTCGAAGAATGTTCCAAGAATGCTTTGGTTTATAAAAGGCTTTCGTTCGAAAGATGGGGGATATCACATTGAGAAATCCATAAGTTACGATGTGTTTACTTTGACGCATATATTGCGGGGAACCCAAATGCTATTTTACGCAATGGGTTAAGAAATTATTTTGACTCAATATATCCGAATATTGGACTTCGTGATTTAGAAAAAGCGGCTAACATGCAACATAAAGAAGCATGTTATGCTTACGGATTAGTAATGTTCGCTTCTCACCAAAGTGAGAACAAGAACATCGGCCTACAACTATTAAACAAAACGTTCCCACAAGTGACGGAGTCGGTAATTGGGGTAAGAAATGAGGTTTTTAGATTGTTACGGGACTGTTGGACATTAGGTAACCCTCGTCCCTTTGACGACGTTACAACATGCTGTCTTATCAACGGCCATAACGGTTATGTTCCACAAGACCAAGGATGGGAAGTAGTCCTAGTAAAACCAGAATGCATGACTTGTTTCTGGACGTATGAATTACGTGTCTTTATTGCCTTTGCTGAACGACTTGTGTACTAGCTAGAATTATCTTCACAACTATCTTGTATCAAAATTATTGTGTGCTATATTTCATGCTTTATGTAAAATAAGCGGTATTGTAAGTTTGTAAAATATTGTATAAAAGTTTGAACGCGAAATATTATTATAATCAGTTTTTCATATAGAATTGTAGTAGTTGAATTGTATATTAGCTACTAAGTATGAACTTAACGGGTAGGTACTACCCGAATTTAAACTTATAAAATGCTAATATGAAGAAAAAGCTTTTATAAATGAGTTCATATTATGCTACGAAATACTATTAACTACTCTTAATATTCTGTATGATTAACTTGTTCCATTTGACTATTTTGAAGGAAATGGCACCGACTACTCGACACACCGTGAATATGAATGAAGAGGAATTCCGTACTTTTCTAGCTTCAAACATAGCCGCAGTACAGGCTGCGCTACATACCAACAATAACCTTGGATCTAGCAGTACAGGAAATCGTGTAGGATGCACCTACAAAGAATTCACAGCCTGCAAACCTTTGGAATTTGATGGAACCGAAGGACCGATCGGATTGAAACGGTGGACCGAGAAGGTCGAATCGGTGTTTGCCATAAGTAAGTGTACTGAAGAGGACAAAGTAAAGTACGCTACGCATACCTTCACAGGTTCTGCGTTAACATGGTGGAATACCTATCTAGAGCAAGTGGGACAAGACGATGCATACGCACTACCGTGGTCAGCATTCAAGCACTTGATGAACGAGAAGTACCGTCCCAGAACCGAGGTCAATAAGCTCAAGACAGAACTTAGAGGGTTACGAACCCAAGGATTTGATATTACCACGTACGAAAGACGATTCACAGAATTGTGCCTATTGTGTCCGGGAGCATTTGAAGATGAGGAAGAGAAGATCGACGCGTTTGTGAAAGGATTACCGGAAAGAATCCAAGAAGATATAATTTCACACGAGCCCGCCTCCATACAACAGGCATGTAGCATGGCTCACAAACTAGTGAACCAGATTGAAGAAAGAATTAAAGAACAGACTGCTGAAGAGGTCAATGTGAAGCAAGTCAAAAGAAAGTGGGAGGAAAACGGTGATAAGAATCACCAATACAACAACAACAGCAATTACAACAATAATCGCAACAATTATCCCAACAATCGCAACATCAATCGCAACTACAACAAACGGCCCAACAACAACAACAACAACAACAACAACAACAACAACTACAACAATCATCCCAACAACAATAATAACCGCAACAACAACAACAATCAGAAGCAGCTATGCCAAAGGTGTGAAAAGTATCACTCGGGGTTCTGCACCAAATTTTGCAACAAGTGTAAAAGAAATGGTCATAGCGCGGCGAAGTGTGAGGTCTACGGACCAGGGGTTAATAGAACGAAAGGAACAAATGGTGTCGGAACGAGTAATGGCGGAGCAAGTAGTGTCGGAGCAAGTTATGCCAATGTACTTTGTTATAAATGTGGAAAACCGGGCCACATTATTAGAAATTGCCCGAACCAGGAGAACACGAATGGACAAGGCCGCGAAAGAGTTTTCAATATTAATGCGGCAGAGGCACAAGAAGACCCGGAGCTTGTTACGGGTACGTTTCTTATTGACAATAAATCTGCTTACGTTTTATTTGATTCGGGTGCGGATAGAAGCTATATGAGTAGAGATTTTTGTGCTAAATTAAGTTGTCCATTGACGCCTTTGGATAGTAAATTTTTACTCGAATTAGCAAATGGTAAATTAATTTCAGCAGATAATATATGTCGGAATCGAGAAATTAAACTGGTTAGCGAAACATTTAAGATTGATTTGATACCAGTAGAGTTAGGGAGTTTTGATGTGATAATCGGTATGGACTGGTTGAAAGAAGTGAAAGCAGAGATCGTTTGTTACAAAAATGCAATTCGCATTATACGAGAAAAAGGAAAACCCTTAATGGTGTACGGAGAAAAGGGCAACACGAAGCTACATCTTATTAGTAATTTGAAGGCACAAAAACTAATAAGAAAAGGTTGCTATGCTGTTATAGCACACGTCGAGAAAGTACAAACTGAAGAAAAGAGCATCAATGATGTTCCCATTGCAAAAGAATTTCCCGATGTATTTCCGAAAGAACTACCGGGATTACCCCCACATCGATCCGTTGAATTTCAAATAGATCTTGTACCAGGAGCTGCACCAATAGCTCGTGCTCCTTACAGACTCGCACACAGCGAGATGAAAGAACTGCAAAACCAATTACAAGAACTTTTAGAGCGTGGTTTCATTCGACCAAGCACATCACCGTGGGGAGCTCCTGTTTTATTTGTCAAGAAGAAAGATGGTACATTCAGGTTGTGTATCGACTACCGAGAGTTGAACAAACTTACCATCAAGAACCGCTACCCACTACCGAGAATCGACGACTTATTTGATCAACTACAAGGCTCGTCTGTTTATTCAAAGATTGACTTACGTTCCGGGTATCATCAAATGCGGGTGAAAGAAGATGATATTCCAAAGACTGCTTTCAGAACACGTTACGGTCATTACGAGTTTATGGTCATGCCGTTTGGTTTAACTAATGCACCAGCTGTGTTCATGGACCTTATGAACCGAGTGTGTGGACCATACCTTGACAAGTTTGTCATTGTTTTCATTGATGACATACTTATTTACTCAAAGAATGCCCAGGAACACGGTGAACATTTGAGAAAGGTGTTAGAAGTATTGAGGAAGGAAGAATTGTATGCTAAGTTTTCAAAGTGTGCATTTTGGTTGGAAGAAGTTCAATTCCTCGGTCACATAGTGAACAAAGAAGGTATTAAGGTGGATCCGGCAAAGATAGAAACTGTTGAAAAGTGGGAAACCCCGAAAACTCCGAAACACATACGCAAGTTTTTAGGACAAGCTGGTTACTACAGAAGGTTCATCCAAGACTTTTCCAGAATAGCAAAACCCTTGACTGCATTAACGCATAAAGGGAAGAAATTTGAATGGAATGATGAACAAGAGAAAGCGTTTCAGTTATTGAAGAAAAAGCTAACTACGGCACCTATATTGTCATTGCCTGAAGGGAATGATGATTTTGTGATTTATTGTGACGCATCAAAGCAAGGTCTCGGTTGTGTATTAATGCAACGAACGAAGGTGATTGCTTATGCGTCTAGACAATTGAAGATTCACGAACAAAATTATACGACGCATGATTTGGAATTAGGCGCGATTGTTTTTGCATTAAAGACTTGGAGGCACTACTTATATGGGGTCAAAAGTATTATATATACCGACCACAAAAGTCTTCAACACATATTTAATCAGAAACAACTGAATATGAGGCAGCGTAGGTGGATTGAATTATTGAATGATTACGACTTTGAGATTCGTTACCACCCAGGGAAGGCAAATGTGGTAGCCGATGCCTTGAGCAGGAAGGACAGAGAACCCATTCGAGTAAAATCTATGAATATAATGATTCATAATAACCTTACTACTCAAATAAAGGAGGCGCAACAAGGAGTTTTAAAAGAGGGAAATTTAAAGGATGAAATACCCAAAGGATCGGAGAAGCATCTTAATATTCGAGAAGACGGAACCCGGTATAGGGCTGAAAGGATTTGGGTATCAAAATTTGGAAATATGAGAGAAATGGTACTTAGAGAAGCTCATAAAACCAGATACTCAATACATCCTGGAACGGGGAAGATGTACAAGGATCTCAAGAAACATTTTTGGTGGCCAGGTATGAAAGCTGATGTTGCTAAATACGTAGGAGAATGTTTGACGTGTTCTAAGGTCAAAGCTGAGCATCAGAAACCATCAGGTCTACTTCAACAACCCGAAATCCCGGAATGGAAATGGGAAAACATTACCATGGATTTCATCACTAAATTGCCAAGGACTGCAAGTGGTTTTGATACTATTTGGGTAATAGTTGATCGTCTCACCAAATCAGCACATTTCCTGCCAATAAGAGAAGATGACAAGATGGAGAAGTTAGCACGATTGTATTTGGAGGAAGTCGTCTCCAGACATGGAATACCAATCTCTATTATCTCTGATAGGGATGGCAGATTTATTTCAAGATTCTGGCAGACATTACAGCATGCATTAGGAACTCGTCTAGACATGAGTACTGCCTATCATCCACAAACTGATGGGCAGAGCGAAAGGACGATACAAACGCTTGAAGACATGCTACGAGCATGTGTTATTGATTTCGGAAACAGTTGGGATCGACATCTACCGTTAGCAGAATTTTCCTACAACAACAGCTACCATTCAAGCATTGAGATGGCGCCGTTTGAAGCACTTTATGGTAGAAAGTGCAGGTCTCCGATTTGTTGGAGTGAAGTGGGGGATAAAGAGATTACGGGTCCGGAGATTATACAAGAAACTACCGAGAAGATCATCCAAATTCAACAACGGTTGAAAACCGCCCAAAGTCGACAAAAGAGCTACGCTGATATTAAAAGAAAAGATATAGAATTTGAAATTGGAGAGATGGTCATGCTTAAAGTTGCACCTTGGAAAGGCGTTGTTCGATTTGGTAAACGAGGGAAATTAAATCCAAGGTATATTGGACCATTCAAGATTATTGATCGTGTCGGACCAGTAGCTTACCGACTTGAGTTACCTCAACAACTCGCGGCTGTACATAACACTTTCCACGTCTCGAATTTGAAGAAATGTTTTGCTAAAGAAGATCTCACTATTCCGTTAGATGAAATCCAAATCAACGAAAAACTCCAATTCATCGAAGAACCTCACGATCCATTATAAAGGTTTTAAAAAGCTTTACGTAGATTATCAAATAATGATAATCTAAAATATCCTGTTTACACACGACCATTACATAATGGTTTACAATACAAATATGTTACAACAAAATAAGTTTCTTGAATGCAGTTTTTACACAATATCATACAAGCATGGACTCCAAATCTCGTCCTTATTTATGTATGCGACAGTGGAAGCTCTTAATAATCACCTGAGAATAAACATGCTTAAAACGTCAACAAAAATGTTGGTGAGTTATAGGTTTAACCTATATATATCAAATCATAATAATAGACCACAAGATTTCATATTTCAATACACATCCCATACATAGAGATAAAAATCATTCATATGGTGAACACCTAGTAACCGACATTAACAAGATGCATATATAAGAATATCCCCATCATTCCGGGACACCCTTCGGATATGATATAAATTTCGAAGTACTAAAGCATCCGGTACTTTGGATGGGGTTTGTTAAGCCCAATAGATCTATCTTTAGGATTCGCGTCAATTAGGGTGTCTGTTCCCTAATTCTTAGATTACCAGACTTAATAAAAAGGGGCATATTCGATTTCGATAATTCAACCATAGAATGTAGTTTCATGTACTTGTGTCTATTTTGTAAATCATTTATAAAACCTGCATGTATTCTCATCCCAAAAATATTAGATTTTAAAAGTGGGACTATAACTCACTTTCACAGATTTTTACTTCGTCGGGAAGTAAGACTTGCCCACTGGTTGATTCACGAACCTATAACAATATATACATATATATCAAAGTATGTTCAAAATATATTTACAACACTTTTAATATATTTTGATGTTTTAAATTTATTAAGTCAGCTGTCCTCATTAGTAACCTACAACTAGTTGTCCACAGTTAGATGTACAGAAATAAATCGATAAATATTATCTTGAATCAATCCACGACCCAGTGTATACGTATCTCAGTATTGATCACAACTCAAACTATATATATTTTGGAATCAACCTCAACCCTGTATAGCTAACTCCAACATTCACATATAGAGTGTCTATGGTTGTTCCGAAATATATATAGATGTGTCGACATGATAGGTCGAAACATTGTATACGTGTCTATGGTATCTCAAGATTACATAATATACAATACAAGTTGATTAAGTTATGGTTGGAATAGATTTGTTACCAATTTTCACGTAGCTAAAATGAGAAAAATTATCCAATCTTGTTTTACCCATAACTTCTTCATTTTAAATCCGTTTTGAGTGAATCAAATTGCTATGATTTCATATTGAACTATATTTTATGAATCTAAACAGAAAAAGTATAGGTTTATAGTCAGAAAAATAAGTTACAAGTCGTTTTTGTAAAGGTAGTCATTTCAGTCGAAAGAACGACGTCTAGATGACCATTTTAGAAAACATACTTCCACTTTGAGTTTAACCATAATTTTTGGATATAGTTTCATGTTCATAATAAAAATCATTTTCTCAGAATAACAACTTTTAAATCAAAGTTTATCATAGTTTTTAATTAACTAACCCAAAACAGCCCGCGGTGTTACTACGACGGCGTAAATCCGGTTTTACGGTGTTTTTCGTGTTTCTGGGTTTTAAATCATTAAGTTAGCATATCATATAGATATAGAACATTTTTTTAGTTGATTTTAAAAGTCAAGTTAGAAGGATTAACTTTTGTTTGCGAACAAGTTTAGAATTAACTAAACTAGGTTCTAGTGATTACGAGTTTAAACCTTCGAATAAGATAGTTTTATATATATGAATCGAATGATGTTATGAACATCATTACTACCTTAAGTTCCTTGGATAAACCTACTGGAAAATAGAAAAATGGATCTAGCTTCAACGGATCCTTGGATGGCTCGAAGTTCTTGAAGCAGAATCATGACACGAAAACAAGTTCAAGTAAGATCATCACTTGAAATAAGATTGTTATAGTTATAGAAATTGAACCAAAGTTTGAATATGATTATTACCTTGTATTAGAATGATAACCTACTGTAAGAAACAAAGATTTCTTGAGGTTGGATGATCACCTTACAAGATTGGAAGTGAGCTAGCAAACTTGAAAGTATTCTTGATTTTATGTAACTAGAACTTGTAGAATATATGAAGAACACTTAGAACTTGAAGATAGAACTTGAGAGAGATCAATTAGATGAAGAAAATTGAAGAATGAAAGTGTTTGTAGGTGTTTTTGGTCGTTGGTGTATGGATTAGATATAAAGGATATGTAATTTTGTTTTCATGTAAATAAGTCATGAATGATTACTCATATTTTTGTAATTTTATGAGATATTTCATGCTAGTTGCCAAATGATGGTTCCCACATGTGTTAGGTGACTCACATGGCCTGCTAAGAGCTGATCATTGGAGTGTATATACCAATAGTACATACATCTAAAAGCTGTGTATTGTACAAGTACGAATACGGGTGCATACGAGTAGAATTGTTGATGAAACTGAACGAGGATGTAATTGTAAGCATTTTTGTTAAGTAGAAGTATTTTGATAAGTGTATTAAAGTCTTTCAAAATTGTATAAATACATATTAAAACACTACATGTATATACATTTTAACTGAGTCGTTAAGTCATCGTTAGTCGTTACATGTAAGTGTTGTTTTGAAACCTTTAGGTTAACGATCTTGTTAAATGTTGTTAACCCAATGTTTATAATATCAAATGAGATTTTAAATTATTATATTATCATGATATTATCATGTATGAATATCTCTTAATATGATATATATACATTAAATGTCTTTACAACGATAATCGTTACATATATGTCTCGTTTAAAAATCATTAAGTTAGTAGTCTTGTTTTTACATATGTAGTTCATTGTTAATATACTTAATGATATGTTTACTTATCATAGTATCATGTTAACTATATATATATCCATATATATGTCATCATATAGTTTTTACAAGTTTTAACGTTCGTGAATCACCGGTCAACTTGGGTGGTCAATTGTCTATATGAAACATATTTCAATTAATCAAGTCTTAACAAGTTTGATTGCTTAACATGTTGGAAAGATTTAATCATGTAAATATCAATCTCAATTAATATATATAAACATGGAAAAGTTCGAGTCACTACAGTACCTACCCGTTAAATAAATTTCGTCCCGAAATTTTAAGCTGTTGAAGGTGTTGACGAATCTTCTAGAAATAGATGCGGGTATTTCTTCTTCATCTGATCTTCACGCTCCCAGGTGAACTCGGGTCCTCTACGAGCATTCCATCGAACCTTAACAATTGGTATCTTGTTTTGCTTAACTCTTTTAACCTCACGATCCATTATTTCGACGGGTTCTTGAATGAATTGAAGTTTTTCGTTGATTTGGATTTCATCTAACGGAATAGTGAGATCTTCTTTAGCAAAACATTTCTTCAAATTCGAGACGTGGAAAGTGTTATGTACAGCCGCGAGTTGTTGAGGTAACTCTAGTCGGTAAGCTACTGGTCCGACACGATCAATAATCTTGAATGGTCCAATATACCTTGGATTTAATTTCCCTCGTTTACCAAATCGAACAACGCCTTTCCAAGGTGCAACTTTAAGCATGACCATCTCTCCAATTTCAAATTCTATATCTTTTCTTTTAATGTCAGTGTAGCTCTTTTATCGACTTTGGGCGGTTTTCAACCGTTGTTGAATTTGGATGATCTTCTCGGTAGTTTCTTGTATAATCTCCGGACCCGTAATCTGTCTATCCCCCACTTCACTCCAACAAATCAGAGACCTGCACTTTCTACCATAAAGTGCTTCAAACGGCGCCATCTCAATGCTTGAATGGTAGCTGTTGTTGTAGGAAAATTCTGCTAACGGTAGATGTCGATCCCAACTGTTTCCGAAATCAATAACACATGCTCGTAGCATGTCTTCAAGCGTTTGTATCGTCCTTTCGCTCTGCCCATCAGTTTGTGGATGATAGGCAGTACTCATGTCTAGACGAGTTCCTAATGCTTGCTGTAATGTCTGCCAGAATCTTGAAATAAATCTGCCATCCCTATCAGAGATAATAGAGATTGGTATTCCATGTCTGGAGACGACTTCCTTCAAATACAGTCGTGCTAACTTCTCCATCTTGTCATCTTCTCTTATTGGCAGGAAGTGTGCTGATTTGGTGAGACGATCAACTATTACCCAAATAGTATCAAAACCACTTGCAGTCCTTGGCAATTTAGTGATGAAATCCATGGTAATGTTTTCCCATTTCCATTCCGGGATTTCGGGTTGTTGAAGTAGACCTGATGGTTTTTGATGCTCAGCTTTGACCTTAGAACAAGTCAAACATTCTCCTACGTATTTAGCAACATCGGCTTTCATACCCAGCCACCAAAAATGTTTCTTGAGATCCTTGTACATCTTCCCCGTTCCAGGATGTATTGAGTATCTGGTTTTATGAGCTTCTCTAAGTACCATTTCTCTCATATCTCCAAATTTTGGTACCCAAATCCTTTCAGCCCTATACCGAGTTCCGTCTTCCCGAATATTAAGATGCTTCTCCGATCCTTTGGGTATTTCATCCTTTAAATTTCCCTCTTTTAAAAATCCTTGTTGCGCCTCCTTTATTTGAGTAGTAATGTTATTATGAATCATTATATTCATAGATTTTACTCGAATGGGTTCTCTGTCCTTCCTACTCAAGGCATCGGCTACCACATTTGCCTTCCCCGGGTGGTAACGAATCTCAAAGTCGTAATCATTCAATAATTCAATCCACCTACGTTGCCTCATATTCAGTGGTTTCTGATTAAATATGTGTTGAAGACTTTTGTGGTCAGTATATATAATACTTTTGACCCCATCTAAGTAGTTCCTCCAAGTCTTTAATGCAAAAACAACCGCGCCTAATTCCAAATCATGCGTCGTATACTTTTGCTCGTGAATCTTCAATTGTCTAGACGCATAAGCAATCACCTTCGTTCGTTGCATTAATACACAACCGAGACCTTGCTTTGATGCATCACAATAAATTACAAAATCATCATTCCCTTCAGGCAATGACAATATAGGTGCCGTAGTTAGCGTTTTCTTCAATAACTGAAACGCTTTCTCTTGTTCATCCTTCCATTCAAATTTCTTCCCTTTATGCGTTAATGCAGTCAAGGGTTTTGCTATTCTGGAAAAGTCTTGGATGAACCTTCTGTAGTAACCAGCTAGTCCTAAAAACTGGCGTATGTGTTTCGTAGTTTTTGGGGTTTCCCACTTTTCAACAGTTTCTATCTTTGCCGGATCCACCTTAATACCTTCTTTGTTCACTATGTGACCGAGGAATTGAACTTCTTCCAACCAAAATGCACACTTTGAAAACTTAGCGTACAATTCTTCCTTCCTCAATACTTCTAACACCTTTCTCAAATGTTCACCATGTTCTTGGTCATTCTTTGAGTAAATAAGTATGTCATCAATGAAAACAATGACAAACTTGTCAAGGTATGGTCCACACACTCGGTTCATAAGGTCCATGAACACAGCTGGTGCATTAGTTAAACCAAACGGCATGACCATAAACTCGTAATGACCGTAACGTGTTCTGAAAGCAGTCTTTGGAATATCATCTTCTTTCACCCGCATTTGATGATACCCGGAACGTAAGTCAATCTTTGAATAAACAGACGAGCCTTGTAGTTGATCAAATAAGTCATCGATTCTCGGTAGTGGGTAGCGGTTCTTGATGGTAAGTTTGTTCAACTCTCGGTAGTCGATACACAACCTGAATGTACCATCTTTCTTCTTGACAAACAAAACAGGAGCTCCCCACGGTGATGTGCTTGGTCGAATGAAACCACGCTCTAAAAGTTCTTGTAATTGGCTTCGTAGTTCTTTCATCTCGCTGGGTGCGAGTCTTTAAGGAGCACGAGCTATTGGTGCAGCTCCTGGTACAAGATCTATTTGAAATTCAACGGATCGATGTGGGGGTAATCCCGGTAATTCTTTCGGAAATACATCAGGAAATTCTTTTGCGACGGGAACATCATTGATGCTCTTTTCTTCAGTTTGTACTTTCTCGACGTGTGCTAGAACAGCATAGCAACCTTTTCTTATTAGTTTTTGTGCCTTCAAATTACTAATAAGATGTAGCTTCGTGTTGCCCTTTTCTCCGTACACCATTAAGGGTTTTCCTTTTTCTCGTATAATGCGAATTGCATTTTTGTAACAAACGATCTCTGCTTTCACTTCTTTCAACCAGTCCATACCGATTATCACATCAAAACTCCCTAACTCTACTGGTATCAAATCAATCTTAAATGTTTCGCTAACCAGTTTAATTTCTCGATTCCGACATATATTATCTGCTGAAATTAATTTACCATTTGCTAATTCGAGTAAAAATTTACTATCCAAAGGCGTCAATGGACAACTTAATTTAGCACAAAAATCTCTACTCATATAGCTTCTATCCGCACCCGAATCAAATAAAACGTAAGCAGATTTATTGTCAATAAGAAACGTACCCGTAACAAGCTCCGGGTCTTCCTGTGCCTCTGCCGCATTAATATTGAAAACTCTTCCACGGCCTTGTCCATTCATGTTCTCCTGGTTCGGGCAATTTCTAATAATGTGGCCCGGTTTTCCACATTTATAACAAACTACATTGGCATAACTTGCTCCGACACTACTTGCTCCGCCATTACTCGTTCCGACACCATTTGTTCCTTTTATTCTATTAACCCCTGGTCTGTAGACCTCACACTTCGCCGCGCTATGACCATTTCTTTTACACTTGTTGCAAAATTTGGTGCAGAACCCCGAGTGATTCTTTTCACACCTTTGGCATAGCTGCTTCTGATTGTTGTTGTTGTTGCGGTTATTATTGTTGTTGGGATGATTGTTGTAGTTGCTGTTGTTGTTGTTGTTGTTGTTGGGCCGTTTGTTGTAGTTGCGATTGATGTTGCGATTGTTGGGATAATTGTTGCGATTATTGTTGTAATTGCTGTTGTTGTTGTATTGGTGATTCTTATCACCGTTTTCCTCCCACTTTCTTTTGACTTGCTTCACATTGGCCTCTTCAGCAGTCTGTTCTTTAATTCTTTCTTCAATCTGGTTCACGAGTTTGTGAGCCATTCTACATACCTGTTGTATGGAGGCGGGCTCGTGTGAACTTATATCTTCTTGGATTCTTTCCGGTAATCCTTTCACAAACGCGTCGATCTTCTCTTCCTCATCTTCGAATGCTCCCGGACACAATAGGCACAATTCTGTGAATCGTCTTTCGTACGTGGTAATATCAAATGCTTGGGTTCGTAACCCTCTAAGTTCTGTCTTGAGCTTATTGACCTCGTTCATCAAGTGCTTGAATGCTGACCACGGTAGTGCGTAAGCATCATCTTGTCCCACTTGCTCTAGATAGGTATTCCACCATGTTAACGCAGAACCTGTGAAGGTATGCGTAGCGTACTTTACTTTGTCCTCTTCAGTACACTTACTTATGGCAAACACCGATTCGACCTTCTCGGTCCACCGTTTCAATCCGATCGGTCCTTCGGTTCCATCAAATTCCAAAGGTTTGCAGGCAGTGAATTCTTTGTAGGTGCATCCTACACGATTTCCTGTACTGCTAGATCCAAGGTTATTGTTGGTATGTAGCGCAGCCTGTACTGCGGCTATGTTTGAAGCTATAAAAGTACGGAATTCCTCTTCATTCATATTCACGGTGTGTCGAGTAGTCGGTGTCATTTCCTTCAAAATAGTTAAATGGAACAAGTTAATCATACAGAATATTAAGAGTAGTTAATAGTATTTCGTAGCATAATATGAACTCATTTATAAAAGCTTTTTCTTCATATTAGCGTTTTATAAGTTTAAATTCGGGTAGTACCTACCCGTTAAGTTCATACTTAGTAGCTAATATACAATTCAACTACTACAATTCTATATGAAAAACTGATTATAATAATATTTCGCATTCAAACTTTTACACAATATTTTACAAACTTACAATACCGCTTATTTTACATATAGCATGAAATATAGCACACAATTAATTTGATACAAGATGGTTGTGAAGATAATTCTAGCTAGTACACAAGTCGTTCAGCAAAGGCAATAAAGACACGTAATTCATAAGTCCAGAAACAAGTCATGCATTCTGGTTTTAATAGGATTACTTCCCATCCTTGGTCTTGTGGAACATAACCGTTATGGCCGTTGATAAGACAGCGTGTTGTAACGTCGTCAAAGGGACGAGGGTTACGTAATGTCCAACAGTCCTGTAACAATCTAAAAACCTCATTTCTTACCCCAATTACCGACTCCGTCACTTGTGGGAACGTTTTGTTTAATAGTTGTAGGCCGATGTTCTTGTTCTCACTTTGGTGAGAAGCGAACATTACTAATCCGTAAGCATAACATGCTTCTTTATGTTGCATGTTAGCCGCTTTTTCTAAATCACAAAGTCCAATATTCAGATATATTGAGTCAAAATAATTTCTTAACCCATTGCGTAAAATAGCATTTGGGTTCCCCGCAATATATGTGTCAAAGTAAACACATCGTAACTTATGGATTTCCCAATGTGATATCCCCCATCTTTCGAACGAAAGCCTTTTATAAACCAAGGCATTCTTGGAACGTTCTTCGAATGTCTTACAAACTGATCTCGCCTTAAATAGTTGTGCCGAAGAATTCTGACCGACTCTAGACAAGATTTCATCAATCATTTCTCCGGGTAGGTCTCTTAAAATATTGGGTTGTCTATCCATTTTGTGTTTTTATACTGTAAAATAGACAAGAGTTAGATTCATAAAAAAAAATACTTATTAATACAAGCAATTTTTACATATATCATAAAGCATAAGTACACTATATTACATATATTACACCACACGAATACAACTATCTTATTCCGACTCGCTTGTTTCTTCTTCTTCGGTTTTGGTTCGTTTTGCCAAGTTTCTAGGGATATATGATGTTCCCCTAATACGAGCCGTCGTTATCCACATTGGTTTAGAAAAACCTGGTGGTTTAGAGGTTCCCGGGTCATTATTACAACTTAAGGACTTCGGGGGTTGACGATACATATAAAGTTCATCGGGGTTGGAATTAGATTTCTCTATTTTTATGCCCTTTCCCTTATTATTTTCTTTTTCCTTTTTAAATTCAGTTGGGGTAATTTCTATAACATCATCGGAATTCTCGTCGGAATCCGATTCATCGGAGAATTGGTAATCCTCCCAATATTTTGCTTCCTTGGCGGAAACACCATTGACCATAATTAACCTTGGTCGGTTGGTTGAGGATTTTCTTTTACTTAACCGTTTTATTATTTCCCCCACCGGTTCTATTTCTTCATCCGGTTCCGATTCTTCTTCCGGTTCCGATTCTTCTTCTGGTTCCGACTCTTCTTCCGGTTCCTCTTCGGGAACTTGTGAATCAGTCCACGAATCATTCTAATTTACATTTGACTCTTCATTATTATTAGGTGAGTCAATGGGACTTGTTCTAGAGGTAGACATCTATCACATAATATCAAACGCGTTAAGAGATTAATATATCACATAATATTCACATGTTAAAAATATATAGTTTCCAACAAAATTTGTTAAGCAATCATTTTTCAAGTAAACACGGTCGAAATCCAGACTCACTAATGCATCCTAACAAACTCGATAAGACACACTAATACAAAATTCTGGTTCTCTAAGACCAACGCTCGGATACCAACTGAAATGTCCCGTTCTTATTGATTAAAAACGTTCCATATTAATTGATTTCGTTGCGAGGTTTTGACCTCTATATGAGACGTTTTTCAAAGACTGCATTCATTTTAAAACAAACCATAACCTTTATTTCATAGATAAAGGTTTTAAAAAGCTTTACGTAGATTATCAAATAATGATAATCTAAAATATCCTGTTTACACACGACCATTACATAATGGTTTACAATACAAATATGTTACAACAAAATAAGTTTCTTGAATGCAGTTTTTACACAATATCATACAAGCATGGACTCCAAATCTCGTCCTTATTTATGTATGCGACAGTGGAAGCTCTTAATAATCACCTGAGAATAAACATGCTTAAAACGTCAACAAAAATGTTGGTGAGTTATAGGTTTAACCTATATATATCAAATCATAATAATAGACCACAAGATTTCATATTTCAATACACATCCCATACATAGAGATAAAAATCATTCATATGGTGAACACCTAGTAACCGACATTAACAAGATGCATATATAAGAATATCCCCATCATTCCGGGACACCCTTCGGATATGATATAAATTTCGAAGTACTAAAGCATCCGGTACTTTGGATGGGGTTTGTTAAGCCCAATAGATCTATCTTTAGGATTCGCGTCAATTAGGGTGTCTGTTCCCTAATTCTTAGATTACCAGACTTAATAAAAAGGGGCATATTCGATTTCGATAATTCAACCATAGAATGTAGTTTCATGTACTTGTGTCTATTTTGTAAATCATTTATAAAACCTGCATGTATTCTCATCCCAAAAATATTAGATTTTAAAAGTGGGACTATTTTAAATGTAGTGACCCGAACTTTTCCATGTTTATATATATTAATTGAGATTGATATTTACATGATTAAATTTTTCCAACATGTTAAGCAATCAAACTTGTTAAGACTTGATTAATTGAAATATGTTTCATATAGACAATTGACCACCCAAGTTGACCGGTGATTCACGAACGTTAAAACTTGTAAAAACTATATGATGACATATATATGGATATATATATAGTTAACATGATACTATGATAAGTAAATATATCATTAAGTATATTAACAATGAACTACATATGTAAAAACAAGACTACTAACTTAATGATTTTTAAACGAGACATATATGTAACGATTATCGTTGTAAAGACATTTAATGTATATATATCATATTAAGAGATATTCATACATGATAATATCATGATAATATAATAATTTAAAATCTCATTTGATATTATAAACATTGGGTTGACAACATTTAACAAGATCGTTAACCTAAAGGTTTCAAAACAACACTTACATGTAACGACTAACGATGACTTAACGACTCAGTTAAAATGTATATACATGTAGTTTTTTAATATGTATTCATACACTTTTGAAAGACTTCAAGACACTTATCAAAATACTTCTACTTAACAAAAATGCTTACAATTACATCCTCGTTCAGTTTCATCAACAATTCTACTCGTATGCACCCGTATTCGTACTCGTACAATACACAGCTTTTAGATGTATGTACTATTGGTATATACACTCCAATGATCAGCTCTTAGCAGCCCATGTGAGTCACCTAACACATGTGGGAACCATCATTTGGCAACTAGCATGAAATATCTCATAAAATTACAAAAATATGAGTAATCATTCATGACTTATTTACATGAAAACAAAATTACATATCCTTTATATCTAATCCATACACCAACGACCAAAAACACCTACAAACACTTTCATTCTTCAATTTTCTTCATCTAATTGATCTCTCTCAAGTTCTATCTTCAAGTTCTAAGTGTTCTTCATATATTCTACAAGTTCTAGTTACATAAAATCAAGAATACTTTCAAGTTTCCTAGCTCACTTCCAATCTTGTAAGGTGATCATCCAACCTCAAGAAATCTTTGTTTCTTACAGTAGGTTATCATTCTAATACAAGGTAATAATCATATTCAAACTTTGGTTCAATTTCTATAACTATAACAATCTTATTTCAAGTGATGATCTTACTTGAACTTGTTTTCGTGTCATGATTCTGCTTCAAGAACTTCGAGCCATCCAAGGATCCGTTGAAGCTAGATCCATTTTTCTATTTTCTAGTAGGTTTATCCAAGGAACTTAAGGTAGTAATGATGTTCATAACATCATTCGATTCATACATATAAAGCTATCTTATTCGAAGGTTTAAACTCGTAATCACTAGAACATAGTTTAGTTAATTCTAAACTTGTTCGCAAACAAAAGTTAATCCTTCTAACTTGACTTTTAAAATCAACTAAAAACATGTTCTATATCTATATGATATGCTAACTTAATGATTTAAAACCCGGAAACACGAAAAACACCGTAAAACCGGATTTACGCCGTCGTAGTAACACCGCGGGCTGTTTTGGGTTAGTTAATTAAAAACTATGATAAACTTTGATTTAAAAGTTGTTATTATGAGAAAATGATTTTTATTATGAACATGAAACTATATCCAAAAATTATGGTTAAACTCAAAGTGGAAGTATGTTTTCTAAAATGGTCATCTAGACGTCGTTCTTTCGACTGAAATGACTACCTTTACAAAAACGACTTGTAACTTATTTTTCCCACTATAAACCTATACTTTTTCTGTTTAGATTCATAAAATATAGTTCAATATGAAATCATAGCAATTTGATTCACTCAAAACGGATTTAAAATGAAGAAGTTATGGGTAAAACAAGATTGGATAATTTTTCTCATTTTAGCTACGTGAAAATTGGTAACAAATCTATTCCAACCATAACTTAATCAACTTGTATTGTATATTATGTAATCTTGAGATACCATAGACACGTATACAATGTTTCGACCTATCATGTCGACACATCTATATATATTTCGGAACAACCATAGACACTCTATATGTGAATGTTGGAGTTAGCTATACAGGGTTGTGGTTGATTCCAAAATATATATAGTTTGAGTTGTGATCAATACTGAGATACGTATACACTGGGTCGTGGATTGATTCAAGATAATATTTATCGATTTATTTCTGTACATCTAACTGTGGACAACTAGTTGTAGGTTACTAATGAGGACAGCTGACTTAATAAACTTAAAACATCAAAATATATTAAAAGTGTTGTAAATATATTTTGAACATACTTTGATATATATGTATATATTGTTATAGGTTCGTGAATCAACCAGTGGCCAAGTCTTACTTCCCGACGAAGTAAAAATCTGTGAAAGTGAGTTATAGTCCCACTTTTAAAATCTAATATTTTTGGGATGAGAATACATGCAGGTTTTATAAATGATTTACAAAATAGACACAAGTACATGAAACTACATTCTATGGTTGAATTATCGAAATCGAATATGCCCCTTTTTATTAAGTCTGGTAATCTAAGAATTAGGGAACAGACACCCTAATTGACGCGAATCCTAAAGATAGATCTATTGGGCTTAACAAACCCCATCCAAAGTACCGGATGCTTTAGTACTTCGAAATTTATATCATATCCGAAGGGTGTCCCGGAATGATGGGGATATTCTTATATATGCATCTTGTTAATGTCGGTTACCAGGTGTTCACCATATGAATGATTTTTATCTCTATGTATGGGATGTGTATTGAAATATGAAATCTTGTGGTCTATTATTATGATTTGATATATATAGGTTAAACCTATAACTCACCAACATTTTTGTTGACGTTTTAAGCATGTTTATTCTCAGGTGATTATTAAGAGCTTTCGCTGTCGCATACTTAAATAAGGACGAGATTTGGAGTCCATGCTTGTATGATATTGTGTAAAAACTGCATTCAAGAAACTTATTTTGTTGTAACATATTTGTATTGTAAACCATTATGTAATGGTCGTGTGTAAACAGGATATTTTAGATTATCATTATTTGATAATCTACGTAAAGCTTTTTAAAACCTTTATCTATGAAATAAAGGTTATGGTTTGTTTTAAAAATGAATGCAGTCTTTGAAAAATGTCCAATCAAATTTAAACTTTATCTTTATATTATTCCGACACGATAAGCAAAGTTTGTTAAGTTAAATCTCAAGAATTTTAAATTGTGTTCATACATTCATTATAACCTCGACCAAATTCAGACGATTCACGAACCGTTATATATAAATAAATATGTATATATATGTATATATATATATTATAACTTGAGAATATTAATAAAGTATTAAACGTATAATACTTTACATGATCGTATTTGTTTCAATATGTTTATCGATGGAATTAGAAGATAATATCAAATTGTTGATTTATCAGATACATTATGATATGATTACGGGTCTATGTTATGAGGTCCACTGTGATTTAAGTAATCTATTCTTTTTGACAACATTCGGAAAATGGTAAAGTGATTTATAAGTAAGAACGTGAAGTGTAAATAACTTAGATGTTGGATATCGACAAGTTAAGTAACTCGACATTTTTCATTAAGATGATTTCATACGTTTATTTAACCTTTGAACTTTATCCCATGCTTCACCAACAAACTGTAATTTAAAAACTTGAAACCTATTATGAATATATATGATTCTATTTTTTTAAAACATTTTATGATGTAAGGATTTCCATTATTTTAACCTTTAAACAAAATGATTCTTAAAAATATATTTGGTTTTGGAAAACAAAATTATTATATTTATTTGATTTAGTTTCAAACGTACAAAAACGTTTTCAGTTTAAAAAGAATTTTATTATTAAAACGTATATAACTTTTATAAATATCTAGAACCACTTTTGACAACTCATTACTTAACCAGTATGATAAAGATAACGATATTTATATTTTATTTTATTAAATATATATAACGATTTAAATTAATATTATATATATTTATACGCGTATTATACGTACATAGTTTTATACTTTTACTATACTTAAACTTTACCTTTACTTTATTTTTACTTTACTTTAACTTTAATAATTCACTTTAATAATTCATACTTTAATAATTCACTTTAATAATTCATACTTTAATAATTCATACTTTAATAATTCACTTTAATAATTCATACTTTAATAATTCACTTTAATAATTCATACTTTAATAATTCTATTTAATAATTCAAAAATCTATTATAAATAGAATTCAATAGGTTTCATTACTTCATAGAAACTTGAAAATATTTTTCTCTAAACTCTCTCAATCGATTTACATATATATATTTACTCCGTATTATTTCAAGATATTATTAGTATACATAAAATATTACGTCAGAGTGCTTTCCGAGTGATTTCGAAATTGTTTTTCGAGTGGGATTGGATTAAGGAAATTATGGGTTATAGCTATGGAGGTGATTGGTATGGTTCATGGGTATGCTCGTGAGGTCAATATAGTGTTTATCATCTCCGTTGCGTCTACGTACCTTTCCTGCAATATTGAATCTCAATATTGATACGTGAGTACTCATAATTTAACTTTTACATACTAATAGTGTATCCCTGACTAGTGCTCGAGTATATAGGATTATGCATGTTTGTACTTTTGATATTGCCTTTAGTTAGGTTATGTTGAATCCTGAATTAGTTATATATGCGACTGAGATAAGGTATAAGATATGCATGTCGTTGGAAAGCTAGCGAAAAATTAAGAACTTTTCATTTAGATATCGAATGATTTCGATGAACGGATTAGAAGTTATAGTCCATCGAATTTTTGTATTATTATTAAAAATGATTATTATTATCGTCGTTATTACCGTCGTTCTAGTTTTATCTTATTATTATCATTATTAATAAAAGGAATTATCATTAAAAATTGTTATTTTTATTATTATTACTATTGTTATCATCGTTAAAATTATAATTAGTATTATTATTATTATTATTATTATTATTATTATTATTATTATTATTATTATTATTATTATTAGCTTATTATTATTGTTATTATTATTATTATTATTATTATTATTATTATTATTATTATTATTATTATTATTATTATTATTATTATTATTATTTTTATTATCATTATTAATATATATATCACTATTTAAAAATGGTTATTGTTATTGTTATTATTATTATTATTATCATTAAAATAGTTATTAGTATTATTAATAATATCATAGTAATTATCATTATTAGTATTATTGTAATTAAAACAAATATTAGTAACACCTAATTCTTTTTAGTACTATTATTATTAGTATTATGAACACAATATAAAAGACGATTAAAAGCTATTAAACGAAACGATTAGGAAATAATGAGTATGAGTATCATGATGAAATTAAAATATTATAAGATATTGATCTAGAAAAAATTATCATTCTTATTATTTTTATCATTACTATTATTATTAAAAGTATCGTTAGTATTAAAACTATCATTTTAACAAAAATATCATTTTAATAGAAATGTCATTGTTATTATAAAATATCATTATTATTATCATTTTAAATAGAATTATTATTTTAAAGTTAATATTAAAAAGTATCGTAAATATTAAAGTTATCATAATTAGGATTATCGTTTTATTATAATATCATTATTAGTAAATATAAATATTGATATTTTTATTAAAAGAATAATAATAATTATTATTGCAAAATAATACAACTTTTACTTATTATTATTATCAATGTTATTTTATCAAATAAATATGTAATACAAATAATATAATTACCTTAATAAAACCTATCATAATATTTTTTTTAAATTAACTTTATAAATTTTATTACTTAAGATATATAAAAGTATATTTTTATATAAAATTTTATTTATTAATAAATGAATTATATTATTTACTCTATTAAATCTTTTAAAAATATAAAACGACGATATTTAAACTATATAATAATCATGTATAAATTTTGAAAATCATTTTGAGTCAAATTAACTTTTGTTGACCTTTGCATATTAGTCTCGAGCATTAGGATTGTGGTACACTATGACTTGACCTAATTTGTTAGACAAATATTGACTAGCACATATATATACATAATTAATTTAGGTTCGTGAATCCGAGACCAACCTTGCACTTGTTCAATGACGTTATATGTATTTTTACTACGAAATACAGTATGGTGAGTTTCATTTGCTCCCTTTTTAAATGCTTTTGCAATATATATTTTTGGGACTGAGAATGCATGCGCTACTTTTATAAATGTTTGACGAAATAGACACAAGTAATTGAAACTACATTCTATGATTGAATTATCGAAATCGAATATGCCCCTTTTTATTAAGTCTGGTAATCTAAGAATTAGGGAACAGACACCCTAATTGACGCGAATCCTAAAGATAGATCTATCGGGCCCAACAAGCCCCATCCAAAGTACCGGATGTTTTAGTACTTCGAAATTTATATCATGTCCGAAGGAGGATCCCGGAATGATGGGGATATTCTTATATGCATATTGTTAATGTCGATTACCAGGTGTTCAATCCATATGAATGATTATTTTTTGTCTCTATGCATGGGACGTATATTTATGAGAACTGGAAATGAAATTCTTGTGGTCTATTAAAATGATGGAAATAAATGATTATGATAAACTAATGAACTCACCAACCTTTTGGTTGACACTTTAAAGCATGTTTATTCTCAGGTGTTAAAGAAATCTTCCGCTGTGCATTTGCTCATTTTAAAGATATTACTTGGAGTCTTTCATAGCATATTTCGAAGAACGTTGCATTCGAGTCATTGAGTTCATCAAAGATTATTATTAAATCAATTTATAGTTGGATAGTGGATATTATGAAATGGTATGCATGCCTGTCAATTTTTGATGTAAAGAAAGATTGTCTTTTAAAAACGAATGCAATGTTTGTAAAATATATCATATATAGGTCAAATACCTCGCAATGTAATCAACTATTGTGAATCATTTATAATGTATATGAACGGGTCCTTTCAGTTGGTATCAGAGCGGTGGTCTTAGTGAACCAGGTCTGCATTAGTGTATCTAACTGATAAGTCGTTAGGATGCATTAGTGAGTCTGGACTTCGACCGTGTCTGCATGTCAAAAGTTTTGCTTATCATTTCTAGTCGGAAATCATCTGCTTATCATCCTTAGGAAATTACCTGCTTATCATTATTAGTCTAGACACGTCTTGCTACATTAATTGCATGAGTAGTGTATAGACAAACTTCATATCTTAGCGTATCTGCTAAATCATATCTTATCGTATCTGTTACTTTAAACTTTACCTGACATACCCCGCAAATTCCTCCGTAATCTATGAAATCTTTTGATCTCTATATATAGATATCATATGTAAATAGAATACCACCCGATAGCTGAAAAATCATTTTTATATCGAAAATCCTTTATCCAATCGTACGAAATGGAATTTGTCATCAGTTCAAGTCACTCGGATTCCGAAATGGAATCTCACTCAAGCTCTGAAAGCAGTGTGACCGGAATGGATCAACCAATCAGTCATCACCTATTCTGGATGAATTGGGGATGGGTTCGTAGCCTCCTCAATCATTGGAAACAAGAAGAAGGCGATCCTTTCCATCCACCACATTGCCCTCTTGGCGAAGAACCTGAAGCACTTACCGGCGAACCTGTTCGAGACACCATTTTCTCTCTCATTTCCAGGGTATCTCGTCACGATTATATACTACATCAAATTCTAGATTTTATTTATCCGCTCGTTCCGACCGACAATCATCCTGGAATAATAGAAGAAGTCAACGAACTTCGCGCTCCGGTAGTGGCTTTGGTGAATATGGTGCAGAGATTACAAACACCAGCAGCATAACCAGTACCACCATCATCAACGCCAACAGTACCATTACCACCTCCAACCACAACCGCGTTGTAAACCTTAACTTCACAATCTGTCCCACGAGCATCAACGTCATACGCACCATAGATACCAAGGAGTACCAACAACAATAACTGACGAAGTATTAATTCATAACTTCATTGGAGAAACATTCCGCGGTGATTATATAATCTCTAAAGTCTTAGAGATTATCTAATCTAGCCCTAACCATAAATCAGTTAAGCGAACCAAAATGATAGAAAGAAGAGTAGAAACCCTGACAAAAATGGTGTGTGATTAACAAGTTAAACTTGTTTTACCAACAGCATCAACAGTACCGTCAACGTCACCAGCATCGTCAGTACAGTCAACATCAGAATCAACAACACCTATAACATCACACACTCCGTCAGTTCAAGAATCACTGTGGACATCATTACGAATCAATAACGTGTATATTGTATCAACAAGTTATGAAGAATTAACTCATTCCCTCTGAAGAAATTATATATATATATATTATATATATATATATATATATATATATATATATATATATATATATATATATATATATATATATATATATATATATATATATATATATATATATATATATATATATATATTGAAATAAAAAAAATCTTTCCGTGCTAAGCTATTGTGTGTGAATCTTAACTACTCAGTTAATTCATATTACAAATATGCAATAATGTACGTCCCTCACCCGCGACTTAACCATCGTTAACTACAATCTCTGTCTCAATTCAACAAATTCCAATTCCTAATAAATCAAGTATATATTTGATTTTACACTTCATCATTGATGTAACCGAAACTTTTCAGATAACATCATTCGTACTTTGCGAAGTTCACAAGAATTTAACGAAAACCAACATCACTTCTCAACAAATAACGAAGTATTGATTCATAATTTCAATATTATTGAAGAAATACTTATGTAACCTCTAAACCTTCAAGGAATTATTCAATTCTAGTTCCAACCGTAAATCGAATGAGTTTAATTTAGTATTAACTCATTAAAATCTATGTTACATCTGAGGAGAATATATACATATATATTTTCATAAAGACTGTAATAAAATTCTTATGTACAAAATATTAATTGTGAAAATTTTTTAACGGGTAGGTAATACCCGAGAGATATATATAAATTCACAATTAATATGTTACATTCTTCGAATCAGATTAAGCAAATTATCAATTATACTTCCTACTTTCACAATAATATACATTCTTTCATAGAAATCAAAACAACCATACTCATTCAAACCCAATTACGTATTCTGATTTTAAAATCTCAGAATTCAATTCGAGATATAACCGGTACCATTACTTTTAGATTCCTACATCTTTCAAAGCTATACTTTGACTTCAAAAGTGTGTTAGAACATCAAATGTATACAAACGATTACAATCTATGTTCAAACCCTTCGAAAATCTCTGAAGACACTTCAAATAATGAGCAATCGAGATGATGATCCAACCACATATTACCCACAGTTATGTACTTAAAAAGCTCTCGAAACCAAAGTCATAATTCAACACATATCTGTGTCAGATCTTTTGGCATTTATTAGCAAAAATAACCTTGCAATTCCTTTGCAAAGTAGCAAATTATATCACAGCTCCAGCAAGACAACTTCGATTTTTTCATTCGGAGTAGCCTTATCATAATTTTGATATATGTGATTACCCTTTTGTTACCGGAGAACCTTTCATATTCAACCACATTAGCAATAAACTTACCAACAACTTCACTGATCTTGGGCACTCCGAAGAATCTTTATATTTATCGAAACCTCATCATTTACTCATCTGCCTCTTGTAACGAGAATTGTCATACGAATCATTGGGAGTTAGCAATCAGTATTTTGAAATCTCACAGCATGTTGACGCCAACAGTTATACATAACGTCTATTTCCAAGGCTTACATACTTCGAATGTGAAGTTTCTGAAAAACACTCTGAACCGCGAACTAGTTCTCGAAATGCTGATGAAGCAACAAAAACTGTAAACGACCTTAGCAGTAATAAGTTTGATGATAAAGATTAGTGTATTAACAAAGCTCAGAAATAGAGAAGTTTTGGAACTGGAAAACGAATTGAGCAAAGTATGAAGGAGGCTGTGGACAAATCACAAAGACTGAACCTGCCTTCAAAGAATCTAAATGATTCAGTGTCTGCTGAAGTCATTAACGAATACCTTGCTCCTGACACTAAACCCTTACAGACAATATTCTTCATCATCCTCTGATATTAGAAATTCTAAGATATCATCGTATCTTTCATTATAAATATCCTCCATATTTCTGAAGATATTTCCATAACTATTCTTATCTGGAATCATTTATCTCTTTGCGCTATCTGTATTACATCAAAAAGGAAACTGTTTAGTTCCTATACTCTGTAAACCTTTGAGTTTAAAATATGAATGTTTTTGAAGTAGTGTTGGAAACTGAAGCATGAGTTAGTATAATATAATGACACTTGATCAACGTGATTATATTACAGTAATTCATGCTGAGTTTCTAAATGGAACGTGATGATTCACAGATCATAACATCATCATGTGCCATGTTATACGACTCTTGTATTCTATTTAACCTCTAAAATATCAAGAAAATATTTCTTGATGATTCGGCCTTTTCCAAGGTATTCTAGTAATTTGACAAGTCAAGATCGTGCCATCACAATTTCCTTCCTAGAACATTAACAATGTTCATTCCGAAAATCATTTTGTGAATTCTGGACCATTACAAGCGGTGCTTAATCGCAAGAAGAAGAAACGAAAGGACAAAACTCTGAAATAGAAATTGGGGTATAAATTGCAGCAAATAAAAGAGAGCATTAACTGTGGATGACAATGATTATAGAAGATAGAAACAGAGACTTTGAAATATAAGGGAAGATATAAAGCCCAACGACAAACCAAAAATTATAAATCATATATATCGATGCATATAGCAATATAAAGACACGGGAGAACTAGAAACACTATAAACCCAAGAGTATAGTAGAAGTAAATAGATTCTTCCGGCGGTAGATGAAAAAGAAGAATGATCGATATGAAAGTTATAAGTATATCGAGAATCAGAACTGGATGGAGCATATTGATGAATACCTTAAAATATGAGTTGAGGGGGAAAGAATAGAAGGTGATGAAACATGACTAGGAACTTAGAAATCAACAGATTTAACTCACACAATGACGGAATAAGTGAATCAAACCCTCTAGTGAATAGGTTAAGCTTTTTGTGATTAATTTAGTCATACCACAACTAAATCAAGTGTGATTAGATCAACACCTAGAGCTATTATTCACCACCTGAGTGATTTGGGTTGAGAGAGAATCGGAGGAGCTCACCAGATCTGAGTGTGTGTAACAAATGAGAGGCTTAACCTAAAAATGAAGAACATAAGACTTTATATACCCCTACTGTTGACTCACCCGTACGATTCATCCATCACACATACGAGTTGGCTTCATCAGCCGTACGGGTGATCACTCACTCGTGTCTTCTCATTTAGATTGTAATTGTGACTTAGCTCAGCATCAACCGTGCGTATGAGCCTGTCAGCCGTACGAGTGAGGCTTCACTCGGACGTCTGACTAAGTCTAACATAGTCAAACATCCACATCTCGTTCCTGCAGTTGTTGTAACCACATACAAACACAAATAGGATAATAACGAACGATCATGGTGGCCTGTAAACTGTTGTACCTGCAATGGACGTGGGTAGATGTCTAGGGACTTGCATAAAATGCATCAACAGAAGGTGTGAGTTGTAAGAAAAGGAAGGAGGTGAATTTATAAGAAAATCTCCGACAGAACAATTAAAATGGACGATCGCATTTAAAGCGGATCCTAATTCCTTTTGTTACCGGAGAATCAAATCTTATTACAAAGATTTTCTTCAAATCCCTTGAAATCTGGAAATCAATCATATCTACGTCAAATGATAAGATGAATCTACACTTACTCATTTCACTCTTCTATGTTAGCTTCATTCGTACTCTTCATATAAATGGATTGTTTATCCAAATTATTCGCTGATGATAAAACTCTAATTTTCAGCCTGTATGCATCATGAAAACATACTTATTATCATTCACGACCTTTCCACTCAAATTTCGAGTGACCCGAACTTTTCCATGTTTATATATATTAATTGAGATTGATATTTACATGATTAAATTTTTCCAACATGTTAAGCAATCAAACTTGTTAAGACTTGATTAATTGAAATATGTTTCATATAGACAATTGACCACCCAAGTTGACCGGTGATTCACGAACGTTAAAACTTGTAAAAACTATATGATGACATATATATGGATATATATATATAGTTAACATGATACTATGATAAGTAAACATATCATTAAGTATATTAACAATGAACTACATATGTAAAAACAAGACTACTAACTTAATGATTTTTAAAAGAGACATATATGTAACGATTATCGTTGTAAAGACATTTAATGTATATATATCATATTAAGAGATATTCATACATGATAATATCATGATAATATAATAATTTAAAATCTCATTTGATATTATAAACATTGGGTTAACAACATTTAACAAGATCGTTAACCTAAAGGTTTCAAAACAACACTTACATGTAACGACTAACGATGACTTAACGACTCAGTTAAAATGTATATACATGTAGTGTTTTAATATGTATTTATACACTTTTGAAAGACTTTAATACACTTATCAAAATACTTCTACTTAACAAAAATGCTTACAATTACATCCTCGTTCAGTTTCATCAACAATTCTACTCGTATGCACCCGTATTCGTACTCGTACAATACACAGCTTTTAGATGTATGTACTATTGGTATATACACTCCAATGATCAGCTCTTAGCAGCCCATGTGAGTCACCTAACACATGTGGGAACCATCATTTGGCAACTAGCATGAAATATCTCATAAAATTACAAAAATATGAGTAATCATTCATGACTTATTTACATGAAAACAAAATTACATATCCTTTATATCTAATCCATACACCAACGACCAAAAACACCTACAAACACTTTCATTCTTCAATTTTCTTCATCTAATTGATCTCTCTCAAGTTCTATCTTCAAGTTCTAAGTGTTCTTCATATATTCTACAAGTTCTAGTTACATAAAATCAAGAATACTTTCAAGTTTGCTAGCTCACTTCCAATCTTGTAAGGTGATCATCCAACCTCAAGAAATCTTTGTTTCTTACAGTAGGTTATCATTCTAATACAAGGTAATAATCATATTCAAACTTTGGTTCAATTTCTATAACTATAACAATCTTATTTCAAGTGATGATCTTACTTGAACTTGTTTTCGTGTCATGATTCTGCTTCAAGAACTTCGAGCCATCCAAGGATCCGTTGAAGCTAGATCCATTTTTCTCTCTTCCAGTAGGTTTATCCAAGGAACTTAAGGTAGTAATGATGTTCATAACATCATTCGATTCATATATATAAAACTATCTTATTCGAAGGTTTAAACTCGTAATCACTAGAACATAGTTTAGTTAATTCTAAACTTGTTCGCAAACAAAAGTTAATCCTTCTAACTTGACTTTTAAAATCAACTAAACACATGTTCTATATCTATATGATATGCTAACTTAATAATTTAAAACCTGGAGACACGAAAAACACCGTAAAACCGGATTTACGCCGTCGTAGTAACACCGCGGGCTGTTTTGGGTTAGTTAATTAAAAACTATGATAAACTTTGATTTAAAAGTTTTTATTCTGAGAAAATGATTTTTATTATGAACATGAAACTATATCCAAAAATTATGGTTAAACTCAAAGTGGAAGTATGTTTTCTAAAATGGTCATCTAGACGTCGTTCTTTCGACTGAAATGACTACCTTTACAAAAACGACTTGTAACTTATTTTTCCGACTATAAACCTATACTTTTTCTGTTTAGATTCATAAAATAGAGTTCAATATGAAACCATAGCAATTTGATTCACTCAAAACGGATTTAAAATGAAGAAGTTATGGGTAAAACAAGATTGGATAATTTTTCTCATTTTAGCTACGTGAAAATTTGTAACAAATCTATTCCAACCATAACTTAATCAACTTGTATTGTATATTATGTAATCTTGAGATACCATAGACACGTATATAATGTTTCGACCTATCATGTCGACACATCTATATATATTTCGGAACAACCATAGACACTCTATATGTGAATGTTGGAGTTAGCTATACAGGGTTGAGGTTGATTCCAAAATATATATAGTTTGAGTTGTGATAAATACTGAGATACGTATACACTGGGTCGTGGATTGATTCAAGATAATATTTATCGATTTATTTCTGTACATCTAACTGTGGACAACTAGTTGTAGGTTACTAACGAGGAGAGCTGACTTAATAAACTTAAAACATCAAAATATATTAAAAGTGTTGTAAATATATTCTGAACATACTTTGATATATATGTATATATTGTTATAGGTTCGTGAATCAACCAGTGGCCAAGTCTTACTTCCCGACGAAGTAAAAATCTGTGAAAGTGAGTTATAGTCCCACTTTTAAAATCTAATATTTTTGGGATGAGAATACATGCAGGTTTTATAAATGATTTACTAAATAGACACAAGTACGTGAAACTACATTCTATGGTTGAATTATCGAAATCGAATATGCCCCTTTTTATTAAGTCTGGTAATCTAAGAATTAGGGAACAGACACCCTAATTGACGCGAATCCTAAAGATAGATCTATTGGGCCTAACAAACCCCATCCAAAGTACCGGATGCTTTAGTACTTCGAAATTTATATCATATCCGAAGGGTGTCCCGGAATGATGGGGATATTCTTATATATGCATCTTGTTAATGTCGGTTACCAGGTGTTCACCATATGAATGATTTTTATCTCTATGTATGGGATGTGTATTGAAATATGAAATCTTGTGGTCTATTGTTACGATTTGATATATATAGGTTAAACCTATAACTCACCAACATTTTTGTTGACGTTTTAAGCATGTTTATTCTCAGGTGATTATTAAGAGCTTCCGCTGTCGCATACTTAAATAAGGACGAGATTTGGAGTCCATGCTTGTATGATATTGTGTAAAAACTGCATTCAAGAAACTTATTTTGTTGTAACATATTTGTATTGTAAACCATTATGTAATGGTCGTGTGTAAACAGGATATTTTAGATTATCATTATTTGATAATCTACGTAAAGCTTTTTAAACCTTTATTGGTGAAATAAAGGTTATGGTTTGTTTTGAAATGAATGCAGTCTTTGAAAAACGTCTCATATAGAGGTCAAAACCTCGCAACGAAATCAATTAATATGGAACGTTTTTAATGCGAGGTTTTGACCTCTATATGAGACGTTTTTCAAAGACTGCATTCATTTTTAAAACAAACCATAACCTTTATTTCATAAATAAAGGTTTAAAAAGCTTTACGTAGATTATCAAATAATGATAATCTAAAATATCCTGTTTACACACGACCATTATGTAACGACCCGCACTTTTTCGATCGTTCTATACTTATAAGATTAATATTTACATAAATTAAACCTTACCAACATGATAAGCAATCCAAATTTTTGAGACTTATGTTTTCGAAAAGAGTTTTACACAACGTTTGACCGTCTAGTTTGACCGATGATATCACGAACTATACAATATATGATAATTATACGTTTGTGTATATATATGTATATATACATATTTACATGATCTAAGAATGTTTTAATATCTCATTTTGTATTAATAACAATAAGTTATAAGTATATTTTGAAACTACTAACTCAAGTTTTCAAAACGATAACCATACGTAGCGTTATTTGACTTAAATACTTATAACCTATAATGTTTATACATATATCGTATAAGTAATGTATTTAATCACTTTTAAAGGGCTTACATACATAAAACAATATAAGTATATTTACAAAAGATAGCTATATTTGAATCCTCGTTCCGTTTTCTCAAAGATTTCTATACGTATACCTAGGGTATATGTACCCGTATCATACGCAGCTTCTAGATGTATTTACTATTGGTATATACCAATAAAAAATCTGCTCCTTAGCAGCCTTAAATGATTAAGAAACATGTGGAACCAACCATTTGTCAAGTAGCATGAATTATTTAGCAAGAAAACAAAGTTAGGTATCTTTTTTTTCCTTTATAACCTAAAAACGTTTTTATGCATGCACACCATTTCTTCACCCCATTTTCTCATACTTACACTTCCATTTCTCTCTCAAAATACTCTTAACTTCATACTTGATCATCTCCAAGCATTTTCCCCATCATTTAGCTTCAAAAACAACACTTAAACCTCATAAGAAAACCTTACAAAAACACTTCAAGAAATCCTTCCAAGAACACCAACTTACTTCCAATCTTTCATCCACTTCCATCACCCTTTTGGTTCTAGGTTCTTACTCCTCTTTTACAGCAACCTTGTCCAAGGAACTTGAGGTAGAATCTATGTTCATAACCTTATTCGATTCATATATATATAGCTATCTTATTTTGTGGTATAAAAGTTTAACAACAAGAACATAGTTTGAAAGTTTTCAAACTTGTTTGCAAACTAAATAGATCCTTCTAACTTAACTTTTAAAATACTTCAAGACCTGTAATATATCTTAAATATATGCTAATTTAACAAGGTATAACTTGGTTTTTCAAAGAACACCTTAAAAACTGAATTTACGACATCGGAGTGCAACCGGGGGCTGTTTTGGGTTGGATAATTAAAAACCATCTTAAACTTTGAATTGGAGGTTTATTTTCTGGAAAAATGATTTTTACTATAAATATGATAACACATAAAAATTTCATGATTTAACTCAAAGTATAAGTATTTTTAGAAAAATAATCATTTAAGGTTGTTTACATGATGGAAAATGATTAACTTCATAAGTTTCACTAAAGTTTGACCTATGACCTGTGATTTCGAATACAAACTAAGGTATTTACAGTTCATAGTCTTAAAGAGGGACTCGATCCAAGGAAGTGGCAAGTTGAATCAACGAAAACGGAGTTGTAACGAAGAAACTATGACCAAAACGAGATCGGATATCTAAGACTAGTTTAGCTACGAAAATAATTGGAGAAAATTAAATAAATCACATCTTTTTAAAATAACATGATATTTTATATATATGTACTCATAATTTAATTTTATATGGTTCAGGATCACCCGTAAACAATACGAGAAGATTAATCATAAGATCCCATGATTGTACGCAACATGTCATTTGACAACACCGGTACTTTATGTACGCAACACGTCATTTGACAACACCGGTACCATGGGTCAAGATTAATCTCGACCAATACATATACGATGGGGTTTTATTTATTTCGTTGGGGGTTTTATTTATTTCATTGCGGGTATATTAAACATCTAAAAATGAACCATTAAAATTGAATTACTAACAACGAACTGCTAACTACGGACTAAGGAATTATTAAAAGTATTAAAAGTATAACAAGTATATATATGTGACGTTTGTTTAAAAAGAAAAGGTATTGATATATTATATATGGATAGGTTCGTGATATCAACCGGAGACCAAGTCAAATTATATATATCTTCAAGACGAAAGTGAGTATATAGTCCCACTTTTAAACTCTAAATATTTCGGGATGAGAATACATGTATTTTATGTTTTACGTTATGGACACAAGTAACTGAAAATATATTCTACGTTGAGTTGTACCACTGGCATACTTCCCTGTAGCTTGGTAACTAATATTTACAGCGGTATTGTAAACGCGAATCCTGTTGATAGATCTATCGGGCCTGACAACCCCAACCGGACTGGACGACCAGTATTCAACGGTTGCACAGTACTTCGTTTTGTGACTACACTTGGTACGGTGTAGTAAGATTTCATATTAAAGGGAATATGCGACGTGATTAAATGTTAAGTATGGTTACCAAGTGCTCAACCACTTAGAATATTTTTATGAAAATGTTTATATATGAAATCTTGTGGTCTATATATATATATTGCTGCCGGCACTAAACCTATATCTCACCAACTTTATGTTGACGTTTTAAACATGTTTATTCTCAGGTGATAATTAGAAGCTTCCGCTGCATTATGTTGAATTTGAGCAGGATCTTGCGTACGCATATTTGTGTCAAAAATAAAACTGCATATCCAAGAACTTGTGTTGTAAAATATGCTAGAAATCGTGTTGTTATCATCATTTGTAAAGTTTGTAAGTTGAAGATTATCGCTAAACGATAATCATCTTTATTTCGTCCAAAGCTTGTATCAAAAATAAGAATCATGGTTTGTAATGTATAATATATGCAGTTTTTCTTTTAAAAATGTCGCATATAGAGGTCAATACCTCGCAATGAAATCATACGTTATCTAACACTTTCTTACGGTTAAGGACGGGTTATGACATGTGGTATCAGAGCGGTGGTCTTAGCGAACCAGGTTTGCATTAGTGTGTCTAACTGATAAGTCGTTAGGATACATTAGTAAGTCTGGACTTTGACCGGGTCTTATTTAAAAACCATTGCTTATCATCGTTGGTTAAAATTTATATGTAAATATTATGTAGTACTAATGGGTTAGTTGTTGTGTGATAGATGTCGGGCTCAAAACTTGTTATCACATTCAGCGACTCCGAACCAGAATCTTCAGATGATGTTCCAGTCATTAACCTATCCGATGACGAAAATAATATCTTTGGGGAAGACTCACAAATTCCGGATGAACCGACTATAGGGAACCCGGAAAGTGAACCCGAGGAGGAAAGTGAACCCGAGGAGGAAAGTGAACCCGAGGAGGAAAGTGAACCCGAGGAGGAAAGTGAACCCGAGGAGGAAAGTGAACCTGAGGAGGAAAGTGAACCCGAGGAAGAAATACAGGAAATTACAAAAGAAGAGTTCGAACTAGGAAAGAAACGAAAGGCTAATGAATTAGAAAATTCAAATCCTGAGTTTAATAAGGATGATGTGGCACCAACTCCACTAGACACTACCACCCCTATTCCCGCTATTCCTATTCGTTCTATCCCGGCATCCAGTTCTTCAGTCCCACAGCCAAAATATAGGCAGACAGCCAGGATAAGCGTTAAGCGATTCTTTGAACCTAAACGTCCTAGAAAATAGACCAAACGATGCGCTGCC
The DNA here is from genome assembly GCF_046630445.1 of Rutidosis leptorrhynchoides. Classification (NCBI taxonomy): domain Eukaryota; kingdom Viridiplantae; phylum Streptophyta; class Magnoliopsida; order Asterales; family Asteraceae; genus Rutidosis; species Rutidosis leptorrhynchoides. Next base: position 672,832,736 of record NC_092334.1, read on the forward strand.
GTATTAAACCATGGGATCATATAATGTTTTGTATAATATTATTAGTGTGGTTTGTTTAAAGTTCGATGTAAGATAAGCATATGTAAAATAGTGAAGTGTGAAATGCAATAATTTTCCATGGTTAAGTATTATTTAGATGGTAGTAATTGATTCTGTACTAAGCTATTAAGTATGGACATTAACGGGTAGGTACTACCCTAGATATAATTATAAAACGCTAATAAGAAGAAAAGGCTTTTATAATAATACCTGGTTCATATTATTAATAAGCTATAATGTACTGTAAATATACACTACATCTATAATATTCCATGTGAATAATTATTTTCTTTTCATTCTTATAGAAGAATATGGCGCGATTGAACCGAATGACGGAACAAGAAATCCAGGAACTCATCAATCAGCGAGTGAACGACAGAATGTTATGGGTCGAGGCTGCAAGAGGTGCTGCAGTTAACCCAAATCCTCGTGTGGGGTGCACTTACAAAACTTTTCAAGCTTGCAAGCCCTCATCATTCAGTGGAACAGAAGGACCGATCGGTTTAACCCGGTGGATAGAAAAGATGGAGACTGTGTTTAAAATCAGTGGTTGTGTTGAAAAGGACATGACCAAGTATGCATCGTGCACTTTACAAGATAGTGCACTCACGTGGTGGAAAAATTATGTGAAGGCTGTAGGAGGAGATGTAGCTTATGATACTCCATGGGAAGAATTCAAAACAATGTTAATCAACGAATATTGTCCAAGGAACGAGGTTAGGAAGTTGGAAGATGAATTACGAAGTCTGAAGGTTAATGGTACTGAAATCACCAACTACAATCAGCGATTCATGGAATTAGTTTTGCTATGTCCTGAATTGGTTCCAACCGAAGAACGGAAAATTGAAATGTACAAAGATGGGTTGCCCAAAAAGGTCAAGGCAAATGTTACAGCATCGAAACCTAAGATAATTCATGAAGCTATAACCATGGCAAACGAGCTAATGGATCAGGTCATCATGGATAAGAAAGTATCCAATACTGATGTGAAGGTATCAGGTAACAAAAGAAAGTGGAATGGAAATTATGATCGAGGTAACCAACAACAATCTTTTAAGAAACAAGAAAACACGCAAGGTGCGGGTAGTGGTTTAAGCTTTGGTTATAAAGGACAAAATCCTTTATGCAACCGATGCCACAAACATCACTCTGGTTACTGTAATGTGGTATGCAACAAATGTAATCGAAAGGGTCATCTTGCTGAAGATTGTAGGGCTCTCGTTACAAATGGTACCAAGACTCCTGCCACCAATGCAAATAGAACTGCTTTGGCTACCATTACTTGTTTTTGGTGTAGAAAACAAGGTCACTATAAGAGCCAGTGCCCGAATCCAGAGAAGAATATCGGACCTGCACGTGGGAGAGCATTTGTTATTAATGCTAGAGAGGCATGTGAAGACCCGGAGCTTGTTACGGGTACGTTTACCATTAATAACTTATCCGCATCTATTATATTTGATACTGGTGCTGATAGAAGTTACGTGTGTAGAGACTTTCACGCTAAATTGAATTGTTCATCATTACCTCTAGATGCTAAGTACATGATTGAGTTAGCTAATGGTAAACTAATTAAAGCCGATAAAATTTGCCGTGATTGTAAAATAAATTTAGCCGGAGAAACATTTAAAATTGACTTAATACCCGTAGAATTAGGAAGTTTTGATGTAATAGTCGGCATGGACTGGATGTCCAAAATAGGAGCTGAAGTTGTGTGCGCCAAGAAGGCAATTCGCATTCCTCGTAAGAATAAAACGCCAGTAATGATTTATGGAGAGAAGGGTAACTCAAAGCTAAAACTCATTAGTTATTTGAAAGCTCAAAAGTGCTTGAAGAAAGGGTGCTATGCTATCTTAGCACATGTTAATAAAGTCGAAAAGAAAGAAAAAGAGAAGTGCATCAATGACGTGCCTGTGGCAAGAGATTTTCCTGAAGTATTTCCGGAAGAGTTGCCGGGATTACCTCCATTTAGATCTGTAGAATTTCAAATAGATTTAGTACCAGGAGCTGCACCAGTGGCTCGTGCTCCATATAGACTTGCACCGTCCGAGTTAAAAGAACTTCAAAGTCAGTTAAAAGAATTACTAGACCGTGGATTCATACGACCAAGCACTTCACCGTGGGGAGCTCCAATTTTATTCGTCAAGAAGAAAGACGGATCTTTCCGAATGTGTATAGATTATCGTGAATTAAATAAGTTAACTATCAAGAATCGGTATCCACTACCGAGAATTGACGACTTATTTGATCAACTCCAAGGATCATGTGTGTACTCGAAAATTGACCTAAGATCGGGTTATCATCAATTACGTGTCAAAGAAGAAGATATACCGAAAACTGCTTTTCGGACACGCTACGGTCATTACGAATTTTTGGTCATGCCGTTTGGATTGACGAATGCGCCAGCTGTATTCATGGACCTCATGAATCGAGTTTGTAGTCCATATTTAGATAAGTTTGTTATCGTTTTCATTGATGATATTCTTATCTATTCCAAGAGTGAGCAAGAGCATGAACAGCATTTAAGATTGATATTAGAGTTATTGAGAAAAGAACAGCTATATGCTAAATTTTCTAAATGTGCTTTCTGGTTGAAAGAAGTGCAATTTCTTGGCCACGTTGTTGGTAGCAAAGGAATTCAGGTTGATCCAGCAAAAATTGAAGCCATTGAAAAATGGGAGACTCCTAAGACACCAATGCAGATACGCCAATTTTTGGGTTTAGCCGGTTATTATAGAAGGTTTATTCAAGATTTTTCCCGAATAGCTAAGCCGTTGACAGCGTTAACGCAAAAAGGGAAGAAATATGAATGGACTTCCGAGCAGGAGAGTGCATTTCAATTACTGAAAAAGAAGTTGACTACGGCGCCTATTTTATCATTACCAGAAGGGAACGATGATTTTGAAATATATTGTGACGCTTCGCGACAAGGTTTTGGTTGCGTTCTTATGCAACGGAAGAAAGTTATTGCATACGCATCCCGACAATTAAAGATTCACGAGCGGAATTATACGACGCATGATCTAGAACTGGGAGCAGTCGTGTTTGCATTGAAGATATGGAGACACTACTTGTATGGGGTTAAATGCACTGTGTTTACTGATCATAAAAGCCTTCAACATATTTTCGATCAAAAACAGCTGAACATGAGGCAACGTAGGTGGGTCGAGTTAATAAACGACTATGATTGTGAAATTCGTTATCATCCCGGGAAAGCAAATGTGGTGGCTGACGCTTTAAGCAGAAAGGAACGAGAACCAATTCGAGTACGAGCAATGAACATAAAAATTCGCATGAATCTCAACTCACAAATCAAAGAGGCTCAACGAGAAGCTCTTACTAAAGAAAACATAGGAAATGAAATAATGAAGAAGTATGGGAAACAACTCATTATGCGGGAAGATGGAATTCGATATTTTGCAAACCGTATTTGGGTACCAAAGTTGGGTGGATTAAGGAAGTTAATATTGAATGAGGCACATAAGACAAGATACTCGATACATCCTGGAGTTGGAAAGATGTATCAAGATCTTAAGACGCGTTATTGGTGGCCTAATTTGAAGACAGACGTTGCAACATATGTTGGGGAATGTTTAACTTGTTCCAAAGTCAAAGCAGAACACAAGAAGCCGTCAGGATTACTTCAACAACCAGAAATCCCAGAATGGAAATGGGACGGTATTACCATGGATTTCATCACGAAGTTACCAAAGACTGCCTGGGGATACGACACCATTTGGGTGATTGTTGATCGTCTCACCAAGTCTGCACATTTCTTGCCTATAAAGGAAACGGATAGAATGGAGAAACTATTACGATTGTATATAAAGGAAATTGTTTCAAGGCATGGAATACCTATTTCCATTATATCCGATCGTGATAGTAGATTTACCTCAAAATTCTGGCAATCACTACAGGAGGCACTAGGAACTCGTTTGGATGTGAGTACCGCATATCATCCGCAAACTGACGGGCAGAGTGAAAGAACGATTCAGACCCTCGAAGACATGCTCAGGGCATGTGTGATCGACTTTGGAAACGGATGGGATAAGTATTTACCGTTAGCAGAATTCTCGTATAATAATAGTTATCATGCGAGCATTAAAGCTGCACCATTCGAAGCATTGTATGGAAGGAAGTGTAGATCTCCTATCTGTTGGAATGAAGTAGGAGATCGACAATTAACTGGTCCCGAGATCATACACGAAACGACTGAGAAGATAGTACAAATTAAGGAGAGATTGAAAACAGCCCGTAGTCGCCAAAAGAGCTACGCCGATGTCCGAAGGAAACCATTAGAGTTTCAGATCGGTGACATGGTTATGCTAAAGGTGTCACCTTGGAAAGGTGTGATACGTTTCGGTAAAAGAGGTAAACTGAACCCAAGATATGTAGGCCCGTTCAAGATCATTGAACGCATTGGACCGGTAGCTTATCGACTCGAGTTACCGCAACAACTCGCCGGAGTACATAATACATTTCACGTTTCGAATCTTAAGAAGTGTCTTGCAAAGGAAGACCTCACCATTCCTCTTGAAGAAATCCATGTCGATGAGAAACTACAATTCATCGAAGAACCAATCGAAATCATGGATCGTGAAGTTAAACAGCTCAAGCAGAGCAACATACCGATCGTTAAGGTTCGTTGGAGTGCTAGAAGAGGTCCCGAGTTTACGTGGGAACGAGAGGATCAGATGAAACAAAAGTATCCACACTTGTTTCTCGATGGCGCAAAATAGGTACAATTTTAAAATTTCGGGACGAAATTTATTTAACGGGGAGGTAATGTAACGACCCGCACTTTTTCGATCGTTCTATACTTATAAGATTAATATTTACATAAATTAAACCTTACCAACATGATAAGCAATCCAAATTGTTGAGACTTATGTTTTCGAAAAGAGTTTTACACAACGTTTGACCGTCTAGTTTGACCGATGATATCACGAACTATACAATATATGATAATTATACGTTTGTGTATATATATGTATATATACATATTTACATGATCTAAGAATGTTTTAATATCTCATTTTGTATTAATAACAATAAGTTATAAGTATATTTTGAAACTACTAACTCAAGTTTTCAAAACGATAACCATACGTAGCGTTATTTGACTTAAATACTTATAACCTATAATGTTTATACATATATCGTATAAGTAATGTATTTAATCACTTTTAAAGGGCTTACATACATAAAACAATATAAGTATATTTACAAAAGATAGCTATATTTGAATCCTCGTTCCGTTTTCTCAAAGATTTCTATACGTATACCTAGGGTATATGTACCCGTATCATACGCAGCTTCTAGATGTATTTACTATTGGTATATACCAATAAAAAATCTGCTCCTTAGCAGCCTTAAATGATTAAGAAACATGTGGAACCAACCATTTGTCAAGTAGCATGAATTATTTAGCAAGAAAACAAAGTTAGGTATCTTTTTTTTCCTTTATAACCTAAAAATGTTTTTATGCATGCACACCATTTCTTCACCCCATTTTCTCATACTTACACTTCCATTTCTCTCTCAAAATACTCTTAACTTCATACTTGATCATCTCCAAGCATTTTCCCCATCATTTAGCTTCAAAAACAACACTTAAACCTCATAAGAAAACCTTACAAAAACACTTCAAGAAATCCTTCCAAGAACACCAACTTACTTCCAATCTTTCATCCACTTCCATCACCCTTTTGGTTCTAGGTTCTTACTCCTCTTTTACAGCAACCTTGTCCAAGGAACTTGAGGTAGAATCTATGTTCATAACCTTATTCGATTCATATATATATAGCTATCTTATTTTGTGGTATAAAAGTTTAACAACAAGAACATAGTTTGAAAGTTTTCAAACTTGTTTGCAAACTAAATAGATCCTTCTAACTTAAATTTTAAAATACTTCAAGACCTGTAATATATCTTAAATATATGCTAATTTAACAAGGTATAACTTGGTTTTTCAAAGAACACCTTAAAAACTGAATTTACGACATCGGAGTGCAACCGGGGGCTGTTTTGGGTTGGATAATTAAAAACCATCTTAAACTTTGAATTGGAGGTTTATTTTCTGGAAAAATGATTTTTACTATAAATATGATAACACATAAAAATTTCATGATTTAACTCAAAGTATAAGTATTTTTAGAAAAATAATCATTTAAGGTTGTTTACATGATGGAAAATGATTAACTTCATAAGTTTCACTAAAGTTTGACCTATGACCTGTGATTTCGAATACAAACTAAGGTATTTACAGTTCATAGTCTTAAAGAGGGACTCGATCCAAGGAAGTGGCAAGTTGAATCAACGAAAACGGAGTTGTAACGAAGAAACTATGACCAAAACGAGATCGGATATCTAAGACTAGTTTAGCTACGAAAATAATTGGAGAAAATTAAATAAATCACATCTTTTTAAAATAACATGATATTTTATATATATGTACTCATAATTTAATTTTATATGGTTCAGGATCACCCGTAAACAATACGAGAAGATTAATCATAAGATCCCATGATTGTACGCAACATGTCATTTGACAACACCGGTACTTTATGTACGCAACACGTCATTTGACAACACCGGTACCATGGGTCAAGATTAATCTCGACCAATACATATACGATGGGGTTTTATTTATTTCGTTGGGGGTTTTATTTATTTCATTGCGGGTATATTAAACATCTAAAAATGAACCATTAAAATTGAATTACTAACAACGAACTGCTAACTACGGACTAAGGAATTATTAAAAGTATTAAAAGTATAACAAGTATATATATGTGACGTTTGTTTAAAAAGAAAATGTATTGATATATTATATATGGATAGGTTCGTGATATCAACCGGAGACCAAGTCAAATTATATATATCTTCAAGACGAAAGTGAGTATATAGTCCCACTTTTAAACTCTAAATATTTCGGGATGAGAATACATGTATTTTATGTTTTACGTTATGGACACAAGTAACTGAAAATATATTCTACGTTGAGTTGTACCACTGGCATACTTCCCTGTAGCTTGGTAACTAATATTTACAGCGGTATTGTAAACGCGAATCCTGTTGATAGATCTATCGGGCCTGACAACCCCAACCGGACTGGACGACCAGTATTCAACGGTTGCACAGTACTTCGTTTTGTGACTACACTTGGTACGGTGTAGTAAGATTTCATATTAAAGGGAATATGCGACGTGATTAAATGTTAAGTATGGTTACCAAGTGCTCAACCACTTAGAATATTTTTATGAAAATGTTTATATATGAAATCTTGTGGTCTATATATATATATATTGCTGCCGGCACTAAACCTATATCTCACCAACTTTATGTTGACGTTTTAAACATGTTTATTCTCAGGTGATAATTAGAAGCTTCCGCTGCATTATGTTGAATTTGAGCAGGATCTTGCGTACGCATATTTGTGTCAAAAATAAAACTGCATATCCAAGAACTTGTGTTGTAAAATATGCTAGAAATCGTGTTGTTATCATCATTTGTAAAGTTTGTAAGTCGAAGATTATCGCTAAACGATAATCATCTTTATTTCGTCCAAAGCTTGTATCAAAAATAAGAATCATGGTTTGTAATGTATAATATATGCAGTTTTTCTTTTAAAAATGTCGCATATAGAGGTCAATACCTCGCAATGAAATCATACGTTATCTAACACGTTCTTACGGTTAAGGACGGGTTATGACACATTACATAATGGTTTACAATACAAATATGTTACATCGAAATCAGTTTCTTGAATGCAGTTTTTACACAATATCATACAAACATGGACTCCAAATCTTGTCTTTATTTTAGTATGCAACAGCGGAAGCTCTTAATATTCACCTGAGAATAAACATGCTTTAAACGTCAACAAAAATGTTGGTGAGTTATAGGTTTAACCTATATATATCAAATCGTAACAATAGACCACAAGATTTCATATTTCAATACACATCCCATACATAGAGATAAAAATCATTCATATGGTGAACACCTGGTAACCGACATTAACAAGATGCATATATAAGAATATCCCCATCATTCCGGGACACCCTTCGGATATGATATAGATTTCGAAGTACTAAAGCATCCGGTACTTTGGATGAGGTTTGTTAGGCCCAATAGATCTATCTTTAGGATTCGCGTCAATTAGGGTGTCTGTTCCCTAATTCTTAGATTACCAGACTTAATAAAAAGGGGCATATTCGATTTCGATAATTCAACCATAGAATGTAGTTTCACGTACTTGTGTCTATTTTGTAAATCATTTATAAAACCTGCATGTATTCTCATCCCAAAAATATTAGATTTTAAAAGTGGGACTATAACTCACTTTCACAGATTTTTACTTCGTCGGGAAGTAAGACTTGGCCACTGGTTGATTCACGAACCTATAATAATATATACATATATATCAAAGTATGTCCAAAATATATTTACAACACTTTTAATATATTTTGATGTTTTAAGTTTATTAAGTCAGCTGTCCTCGTTAGTAACCTACAACTAGTTGTCCACAGTTAGATGTACAGAAATAAATCGATAAATATTATCTTGAATCAATCCACGACCCAGTGTATACGTATCTCAGTATTGATCACAACTCAAACTATATATATTTTGGAATCAACCTCAACCCTGTATAGCTAACTCCAACATTCACATATAGAGTGTCTATGGTTGTTCCGAAATATATATAGATGTGTCGACATGATAGGTCGAAACATTGTATACGTGTCTATGGTATCTCAAGATTACATAATATACAATACAAGTTTATTAAGTTATGGTTGGAATAGATTTGTTACCAATTTTCACGTAGCTAAAATGAGAAAAATTATCCAATCTTGTTTTACCCATAACTTCTTCATTTTAAATCCGTTTTGAGTGAATCAAATTGCTATGGTTTCATATTGAACTCTATTTTATGAATCTAAACAGAAAAAGTATATGTTTATAGTCGGAAAAATAAGTTACAAGTCGTTTTTGTAAAGGTAGTCATTTCAGTCGAAAGAACGACGTCTAGATGACCATTTTAGAAAACATACTTCCACTTTGAGTTTAACCATAATTTTTGGATATAGTTTCATGTTCATAATAACAATCATTTTCTCAGAATAACAACTTTTAAATCAAAGTTTATCATAGTTTTTAATTAACTAACCCAAAACAGCCCGCGGTGTTACTACGACGGCGTAAATCCAGTTTTACGGTGTTTTTCGCGTTTCCAGGTTTTAAATCATTAAGTTAGCATATCATATAGATATAGAACATGTGTTTAGTTGATTTTAAAAGTCAAGTTAGAAGGATTAACTTTTGTTTGCGAACAAGTTTAGAATTAACTAAACTATGTTCTAGTGATTACGAGTTTAAACCTTCGAATAAGATAGTTTTATATATATGAATCGAATGATGTTATGAACATCATTACTACCTTAAGTTCCTTGGATAAACCTACTGGAAAAGAGAAAAATGGATCTAGCTTCAACGGATCCTTGGATGGCTCGAAATTCTTGAAGCAGAATCATGACACGAAAACAAGTTCAAGTAAGATCATCACTTTAAATAAGATTGTTATAGTTATAGAAATTGAACCAAAGTTTGAATATGATTATTACCTTGTATTAGAATGATAACCTACTGTAAGAAACAAAGATTTCTTGAGGTTGGATGATCACCTTACAAGATTGGAAGTGAGCTAGGAAACTTGAAAGTATTCTTGATTTTATGTAACTAGAACTTGTAGAATATATGAAGAACACTTAGAACTTGAAGATAGAACTTGAGAGAGATCAATTAGATGAAGAAAATTGAAGAATGAAAGTGTTTGTAGGTGTTTTTGGTCGTTGGTGTATGGATTAGATATAAAGGATATGTAATTTTGTTTTCATGTAAATAAGTCATGAATGATTACTCATATTTTTGTAATTTTATGAGATATTTCATGCTAGTTGCCAAATGATGGTTCCCACATGTGTTAGGTGACTCACATGGGCTGCTAAGAGCTGATCATTGGAGTGTATATACCAATAGTACATACATCTAAAAGCTGTGTATTGTACGAGTACGAATACGGGTGCATACGAGTAGAATTGTTGATGAAACTGAACGAGGATGTAATTGTAAGCATTTTTGTTAAGTAGAAGTATTTTGATAAGTGTCTTGAAGTCTTTCAAAAGTGTATGAATACATATTAAAAAACTACATGTTTATACATTTTAACTGAGTCGTTAAGTCATCGTTAGTTGTTACATGTAAGTGTTGTTTTGAAACCTTTAGGTTAACGATCTTGTTAAATGTTGTTAACCCAATGTTTATAATATCAAATGAGATTTTAAATTATTATATTATCATGATATTATCATGTATGAATATCTCTTAATATGATATATATACATTAAATGTCTTTACAACGATAATCGTTACATATATGTCTCGTTTAAAAATCATTAAGTTAGTAGTCTTGTTTTTACATATGTAGTTCATTGTTAATATACTTAATGATATATTTACTTATCATAATATATCCATATATATGTCATCATATAGTTTTTACAAGTTTTAACGTTCGTGAATCACCGGTCAACTTGGGTGGTCAATTGTCTATATGAAACATATTTCATTTAATCAAGTCTTAACAATTTTGATTGCTTAACATGTTGGAAACAACTGAAAGGACCCGTTCATATACATTATAAACGATTCACAATAGTTGATTACATTGCGAGATATTTGACCTCTATATGATACATTTTACAAACATTGCATTCGTTTTTAAAAGACAATCTTTCTTTACATCGAAAATTGACAGGCATGCATACCATTTCATAATATCCACTATCCAACTATAAATTAATTTAATAATAATCTTTGATGAACTCAATGACTCGAATGCAACGTTCTTCGAAATATGCTATGAAAGACTCCAAGTAATATCTTTAAAATGAGCAAATGCACAGCGGAAGATTTCTTTAACACCTGAGAATAAACATGCTTTAAAGTGTCAACCAAAAGGTTGGTGAGTTCATTAGTTTATCATAATCATTTATTTCTATCATTTTAATAGACCACAAGAATTTCATTTCCAGTTCTCATAAATATACGTCCCATGCATAGAGACAAAAATAATCATTCATATGGTGAACACCTGGTAACCGACATTAACTAGATACATATAAGAATATCCCCTATCATTCCGGGATCCTCCTTCGGACATGATATAAATTTCGAAGTACTAAAGCATCCGGTACTTTGGATGGGGTTTGTTAGGCCCAATAGATCTATCTTTAGGATTCGCGTCAATTAGGGTGTCTGTTCCCTAATTCTTAGATTACCAGACTTTAATAAAAAGGGGCATATTCGATTTCGATAATTCAACCATAGAATGTAGTTTCAATTACTTGTGTCTATTTCGTCAAACATTTATAAAAGCGCATGTATTCTCAGTCCCAAAAATATAAAGGGTAAAAAGGCAAATGAAACTCACGCATATAAATATTGTAAAAATAGTTAATAAAGCATTTGCATGTATTCTCAGCCCAAAAATGTAATGAGTAAAAAGGGAGCAAATGAAACTCACCATACTGTATTTCGTAGTAAAAATACATATAACGTCATTGAACAAGTGCAAGGTTGGCCTCGGATTCATGAACCTAAATTAATTATATATATTTATGTGTTGGTCAATATTTGTCTAACAAATTAGGTCAAGTCATAGTGTACCACAATCCTAATGCTCGAGACTAATATGCAAAAGTCAACAAAAGTAAATTTGACTCAAAATAATTTCCAAAAATCTATACATGATTAATATATAGTTTAAATATCGTCGTTTTATATTTTTAAATATTTTTAAAAGATTTATTAGAGTAAATAATATAATTTATTTATTAATAAATAAAATTTTATATTAAATTTATATAATAAAATATACTTTTATATATATTTAAGTAATAAAATTTATAGGGTTCATTTGATATCGTAAAGATAATATGATAGGTATTATTAAAGTAAGTTATTACACGTAGTAAAATATGTTTGTATCACATATTTATTTGATAAAATAATATCTATAATGATAGTAAGTAAAAGTTGTATTATTTTGTAATAATAATTATTATTATAAAAATATCAATATTTATAATTATAATTACTAAGATGATATTATGATAAAACGATAATTCTAATTATGATAACTTTAATATTTACGATAATTTTTAATAATATCTTTAAAATAATAATTCTATTTAAAATAATAATAATAATGATATTTTATAGTAACAATGACATTTCTATTAAAATGATAATTTTTGTTAAAATGATAGTTTTAATACTAACGATACTTTTAATAATAATAGTAATGATAAAAATAATAAGAACGATAATTTTATCTAAATCAATATCTTATAATATTTTAATTTCATCATGAAACTCTTACCCATTATTTCCTAATCGTTTCGTTTAATAGCTTTTAATCGTCTTTTATATCGTGTTCATAATAATGATAATAATAGTAATCAAAATAATTAGGTGTTACAAATATTTGTTTTAATTACACTAATATTAATAATGATAGTTACTATAACATTATTAACGATAATACTAATAATTATCTTAATGATAATATAGTAATAATAATAATAACAATAACTATTTTTAAATAATGATATATATATTAATAATGATAATAAGTTAATAATAATACCAATAATAATAATAATAATAATAATTGGATAATAATAATAATACTAATTATAACTTTAACGATAATAACGATAGTATTAAAAAAAAATAACAATTTTTAATGATAAATCCCTTTTATTGATAAAGATAATAATAATGATAATAATAAGATAAAACTAGAACGACGATAAAAACGACGATAATAATAATCATTTTTAATAAAAATATCGAAAATTCAATTGATTATAACTTCTAATCCATTCATCGAAACCATTCGATATCTAAAGGAAAAGTTCTTAATTTTTCGCTAGCTTTCTAAGGACATGCATATCTTATACCTTATCTCAACCGCAAGTGTAACTAATTCAAGATTCAACCTAACCTGTCTAAGGGCAATCTCAAAAGTACAAGCATGCATAATCCTAAATACTCGAGCACTAGTCAGGGATACACTATTAGTATGTAAAAGTTAAATTATGAGTACTCACGTATCAATATTGAGATTCAATATTGCAGGAAAGGTACGTAGACGCAACGGAAATGATAAACACTATATTGACCTCACGAGCATACCCATGAACCATACTCAATCACCTCCATAGCTATAACCCATAATTTCCTTAATCCTATCCCACTCGAAAAACAATTTCGAAATCACTCGGACAGCACTCCGTCGTAATATTTTATGTATACTAATAATATCTTGAAATAATATGGAGTAAATATATATATATATATATATATATATATGTAAATCGATTGAGAGAGTTTAGAGAAAAATATTTTCAAGTTTCTATGAAATAATGAAACCTATTGAATTCTATTTATAATAGATTTTTGAATTATTAAAGTGAATTATTAAAGTATGAATTATTAAAGTGAATTATTAAAGTATGAATTATTAAAGTGAATTATTAAAGTATGAATTATTAAAGTAAATTATTAAAGTTAAAGTAAAGTAAAAATAAAGTAAAGGTAAAGTTTAAGTATAGTAAAAGTATAAAACTACATAATACGTATAATACACGTATAAATATATATAATATTAATTTAAATCATTATATATATTTAATAAAATAAAATATAAATATCGTTATCTTTATCATACTAGTTAAGTAATTAGTTGTCAAAAGTGGTTCTAGATATTTATAAAAGTTATATACGTTTTAATAATAAAGTTCTTTTTAAACTGAAAACGTTTTTGTACGTTTGAAACTAAATAGATCAATCGAGTCTTTATGAGATTCAATCTTCCACTATCCTTTGTCTAGTTCTCAATGATTAACAATTTGTTCTTATTTATAAATCACTTTACCATTTTCCGAATATTGTTAAAATAGAAAGATTTCTCAAATCAACGTGGGCCTTTCAACAGAGACTTATAATCATAATTCAATATATCTGATAATTCAATCATTTGATCTTATCTTCTAATTCCATTGATAAACATTTTGAAACAGATACAATCATATAAAGTATTTAATCTAATATTTTGTTTACGTTTCAAGTTATAATATATATACACATATACATATATAATCATATTCGTTTAATGGTTCGTGAATCGTTGGAACTTGGTCGAGGTTGAATGAATGTATGAACATAGTTTAAAATTCTTGAAATTTAACTTAACAAATATTGCTTATCGTGTCGGAAACATATAAAGATTAAAGTTTAAATTTGGTTGGAAATTTCCGGGTTGTCACAGTACCTACCCGTTAAAGAAATTTCGTCCCGAAATTTGAGTGGAAAGGTCGTGAATGATAATAAGTATGTTTTCATGATGCATACGGGCTGAAAATTAGAGTTTTATTATCAGCGAATAATTTTGATAAACAATCCATTTATATGAAGAGTACGAATGAAGCTAACATAGAAGAGTGAAATGAGTAAGTATCACCACAACAAAATAAAATGGTTCTTCAAAGAAAGATGATAATATATTTTGGATATAAAACATCTTCAATCATAAGATATATTGAACCCATGATGGGTGATGTTTTTACAGCACGTTTTGCTGATTGTCATTTTAATAAAACATTGTTCCCTAGATTAGGGGGAGAAATAAAAATAAAAAATAAAATGATGCTTCATGATGTGAACATCAATTAAGGTATATTGAACTCGCACAAAAGAATGTGAAACGAAAGTTCAAAAATAATGCATATGCAAGAACTTGCAAATTAATTACTTTATGCATTTACAGATATAAAAAAAGTGACTAAATCATATATACCAGCGATAAATGCTCCAGCTCGAACTGAAATTCCAAAAGCTGGCAATAATGTCACTGTTGAGTCTTTGCCACGCATCAAACGTGGAAGATCAATTGGTTCCGAAGATAAAAATCCTCGAAAAAGAAAATCAGCTGATAATGAGGTAAGAGAAAGTGTTCAAGAAGAACCACAAATCAATATTCCTTCTGCAGAGGATATTGATAAATGTAAATACTAAAATTGCGATAAATTATGCAATATTATGGAACCGAAATGAAACTAAAATCTCTATGAGATATTTTCATATAATGTTACAATGACATCATGAATAAAGATGATGATCTGGAACTAAAATCTGTCATTGAATATACAAAATGGACATGATTGAGCTCAATGAAAAGGAGCAATAAGAGCTGAATTAGAATCGCTCGATAAAAGAAAAGTTTTCGGATCAATCGTTATCACTTTTAAAGATGTGAAACGTATGGGATACAAATGAATTTTTATCCGAAAAGAAATGTGCAAATGAAGTTACAAGGCAAAACTAGACTTGTAACTCAATATTTCCCACAAAGACCAGAAATGAATTAGGAGGAAAAATTATCCTCCTGTAATGGATACAATTACTTATTAGATACTTAATCAACCTGGTAGTTATTTAAATGCATCTCATGAATGTTGTTACTACTTATCTGAATGGATCACTTAATAGTGATATATATGAATATACCTAAAGGGTTAAGGTATCATAAGCATCTAATGTAAAACCCAAGGGAATATATTCCATTAAATCACAAAGATTTCTAAGTGGGTTTATACAAACGGGACGTATGTGGTATAACCGATTAAATGACTACATGATAAAAAAAAGAGGGTATATTAACAATGAACTACATATGTAAAAACAAGACTACTAACTTAATGATTTTTAAACGAGACATATATGTAACGATTATCGTTGTAAAGACATTTAATGTATATATATCATATTAAGAGATATTCATACATGATAATATCATGATAATATAATAATTTAAAATCTCATTTGATATTATAAACATTGGGTTAACAACATTTAACAAGATCGTTAACCTAAAGGTTTCAAAACAACACTTACATGTAACGACTAACGATGACTTAACGACTCAGTTAAAATGTATATACATGTAGTGTTTTAATATGTATTTATACACTTTTGAAAGACTTTAATACACTTATCAAAATACTTCTACTTAACAAAAATGCTTACAATTACATCCTCGTTCAGTTTCATCAACAATTCTACTCGTATGCACCCGTATTCGTACTCGTACAATACACAGCTTTTAGATGTATGTACTATTGGTATATACACTCCAATGATCAGCTCTTAGCAGGCCATGTGAGTCACCTAACACATGTGGGAACCATCATTTGGCAACTAGCATGAAATATCTCATAAAATTACAAAAATATGAGTAATCATTCATGACTTATTTACATGAAAACAAAATTACATATCCTTTATATCTAATCCATACACCAACGACCAAAAACACCTACAAACACTTTCATTCTTCAATTTTCTTCATCTAATTGATCTCTCTCAAGTTCTATCTTCAAGTTCTAAGTGTTCTTCATATATTCTACAAGTTCTAGTTACATAAAATCAAGAATACTTTCAAGTTTGCTAGCTCACTTCCAATCTTGTAAGGTGATCATCCTGTAGTGACCCGAACATTTCCATGTTTATATATATTAATTGAGATTGATATTTACATGATTAAATGTTTCCAACATGTTAAGCAATCAAACTTGTTAAGACTTGATTAATTGAAATATGTTTCATATAGACAATTGACCACCCAAGTTGATCGGTGATTCACGAACGTTAAAACTTGTAAAAACTATATGATGACATATATATGGATATATATATATATATAGTTAACATGATACTATGATAAGAAAACATATCATAAAGTATATTAACAATGAACTACATATGTAAAAACAAGACTACTAACTTAATGATTTTTAAACGAGACATATATGTAACGATTATCGTTGTAAAGACATTTAATGTATATATATCATATTAAGAGATATTCATACATGATAATATCATGATAATATAATAATTTAAAATCTCATTTGATATTATAAACATTGGGTTAACAACATTTAACAAGATCGTTAACCTAAAGGTTTCAAAACAACACTTACATGTAACGACTAACGATGACTTAACGACTCAGTTAAAATGTATATACATGTAGTGTTTTAATATGTATTTATACACTTTTGAAAGACTTCAATACACTTATCAAAATACTTCTACTTAACAAAAATGCTTACAATTACATCCTCGTTCAGTTTCATCAACAATTCTACTCGTATGCACCCGTATTCGTACTCGTACAATACACAGCTTTTAGATGTATGTACTATTGGTATATACACTCCAATGATCAGCTCTTAGCAGCCCATGTGAGTCACCTAACACATGTGGGAACCATCATTTGGCAACTAGCATGAAATATCTCATAAAATTACAAAAATATGAGTAATCATTCATGACTTATTTACATGAAAACAAAATTACATGTCCTTTATATCTAATCCATACACCAACGACCAAAAACACCTACAAACACTTTCATTCTTCAATTTTCTTCATCTAATTGATCTCTCTCAAGTTCTATCTTAAAGTTCTAAGTGTTCTTCATAAATTCCAAAAGTTCTAGTTTCATAAAATCAAGAATACTTTCAAGTTTGCTAGCTCACTTCCAATCTTGTAAGGTGATCATCCAACCTCAAGAAATCTTTGTTTCTTACAGTAGGTTATCATTCTAATACAAGGTAATAATCATATTCAAACTTTGGTTCAATTTCTATGACTATAACAATCTTATTTCAAGTGATGATCTTACTTGAACTTGTTTTCGTGTCATGATTCTGCTTCAAGAACTTCGAGCCATCCAAGGATCCATTGAAGCTAGATCCACTTTTCTCTTTTACAGTAGGTTTATTCAAGGAAATTAAGGTAGTAATGATGTTCATAACATCATTCGATTCATACATATAATGCTATCTTATTCGAAGGTTTAAACTTGTAATCACTAGAACATAGTTTAGTTAATTCTAAACTTGTTCGCAAACAAAAGTTAATCCTTCTAACTTGACTTTTAAAATCAACTAAACACATGTTCTATATCTATATGATATGCTAACTTAATGACTTAAAACCTGGAAACACGAAAAACACCGTAAAACCGGATTTACGCCGTCGTAGTAACGCCGCGGGCTGTTTTGGGTTAGTTAATTAAAAACTATGATAAACTTTGATTTAAAAGTTGTTATTCTGAGAAAATGATTTTTATTATGAACATGAAACTATATCCAAAAATTATGGTTAAACTCAAAGTGGAAGTATGTTTTCTAAAATGGTCATCTAGACGTCGTTCTTTCGACTGAAATGACTACCTTTACAAAAACGACTTGTAACTTATTTTTCCGACTATAAACCTATAATTTTTCTGTTTAGATTCATAAAATAGAGTTCAATATGAAACCATAGCAATTTGATTCACTCAAAACGGATTTAAAATGAAGAAGTTATGGGTAAAACAAGATTGGATAATTTTTCTCATTTTAGCTACGTGAAAATTGGTAACAAATCTATTCCAACCATAACTTAATCAACTTGTATTGTATATTATGTAATCTTGAGATACCATAGACACGTATACAATGTTTCGACCTATCATGTCGACACATCTATATATATTTCGGAACAACCATAGACACTCTATATGTGAATGTTGGAGTTAGCTATACAGGGTTGAGGTTGATTCCAAAATATATATAGTTTGAGTTGTGATCAATACTGAGATACGTATACACTGGGTCGTGGATTGATTCAAGATAATATTTATCGATTTATTTCTGTACATCTAACTGTGGACAACTAGTTACAGGTTACTAACGAGGACAGCTGACTTAATAAACTTAAAACATCAAAATATATTAAAAGTGTTGTAAATATATTTTGAACATACTTTAATATATATGTATATATTGTTATAGGTTCGTGAATCAACAGTGGCCAAGTCTTACTTCCCGACGAAGTAAAAATCTGTGAAAGTGAGTTATAGTCCCACTTTTAAAATCTAATATTTTTGGGATGAGAATACATGCAGGTTTTATAAATGATTTACAAAATAGACACAAGTACGTGAAACTACATTCTATGGTTGAATTATCGAAATCGAATATGCCCTTTTTTATTAAGTCTGGTAATCTAAGAATTAGGGAACAGACACCCTAATTGACGCGAATCCTAAAGATAGATCTATTGGGCCTAACAAACCACATCCAAAGTACCGGATGCTTTAGTACTTCGAAATTTATATCATATCCGAAGGGTGTCCCGGAATGATGGGGATTTTCTTATATATGCATCTTGTTATTGTCGGTTACCAGGTGTTCACCATATGAATGATTTTTATCTCTATGTATGGGATGTGTATTGAAATATGAAATCTTGTGGTCTATTGTTACGATTTGATATATATAGGTTAAACCTATAACTCACCAACATTTTTGTTGACGTTTAAAGCATGTTTATTCTCAGGTGAATATTAAGAGCTTCCGCTGTTGCATACTAAAATAAGGACAAGATTTGGAGTCCATGTTTGTATGATATTGTGTAAAAACTGCATTCAAGAAACTGATTTCGATGTAACATATTTGTATTGTAAACCATTATGTAATGGTCGTGTGTAAACAGGATATTTTAGATTATCATTATTTGATAATCTACGTAAAGCTTATTAAACCTTTATTTATGAAATAAAGGTTATGGTTTGTTTTAAAAATGAATGCAGTCTTTGAAAAACGTCTCATATAGAGGTCAAAACCTCGCAACGAAATCAATTAATATGGAACGTTTTTAATCAATAAGAACGGGACATTTCAGTTGGTATCAGAGCGTTGGTCTTAGAGAACCAGAAAATTTGCATTAGTGTGTCTTATCGAGTTTGTTAGGATGCATTAGTGAGTCTGGACTTCGACCGTGTTTTCTTTAAAAATGATTGCTTAACATTTTTGTTGGAAACTATATATTTTTAACATATGAATATTATGTGATATATTAATCTCTTAACGTGTTTGATATTATGTGATAGATGTCTACCTCTAGAACAAGTCCCATTGACTCATCTAATAATAATGAAGAGTCAAATGTAAATTGGAATGATTTGTGGACTGATTCACAAGTTCCCGAAGAGGAACCGGAAGAAGAGTCGGAACCGGAAGAAGAATCGGAACCGGAAGAAGAATCGGAACCGGATGAAGAAATAGAACCGGTGGGGGAAATAATAAAACGGTTAAGTAAAAGAAAATCCTCAACCAACCGACCAAAGTTAATTATGGTCAATGGTGTTTCCGCCAAGGAAGTAAAATATTGGGAGGATTACCAATTCTCCGATGAATCGGATTCCGACGAGAATTCCGATGATGTTATAGAAATTACCCCAACTGAATTTAAAAAGGCAAAAGAAAATAATAAGGGAAAGGGCATAAAAATAGAGAAATCTAATTCCAACCCCGATGAACTTTATATGTATCGTCAACCCCCGAAGTCCTTAAGTTGTAACAATGACCCGGGAACCTCTAAACCACCAGGTTTTTCTAAACCAATGTGGACAACGACGGCTCGTATTAGGGGAACATCATATATCCCTAGAAACTTGGCAAAACGAACCAAAACCGAAGAAGAAGAAACGAGCGAGTCGGAATAAGATAGTTATATTCGTGTGGTGTAATATATGTAATATAGTGTTCTTATGCTTTATGATATATGTAAAAATTGCTTGTATTAATAAGTATTTTTTTTATGAATCTAACTCTTGTCTATTTTACAGTTTAAAAACACAAAATGGATAGACAACCCAATATTTTAAGAGACCTACCCGGAGACATGATTGATGAAATCTTGTCTAGAGTCGGCCAGAATTCTTCGGCACAACTATTTAAGGCGAGATCAGTTTGTAAGACATTCGAAGAACGTTCCAAGAATGTCTTGGTTTATAAGAGACTTTTGTTTGAAATATGGGGGATATCACATTGGGAAACCCATAAGTTACGATGTGTTTACTTTGACGCATATATTGCGGGGAACCCAAATGCTATTTTACGCAACGGGTTAAGAAATTATTTTGACTCAATATATCCGAATATTGGACTTCGTGATTTAGAAAAAGCGGCTAACATGCAACATAAAGAAGCATGTTATGCTTACGGATTAGTAATGTTCGCTTCTCACCAAAGTGAGAACAAGAACATCGGGCTACAACTATTAAACAAAACGTTTCCACAAGTGACGGAGTCGGTAATTGGGGTAAGAAATGAGGTTTTTAGATTATTACGGGACTGTTGGACATTACGTAACCCTCGTCCCTTTGATGACGTTACAACACGCTGTCTTATCAACGGCCATAACGGTTATGTTGCACAAGACCAAGGATGGGAAGTAGTCCTAGTAAAACCAGAATGCATGACTTGTTTCTGGACGTATGAATTACGTGTCTTTATTGCCTTTGCTGAACGACTTGTGTACTAGCTAGAATTGTCTTCACAACTATCTTGTATCAAAGTTATTGTGTGCTATATTTCATGCTTTATGTAAAATAAGCGGTATTGTAAGTTTGTAAAATATTGTATAAAAGTTTGAACGCGAAATATTATTATAATCAGTTTTTCATATAGAATTGTAGTAGTTGAATTGTATATTAGCTACTAAGTATGAACTTAACGGGTAGGTACTACCCGAATTTAAACTTATAAAACGCTAATATGAAGAAAAAGCTTTTATAAATGAGTTCATATTATGCTATGAAATACTATTAACTACTGTTAATATTCTGTATGATTAACTTGTTCCATTTAACTATTTTGAAGGAAATGGCACCGACTACTCGACACACCGTGAATATGAATGAAGAGGAATTCCGTACTTTTCTAGCTTCAAACATAGCCGCAGTACAGGCTACGCTACATACCAACAATAACCTTGGACCTAGCAGTACAGGAAATCGTGTAGGATGCACCTACAAAGAATTCACTGCCTGCAAACCTTTGGAATTTGATAGAACCGAAGGACCGATCGGATTGAAACGGTGGACCGAGAAGGTTGAATCGGTGTTTGCCATAAGTAAGTGTACTGAAGAGGACAAAGTGAAGTACGCTACGCATACCTTCACAGGTTCTGCGTTAACATGGTGGAATACCTATCTAGAGCAAGTGGGACAAGATGATGCGTACGCACTACCATGGTCAGCATTCAAGCACTTGATGAACGAGAAGTACCGTCCCATAACCGAGGTCAATAAGCTCAAGACAGAACTTAGAGGGTTACGAGCCCAAGGATTTGATATTACCACGTACGAAAGACGATTCACAGAATTGTGCCTATTGTGTCCGGGAGCATTCGAAGATGAGGAAGAGAAGATCGACGCGTTTGTGAAAGGATTACCGGAAAGAATCCAAGAAGATATAAGTTCACACGAGCCCGCCTCCATACAACAGACATGTAGAATGGCTCACAAACTAGTGAACCAGATTGAAGAAAGAATTAAAGAACAGACTGCTGAAGAGGCCAATGTGAAGCAAGTCAAAAGAAAGTGGGAGGAAAACGGTGATAAGAATCACCAATACAACAACAACAGCAATTACAACAATAATCGCAACAATTATCCCAACAATCGCAACATCAATCGCAACTACAACAAACGGCCCAACAACAACAACAACAACAACAACAACAACAACAGCAACTACAACAATCATCCCAACAACAATAATAACCGCAACAACAACAATCAGAAGCAGCTATGCCAAAGGTGTGAAAAGAATCACTCGGGGTTCTGCACCAAATTTTGCAACAAGTGTAAAAGAAATGGTCATAGCGCGGCGAAGTGTGAGGTCTACGGACCAGGGGTTAATAGAACGAAAGGAACAAATGGTGTCGGAACGAGTAATGGCGGAGCAAGTAGTGTCGGAGCAAGTTATGCCAATGTAGTTTGTTATAAATGTGGAAAACCAGGCCACATTATTAGAAATTGCCCGAACCAGGAGAACACGAATGGACAAGGCCGTGGAAGAGTTTTCAATATTAATGCGGTAGAGGCACAGGAAGACCCGGAGCTTGTTACGGGTACGTTTCTTATTGACAATAAATCTGCTTACGTTTTATTTGATTCGGGTGCGGATAGAAGCTATATGAGTAGAGATTTTTGTGCTAAATTAAGTTGTCCATTGACGCCTTTGGATAGTAAATTTTTACTCGAATTAGCAAATGGTAAATTAATTTCAGCAGATAATATATGTCGGAATCGAGAAATTAAACTGGTTAGCGAAACATTTAAGATTGATTTGATACCAGTAGAGTTAGGGAGTTTTGATGTGATAATCGGTATGGACTGGTTGAAAGAAGTGAAAGCGGAGATCGTTTGTTACAAAAATGCAATTCGCATTATACGAGAAAAAGGAAAACCCTTAATGGTGTACGGAGAAAAGGGCAACACGAAGCTACATCTTATTAGTAATTTGAAGGCACAAAAACTAATAAGAAAAGGTTGCTATGCTGTTCTAGCACACGTCGAGAAAGTACAAACTGAAGAAAAGAGCATCAATGATGTTCCCATTGCAAAAGAATTTCCCGATGTATTTCCGAAAGAATTACCGGGATTACCCCCACATCGATCCGTTGAATTTCAAATAGATCTTGTACCAGGAGCTGCACCAATAGCTCGTGCTCCTTACAGACTCGCACCCAGCGAGATGAAAGAACTGCAAAGCCAATTACAAGAACTTTTAGAGCGTGGTTTCATTCGACCAAGCACATCACCGTGGGGAGCTCCTGTTTTGTTTGTCAAGAAGAAAGATGGTACATTCAGGTTGTGTATCGACTACTGAGAGTTGAACAAACTTACCATCAAGAACCGCTACCCACTACCGAGAATCGACGACTTATTTGATCAACTACAAGGCTCGTCTGTTTATTCAAAGATTGACTTACGTTCCGGGTATCATCAAATGCGGGTGAAAGAAGATGATATTCCAAAGACTGCTTTCAGAACACGTTACGGTCATTACAAGTTTATGGTCATGCCGTTTGGTTTAACTAATGCACCAGCTGTGTTCATGGACCTTATGAACCGAGTGTGTGGACCATACCTTGACAAGTTTGTCATTGTTTTTATTGATGACATACTTATTTACTCAAAGAATGACCAAGAACACGGTGAACATTTGAGAAAGGTGTTAGAAGTATTGAGGAAGGAAGAATTGTACGCTAAGTTTTCAAAGTGTGCATTTTGGTTGGAAGAAGTTCAATTCCTCGGTCACATAGTGAACAAAGAAGGTATTAAGGTGGATCCGGCAAAGATAGAAACTGTTGAAAAGTGGGAAACCCCGAAAACTCCGAAACACATACGCCAGTTTTTAGGACTAGCTGGTTACTACAGAAGGTTCATCCAAGACTTTTCCAGAATAGCAAAACCCTTGACTGCATTAACGCATAAAGGGAAGAAATTTGAATGGAATGATGAACAAGAGAAAGCGTTTCAGTTACTGAAGAAAAAGCTAACTACGGCACCTATATTGTCATTGCCTGAAGGGAATGATGATTTTGTGATTTATTGTGATGCATCAAAGCAAGGTCTCGGTTGTGTATTAATGCAACGAACGAAGGTGATTGCTTATGTGTCTAGACAATTGAAGATTCATGAACAAAATTATACGACGCATGATTTGGAATTAGGCGCGGTTGTTTTTGCATTAAAGACTTGGAGGCACTACTTATATGGGGTCAAAAGTATTATATATACCGACCACAAAAGTCTTCAACACATATTTAATCAGAAACAACTGAATATGAGGCAGCGTAGGTGGATTGAATTATTGAATGATTACGACTTTGAGATTCGTTACCACCCGGGGAAGGTAAATGTGGTAGCCGATGCCTTGAGCAGGAAGGACAGAGAACCCATTCGAGTAAAATCTATGAATATAATGATTCATAATAACATTACTACTCAAATAAAGGAGGCGCAACAAGGAGTTTTAAAAGAGGGAAATTTAAAGGATGAAATACCCAAAGGATCGGAGAAGCATCTTAATATTCGGGAAGACGGAACCCGGTATAGGGCTGAAAGGATTTGGGTACCAAAATTTGGAGATATGAGAGAAATGGTACTTAGAGAAGCTCATAAAACCAGATACTCAATACATCCTGGAACGGGGAAGATGTACAAGGATCTCAAGAAACATTTTTGGTGGCCGGGTATGAAAGCCGATCTTGCTAAATATGTAGGAGAATGTTTGACGTGTTCTAAGGTCAAAGCTGAGCATCAGAAACCATCAGGTCTACTTCAACAACCCGAAATCCCGGAATGGAAATGGGAAAACATTACCATGGATTTCATCACTAAATTGCCAAGGACTGCAAGTGGTTTTGATACTATTTGGGTAATAGTTGATCGTCTCACCAAATCAGCACACTTCCTGCCAATAAGAGAAGATGATAAGATGGAGAAGTTAGCACGACTGTATTTGAAGGAAGTCATCTCCAGACATGGAATACCAATCTCTATTATCTCTGATAGGGATGGCAGATTTATTTCAAGATTCTGGCAGACATTGCAGCAAGCATTAGGAACTCGTCTAGACATGAGTACTGCCTATCATCCACAAACTGATGGGCAGAGCGAAAGGACGATACAAACGCTTGAAGACATGCTACGAGCATGTGTTATTGATTTCGGAAACAGTTGGGATCGACATCTACCGTTAGCAGAATTTTCCTACAACAACAGCTACCATTCAAGCATTGAGATGGCTCCGTTTGAAGCACTTTATGGTAGAAAGTGCAGGTCTCCGATTTGTTGGAGTGAAGTGGGGGATAGACAGATTACGGGTCCGGAGATTATACAAGAAACTACCGAGAAGATCATCCAAATTCAACAACGGTTGAAAACCGCCCAAAGTCGACAAAAGAGCTACGCTGACATTAAAAGAAAAGATATAGAATTTGAAATTGGAGAGATGGTCATGCTTAAAGTTGCACCTTGGAAAGGCGTTGTACGATTTGGTAAACGAGGGAAATTAAATCCAAGGTATATTGGACCATTCAAGATTATTGATCGTGTCGGACCAGTAGCTTACCGACTAGAGTTACCTCAACAACTCGCGGCTGTACATAACACTTTCCACGTCTCGAATTTAAAGAAATGTTTTGCTAAAGAAGATCTCACTATTCCGTTAGATGAAATCCAAATCAACGAAAAACTTCAATTCATCGAAGAACCCGTCGAAATAATGGATCGTGAGGTTAAAAGACTTAAGCAAAACAAGATACCAATTGTTAAGGTTCGATGGAATGCTCGTAGAGGACCCGAGTTCACCTGGGAGCGTGAAGATCAGATGAAGAAGAAATACCCGCATCTATTTCCAGAAGATTCGTCAACACCTTCAACAGCTTAAAATTTCGGGACGAAATTTATTTAACGGGTAGGTACTGTAGTGACCCGAACATTTCCATGTTTATATATATTAATTGAGATTGATATTTACATGATTAAATGTTTCCAACATGTTAAGCAATCAAACTTGTTAAGACTTGATTAATTGAAATATGTTTCATATAGACAATTGACCACCCAAGTTGATCGGTGATTCACGAACGTTAAAACTTGTAAAAACTATATGATGACATATATATGGATATATATATATAGTTAACATGATACTATGATAAGAAAACATATCATAAAGTATATTAACAATGAACTACATATGTAAAAACAAGACTACTAACTTAATGATTTTTAAACGAGACATATATGTAACGATTATCGTTGTAAAGACATTTAATGTATATATATCATATTAAGAGATATTCATACATGATAATATCATGATAATATAATAATTTAAAATCTCATTTGATATTATAAACATTGGGTTAACAACATTTAACAAGATCGTTAACCTAAAGGTTTCAAAACAACACTTACATGTAACGACTAACGATGACTTAACGACTCAGTTAAAATGTATATACATGTAGTGTTTTAATATGTATTTATACACTTTTGAAAGACTTCAATACACTTATCAAAATACTTCTACTTAACAAAAATGCTTACAATTACATCCTCGTTCAGTTTCATCAACAATTCTACTCGTATGCACCCGTATTCGTACTCGTACAATACACAGCTTTTAGATGTATGTACTATTGGTATATACACTCCAATGATCAGCTCTTAGCAGCCCATGTGAGTCACCTAACACATATGGGAACCATCATTTGGCAACTAGCATGAAATATCTCATAAAATTACAAAAATATGAGTAATCATTCATGACTTATTTACATGAAAACAAAATTACATATCCTTTATATCTAATCCATACACCAACGACCAAAAACACCTACAAACACTTTCATTCTTCAATTTTCTTCATCTAATTGATCTCTCTCAAGTTCTATCTTCAAGTTCTAAGTGTTCTTCATAAATTCCAAAAGTTCTAGTTTCATAAAATCAAGAATACTTTCAAGTTTGCTAGCTCACTTCCAATCTTGTAAGGTGATCATCCAACCTCAAGAAATCTTTGTTTCTTACAGTAGGTTATCATTCTAATACAAGGTAATAATCATATTCAAATGTTGGTTCAATTTCTATAACTATAACAATCTTATTTCAAGTGATGATCTTACTTGAACTTGTTTTCGTGTCATGATTCTGCTTCAAGAACTTCGAGCCATCCAAGGATCCATTGAAGCTAGATCTACTTTTCTCTTTTCCAGTAGGTTTATTCAAGGAAATTAAGGTAGTAATGATGTTCATAACATCATTCGATTCATACATATAAAGCTATCTTATTCGAAGGTTTAAACTTGTAATCACTAGAACATAGTTTAGTTAATTCTAAACTTGTTCGCAAACAAAAGTTAATCCTTCTAACTTGACTTTTAAAATCAACTAAACACATGTTCTATATCTATATGATATGCTAACTTAATGACTTAAAACCTGGAAACACGAAAAACACCGTAAAACCGGATTTACGCCGTCGTAGTAACACCGCGGGCTGTTTTGGGTTAGTTAATTAAAAACTATGATAAACTTTGATTTAAAAGTTGTTATTCTGAGAAACTGATTTTTATTATGAACATGAAACTATATCCAAAAATTATGGTTAAACTCAAAGTGGAAGTATGTTTTCTAAAATGGTCATCTAGACGTCGTTCTTTCGACTGAAATGACTACCTTTACAAAAACGACTTGTAACTTATTTTTCCGACTATAAACCTATAATTTTTCTGTTTAGATTCATAAAATAGAGTTCAATATGAAACCATAGCAATTTGATTCACTCAAAACGGATTTAAAATGAAGAAGTTATGGGTAAAACAAGATTGGATAATTTTTCTCATTTTAGCTACGTGAAAATTGGTAACAAATCTATTCCAACCATAACTTAATCAACTTGTATTGTATATTATGTAATCTTGAGATACCATAGACACGTATACAATGTTTCGACCTATCATGTCGACACATCTATATATATTTCGGAACAACCATAGACACTCTATATGTGAATGTTGGAGTTAGCTATACAGGGTTGAGGTTGATTCCAAAATATATATATTTTGAGTTGTGATCAATACTGAGATACGTATACACTGGGTCGTGGATTGATTCAAGATAATATTTATCGATTTATTTCTGTACATCTAACTGTGGACAACTAGTTATAGGTTACTAACGAGGACAGCTGACTTAATAAACTTAAAACATCAAAATATATTAAAAGTGTTGTAAATATATTTTGAACATACTTTAATATATATGTATATATTGTTATAGGTTCGTGAATCAACAGTGGCCAAGTCTTACTTCCCGACGAAGTAAAAATCTGTGAAAGTGAGTTATAGTCCCACTTTTAAAATCTAATATTTTTGGGATGAGAATACATGCAGGTTTTATAAATGATTTACAAAATAGACACGAGTACGTGAAACTACATTCTATGGTTGAATTATCGAAATCGAATATGCCCCTTTTTATTAAGTCTGGTAATCTAAGAATTAGGGAACAGACACCCTAATTGACGCGAATCCTAAAGATAGATCTATTGGGCCTAACAAACCCCATCCAAAGTACCGGATGCTTTAGTACTTCGAAATTTATATCATATCCGAAGGGTGTCCCGGAATGATGGGGATATTCTTATATATGCATCTTGTTATTGTCGGTTACCAGGTGTTCACCATATGAATGATTTTTATCTCTATGTATGGGATGTGTATTGAAATATGAAATCTTGTGGTCTATTGTTACGATTTGATATATATAGGTTAAACCTATAACTCACCAACATTTTTGTTGACGTTTAAAGCATGTTTATTCTCAGGTGAATATTAAGAGCTTCCGCTGTTGCATACTAAAATAAGGACAAGATTTGGAGTCCATGTTTGTATGATATTGTGTAAAAACTGCATTCAAGAAACTGATTTCGATGTAACATATTTGTATTGTAAACCATTATGTAATGGTCGTGTGTAAACAGGATATTTTAGATTATCATTATTTGATAATCTACGTAAAGCTTATTAAACCTTTATTTATGAAATAAAGGTTATGGTTTGTTTTAAAAATGAATGCAGTCTTTGAAAAACGTCTCATATAGAGGTCAAAACCTCGCAACGAAATCAATTAATATGGAACGTTTTTAATCAATAAGAACGGGACATTTCACATCCAACCTCAAGAAATCTTTGTTTCTTACAGTAGGTTATCATTCTAATACAAGGTAATAATCATATTCAAACTTTGGTTCAATTTCTATAACTATAACAATCTTATTTCAAGTGATGATCTTACTTGAACTTGTTTTCGTGTCATGATTCTGCTTCAAGAACTTCGAGCCATCCAAGGATCCGTTGAAGCTAGATCCATTTTTCACTTTTCCAGTAGGTTTATCCAAGGAACTTAAGGTAGTAATGATGTTCATAACATCATTCAATTCATACATATAAAGCTATCTTATTCGAAGGTTTAAACTTGTAATCACTAGAACATAGTTTAGTTAATTCTAAACTTGTTCGCAAACAAAAGTTAATCCTTCTAACTTGACTTTTAAAATCAACTAAACACATGTTCTATATCTATATGATATGCTAACTTAATGATTTAAAACCTGGAGACACGAAAAACACCGTAAAACCGGATTTACGCCGTCGTAGTAACACCGCGGGCTGTTTTGGGTTAGTTAATTAAAAACTATGATAAACTTTGATTTAAAAATTTTTATTCTGAGAAAATTATTTTTATTATGAACATGAAACTATATCCAAAAATTATGGTTAAACTCAAAGTGGAAGTATGTTTTCTAAAATGGTCATCCAGACGTCGTTCTTTCGACTGAAATGACTACCTTTACAAAAACGACTTGTAACTTATTTTTCCGACTATAAACCTATACTTTTTATGTTTAGATTCATAAAATAGAGTTCAATATGAAACCATAGCAATTTGATTCACTCAAAACGGATTTAAAATGAAGAAGTTATGGGTAAAACAAGATTGGATAATTTTTCTCATTTTAGCTACGTGAAAATTTGTAACAAATCTATTCCAACCATAACTTAATCAACTTGTATTGTATATTATGTAATCTTGAGATACCATAGACACGTATATAATGTTTCGACCTATCATGTCGACACATCTATATATATTTCGGAACAACCATAGACACTCTATATGTGAATGTTGGAGTTAGCTATACAGGGTTGAGGTTGATTCCAAAATATATATAGTTTGAGTTGTGATCAATACTGAGATACGTATACACTGGGTCGTGGATTGATTCAAGATAATATTTATCGATTTATTTCTGTACATCTAACTGTGGACAACTAGTTGTAGGTTACTAACGAGGACAGCTGACTTAATAAACTTAAAACATCAAAATATATTAAAAGTGTTGTAAATATATTCTGAACATACTTTGATATATATGTATATATTGTTATAGGTTCGTGAATCAACCAGTGGCCAAGTCTTACTTCCCGACGAAGTAAAAATCTGTGAAAGTGAGTTATAGTCCCACTTTTAAAATCTAATATTTTTGGGATGAGAATACATGCAGGTTTTATAAATAATTTACAAAATAGACACAAGTACGTGAAACTACATTCTATGGTTGAATTATCGAAATCGAATATGCCTCTTTTTATTAAAGTCTGGTAATCTAAGAATTAGGGAACAGACACCCTAATTGACGCGAATCCTAAAGATAGATCTATTGGGCCTAACAAACCCCATCCAAAGTACCGGATGCTTTAGTACTTCAAAATTTATATCATATCCGAAGGGTGTCCCGGAATGATGGGGATATTCTTATATATGCATCTTGTTAATGTCGGTTACCAGGTGTTCACCATATGAATGATTTTTATCTCTATGTATGGGATGTGTATTGAAATATGAAATCTTGTGGTCTATTGTTACGATTTGATATATATAGGTTAAACCTATAACTCACCAACATTTTTGTTGACGTTTTAAGCATGTTTATTCTCAGGTGATTATTAAGAGCTTCCGCTGTCGCATACTTAAATAAGGACGAGATTTGGAGTCCATGCTTGTATGATATTGTGTAAAAACTGCATTCAAGAAACTTATTTTGTTGTAACATATTTGTATTGTAAACCATTATGTAATGGTCGTGTGTAAACAGGATATTTTAGATTATCATTATTTGATAATCTACGTAAAGCTTTTTAAACCTTTATTGATGAAATAAAGGTTATGGTTTGTTTTGAAATGAATGCAGTCTTTGAAAAACGTCTCATATAGAGGTCAAAACCTCGCAACGAAATCAATTAATATGGAACGTTTTTAATCAATAAGAACGGGACATTTCAGTTGCTCACCCTTCGGATATGATATAGATTTCGAAGTACTAAAGCATCCGGTACTTTGGATGGGGCTTGTTGGGCCCGATAGATCTATCTTTAGGATTCGCGTCAATTAGGGTGTCTGTTCCCTAATTCTTAGATTACCAGACTTAATAAAAAGGGGCATATTCGATTTCGATAATTCAACCATAGAATGTAGTTTCACGTACTTGTGTCTATTTTGTAAATCATTTATAAAACCTGCATGTATTCTCATCCCAAAAATATTAGATTTTAAAAGTGGGACTATAACTCACTTTCACAGATTTTTACTTCGTCGGGAAGTAAGACTTGGCCACTGGTTGATTCACGAACCTATAACAATATATACATATATATCAAAGTATGTTCAAAATATATTTACAACACTTTTAATATATTTTGATGTTTTAAGTTTATTAAGTCAGCTGTCCTCGTTAGTAACCTACAACTAGTTGTCCACAGTTAGATGTACAGAAATAAATCGATAAATATTATCTTGAATCAATCCACGACCCAGTGTATACGTATCTCAGTATTGATCACAACTCAAACTATATATATTTTGGAATCAACCTCAACCCTGTATAGCTAACTCCAACATTCACATATAGAGTGTCTATGGTTGTTCCGAATTATATATAGATGTGTCGACATGATAGGTCGAAACATTGTATACGTGTCTATGGTATCTCAAGATTACATAATATACAATACAAGTTGATTAAGTTATGGTTGGAATAGATTTGTTACCAATTTTCACGTAGCTAAAATGAGAAAAATTATCCAATCTTGTTTTACCCATAACTTCTTCATTTTAAATCCGTTTTGAGTGAATCAAATTGCTATGGTTTCATATTGAACTCTATTTTATGAATCTAAACAGAAAAATTATAGGTTTATAGTCGGAAAAATAAGTTACAAGTCGTTTTTGTAAAGGTAGTCATTTCAGTCGAAAGAACGACGTCTAGATGACCATTTTAGAAAACATACTTCCACTTTGAGTTTAACCATAATTTTTGGATATAGTTTCATGTTCATAATAAAAATCATTTTCTCAGAATAACAACTTTTAAATCAAAGTTTATCATAGTTTTTAATTAACTAACCCAAAACAGCCCGCGGTGTTACTACGACGGCGTAAATCCGGTTTTACGGTGTTTTTCATGTCTCCAGGTTTTAAATCATTAAGTTAGCATATAATATAGATATAGAACATGTGTTTAGTTGATTTTAAAAGTCAAGTTAGAAGGATTAACTTTTGTTTGCGAACAAGTTTAGAATTAACTAAACTATGTTCTAGTGATTACAAGTTTAAACCTTCGAATAAGATAGCTTTATATGTATGAATCGAATGATGTTATGAACATCATTACTACCTTAAGTTCCTTGGATAAACCTACTGGAAAAGAGAAAAATGGATCTAGCTTCAAAGGATCCTTGGATGGCTCGAAGTTCTTGAAGCAGAATCATGACACGAAAACAAGTTCAAGTAAGATCATCACTTGAAATAAGATTGTTATAGTTATAGAAATTGAACCAAAGTTTGAATATGATTATTACCTTGTATTAGAATGATAACCTACTATAAGAAACAAAGATTTCTTGAGGTTGGATGATCACCTTACAAGATTGGAAGTGAGCTAGCAAACTTGAAAGTATTCTTGATTTTATGTAACTAGAACTTGTAGAATATATGAAGAACACTTAGAACTTGAAGATAGAACTTGAGAGAGATCAATTAGATGAAGAAAATTGAAGAATGAAAGTGTTTGTAGGTGTTTTTGGTCGTTGGTGTATGGATTAGATATAAAGGATATGTAATTTTGTTTTCATGTAAATAAGTCATGAATGATTACTCATATTTTTGTAATTTTATGAGATATTTCATGCTAGTTGCCAAATGATGGTTCCCACATGTGTTAGGTGACTCACATGGGCTGCTAAGAGCTGATCATTGGAGTGTATATACCAATAGTACATACATCTAAAAGCTGTGTATTGTACGAGTACGAATACGGGTGCATACGAGTAGAATTGTTGATGAAACTGAACGAGGATGTAATTGTAAGCATTTTTGTTAAGTAGAAGTATTTTGATAAGTGTATTGAAGTCTTTCAAAATTATATAAATACATATTAAAACACTACATGTTTATACATTTTAACTGAGTCGTTAAGTCATCGTTAGTCGTTACATGTAAGTGTTGTTTTGAAACCTTTAGGTTAACGATCTTGTTAAATGTTTTTAACCCAATGTTTATAATATCAAATGAGATTTTAAATTATTATATTATCATGATATTATCATGTATGAATATCTCTTAATA
Source organism: Rutidosis leptorrhynchoides (assembly GCF_046630445.1). Classification (NCBI taxonomy): domain Eukaryota; kingdom Viridiplantae; phylum Streptophyta; class Magnoliopsida; order Asterales; family Asteraceae; genus Rutidosis; species Rutidosis leptorrhynchoides. The sequence goes on from NC_092334.1 coordinate 672,867,012, forward strand.
TGATATATATACATTAAATGTCTTTACAACGATAATCGTTACATATATGTCTCGTTTAAAAATCATTAAGTTAGTAGTCTTGTTTTTACATATGTAGTTCATTGTTAATATACTTAATGATATGTTTACTTATCATAGTATCATGTTAACTATATATATATCCATATATATGTCATCATATAGTTTTTACAAGTTTTAACGTTCGTGAATCACCGGTCAACTTGGGTGGTCAATTGTCTATATGAAACATATTTCAATTAATCAAGTCTTAACAAGTTTGATTGCTTAACATGTTGGAAACATTTAATCATGTAAATATCAATCTCAATTAATATATATAACATGGAAAAGTTTGGGTCACTACAGTACCTACCCGTTAAATAAATTTCGTCCCGAAATTTTAAACAGTTGAAGGTGTTGACGAATCTTCTAGAAATAGATGCGGGTATTTCTTCTTCATCTGATCTTCACGCTCCCAGGTGAACTCGGGTCCTCTACGAGCATTCCATCGAACCTTAACAATTGGTATCTTGTTTTGCTTAAGTCTTTTAACCTCACGATCCATTATTTCGACGGGTTCTTCGATGAATTGGAGTTTTTCGTTGATTTGGATTTCATCTAACGGAATAGTGAGATCTTCTTTAGCAAAACATTTCTTCAAATTCGAGACGTGGAAAGTGTTATGTACAGCCGCGAGTTGTTGAGGTAACTCAAGTAGGTAAGCTACTGGTCCGACACGATCAATAATCTTGAATGGTCCAATATACCTTGGATTTAATTTCCCTCGTTTACCAAATCGAACAACGCCTTTCCAAGGTGCAACTTTAAGCATGACCATCTCTCCAATTTCAAATTCTATATCTTTTCTTTTAATGTCAGCGTAGCTCTTTTGTCGACTTTGGGCGGTTTTCAACCGTTGTTGAATTTGGATGATCTTCTCGGTAGTTTCTTGTATAATCTCTGGACCCGTAATCTGTCTATCCCCCACTTCACTCCAACAAATCGGAGACTTGCACTTTCTACCATAAAGTGCTTCAAACGGCGCCATCTCAATGCTTGAATGGTAGCTGTTGTTGTAGGAAAATTCTGCTAACGGTAGATGTCGATCCCAACTGTTTTCGAAATCAATAACACATGCTCGTAGCATGTCTTTAATCGTTTGTATCGTCCTTTCGCTCTGCCCATCAGTTTGTGGATGATAGGCAGTACTCATGTCTAGACGAGTTCCTAATGCTTGCTGTAATGTCTGCCAGAATCTTGAAATAAATCTACCATCCCTATCAGAGATAATAGAGATTGGTATTCCATGTCTGGAGACGACTTCCTTCAAATACAGTCGTGCTAACTTCTCCATCTTGTCATCTTCTCTTATTGGCAGGAAGTGTGCTGATTTGGTGAGACGATCAACTATTACCCAAATAGTATCAAAACCACTTGCAGTCCTTGGCAATTTAGTGATGAAATCCATGGTAATGTTTTCCCATTTCCATTTCGGGATTTCGGGTTGTTGAAGTAGACCTGATGGTTTCTGATGCTCAGCTTTGACCTTAGAACATGTCAAACATTCTCCTACATATTTAGCAATATCGGCTTTCATACCTGGCCACCAAAAATGTTTCTTAAGATCCTTGTACATCTTCCCCGTTCCAGGATGTATTGAATATCTGGTTTTATGAGCTTCTCTAAGTACCATTTCTCTCATATCTCCAAATTTTGGTACCCAAATTCTTTCAGCCCTATACCGGGTTCCGTCTTCCCGAATATTAAGATGCTTCTCCGATCCTTTGGGTATTTCATCCTTTAAATTTCCCTCTTTTAAAACTCCTTGTTGCGCCTCCTTTATTTGAGTAGTAAGGTTAATGAATCATTATATTCATAGATTTTACTCGAATGGGTTCTCTGTCCTTCCTGCTCAAGGCATCGGCTACCACATTTGCCTTCCCTGGGTGGTAACGAATCTCAAAGTCGTAATCATTCAATAATTCAATCCACCTACGCTGCCTCATATTCAGTTGTTTCTGATTAAATATGTGTTGAAGACTTTTGTGGTCGGTATATATAATACTTTTGACCCCATATAAGTAGTGCCTCCAAGTCTTTAATGCAAAAACAATCGCGCCTAATTCCAAATCATGCGTCGTATAATTTTTTTCGTGAATCTTCAATTGTCTAGACACATAAGCAATCACCTTCGTTCGTTGCATTAATACACAACCGAGACCTTGCTTTGATGCGTCACAATAAATCACAAAATCATCATTCCCTTCAGGCAATGACAATATAGGTGCCGTAGTTAGCTTTTTCTTCAATAACTGAAACGCTTTCTCTTGTTCATCATTCCATTCAAATTTCTTCCCTTTATGCGTTAATGCAGTCAAGGGTTTTGCTATTCTGGAAAAGTCTTGGATGAACCTTCTGTAGTAACCAGCTAGTCCTAAAAACTGGCGTATGTGTTTCGGAGTTTTCGGGGTTTCCCACTTTTCAACAGTTTCTATCTTTGCCGGATCCACCTTAATACCTTCTTTGTTCACTATGTGACCGAGGAATTGAACTTCTTCCAACTAAAATGCACACTTTGAAAACTTAGCATACAATTCTTCCTTCCTCAATACTTCTAACACCTTTCCCAAATGTTCACCGTGTTCTTGGTCATTCTTTGAGTAAATAATTATGTCATCAATGAAAACAATGACAAACTTGTCAAGGTATGGTCCACACACTCGGTTCATAAGGTCCATGAACACAGCTGGTGCATTAGTTAAACCAAACGGCATGACCATAAACTCGTAATGACCGTAACGTGTTCTGAAAGCAGTCTTTGGAATATCATCTTCTTTCACCCGCATTTGATGATACCCGGAACGTAAGTCAATCTTTGAATAAACAGACGAGCCTTGTAGTTGATCAAATAAGTCGTCGATTCTCGGTAGTGGGTAGCGGTTCTTGATGGTAAGTTTGTTCAACTCTCGGTAGTCGATACACAACCTGAATGTACCATATTTCTTCTTGACAAACAAAACAGGAGCTCCCCACGGTGATGTGCTTGGTCGAATGAAACCACGCTCTAAAAGTTCTTGTAATTGGTTTTGCAGTTCTTTCATCTCGCTGGGTGCGAGTCTGTAAGGAGCACGAGCTATTGGTGCAGCTCCTGGTACAAGATCTATTTGAAATTCAACGGATCGATGTGGGGGTAATCCCGGTAGTTCTTTCGAAAATACATCGGGAAATTCTTTTGCGACGGGAACATCATTGATGCTCTTTTCTTCAGTTTGTACTTTCTCGACGTGTGCTAGAACAGCATAGCAACCTTTTCTTATTAGTTTTTGTGCCTTCAAATTACTAATAAGATGTAGCTTCGTGTTGCCCTTTTCTCCGTACACCATTAAGGGTTTTCCTTTTTCTCGTATAATGCGAATTGCATTTTTGTAACAAACGATCTCTGCTTTCACTTCTTTCAACCAGTCCATACCGATTATCACATCAAAACTCCCAAACTCTACTGGTATCAAGTCAATCTTAAATGTTTCGCTAACCAGTTTAATTTCTCGATTCCGACATATATTATCTGCTGAAATTAATTTACCATTTTCTAATTCGAGTAAAAATTTACTATCCAAAGGCGTCAATGGACAACTTAATTTAGCACAAAAATCTCTACTCATATAGCTTCTATCCGCACCCGAATCAAATAAAACGTAAGCAGATTTATTGTCAATAAGAAACGTACCCGTAACAAGCTCCGGGTCTTCCTGTGCCTCTGCCGCATTAATATTGAAAACTCTTCCGCGGCCTTGTCCATTCGTGTTCTCCTGGTTCGGGCAATTTCTAATAATGTGGCCCGGTTTTCCACATTTATAACAAACTACATTGGCATAACTTGCTCCGACACTACTTGCTCCGCCATTACTCGTTCCGACACCATTTGTTCCTTTCGTTCTATTAACCCCTGGTCCGTAGACCTCACACTTCGCCGCGCTATGACCATTTCTTTTACACTTGTTGCAAAATTTGGTGCAGAACCCCGAGTGATACTTTTCACACCTTTGGCATAGCTGCTTCTGATTGTTGTTGTTGTTGCGGTTATTATTGTTGTTGGGATGATTGTTGTAGTTGCTGTTGTTGTTGTTGTTGTTGTTGGGCCGTTTGTTGTAGTTGCGATTGATGTTGCGATTGTTGGGATAATTGTTGCGATTATTGTTGTAATTGCTGTTGTTGTTATATTGGTGATTCTTATCACCGTTTTCCTCCCACTTTCTTTTGACTTGCTTCACATTGGCCTCTTCAGCAGTCTGTTCTTTAATTCTTTCTTCAATCTGGTTCACTAGTTTGTGAGCCATTCTACATGCCTGTTGTATGGAGGCGGGCTTGTGTGAACTTATATCTTCTTGGATTCTTTCCGGTAATCCTTTCACAAACGCGTCGATCTTCTCTTCCTCATCTTCGAACGCTCCCGGACACAATAGGCACAATTCTGTGAATCGTCTTTCATACGTGGTAATATCAAATCCTTGGGTTCGTAACCCTCTAAGTTCTGTCTTGAGCTTATTGACCTCGGTTCTGGGACGGTACTTCTCGTTCATCAAGTGCCTGAATGCTGACCACGGTAGTGCGTACGCATCGTCTTGTCCCACTTGCTCTAGATAGGTATTCCACCATGTTAACGCAGAACCTGTGAAGGTATGCGTAGCGTACTTTACTTTGTCCTCTTCAGTACACTTACTTATGGCAAACACCGATTCGACCTTCTCGGTCCACCGTTTCAATCCGATCGGTCCTTCGGTTCCATCAAATTCCAAAGGTTTGCAGGCAGTGAATTCTTTGTAGGTGCATCCTACACGATTTCCTGTACTGCTAGATCCAAGGTTATTGTTGGTATGTAGCGCAGCCTGTACTGCGGCTATGTTTGAAGCTAGAAAAGTACGGAATTCCTCTTCATTCATATTCACGGTGTGTCGAGTAGTCGGTGCCATTTCCTTCAAAATAGTCAAATGGAACAAGTTAATCATACAGAATATTAAGAGTAGTTAATAGTATTTCGTAGCATAATATGAACTCATTTATAAAAGCTTTTTCTTCATATTAGCATTTTATAAGTTTAAATTCGGGTAGTACCTACCCGTTAAGTTCATACTTAGTAGCTAATATACAATTCAACTACTACAATTCTATATGAAAAACTGATTATAATAATATTTCGCGTTCAAACTTTTATACAATATTTTACAAACTTACAATACCGCTTATTTTACATAAAGCATGAAATATAGCACACAATAATTTTGATACAAGATAGTTGTGAAGATAATTCTAGCTAGTACACAAGTCGTTCAGCAAAGGCAATAAAGACACGTAATTCATACGTCCAGAAACAAGTCATGCATTCTGGTTTTACTAGGACTACTTCCCATCCTTGGTCTTGTGGAACATAACCGTTATGGCCGTTGATAAGACAGCGTGTTGTAACGTCGTCAAAGGGACGAGGGTTACGTAATGTCCAACAGTCCCGTAACAATCTAAAAACCTCATTTCTTACCCCAATTACCGACTCCGTCACTTGTGGGAATGTTTTGTTTAATAGTTGTAGGCCGATGTTCTTGTTCTCACTTTGGTGAGAAGCGAACATTACTAATCCGTAAGCATAACATGCTTCTTTATGTTGCATGTTAGCCGCTTTTTCTAAATCACGAAGTCCAATATTCGGATATATTGAGTCAAAATAATTTCTTAACCCATTGCGTAAAATAGCATTTGGGTTCCCTGCAATATATGCGTCAAAGTAAACACATCGTAACTTATGGATTTCTCAATGTGATATACCCCATCTTTCGAACGAAAGCCTTTTATAAACCAAGGCATTCTTGGAACATTCTTCGAATGTCTTACAAACTGATCTCGCCTTAAATAGTTGTGCCGAAGAATTCTGACCGACTCTAGACAAGATTTCATCAATCATGTCTCCGGGTAGGTCTCTTAAAATATTGGGTTGTCTATCCATTTTGTGTTTTTATACTGTAAAATAGACAAGAGTTAGATTCATAAAAAAAATACTTATTAATACAAGCAATTTTTACATATATCATAAAGCATAAGCACACTATATTACATATATTACACCACACGAATACAGCTATCTTATTTCGACTCGCTTGTTTCTTCTTCTTTGGTTTTGGTTCGTTTTGCCAAGTTTCTAGGGATATATGATGTTCCCCTAATACGTATCGTCGTTTTCCACATTGGTTTAGAAAAACCTGGTGGTTTAGAGGTTCCCGGGTCATTGTTACAACTTAAGGACTTCGGGGGTTGACGATACATATAAAGTTCATCGGGGTTGAAATTAGATTTCTCTATTTTTATGCCCTTTCCCTTATTATTTTCTTTTGCCTTTTTAAATTCAGTTGGGGTAATTTCTATAACATCATCGGAATTCTCGTCGGAATCCGATTCATCGGAGAATTGGTAATCCTCCCAATATTTTGCTTCCTTGGCGGAAACACCATTGACCATAATTAACCTTGGTTGGTTGGTTGAGGATTTTCTTTTACTTAACCGTTTTATTATTTCCCCCACCGGTTCTATTTCTTCATCCGGTTCCGATTCTTCTTCCGGTTCCGATTCTTCTTCCGGTTCCGACTCTTCTTCCGATTCCTCTTCGGGAACTTGTGAATCAGTCCACGAATCATTCCAATTTACATTTGACTCTTCATTATTATTAGGTGAGTCAATGGGACTTGTTCTAGATGTAGACATCTATCACATAATATCAAACGCGTTAAGAGATTAATATATCACATAATATTCACATGTTAAAAATATATAGTTTCCAACAAAATTTGTTAAGCAATCATTTTTCAAGTAAACACGGTCGAAGTCCAGACTCACTAATGCATCCTAACAAACTCGATAAGACACACTAATGCAAAATTCTGGTTCTCTAAGACCAACGCTCGGATACCAACTGAAATGTCCCGTTCTTATTGATTAAAAACGTTCCATATTAATTGATTTCGTTGCGAGGTTTTGACCTCTATATGAGACGTTTTTCAAAGACTGCATTCATTTTTAAAACAAACCATAACCTTTATTTCATAAATAAAGGTTTAAAAAGCTTTACGTAGATTATCAAATAATGATAATCTAAAATATCCTGTTTACACACGACCATTACATAATGGTTTACAATACAAATATGTTACATCGAAATCAGTTTCTTGAATGCAGTTTTTACACAATATCATACAAACATGGACTCCAAATCTTGTCTTTATTTTAGTATGCAACAGCGGAAGCTCTTAATATTCACCTGAGAATAAACAAGCTTTAAACGTCAACAAAAATGTTGGTGAGTTATAGGTTTAACCTATATATATCAAATCGTAACAATAGACCACAAGATTTCATATTTCAATACACATCCCATACATAGAGATAAAAATCATTCATATGGTGAACACCTGGTAACCGACATTAACAAGATGCATATATAAGAATATCCCCATCATTCCGGGACACCCTTCGGATATGATATAGATTTCGAAGTACTAAAGCATCCGGTACTTTGGATGGGGCTTGTTGGGCCCGATAGATCTATCTTTAGGATTCGCGTCAATTAGGGTGTCTGTTCCCTAATTCTTAGATTACCAGACTTAATAAAAAGGGGCATATTCGATTTTGATAATTCAACCATAGAATGTAGTTTCACGTACTTGTGTCTATTTTGTAAATCATTTATAAAACCTGCATGTATTCTCATCCCAACAATATTAGATTTTAAAAGTGGGACTATAACTCACTTTCACAGATTTTTACTTCGTCGGGAAGTAAGACTTGGCCACTGGTTGATTCACGAACCTATAACAATATATACATATATATCAAAGTATGTTCAAAATATATTTACAACACTTTTAATATATTTTGATGTTTTAAGTTTATTAAGTCAGCTGTCCTCGTTAGTAACCTACAACTAGTTGTCCACAGTTAGATGTACAGAAATAAATCGATAAATATTATCTTGAATCAATCCACGACCCAGTGTATACGTATCTCAGTATTGATCACAACTCAAACTATATATTTTTTGGAATCAACCTCAACCCTGTATAGCTAACTCCAACATTCACATATAGAGTGTCTATGGTTGTTCCGAAATATATATAGATGTGTCGACATGATAGGTCGAAACATTGTATACGTGTCTATGGTATCTCAAGATTACATAATATACAATACAAGTTGATTAAGTTATGGTTGGAATAGATTTGTTACCAATTTTCACGTAGCTAAAATGAGAAAAATTATCCAATCTTGTTTTACCCATAACTTCTTCATTTTAAATCCGTTTTGAGTGAATCAAATTGCTATGGTTTAATATTGAACTCTATTTTATGAATCTAAACAGAAAAATTATAGGTTTATATTCGGAAAAATAAGTTACAAGTCATTTTTGTAAAGGTAGTCATTTCAGTCGAAAGAACGACGTCTAGATGACCATTTTAGAAAACATACTTCCACTTTGAGTTTAACCATAATTTTTGGATATAGTTTCATGTTCATAATAAAAATCATTTTCTCAGAATAACAACTTTTAAATCAAAGTTTATCATAGTTTTTAATTAACTAACCCAAAACAGCCCGCGGTGTTACTACGACGGCGTAAATCCGGTTTTACGGTGTTTTTCGTGTCTCCAGGTTTTAAATCATTAAGTTAGCATATCATATAGATATAGAACATGTGTTTAGTTGATTTTAAAAGTCAAGTTAGAAGGATTAACTTTTGTTTGCGAACAAGTTTAGAATTAACTAAACTATGTTCTAGTGATTACAAGTTTAAACCTTCGAATAAGATAGCTTTATATGTATGAATCGAATGATGTTATGAACATAATTACTACCTTAAGTTCCTTGGATAAACCTACTGGAAAAGATAAAAATGGATCTAGCTTCAAAGGATCCTTGGATGGCTCGAAGTTCTTGAAGCAGAATCATGACACGAAAACAAGTTCAAGTAAGATCATCACTTGAAATAAGATTGTTATAGTTATAGAAATTGAACCAAAGTTTGAATATGATTATTACCTTGTATTAGAATTATAACATACTGTAAGAAACAAAGATTTCTTGAGGTTGGATGATCACCTTACAAGATTGGAAGTGAGCTAGCAAACTTGAAAGTATTCTTGATTTTATGTAACTAGAACTTGTAGAATATATGAAGAACACTTAGAACTTGAAGATAGAACTTGAGAGAGATCAATTAGATGAAGAAAATTGAAGAATGAAAGTGTTTGTAGGTGTTTTTGGTCGTTGGTGTATGGATTAGATATAAAGGATATGTAATTTTGTTTTCATGTAAATAAGTCATGAATGATTACTCATATTTTTGTAATTTTATGAGATATTTCATGCTAGTTGCCAAATGATGGTTCCCACATGTGTTAGGTGACTCACATGGGCTGCTAAGAGCTGATCATTGGAGTGTATATACCAATAGTACATACATCTAAAAGCTGTGTATTGTACGAGTACGAATACGGGTGCATACGAGTAGAATTGTTGATGAAACTGAACGAGGATGTAATTGTAAGCATTTTTGTTAAGTAGAAGTATTTTGATAAGTGTATTGAAGTCTTTCAAAAGTATATAAATACATATTAAAACACTACATGTTTATACATTTTAACTGAGTCGTTAAGTCATCGTTAGTCGTTACATGTAAGTGTTGTTTTGAAACCTTTAGGTTAACGATCTTGTTAAATGTTTTTAACCCAATGTTTATAATATCAAATGAGATTTTAAATTATTATATTATCATGTATGAATATCTCTTAATATGATATATATACATTAAATGTCTTTACAACGATAATCGTTACATATATGTCTCGTTTAAAAATCATTAAGTTAGTAGTCTTGTTTTTACATATGTAGTTCATTGTTAATATACTTAATGATATGTTTACTTATCATAGTATCATGTTAACTATATATATATCCATATATATATCATCATATAGTTTTTACAAGTTTTAACGTTCGTGAATCACCGGTCAACTTGGGTGGTCAATTGTCTATATGAAACATATTTCAATTAATCAAGTCTTAACAAGTTTGATTGCTTAACATGTTGGAAACATTTAATCATGTAAATTTCAATCTCAATTAATATATATAACATGGAAAAGTTTGGGTCACTACACAGTTAGATGTACAGAAATAAATCGATAAATATTATCTTGAATCAATCCACGACCCAGTATATACGTATCTCAGTATTGATCACAACTCAAACTATATATATTTTGGAATCAACCTCAACCCTGTATAGCTAACCCCAACATTCACATATAGAGTGTCTATGGTTGTTCCGAAATATATATGGATGTGTCGACATGATAGGTCGAAACATTGTATACGTGTCTATGGTATCTCAAGATTACATAATATACAATACAAGTTGATTAAGTTATGGTTGGAATAGATTTGTTACCAATTTTCAAGTAGCTAAAATGAGAAAAATTATCCAATCTTGTTTTACCCATAACTTCTTCATTTTAAATCCGTTTTGAGTGAATAAAATTGCTATGGTTTCATATTGAACTCTATTTTATGAATCTAAACATAAAAAGTATAGTTTTATAGTCGGAAAAATAAGTTACAAGTCGTTTTTGTAAAGGTAGTCATTTCAGTCGAAAGAACGACGTCTAGATGACCATTTTAGAAAACATACTTCCACTTTGAGTTTAACCATAATTTTTGGATATAGTTTTATGTTCATAATAAAAATCATTTTCTCAGAATAACAACTTTTAAATCAAAGTTTATCATAGTTTTTAATTAACTAACCCAAAACAGCCCGCGGTGTTACTACGACGGCGTAAATCCGGTTTTACGGTGTTTTTCGTGTTTCCAGGTTTTAAATCATTAAGTTAGCATATCATATAGATATAGAACATATGTTTAGTTGATTTTAAAATTCAAGTTAGAAGGATTAACTTTTGTTTGCGAACAAGTTTAGAATTAACTAAACTATGTTCTAGTGATTACAAGTTTAAACCTTCGAATAAGATAGCTTTATATGTATGAATCGAATGATGTTATGAACATCATTACTACCTTAAGTTCCTTGGATAAACCTACTGGAAAAGAGAAAAATGGATCTAGCTTCAATGGATCCTTGGATGGCTCGAAGTTCTTGAAGTAGAATCATGACACGAAAACAAGTTCAAGTAAGATCATCACTTGAAATAAGATTGTTATAGTTATAGAAATTGAACCAAAGTTTGAATATGATTATTACCTTGTATTAGAATGATAACCTACTGTAAGAAACAAAGATTTCTTGAGGTTGGATGATCACCTTACAAGATTGGAAGTGAGCTAGCAAACTTGAAAGTATTCTTGATTTTATGAAACTAGAACTTTTGGAATTTATGAAGAACACTTAGAACTTGAAGATAGAACTTGAGAGAGATCAATTAGATGAAGAAAATTGAAGAATGAAAGTGTTTGTAGGTGTTTTTGGTCGTTGGTGTATGGATTAGATATAAAGGATATGTAATTTTGTTTTCATGTAAATAAGTCATGAATGATTACTCATATTTTTGTAATTTTATGAGATATTTCATGCTAGTTGCCAAATGATGGTTCCCACATGTGTTAGGTGACTCACATGGGCTGCTAAGAGTTGATCATTGGAGTGTATATACCAATAGTACATACATCTAAAAGCTGTGTATTGTACGAGTACGAATACGGGTGCATACGAGTAGAATTGTTGATGAAACTGAATGAGGATGTAATTGTAAGCATTTTTGTTAAGTAGAAGTATTTTGATAAGTGTATTGAAGTCTTTAAAAAGTGTATAAATACATATTAAAACACTACATGTATATACATTTTAACTGAGTCGTTAAGTCATCGTTAGTCGTTACATGTAAGTGTTGTTTTGAAACCTTTAGGTTAACGATCTTGTTAAATGTTGTTAACCCAATGTTTATAATATCAAATGAGGTTTTAAATTATTATATTATCATGATATTATCATGTATGAATATCTCTTAATATGATATATATACATTAAATGTCTTTACAACGATAATCGTTACATATATGTCTCGTTTAAAAATCATTAAGTTAGTAGTCTTGTTTTTACATATGTAGTTCATTGTTAATATACTTAATGATATGTTTACTTATCATAGTATCATGTTAACTATATATATATCCATATATATGTCATCATATAGTTTTTACAAGTTTTAACGTTCGTGAATCACCGGTCAACTTGGGTGGTCAATTGTCTATATGAAACATATTTCAATTAATCAAGTCTTAACAAGTTTGATTGCTTAACATGTTGGAAAGATTTAATCATGTAAATATCAATCTCAATTAATATATATAAACATGGAAAAGTTCGGGTCACTACAGTACCTACCCGTTAAATAAATTTCTTCCCGAAATTTTAAGCTGTTGAAGGTGTTGACGAATCTTCTGGAAATAGATGCGGGTATTTCTTCTTCATCTGATCTTCACGCTCCCAGGTGAACTCGGGTCCTCTACGAGCATTCCATCGAACCTTAACAATTGGTATCTTGTTTTGCTTAAGTCTTTTAACCTCACGATCCATTATTTCGACGGGTTCTTCAATGAATTGAAGTTTTTCGTTGATTTGGATTTCATCTAACGGAATAGTGAGATCTTCTTTAGCAAAACATTTCTTCAAATTCGAGACGTGGAAAGTGTTATGTACAGCCGCGAGTTGTTGAGGTAACTCTAGTCGGTAAGCTACTGGTCCGACACGATCAATAATCTTGAATGGTCCAATATACCTTGGATTTAATTTCCCTCGTTTACCAAATCGAACAACGCCTTTCCAAGGTGCAACTTTAAGCATGACCATCTCTCCAATTTCAAATTCTATATCTTTTCTTTTAATGTCAGCGTAGCTCTTTTGTCGACTTTGGGCGGTTTTCAACCGTTGTTGAATTTGGATGATCTTCTTGGTAGTTTCTTGTATAATCTCCGGACCCGTAATCTGTCTATCCCCCACTTCACTCCAACAAATTGGAGACCTGCACTTTCTACCATAAAGTGCTTCAAACGGCGCCATCTCAATGCTTGAATGGTAGCTGTTGTTGTAGGAAAATTCTGCTAACGGTAGATGTCGATCCCAACTGTTTCCGAAATCAATAACACATGCTCGTAGCATGTCTTCAAGCGTTTGTATCGTCCTTTCACTCTGTCCATCAGTTTGTGGATGATAGGCAGTACTCATGTCTAGACGAGTTCCTAATGCTTGCTGTAATGTCTGCCAGAATCTTGAAATAAATCTGCCATCCCTATCAGAGATAATAGAGATTGGTATTCCATGTCTGGAGACGACTTCCTTCAAATACAGTCGTGCTAACTTCTCCATCTTGTCATCTTCTCTTATTGGCAGGAAGTGTGCTGATTTGGTGAGACGATCAACTATTACCCAAATAGTATCAAAACCACTTGCAGTCCTTGGCAATTTAGTGATGAAATCCATGGTAATGTTTTCCCATTTCCATTCCGGGATTTCGGGTTGTTGAAGTAGACCTGATGGTTTCTGATGCTCAGCTTTGACCTTAGAACACATCAAACATTCTCCTACGTATTTAGCAACATCGGCTTTCATACCCGGCCACCAAAAATGTTTCTTGAGATCCTTGTACATCTTCCCCGTTCCAGGATGTATTGAGTATCTGGTTTTATGAGCTTCTCTAAGTACCATTTCTCTCATATCTCCAAATTTTGGTACCCAAATCCTTTCAGCCCTATACCGGGTTCCGTCTTCCCGAATATTAAGATGCTTCTCCGATCCTTTGGGTATTTCATCCTTTAAATTTCCCTCTTTCAAAACTCCTTGTTGCGCCTCCTTTATTTGAGTAGTAAGGTTATTATGAATCATTATATTCATAGATTTTACTCGAATGGGTTCTCTGTCCTTCCTGCTCAAGGCATCGGCTACCACATTTGCCTTCCCCGGGTGGTAACAAATCTCAAAGTCGTAATCATTCAATAATTCAATCCACCTACGCTGCCTCATATTCAGTTGTTTCTGATTAAATATGTGTTGAAGACTTTTGTGGTTGGTATATATAATACTTTTGACCCCATATAAGTAGTGCCTCCAAGTCTTTAATGCAAAAACAACCACTCCTAATTCCAAATCATGCATCGTATAATTTTGTTCGTGAATCTTCAATTGTCTAGATGCATAAGCAATCACCTTCGTTCGTTGCATTAATACACAACCGAGACCTTGCTTTGATGCGTCACAATAAATCACAAAATCATCATTCCCTTCAGGCAATGACAATATAGGTGCCGTAGTTAGCTTTTTCTTCAATAACTGAAACGCTTTCTCATGTTCATCATTCCATTCAAATTTCTTCCCTTTATGCGTTAATGCAGTCAAGGGTTTTGCTATTCTGGAAAAGTCTTGGATGAACCTTCTGTAGTAACCAGCTAGTCCTAAAAACTGGCGTATGTGTTTCGGAGTTTTCGGGGTTTCCCACTTTTCAACAGTTTCTATCTTTGCCGGATCCACCTTAATACCTTCTTTGTTCACTATGTGACCGAGGAATTGAACTTCTTCCAACCAAAATGCACACTTTGAAAATTTAGCGTACAATTCTTCCTTCCTCAATACTTCTAACACCTTTCTCAAATGTTCACCGTGTTCTTGGTCATTCTTTGAGTAAATAAGTATGTCATCAATGAAAACAATGACAAACTTGTCACGGTATGGTCCACACACTCGGTTCATAAGGTCCATGAACACAGCTGGTGCATTAGTTAAACCAAATGGCATGACCATAAACTCGTAATGACCGTAACGTGTTCTGAAAGCAGTCTTTGGAATATCATCTTCTTTCACCCGCATTTGATGATACCCGGAACGTAAGTCAATCTTTAAATAAACAGACGAGCCTTGTAGTTGATCAAATAAGTCGTCGATTCTCGGTAGTGGGTAGCGGTTCTTGATGGTAAGTTTGTTCAACTCTCGGTAGTCGATACACAACCTGAATGTACCATCTTTCTTCTTGACAAACAAAACAGGAGCTCCCCACGGTGACGTGCTTGGTCGAATGAAACCATGCTCTAAAAGTTCTTGTAATTGGCTTTGCAGTTCTTTCATCTCGCTGGGTGCGAGTCTGTAAGGAGCACGAGCTATTGGTGCAGCTCCTGGTACAAGATCTATTTGAAATTCAACGGATCGATGTGGGGGTAATCCCGGTAATTCTTTCAGAAATACATCGGGAAATTCTTTTGCGACGGGAACATCTTTGATGCTCTTTTCTTCAGTTTGTACTTTCTCGACGTGTGCTAGAACAGCATAGCAACCTTTTCTTATTAGTTTTTGTGCCTTCAAATTACTAATAAGATGTAGCTTCGTGTTGCCCTTTTCTCCGTACACCATTAAGGGTTTTCCTTTTTATCGTATAATGCGAATTGCATTTTTGTAACAAACGATCTCTGCTTTCACTTCTTTCAACCAGTCCATACCGATTACAACATCAAAACTCCCTAACTCTACTGGTATCAAGTCAATCTTAAATGTTTCACTAACCAGTTTAATTTCTCGATTCCGACATATATTATCTGCTGAAATTAATTTACCATTTGCTAATTCGAGTAAAAATTTACTATCTAAAGGTGTCAATGGACAACTTAATTTAGCACAAAAATCTCTACTCATATAGCTTCTATCCGCACCCGAATCAAATAAAACGTAAGCAGATTTATTGTCAATAAGAAACGTACCCGTAACAAGCTCCGGGTCTTCCTGTGCCTCTGCCGCATTAATATTGAAAACTCTTCCGCGGCCTTGTCCATTCGTGTTCTCCTGGTTCGGGCAATTTCTAATAATGTGGCCCGGTTTTCCACATTTATAACAAACTACATTGGCATAACTTGCTCCGACACTACTTGCTCCGCCATTACTCGTTCCGACACCATTTGTTCCTTTCGTTCTATTAACCCCTGGTCCGTAGACCTCACACTTCGCCGCGCTATGACCATTTCTTTTACACTTGTTGCAAAATTTGGTGCAGAACCCCGAGTGATACTTTTCACACCTTTGGCATAGCTGCTTCTGATTGTTGTTGTTGTTGCGGTTATTATTGTTGTTGGGATGATTGTTGTAGTTGCTGTTGCTATTGTTGTTGTTGTTGTTGTTGTTGTTGTTGGGCCGTTTGTTGTAGTTGCGATTGATGTTGCGATTGTTGGGATAATTGTTGCAATTATTGTTGTAATTACTGTTGTTGTATTGGTGATTCTTATCACCGTTTTCCTCCCACTTTCTTTTGACTTGCTTCACATTGGCCTCTTCAGCAGTCTGTTCTTTAATTCTTTCTTCAATCTGGTTCACTAGTTTGTGAGCCATTCTACATGCTTGTTGTATGGAGGCGGGCTCGTGTGAACTTATATCTTCTTGGATTCTTTCCGGTAATCCTTTCACAAACGCGTCGATCTTCTCTTCCTCATCTTCGAATGCTCCCGGACACAATAGGCACAATTCTGTGAATCGTCTTTCGTACGTGGTAATATCAAATCCTTGGGTTCGTAACCCTCTAAGTTCTATCTTGAGCTTATTGACCTCGGTTCTGGGAGGGTACTTCTCGTTCATCAAGTGCTTGAATGCTGACCACGGTAGTGCGTACGCATCGTCTTGTCCCACTTGCTCTAGATAGGTATTCCACCATGTTAACGCAGAACCTGTGAAGGTATGCGTAGCGTACTTTACTTTGTCCTCTTCAGTACACTTACTTATGGCAAACACCGATTCAACCTTCTCGGTC
The DNA here is from genome assembly GCF_046630445.1 of Rutidosis leptorrhynchoides. Lineage (NCBI taxonomy): Eukaryota > Viridiplantae > Streptophyta > Magnoliopsida > Asterales > Asteraceae > Rutidosis > Rutidosis leptorrhynchoides. The sequence goes on from NC_092334.1 coordinate 672,883,841, forward strand.
CACCGTTTCAATCCGATCGGTCCTTCGGTTCCATCAAATTCCAAAGGTTTGCAGGCAGTGAATTCTTTGTAGGTGCATCCTACACGATTTCCTGTACTGCTAGATCCAAGGTTATTGTTGGTATGTAGCGCAGCCTGTACTGCGGCTATGTTTGAAGCTAGAAAAGTACGGAATTCCTCTTCATTCATATTCACGGTGTGTCGAGTAGTCGGTGCCATTTCCTTCAAAATAGTTAAATGGAACAAGTTAATCATACAGAATATTAAGAGTAGTTAATAGTATTTCGTAGCATAATATGAACTCATTTATAAAAGCTTTTTCTTCATATTAGCGTTTTATAAGTTTAAATTCGGGTAGTACCTACCCGTTAAGTTCATACTTAGTAGCAAATATACAATTCAACTACTACAATTCTATATGAAAAACTGATTATAATAATATTTCGCATTCAAACTTTTACACAATATTTTACAAACTTACAATACCGCTTATTTTACATATAGCATGAAATATAGCACACAATTAATTTGATACAAGATGGTTGTGAAGATAATTCTAGCTAGTACACAAGTCGTTCAACAAAGGCAATAAAGACACGTAATTCATAAGTCCATAAACAAGTCATGCATTCTGGTTTTACTAGGATTACTTCCCATCCTTGGTCTTGTGGAACATAACCATTATGGCCGTTGATAAGACAGCGTGTTGTAACGTCGTCAAAGGGACGAGGGTTACGTAATGTCCAACAGTCCCGTAACAATCTAAAAACCTCATTTCTTACCCCAATTACCGACTCCGTCACTTGTGGGAACGTTTTGTTTAATAGTTGTAGCCCGATGTTCTTGTTCTCACTTTGGTGAGAAGCGAACATTACTAATCCGTAAGCATAACATGCTTCTTTATGTTGCATGTTAGCCGCTTTTTCTAAATCACGAAGTCCAATATTCGGATATATTGAGTCAAAATAATTTCTTAACCCATTGCGTAAAATAGCATTTGGGTTCCCCGCAATATATGCGTCAAAGTAAACACATCGTAACTTATGGATTTCCCAATGTGATATCCCCCATCTTTCGAACGAAAGCCTTTTATAAATCAAGGCATTCTTGGAACGTTCTTCGAATGTCTTACAAACTGATCTCGCCTTAAATAGTTGTGCCGAAGAATTCTGACCGACTCTAGACAAGATTTCATCAATCATGTCTCCGGGTAGGTCTCTTAAAATATTGGGTTGTCTATCCATTTTGTGTTTTTATACTGTAAAATAGACAAGAGTTAGCTTCATAAAAAAAATACTTATTTAATACAAGCAATTTTTACATATATCATAAAGCATAAGCACACTATATTACATATATTACACCACACGAATACAACTATCTTATTCCGACTCGCTTGTTTCTTCTTCTTCGGTTTTGGTTCGTTTTGCCAAGTTTCTAGGGATATATGATGTTCCCCTAATACGAGCCATAATTTTCCACATTGGTTTAGAAAAACCTGGTGGTTTAGAGGTTCCCGGGTCATTGTTACAACTTAAGGACTTCGGGGGTTGACGATACATATAAAGTTCATCGGGGTTGGAATTAGATTTCTCTATTTTTATGCCCATTCCCTTATTATTTTCTTTTGCCTATTTAAATTCAGTTGGGGTAATTTCTATAACATCATCGGAATTCTCGTCGGAATCCAATTCATCGGAGAATTGGTAATCCTCCCAATATTTTGCTTCCTTGGCGGAAACACCATTGACCATAATTAACCTTGGTCGGTTGGTTGAGGATTTTCTTTTACTTAACCGTTTTATTATTTCCCCCGCCGGTTCTATTTCTTCATCTGGTTCCGATTCTTCTTCCGGTTCCGATTCTTCTTCCGGTTCCGACTCTTCTTCTGGTTCCTCTTCGGGAACTTGTGAATCAGTCCACGAATCGTTCCAATTTACATTTGACTCTTCATTATTATTAGGTGAGTCAATGAGACTTGTTCTAGAGGTAGAAATCTATCACATAATATCAAACGCGTTAAGAGATTAATATATCACATAATATTCACATGTTAAAAATATATAGTTTCCAACAAAATTTGTTAAGCAATCATTTTTCAAGTAAACACGGTCGAAGTCCAGACTCACTAATGCATCCTAACAAACTCGATAAGACACACTAATGCAAAATTCTGGTTCTCTAAGACCAACGCTCAGATACCAACTGAAATGTCTTGTTCTTATTGATTAAAAACGTTCCATATTAATTGATTTCGTTGCGAGGTTTTGACCTCTATATGAGACGTTTTTCAAAGACTGCATTCATTTTTAAAACAAACCATAACCTTTATTTCATAAATAAAGGTTTAAAAAGCTTTACGTAGATTATCAAATAATGATAATCTAAAATATCCTGTTTACACACGACCATTACATAATGGTTTACAATACAAATATGTTACATCGAAATCAGTTTCTTGAATGCAATTTTTACACAATATCATACAAACATGGACTCCAAATCTTGTCCTTATTTTAGTATGCAACAGCGGAAGCTCTTAATATTCACCTGAGAATAAACATGCTTTAAACGTCAACAAAAATGTTGGTGAGTTATAGGTTTAACCTATATATATCAAATCATAATAATAGACCACAAGATTTCATATTTCAATATACATCCCATACATAGAGATAAAAATCATTCATATGGTGAACACCTGGTAACCGACATTAACAAGATGCATATATAAGAATATCCCCATCATTCCGGGACACCCTTCGGATATGATATAAATTTTGAAGTACTAAAGCATCCGGTACTTTGGATGGGGTTTGTTAGGCCCAATAGATCTATCTTTAGGATTCACGTCAATTAGGGTGTCTGTTCCCTAATTCTTAGATTACCAGACTTAATAAAAAGGGGCATATTCGATTTCGATAATTCAACCATAGAATGTAGTTTCACGTACTTGTGTCTATTTTGTAAATCATTTATAAAACCTGCATGTATTCTCATCCCAAAAATATTAGATTTTAAAAGTGAGACTATAACTCACTTTCACAGATTTTTACTTCGTCGGGAAGTAAGACTTGGCCACTGGTTGATTCACGAACCTATAACAATATATACATATATATCAAAGTATGTTCAAAATATATTTACAACACTTTTACTATATTTTGATGTTTTAAGTTTATTAAGTCAGCTGTCCTCATTAGTAACCTACAACTAGTTGTCCACAGTTAGATGTACAGAAATAAATCGATAAATATTATCTTGAATCAATCCACGACCCAGTGTATACGTATCTCAGTATTGATCACAACTCAAACTATATATATTTTGGAATCAACCTCAACCCTGTATAGCTAACTCCAACATTCACATATAGAGTGTCTATGGTTGTTCCGAAATATATATGGATGTGTCGACATGATAGGTCGAAACATTGTATACGTGTCTATGGTATCTCAAGATTACATAATATACAATACAAGTTGATTAAGTTATGGTTGGAATAGATTTGTTACCAATTTTCACGTAGCTAAAATGAGAAAAATTATCCAATCTTGTTTTACCCATAACTTCTTCATTTTAAATCCGTTTTGAGTGAATCAAATTGCTATGGTTTCATATTGAACTCTATTTTATGAATCTAAACAGAAAAATTATAGGTTTATAGTCGGAAAAATAAGTTACAAGTCGTTTTTGTAAAGGTAGTCATTTCAGTCGAAAGAACGACGTCTAGATGACCATTTTAGAAAACATACTTCCACTTTGAGTTTAACCATAATTTTTGGATATAGTTTCATGTTCATAATAAAAATCATTTTCTCAGAATAACAACTTTTAAATCAAAGTTTATCATAGTTTTTAATTAACTAACCCAAAACAGCCCGCGGTGTTACTACGACGGCGTAAATCCGGTTTTACGGTGTTTTTCGTGTTTCCAGGTTTTAAATCATTAAGTTAGCATATCATATAGATATAGAACATATGTTTAGTTGATTTTAAAAGTCAAGTTAGAAGGATTAACTTTTGTTTGCGAACAAGTTTAGAATTAACTAAACTATGTTCTAGTGATTACAAGTTTAAACCTTCGAATAAGATAGCTTTATATGTATGAATCGAATGATGTTATGAACATCATTACTACCTTAAGTTCCTTGGATAAACCTACTGGAAAAGAGAAAAATGGATCTAGCTTCAATGGATCCTTGGATGGCTCGAAGTTCTTGAAGTAGAATCATGACACGAAAACAAGTTCAAGTAAGATCATCACTTGAAATAAGATTGTTATAGTTATAGAAATTGAACCAAAGTTTGAATATGATTATTACCTTGTATTAGAATGATAACCTACTGTAAGAAACAAAGATTTCTTGAGGTTGGATGATCACCTTACAAGATTGGAAGTGAGCTAGCAAACTTGAAAGTATTCTTGATTTTATGAAACTAGAACTTTTGGAATTTATGAAGAACACTTAGAACTTGAAGATAGAACTTGAGAGAGATCAATTAGATGAAGAAAATTGAAGAATGAAAGTGTTTGTAGGTGTTTTTGGTCGTTGGTGTATGGATTAGATATAAAGGATATGTAATTTTGTTTTCATGTAAATAAGTCATGAATGATTACTCATATTTTTGTAATTTTATGAGATATTTCATGCTAGTTGCCAAATGATGGTTCCCACATGTGTTAGGTGACTCACATGGGCTGCTAAGAGCTGATCATTGGAGTGTATATACCAATAGTACATACATCTAAAAGCTGTGTATTGTACGAGTACGAATACAGGTGCATACGAGTAGAATTATTGATGAAACTGAATGAGGATGTAATTGTAAGCATTTTTGTTAAGTAGAAGTATTTTGATAAGTGTATTGAAGTCTTTAAAAAGTGTATAAATACATATTAAAACACTACATGTATATACATTTTAACTGGGTCGTTAAGTCATCGTTAGTCGTTACATGTAAGTGTTGTTTTGAAACCTTTAGGTTAACGATCTTGTTAAATGTTGTTAACCCAATGTTTATAATATCAAATGAGGTTTTAAATTATTATATTATCATGAAATTATCATGTATGAATATCTCTTAATATGATATATATACATTAAATGTCTTTACAACGATAATCGTTACATATATGTCTCGTTTAAAAATCATTAAGTTAGTAGTCTTGTTTTTACATATGTAGTTCATTGTTAATATACTTAATGATATGTTTACTTATCATAGTATCATGTTAACTATATATATATCCATATATATGTCATCATATAGTTTTTACAAGTTTTAACGTTCGTGAATCACCGGTCAACTTGGGTGGTCAATTGTCTATATGAAACATATTTCAATTAATCAAGTCTTAACAAGTTTGATTGCTTAACATGTTGGAAAGATTTAATCATGTAAATATCAATCTCAATTAATATATATAAACATGGAAAAGTTCGGGTCACTCTTTCGACTGAAATGACTACCTTTACAAAAACGACTTGTAACATATTTTTCTGACTATAAACCTATACTTTTTCTGTTTAGATTCATAAAATAGAGTTCAATATGAAACCATAGCAATTTGATTCACTCAAAACGGATTTAAAATGAAGAAGTTATGGGTAAAACAAGATTGGATGATTTTTCTCATTTTAGCTACGTGAAAATTGGTAACAAATCTATTCCAACCATAACTTAATCAACTTGTATTGTATATTATGTAATCTTGAGATACCATAGACACGTATACAATGTTTCAACCTATCATGTCGACACATCCATATATATTTCGGAACAACCATAGACACTCTATATGTGAATGTTGGAGTTAGCTATACAGGGTTGAGGTTGATTCCAAAATATATATAGTTTAAGTTGTGATCAATACTGAGATACGTATACACTGGGTCGTGGATTGATTCAAGATAATATTTATCGATTTATTTCTGTACATCTAACTGTGGACAACTAGTTGTAGGTTACTAACGAGGACAGCTGACTTAATAAACTTAAAACATCAAAATATAGTAAAAGTGTTGTAAATATATTTTGAACATACTTTGATATATATGTATATATTGTTATAGGTTCGTGAATCAACCAGTGGCCAAGTCTTACTTCCCGACGAAGTAAAAATCTGTGAAAGTGAGTTATAGTCCCACTTTTAAAATCTAATATTTTTGGGATGAGAATACATGCAGGTTTTATAAATGATTTACAAAATAGACACAAGTACGTGAAACTACATTCTATGGTTGAATTATCGAAATCGAATATGCCCCTTTTTATTAAGTCTGGTAATCTAAGAATTAGGGAACAGACACCCTAATTGACGTGAATCCTAAAGATAGATCTATTGGGCCTAACAAACCCCATCCAAAGTACCGGATGCTTTAGTACTTCGAAATTTATATCATATCCGAAGGGTGTCCCGGAATGATGGGGATATTCTTATATATGCATCTTGTTAATGTCGGTTACCAGGTGTTCACCATATGAATGATTTTTATCTCTATGTATGGGATGTATATTGAAATATGAAATCTTGTGGTCTATTGTTACGATTTGATATATATAGGTTAAACCTATAACTCACCAACATTTTTGTTGACGTTTAAAGCATGTTTATTCTCAGGTGAATATTAAGAGCTTCCGCTGTTGCATACTAAAATAAGGACAAGATTTGGAGTCCATGTTTGTATGATATTGTGTAAAAATTGCATTCAAGAAACTGATTTCGATGTAACATATTTGTATTGTAAACCATTATGTAATGGTCGTGTGTAAACAGGATATTTTAGATTATCATTATTTGATAATCTACGTAAAGCTTTTTAAACCTTTATTTATGAAATAAAGGTTATGGTTTGTTTTAAAAATGAATGCAGTCTTTGAAAAACGTCTCATATAGAGGTCAAAACCTCGCAACGAAATCAATTAATATGGAACGTTTTTAATCAATAAGAACGGGACATTTCAGTTGGTATCAGAGTGTTGGTCTTAGAGAACCAGAATTTTGCATTAGTGTGTCTTATCGAGTTTGTTAGGATGCATTAGTGAGTCTGGACTTCGACCGTGTTTACTTGAAAAATGATTGCTTAACAAATTTTGTTGGAAACTATATATTTTTAACATGTGAATATTATGTGATATATTAATCTCTTAACGCGTTTGATATTATGTGATAGATGTCTACCTCTAGAACAAGTCCCAATGACTCACCTAATAATAATGAAGAGTCAAATGTAAATTAGAATGATTCGTGGACTGATTCACAAGTTCCCGAAGAGGAACCGGAAGAAGAGTCGGAACCAGAAGAAGAATCGGAACCGGAAGAAGAATCGGAACCGGATGAAGAAATAGAACCGGTGGGGGAAATAATAAAACGGTTAAGTAATAGAAAATCCTCAACCAACCAACCAAGGTTAATTATGGTCAATGGTGTTTCCGCCAAGGAAGCAAAATATTGGGAGGATTACCAATTCTCCGATGAATCGGATTCCGACGATAATTCCGATGATGTTATAGAAATTACCCCAACTGAATTTAAAAAGGCAAAAGAAAATAATAAGGGAAAGGGCATAAAAATAGAGAAATCTAATTCCAACCCCGATGAACTTTATATGTATCGTCAACCCCCGAAGTCCTTAAGTTGTAATAATGACCCGGGAACCTCTAAACCACCAGGTTTTTCTAAACCAATGTGGATAACGACGGCTCGTATTAGGGGAACATCATATATCCCTAGAAACTTGGCAAAACGAACCAAAACCGAAGAAGAAGAAACAAGCAAGTCGGAATAAGATAGTTGTATTCGTGTGGTGTAATATATGTAATATAGTGTACTTATGCTTTATGATATATGTAAAAATTGCTTGTATTAATAAGTATTTTTTTTTATGAATCTAACTCTTGTCTATTTTACAGTATAAAAACACAAAATGGATAGACAACCCAATATTTTAAGAGACCTACCCGGAGAAATGATTGATGAAATCTTGTCTAGAGTCGGTCAGAATTTTTCGGCACAACTATTTAAGGCGAGATCAGTTTGTAAGACATTCGAAGAACGTTCCAAGAATGCCTTGGTTTATAAAAGGCTTTCGTTCGAAAGATGGGGGATATCACATTGGGAAATCCATAAGTTACGATGTGTTTACTTTGACGCATATATTCCGGGGAACCCAAATGCTATTTTACGCAATGGGTTAAGAAATTATTTTGACTCAATATATCCGAATATTGGACTTCGTGATTTAGAAAAAGCGGCTAACATGCAACATAAAGAAGCATGTTATGCTTACGGATTAGTAATGTTCGCTTCTCACCAAAGTGAGAACAAGAACATCGGCCTACAACTATTAAACAAAACGTTCCCACAAGTGACGGAGTCGGTAATTGGGGTAAGAAATGAGGTTTTTAGATTGTTACGGGACTGTTGGACATTACGTAACCCTCGTCCCTTTGACGACGTTACAACACGCTGTCTTATCAACGGCCATAACGGTTATGTTCCACAAGACCAAGGATGGGAAGTAGTCCTAGTAAAACCAGAATGCATGTCTTGTTTCTGGACGTATGAATTACGTGTCTTTATTGCCTTTGCTGAACGACTTGTGTACTAGCTAGAATTATCTTCACAACTATCTTGTATCAAAGTTATTGTGTGCTATATTTCATGCTTTATGTAAAATAAGCGGTATTGTAAGTTTGTAAAATATTGTATAAAAGTTTGAACGCGAAATATTATTATAATCAGTTTTTCATATAGAATTGTAGTAGTTGAATTGTATATTAGCTACTAAGTATGAACTTAACGGGTAGGTACTACCCGAATTTAAACTTATAAAACGCTAATATGAAGAAAAAGCTTTTATAAATGAGTTCATATTATGCTACGAAATACTATTAACTACTCTTAATATTCTGTATGATTAACTTGTTCCATTTGACTATTTTGAAGGAAATGGCACCGACTACTCGACACACCGTGAATATGAATGAAGAGGAATTCCGTACTTTTCTAGCTTCAAACATAGCCGCAGTACAGGCTGCGCTACATACCAACAATAACCTTGGATCTAGCAGTATAGGAAATCGTGTAGGATGCACCTACAAAGAATTCACTGCCTGCAAACCTTTGGAATTTGATGGAACCGAAGGACCGATCGGATTGAAACGGTGGACCGAGAAGGTCGAATCGGTGTTTGCCATAAGTAAGTGTACTGAAGAGGGCAAAGTGAAGTACGCTACGCATACCTTCACAGGTTCTGTGTTAACATGGTGGAATACCTATCTAGAGCAAGTGGGACAAGACGATGCGTACGCACTACCGTGGTCAGCATTCAAGCACTTAATGAACGAGAAGTACCGTCCCAGAACTGAGGTCAATAAGCTCAAGACAGAACTTAGAGGGTTACGAACCCAAGGATTTAATATTACCACGTACGAAAGACGATTCACAGAATTGTGCCTATTGTGTCCGGGAGCATTCGAAGATGAGGAAGAGAAGATCGACGCGTTTGTGAAAGGATTACCGGAAAGAATCCAAGAAGATATAAGTTCACACGAGCCCGCCTCCATACAACAAGCATGTAGAATGGCTCACAAACTAGTGAACCAGATTGAAGAAAGAATTAAAGAACAGACTGCTGAAGAGGCCAATGTGAAGCAAGTCAAAAGAAAGTGGGAGGAAAACGGTGATAAGAATCACCAATACAACAACAGTAATTACAACAATAATCGCAACAATTATCCCAACAATCGCAACATCAATCGTAACTACAACAAACGGCCCAACAACAACAACAACAACAACAACAACAACAGCAACTACAACAATCATCCCAACAACAATAATAACCGCAACAACAACAACAATCAGAAGCAGCTATGCCAAAGGTGTGAAAAGTATCACTCGGGGTTCTGCACCAAATTTTGCAACAAGTGTAAAAGAAATGGTCATAGCGCGGCGAAGTGTGAGGTCTACGGACCAGGGGTTAATAGAACGAAAGGAACAAATGGTGTCGGAACGAGTAATGGCGGAGCAAGTAGTGTCGGAGCAAGTTATGCCAATGTAGTTTGTTATAAATGTGGAAAACCGGGCCACATTATTAGAAATTGCCCGAACCAGGAGAACACGAATGGACAAGGCCGCGGAAGAGTTTTCAATATTAATGCGGCAGAGGCACAGGAAGACCCGGAGCTTGTTACGGGTACGTTTCTTATTGACAATAAATCTGCTTACGTTTTATTTGATTCGGGTGCGGATAGAAGCTATATGAGTAGAGATTTTTGTGCTAAATTAAGTTGTCCATTGACGCCTTTGGATAGTAAATTTTTACTCGAATTAGCAAATGGTAAATTAATTTCAGCAGATAATATATGTCGGAATCGAGAAATTAAACTGGTTAGCGAAACATTTAAGATTGATTTGATACCAGTAGAGTTAGGGAGTTTTGATGTGATAATCGGTATGGACTGGTTGAAAGAAGTGAAAGCAGAGATCGTTTGTTACAAAAATGCAATTCGCATTATACGAGAAAAAGGAAAACCCTTAATGGTGTACGGAGAAAAGGGCAACACGAAGCTACATCTTATTAGTAATTTGAAGGCACAAAAACTAATAAGAAAAGGTTGCTATGCTGTTCTAGCACACGTCGAGAAAGTACAAACTGAAGAAAAGAGCATCAATGATGTTCCCGTCGCAAAAGAATTTCCCGATGTATTTCCGAAAGAATTACCGGGATTACCCCCACATCGATCCGTTGAATTTCAAATAGATCTTGTACCAGGAGCTGCACCAATAGCTCGTGCTCCTTACAGACTCGCACCCAGCGAGATGAAAGAACTGCAAAGCCAATTACAAGAACTTTTAGAGCGTGGTTTCATTCGACCAAGCACATCACCGTGGGGAGCTCCTGTTTTGTTTGTCAAGAAGAAAGATGGTACATTCAGGTTGTGTATCGACTACCGAGAGTTGAACAAACTTACCATCAAGAACCGCTACCCACTACCGAGAATCGACGACTTATTTGATCAACTACAAGGCTCGTCTGTTTATTCAAAGATTGACTTACGTTCCGGGTATCATCAAATGCGGGTGAAAGAAGATGATATTCCAAAGACTGCTTTCAGAACACGTTACGGTCATTACGAGTTTATGGTCATGCCATTTGGTTTAACTAATGCACCAGCTGTGTTCATGGACCTTATGAACCGAGTGTGTGGACCATACCGTGACAAGTTTGCCATTGTTTTCATTGATGACATACTTATTTACTCAAAGAATGACCAAGAACACGGTGAACATTTGAGAAAGGTGTTAGAAGTATTGAGGAAGGAAGAATTATACGCTAAATTTTCAAAGTGTGCATTTTGGTTGGAAGAAGTTCAATTCCTCGGTCACATAGTGAACAAAGAAGGTATTAAGGTGGATCCGGCAAAGATAGAAACTGTTGAAAAGTGGGAAACCCCGAAAACTCCGAAACACATACGCCAGTTTTTAGGACTAGCTGGTTACTACAGAAGGTTCATCCAAGACTTTTCCAGAATAGCAAAACCCTTGACTGCATTAACGCATAAAGGGAAGAAATTTGAATGGAATGATGAACAAGAGAAATCGTTTCAGTTATTGAAGAAAAAGCTAACTACGGCACCTATATTGTCATTGCCTGAAGGGAATGATGATTTTGTGATTTATTGTGACGCATCAAAGCAAGGTCTCAGTTGTGTATTAATGCAACGAACGAAGGTGATTGCTTATGCATCTAGACAATTGAAGATTCACGAACAAAATTATACGACGCATGATTTGGAATTAGGAGCGGTTGTTTTTGCATTAAAGACTTGGAGGCACTACTTATATGGGGTCAAAAGTATTATATATACCGACCACAAAAGTCTTCAACACATATTTAATCAGAAACAACTGAATATGAGGCAGCGTAGGTGGATTGAATTATTGAATGATTACGACTTTGAGATTCGTTACCACCCGGGGAAGGCAAATGTGGTAGCCGATGCCTTGAGCAGGAAGGACAGAGAACCCATTCGAGTAAAATCTATGAATATAATGATTCATAATAACCTTACTACTCAAATAAAGCAGGCGCAACAAGGAGTTTTAAAAGAGGGAAATTTAAAGGATGAAATACCCAAAGGATCGAAGAAGCATCTTAATATTCGGGAAGACGGAACCCGGTATAGGGCTGAAAGGATTTGGGTACCAAAATTTGGAGATATGAGAGAAATGGTACTTAGAGAAGCTCATAAAACCAGATACTCAATACATCCTGGAACGGGGAAGATGTACAAGGATCTCAAGAAACATTTTTGGTGGCCGGGTATGAAAGCCGATGTTGCTAAATATGTAGGAGAATGTTTGACGTGTTCTAAGGTCAAAGTTGAGCATCAGAAACCATCAGGTCTACTTCAACAACCCAAAATCCCGGAATGGAAATGGGAAAACATTACCATGGATTTCATCACTAAATTGCCAAGGACTGCAAGTGGTTTTGATACTATTTGGGTAATAGTTGATCGTCTCACCAAATCAGCACACTTCCTACCAATAAGAGAAGATGACAAGATGGAGAAGTTAGCACGACTGTATTTGAAGGAAGTCATCTCCAGACATGGAATATCAATCTCTATTATCTCTGATAGGGATGGCAGATTTATTTCAAGATTCTGGCAGACATTACAGCAAGCATTAGGAACTCGTCTAGACATGAGTACTGCCTATCATCCACAAACTGATGGGCAGAGCGAAAGGACGATACAAACGCTTGAAGACATGCTACGAGCATGTGTTATTGATTTCGGAAACAGTTGGGATCGACATCTACCGTTAGCAGAATTTTCCTACAACAACAGCTACCATTCAAGCATTGAGATGGCGCCGTTTGAAGCACTTTATGGTAGAAAGTGCAGGTTTCCGATTTGTTGGAGTGAAGTGGGGGATAGACAGATTACGGGTCCGGAGATTATACAAGAAACTACCGAGAAGATCATCCAAATTCAACAACGGTTGAAAACCGCCCAAAGTCGACAAAAGAGCTACACTGACATTAAAAGAAAAGATATAGAATTTGAAATTGGAGAGATGGTCATGCTTAAAGTTGCACCTTGGAAAGGCGTTGTTCGATTTGGTAAACGAGGGAAATTAAATCCAAGGTATATTGGACCATTCAAGATTATTGATCGTGTCGGACCAGTAGCTTACCGACTTGAGTTACCTCAACAACTCGCGGCTGTACATAACACTTTCCACGTCTCGAATTTGAAGAAATGTTTTGCTAAAGAAGATCTCACTATTCCGTTAAATGAAATCCAAATCAACGAAAAACTTCAATTCATCGAAGAACCCGTCGAAATAATGGATCGTGAGGTTAAAAGACTTAAGCAAAACAAGATACCAATTGTTAAGGTTCGATGGAATGCTCGTAGAGGACCCGAGTTCACCTAGGAGTGTGAAGATCAGATGAAGAAGAAATACCCGCATCTATTTCCAGAAGATTCATCAACACCTTCAACAGCTTAAAATTTCGGGACGAAATTTATTTAACGGGTAGGTACTGTAGTGACCCGAACTTTTCCATGTTTATATATATTAATTGAGATTGATATTTACATGATTAAATGTTTCCAACATGTTAAGCAATCAAACTTGTTAAGACTTGATTAATTAAAATATGTTTCATATAGACAATTGACCACCCAAGTTGACCGGTGATTCACGAACGTTAAAACTTGTAAAAACTATATGATGACATATATATGGATATATATATATATAGTTAACATGATACTATGATAAGTAAACATATCATTAAGTATATTAACAATGAACTACATATGTAAAAACAAGACTACTAACTTAATGATTTTTAAACGAGACATATATGTAACGATTATCATTGTAAAGACATTTAATGTATATATATCATATTAAGAGATATTCATACATGATAATATCATGATAATATAATAATTTAAAATCTCATTTGATATTATAAACATTGGGTTAACAACATTTAACAAGATCGTTAACCTAAAGGTTTCAAAACAACACTTACATGTAACGACTAACGATGACTTAACGACTCAGTTAAAATGTATATACATGTAGTGTTTTAATATGTATTTATACACTTTTGAAAGACTTTAATACACTTATCAAAATACTTCTACTTAACAAAAATGCTTACAATTACATCCTCGTTCAGTTTCATCAACAATTCTACTCGTATGCACCCGTATTCGTACTCGTACAATACACAGCTTTTAGATGTATGTACTATTGGTATATACACTCCAATGATCAGCTCTTAGCAGCCCATGTGAGTTACCTAACACATGTGGGAACCATCATTTGGCAACTAGCAAGAAATATCTCATAAAATTACAAAAATATGAGTAATCATTCATGACTTATTTACATGAAAACAAAATTACATATCCTTTATATCTAATCCATACACCAACGACCAAAAACACCTACAAACACTTTCATTCTTCAATTTTCTTCATCTAATTGATCTCTCTCAAGTTCTATCTTCAAGTTCTAAGTGTTCTTCATATATTCTACAAGTTCTAGTTACATAAAATCAAGAATACTTTCAAGTTTGCTAGCTCACTTCCAATCTTGTAAGGTGATCATCCAACCTCAAGAAATCTTTGTTTCTTACAGTAGGTTATCATTCTAATACAAGGTAATAATCATATTCAAACTTTGGTTCAATTTCTATAACTATAACAATCTTATTTCAAGTGATGATCTTACTTGAACTTGTTTTCGTGTCATGATTCTGCTTCAAGAACTTCGAGCCATCCAAGGATCCGTTGAAGCTAGATCCATTTTTCACTTTTCCAGTAGGTTTATCCAAGGAACTTAAGGTAGTAATGATGTTCATAACATCATTCAATTCATACATATAAAGCTATCTTATTCGAAGGTTTAAACTTGTAATCACTAGAACATAGTTTAGTTAATTCTAAACTTGTTCGCAAACAAAAGTTAATCCTTCTAACTTGACTTTTAAAATCAACTAAACATATGTTCTATATCTATATGATATGCTAACTTAATGATTTAAAACCTGGAAACACGAAAAACACCGTAAAACCGGATTTACGCCGTCGTAGTAACACCGCGGGCTGTTTTGGGTTAGTTAATTAAAAACTATGATAAACTTTGATTTAAAAGTTGTTATTCTGAGAAAATGATTTTTATTATGAACATAAAACTATATCCAAAAATTATGGTTAAACTCAAAGTGGAAGTATGTTTTCTAAATAATAATAAATTATTCAATAATTATTCAACATATGTAAGTTTAATTATTATTGAAAATAAATTATCATAAGTTCATTTCATTTTAACGATAGTAATAAAAATAACATTTTTTTAATGATAATACTTTTTATTGATAATAATAATAATACAAATAATAATAATAATAATTTGATAAAACTAGAACGACGATAATAATAATCATTTTTACAAAAAATTCAATTGACTATAACTCCTAATCCGTTCATCGAAACCATTCGACATTTAAAGGAAAAGTTCTTAATTTTTCGCTAGTTTTCCAAGGACATGCATATCTTATACCTTATCTCAATCGCATGTGTAATTAATTCGAGATTCGACATAACCTATCTAAGGGCAATATCAAAAATATAAGAATGCATAATCCTATATTCTCAAGCACTAGTCAAGGATACACTATTGATATGTAAAAATTAATTTACGAGTACTCACGTATCAATATTGAGGTTCAATATTGCAGGAAAGGTACGTAGATGCAACGGAGATGATAAACACTAAATTGACCTCATGAGCATACCCATGAACCATACCCATCACCTCCATAGCTATAACCCATAATTTCTTTAGCCCTATCCTACTCGAACCCAGTTTTGAAATTACTCGTTCATGGCCTCGTCGTAGTATTTTATGTAATACTACTAATAATATCGCTTATTAATACTTAATACTAAAATTAATAAAATTAATAATCTTAATATTAATAATAACAATAATAATAATAATAATAATAATAATAATAATAATAATAATAATAATAATAATAATAATAATAATAATAATAATATAAACATACATATACTACGAGAGAGAGAGAGATAGAATATGAATGAAAATGGAACCCGTGCGTTTTATAAGACCTCTCCCCCAATCATACCCCATGCGACCATTACAGCTCATATGCACTCACAAGAATTTTGCCGACACTAGTTCTTTACACATATTACACATATGGTACGTAATATAGATTAGTTTATATATTAATTAATATATAATATATTTAATCTTTAGAATTAATTAAATATTATATTATATTTACGTGCGTAGTAAAAATATAATTTTTATAAAAATGACACGGATGTGGTCTCATGACTCATGTACCACTTTCGATTTTTCGAGCGCACTCTCGTACGTTTAGAAAACTAGCCTTTTACGTTACGCGACGTGTACCTTTAATAATAATTTGATTTATTTATAAAAAAAATACTTTATGAAAATATATCTTATAAAATTTGAGTGTCGTGGTCATTTGCTTCTATAAATCAGTGACTCGTTGTTTACCAAAATAATTTATTTTAAATTGAGACGTTTTATGACGAGGTTAAAATATATAGATACATTTTTAGGAATATAAATTTGTATCCAAAATCTTTCATCTAATATAACATTTAGTTTTTCAAAACTATTTATTTTTCAAAGTTTATTTTTATTTTATTTAGGAAAATAGTTTAGCGCGTAACATTTTTCTTTTTAAGAATTTAAATGGATACAAGTACTAATCGTTTTTTTTTTTTATATATCAAATGCGTCACTAGGCGGGTGTTACTACCGTATACTTAATTTGAAAACATATATATTTAATGAATACTTTTAAATACATGTTACAACCAATATTTCAACTTACGTTTATTTATTCAAAGGCAGTTTAGATAGACAAGTCATGTTATATGGAAAAGGGTTTTAGTACAGTTGAAAACTACATCAATTTATTACTATGAAATTTCTTCAACAAACATATAGAACCAAATACTATATTGTAAAGTATTTATACTTAATACCTCGCTAATGTTATCAAGTTATAATATATACATGTATTCATATATAATCAATTATGTTCGTTTAATGGTTCGTGAATCATTGGAATTTGGTCGAGGTTAAATGAATGTATGAATACAGTTTTAAAATTTTCAAGATTTAACTTAACAAACTTTGCTTATCGTGTCGGATTAATATAAAGATAAAGTTTAAATTTGGTCGGAAATTCCCGGGTCGTCACAGTACCTACCCGTTAAAGAAATTTCGTCCCGAAATTTGATCGTGGTCGTTATGGCTAATCAAATGAAATGTTTTTATGATGATTATGAGTTGGTATATAGAGTTTTATCACTATTGAGTAATATAGATAAAACAATTCGATACTTGAAGAGTACGAGTGAAGCTACCCCAAAAGGAATGAATTGAGAACTAAAGTTTTGCCTTAACTTTTGACGTTATCATGGTTGAATTCCGGAATTCAAGGGATTTAAAGAAAATCTTGGAAATCTATAAGATCTGATTCTTCGGGGTTTATGGAAATTAAGATCTCTATAATTAAATGCGATCATTTGTCTCGATTACTTTGTCTGGTATTCTCACTATAAATGAACTTCTTCCGTTCCATTGTCTTTACCACTCCTATACTAAATTCCCAAACTCAAAAGGCTGTGAAAATGCTTAATCCAGTTCTGATTTTTGTCCTTATCCTTACTATCTCAACAATCATTCTCCTTTTCCAACTTCCACCTGAGGA
Organism: Rutidosis leptorrhynchoides; assembly: GCF_046630445.1. Classification (NCBI taxonomy): domain Eukaryota; kingdom Viridiplantae; phylum Streptophyta; class Magnoliopsida; order Asterales; family Asteraceae; genus Rutidosis; species Rutidosis leptorrhynchoides. The sequence continues at coordinate 672,901,671 of NC_092334.1, forward strand.
ATCTGTGTTCTTCTACTTCGCCCTCGAAATTATAGTGTGTTTAATTCTTCCGTGTCTTTATGTTGCGATAAACATTGATATACACGGTTTGTAATTTATGTGTGGTTATCAGATTTATTTTCTCCTTTATATTTCGAAGTCCTTACTTCTGTTTTCTATAATCATTGTTATCCCCAGTTAATACTCTCCCCATATTTGCTGCGATTTATACTCAAATTTCTATTTCAGAGCTTTGTCCTTTCGTTTCTTCTTCTTGCGATTAGGCATCTCTTGTAATGGTCCAGAATTCGCAGATATAAGTTTCAGAATGAACATTGTTAATGTTCTACGAAAGAAATAGTAATAACACAATTTGACTTGTCGAATTACCAGAATTCAAGGAAAGATAGGACTATCAAGAAAAAATATGTTCTTGATATGTTTATAGATTAGACAGAACGTAAGAGTCGTGTAACATGGCACATGATGACGTTATGATCTGTGAATCATCACATTCCATTTAGAAACTCAGCACGACTTACTGTAATATAATCACGTTGATCAAGTGTCATTATATTATACTAACTCGTGCATCAGTTCCCAACATTACTTCAATAACATTCATATTTTAAACTCGAAAGTTTATAGAATATAGAAACTAACAGTTTCTATATGATGTAACACTGATAGTACGAATAGATAAATGATTTCAGATAATAATAGTTATGAAAATATTTTCAGAAATATGGAGGATATTTATAATGAAAGATACGATGATATCTTGGAATTTCTAATATCGAAGGATGATGAAGAAAATTTATCCGCAAGAGTTTGGAGTCAAAAGCAAGGTATTCGTTAATGACTTCAGCAGGTACTGAATCATTTAGATTCTTTGAAGTCAAACTTATTCTTTGTGATTTGTCCACGGCTCCCTTCATAGTTTGCTCAATCAGTTTTTCAGTTTCAAACTTTTTTTTCTGAGTTTTGCCAACCTACAATTCTTTATCATCAACTTCTGACGATTAAGGTCGTTTACGGTTGTCTACAGTTTCTGTTGCTTCATTCAGCTTTTTCAACATTCAGAGTATTTGATTTGTAGACCGGGTGCTTTTCAGGATTTCAGATGAAAGATCATAATTCTAAGAGATAAATGTTATATGTTTACATATAACTGTTGATGTGGAAACGTTGTGTGGCTCACAATACAGATTTGCTGATTCCCGGTAATTGGTATGGCAATTCTCGTTACCAGATGCGGATGAGAATATGATGAGACTTCAATAGATAAAAGTAGTGATTTATCGTAGGTATTTAAACCAAGGAGCAACGAGATTACTGGTATGTCAGCTGGTAATATGGTAGAATATAAAAGATTCTCTGGTAACAATAAAAGAGCATGCATATAGATTAAGGTGATAATAAGGTTGTTTCGAACGAAAAGTCGAAGTTGACTTGCTGGAGCTGTGACAAAATTTGCTATTTTGAAAAATGAATAGCAAAGTTATTTTCGGTAATAACAACGCCAAAAGAGCTAGCACAGATACATTTTAAGCGTTTACTCAGATTCCGAGTGTTTTCAGGTGCATAACTATATGCATCAATCTTTTCTCCCGTAGATGAAGTGTGGTTGATTCATCCTCTTGATTGAGGTGTTTTCAAGAATCATGAAAGGTTTGAACGCGGATTATAATTGTCAAGATACAATGAGATTTGAGATGAAATCAAGTGGCAAACTTGAAGAATTGTTTAGTTTCATATGTTATAATCAATATTTTAATTCATTTTAATTGTCCAATCATATTAGTCCACAGTCGATAGCCCACAGTTGACAGTCCAATAATTCATATACAGTTTTATATATAATATACGAATTAATTAATTCGTATCGTGACCCGTGTACCTGTCTCAGACTCGATCACAACTCAAACTTATATATATTATTATAGAATCAACCTCAACCCTGTATAGAGAACTCGATCATTACTGCATATAGAGTGTCTATGGTTATTCCAAATAATATATATAGATGGGTCGATATGATATGTCAAAACATTGTATACATGTCCCGATATTTAAAATGCGTAAAATAAATAACAGAAATTTAAATAAAATTGCGAGAATGTAAATTGCGATAAATAAAATGTAATCAGTTAGCTATGAACAATTAGCTAGGAAGAGTTAACGTGGATTCTTAACAAAAATTTTCATAGTTAATTTGTTTGTTTCTAACAAATTTTATTTTGTCAAATGTTTTCTTCATTATGCCACTTGTTGGATTCTGATAAATCGAAATCTCAATATGAAATTGGATGAATATGGTTATTCTGTGGTGAACGGATTTGTATATCGATGGATGTAAGTAGGATAGTAAAAGACTGTTGAATCAGATACGAAGAACGTACAATGTAACTTATTAATGTGAAATCTAAATATTCCTCGGGTATTACCTACCCGTTAAAATATTTTCACCATTAACAGTTTGTACTATAAAACTTTTAATTACCATCTTTATGAAAACATATATACATATATATTTTCTTCAGTCGTAATCATGAATTTAATGAGTCAATGTGATATTAAACTCATCAGATTTACGGCTAGAACTAAGGTACATAATCTCTAAAACATTAGAGATTATATAATCGCCATGAAGGACGAAGATAGTTTATGTAGAACGATTCGTAGAACGATGATTATGCTAGGGGTATAGACTGCGAGGTTGAGAAGTGTGATGATGTTGTTGTGGTTGGTACTGGTTATGCTGCTGGTGCTGCTGATGGTGGTACTGTTGCTGTCGGTGCTACAAGTGTTGTTGATGCTGATGATGTTGGTGTAGTAAGTATAGCTTGTAGATCACGCACCATTCTTGTCAGGTTTTCTATCCTACCCTCTATCATTTCTATCCATCCACTCATCTGATTCGATAGATCTTGATTATCAATTCGAAGTTCCCTAACTTCTTCTAATATTCCCCTTCTATTGGTATTCGGAAGTAGAGGTTGAATATTTTTCTGAGATTACAGTAATGCGACCTTCGAGGTGAAAAACTTTAGCAAGAAGGGTGAATACAGTGTTGCGCATAGGTTCACCGGTGAGTACATCGTTTTCTCCGATGTTAGGAGGTAAGTTTGGTTCGCGGTAGGACTCGCCTTCTTCATTTCTCCATCGAGTGAGTAAGTCTCGGACCCACCCCCATCTCCTCCAGAAAGAAAAATAACTAAATGGTTGAGGCACTTCTGGTTCATTGACTTCGGAGTCTGCTTCAATATACATCTCGAAATCGCTTCCGGAACTAATGGAATCCAAGCTAGGTGTAGGATCCATCTCTCACGATCAGTTAAAGGGTTTTGATATGAAATGATTTTCGAATATCGAATGATATTCTAATTATATATAGAATATCTATACATACTTCCAAAGATCCCGTGAATTACGGAGAAAATTTAGGAAACGTGTCAGATAAAGTCTACAGTGATAGATACGCTAAGATATGGATTAGTATATATGCTAAGATATAAATTTTGTCTATACACTATTCATGCAATCATTGCAGTAAGATGTGTCTAGACTAAGAATGATAAGCAGGTAATATCTTAAGGATGATAAACTGATGATTTCCGACAAAAACGATAGGCAAAATTTTTGACATGCAGACACGGTCGAAGTCCAGACTCACTAATGCATCCTAATGACTTATCGGTTATACACACTAATGCAGACCTGGTTCGCTAAGACCACCGCTCTGATACCAACTGTATAGACCCGTCCTAATCCATCCGGACGAAGTCTACATCGATTATAAACGATTCACAATAGTTGGTTACATCACGAGGTACTTGACCTCTATATGATACATTTTACAAACATTGCATTCGTTTTGAAAGACAAACTTTCATTTCATTGAAAGTTGACGACCTGCATACCATTTCATAATACATCCAACTATAATTGACTTAATAATAATCTTGATGACCTCAACGACTCGAATGCAACGTCTTTTGAAATATGTCATAAATAACTCCAAGTAATATCTCTAATATGAGCAAATGCACAGCGGAAGATTTCTTTCATACCTGAGAATAAACATGCTTTAAAGTGTCAACCAAAAGGTTGGTGAGTTCATTAGTTTAACATAAATAATCATTTCATAATTTTAATAGACCACAAGATTTCATATTTCCATTTCTCATAAACATACGTCCCATGGATAGAGACAAAAATATCATTCATATGGATAGAACACCTGGTAACCGACCTTAACAATATGCATATTAGAATATCCCCATCATTCCGGGATCCTCCTTCGGACATGATATAAATTTCGAAGTACTAAAGCATCTGGTACTTTGGATGGGGCTTGTTGGGCCCGATAGATCTATCTTTAGGATTCGCGTCAATTAGGGTGTCTGTTCCCTAATTCTTAGATTACCAGACTTAATAAAAAAGGGCATATTCGATTTCGATAATTCAACCATATAATGTAGTTTCGATTACTTGTGTCTATTTCGTAAAACATTTATAAAAATTGCGCATGTATTCTCAGCCCAAAAATATAAAGGGTAAAAAGGCAAATGAAACTCACCATACTGTATTTCGTAGTAAAAATACATATAACATCATTGGACAATTGTAAGGTTGGCCTCGAATTCACGAACCTATATTAATTATGTATTTTTATATGTTGGTCAATATTTGTCTAATAATTTAAGTCAAGTCATAGTGTACCACAATCCTAATGCTCGAGACTAATATGCAAAGGTTTACAAAAGTCAATTTGACTCAAAAATAATTTCCAAAATTTATAAATGATTATTATATATTTTAAATATCGTCGTTTTATATTTTTAAATATTTTTAAAAGATTTATTAGAGTAATAATATAATAAAATTTTATATAAAAATATACTTTGACATATCTTATAAAGTTCGTTTAGTAAAGATATTATGATAGGTTTTATTAAAGTAATTATATTATTTGTATTACATATTTATTTGATAAAATAACATTGATAATATTAGTAGGTAAAAGTTGTAGTATTTTGTAATAATAATTATTATTATCCTATTATTAAAAATATTAATTTTTGTATTTACCAAAATGATATTATGAGAAATGATAATTCTAATTCACGATATTAGTGAAATTTATATTAACAATGATATTCCTATTAAAAATAATAACTTTTGTAAAAATTAATATTTTTAATAATAATAGTGATAAAAATAATGAACAACGATAATTTTATCTAAATCATTTTCTTATAATATTTTAAATTTCATCATGATACTCATACTTATTATTTCCTAATTGATTTGTTAGCAGCTTTTAAATCGTCTTTTATGTCGCGTTCATTTTAGTGATAATAATAGTAAATTATAATAATTAAGTGTTACTAATATTAGTTTAATTATAATAATACTAATAATAATAAATATTATGATAACTGTTTTAATAATAATAACTTTAACGATAGTAATAAAAATAACAATTTTTTAATGATAATACTTTTTATTGATAATAATAATAATACAAATAATAATAATAATAATTTGATAAAACTAGAACGACGATAATAATAATCATTTTTACAAAAAATTCAATTTACTATAACTCCTAATCCGTTCATCAAAACCATTCGACATCTAAAGGAAAAGTTCTTAATTTTTCGCTAGTTTTCCAAGGACATGCATATCTTATACCTTATCTCAATCGCATGTGTAATTAATTCGAGATTCGACATAACCTATTTAAGGGCAATATCAAAAATATAAGAATGCATAATCCTATATTCTCAAGCACTAGTCAAGGATACACTATTGATATGTAAAAATTAATTTACGACTACTCACGTATCAATATTGAGGTTCAATATTGCAGGAAAGGTACGTAGATGCAACGGAGATGATAAACACTAAATTGACCTCATGAGCATACCCATGAACCATACCCATCACCTCCATAGCTATAACCCATAATTTCTTTAGCCCTATCCTACTCGAACCCAGTTTTGAAATTACTCGTTCATGGCCTCGTCGTAGTATTTTATGTAATACTACTAATAATATCGCTTATTAATACTTAATACTAAAAATAATAAAATTAATAATCTTAATATTAATAATAACAATAATAATAATAATAATAATAATAATAATAATAATAATAATAATAATAATAATAATAATAATAATAATAATAATAATAATAATAATAATAATAATAATAATAATAATAATAATAATAATAATATAAACATACATATACTACGAGAGAGAGAGAGAGATAGAATATGAATGAAAATGGAACCCGTGCGTTTTATAAGACCTCTCCCCCAATCATACCCCATGCGACCATTACAGCTCATATGCACTCACAAGAATTTTGCCGACACTAGTTCTTTACACATATTACACATATGGTACGTAATATAGATTAGTTTATATATTAATTAATATATAATATATTTAATCTTTAGAATTAATTAAATATTATATTATATTTACGTGCGTAGTAAAAATATAATTTTTATAAAAATGACACGGATGTGGTCTCATGACTCATGTACCACTTTCGATTTTTCGAGCGCACTCTCGTACGTTTAGAAAACTAGCCTTTTACGTTACGCGACGTGTACCTTTAATAATAATTTGATTTATTTATAAAAAAAATACTTTATGAAAATATATCTTATAAAATTTGAGTGTCGTGGTCATTTGCTTCTATAAATCAGTGACTCGTTGTTTACCAAAATATTTTATTTTAAATTGAGACGTTTTATGACGAGGTTAAAATATATAGATACATTTTTAGGAATATAAATTTGTATCCAAAATCTTTCATCTAATATAACATTTAGTTTTTCAAAACTATTTATTTTTCAAAGTTTATTTTTATTTTATTTAGGAAAATAGTTTAGCGCGTAACATTTTTCTTTTTAAGAATTTAAATGGATACAAGTACTAATCGTTTTTTTTTTTTATATATCAAATGCGTCACTAGGCGGGTGTTACTACCGTATACTTAATTTGAAAACATATATATTTAATGAATACTTTTAAATACATGTTACAACCAATATTTCAACTTACGTTTATTTATTCAAAGGCAGTTTAGATAGACAAGTCATGTTATATGGAAAAGGGTTTTAGTACAGTTGAAAACTACATCAATTTATTACTATGAAATTTCTTCAACAAACATATAGAACCAAATACTATATTGTAAAGTATTTATACTTAATACCTCGCTAATGTTATCAAGTTATAATATATACATGTATTCATATATAATCAATTATGTTCGTTTAATGGTTCGTGAATCATTGGAATTTGGTCGAGGTTAAATGAATGTATGAATACAGTTTTAAAATTTTCAAGATTTAACTTAACAAACTTTGCTTATCGTGTCGGATTAATATAAAGATAAAGTTTAAATTTGGTCGGAAATTCCCGGGTCGTCACATACGTAATGTCCAACAGTCCCGTAACAATCTAAAAACCTCATTTCTTACCCCAATTACCGACTCCGTCACTTGTGGGAACGTTTTGTTTAATAGTTGTAGCCCGATGTTCTTGTTCTCACTTTGGTGAGAAGCGAACATTACTAATCCGTAAGCATAACATGCTTCTTTATGTTGCTTGTTAGCCGCTTTTTCTAAATCACGAAGTCCAATATTCGGATATATTGAGTCAAAATAATTTCTTAACCCATTGTGTAAAATAGTATTTGGGTTCCTCGCAATATATGCGTCAAAGTAAACACATCGTAACTTATGGATTTCCCAATGTGATATCCCCCATCTTTCGAACGAAAGCCTTTTATAAACCAAGGCATTCTTGGAACGTTCTTCGAATGTCTTACAAACTGATCTCGCCTTAAATAGTTGTGCCGAAGAATTCTGACCGACTCTAGACAAGATTTCATCAATCATGTCTCCGGGTAGATCTCTTAAAATATTGGGTTGTCTATCCATTTTGTGTTTTTATACTGTAAAATAGACAAGAGTTAGATTCATAAAAAAAAAATACTTATTAATACAAGTAATTTTTACATATATCATAAAGCATAAGCACACTATATTACATATATTACACCACACGAATACAACTATCTTATTCCGACTCGCTTGTTTCTTCTTCTTCGGTTTTGGTTCGTTTTGTCAAGTTTCTAGGGATATATGATGTTCCCCTAATACGAGCCGTAATTTTCCACATTGGTTTAGAAAAACCTGGTGGTTTAGAGGTTCCCGGGTCATTGTTACAACTTAAGGACTTCGGGGGTTGACGATACATATAAAGTTCATCGGGGTTGGAATTAGATTTCTCTATTTTTATGCCCTTTCCCTTATTATTTTCTTTTGCCTTTTTAAATTCAGTTGGGGTAATTTCTATAACATCATCGGAATTCTCGTCAGAATCCGATTCATCGGAGAATTGGTAATCCTCCCAATATTTTGCTTCCTTAGCGGAAACACCATTGACCATAATTAACCTTGGTCGGTTGGTTGAGGATTTTCTTTTACTTAACCGTTTTATTATTTCCCCCACCGGTTCTATTTCTTCATCCGGTTCCGATTCTTCTTCCGGTTCCGATTCTTCTTCTGGTTCCGACTCTTCTTCCGGTTCCTCTTCGGGAACTTGTAAATCAGTCCACGAATCATTCCAATTTACATTTGACTCTTCATTATTATTAGGTGAGTCAATGGGACTTGTTCTAGATGTAGACATCTATCACATAATATCAAACGCGTTAAGAGATTAATATATCACATAATATTCACATGTTAAAAATATATAGTTTCCAACAAAATTTGTTAAGCAATCATTTTTCAAGTAAACACGGTCGAAGTCCAGACTCACTAATGCATCCTAACAAACTCGATAAGACAGACTAATGCAAAATTCTGGTTCTCTAAGACCAACGCTCGGATACCAACTGAAATGTCCCGTTCTTATTGATTAAAAACGTTCCATATTAATTGATTTCGTTGCGAGGTTTTGACCTCTATATGAGACGTTTTTCAAAGACTGCATTCATTTTAAAACAAACCATAACCTTTATTTCATCAATAAAGGTTTAAAAAGCTTTACGTAGATTATAAAATAATGATAATCTAAAATATCCTGTTTACACACGACCATTACATAATGGTTTACAATACAAATATGTTACAACAAAATAAGTTTCTTGAATGCAGTTTTTACACAATATCATACAAGCATGGACTCCAAATCTCGTCCTTATTTAAGTATGCGACAGCGGAAGCTCTTAATAATCACCTGAGAATAAACATGCTTAAAACGTCAACAAAAATGTTGGTGAGTTATAGGTTTAACCTATATATATCAAATCATAATAATAGACCACAAGATTTCATATTTCAATACACATCCCATACATAGAGATAAAAATCATTCATATGGTGAACACCTGGTAACCGACATTAACAAGATGCATATATAAGAATATCCCCATCATTCCGGGACACCCTTCGGATATGATATAAATTTCGAAGTACTAAAGCATCAGGTACTTTGGATGGGGTTTGTTAGGCCCAATAGATCTATCTTTAGGATTCGCGTCAATTAGGGTGTCTGTTCCCTAATTCTTAGATTACCAGACTTAATAAAAAGGGGCATATTCGATTTTGATAATTCAACCATAGAATGTAGTTTCACGTACTTGTGTCTATTTTGTAAATCATTTATAAAACCTGCATGTATTCTCATCCCAACAATATTAGATTTTAAAAGTGGGACTATAACTCACTTTCACAGATTTTTACTTCGTCGGGAAGTAAGACTTGGCCACTGGTTGATTCACGAACCTATAACAATATATACATATATATCAAAGTATGTTCAAAATATATTTACAACACTTTTAATATATTTTGATGTTTTAAGTTTATTAAGTCAGCTGTCCTCGTTAGTAACCTACAACTAGTTGTCCACAGTTAGATGTACAGAAATAAATCGATAAATATTATCTTGAATCAATCCACGACCCAGTGTATACGTATCTCAGTATTGATCACAACTCAAACTATATATATTTTGGAATCAACTTCAACCCTGTATAGCTAACTCCAACATTCACATATAGAGTGTCTATGGTTGTTCCGAAATATATATAGATGTGTCGACATGATAGGTCGAAACATTGTATACGTGTCTATGGTATCTCAAGATTACATAATATACAATACAAGTTGATTAAGTTATGGTAGGAATAGATTTGTTACCAATTTTCACGTAGCTAAAATGAGAAAAATTATTCAATCTTGTTTTACCCATAACTTCTTCATTTTAAATCCGTTTTGAGTGAATCAAATTGCTATGGTTTCATATTGAACTCTATTTTATGAATCTAAATAGAAAAAGTATAGGTTTATAGTCTAAAAAATAAGTTACAAGTCGTTTTTGTAAAGGTAGTCATTTCAGTCGAAAGAACGACGTCTAGATGACCATTTTAGAAAACATACTTCCACTTTGAGTTTAACCATAATTTTTGGATATAGTTTCATGTTCATAATAAAAATCATTTTCTCAGAATAACAACTTTTAAATCAAAGTTTATCATAGTTTTTAATTAACTAACCCAAAACAGCCTGCGGTGTTACTACGACGGCGTAAATCCGGTTTTACGGTGTTTTTCGTGTTTCCAGGTTTTAAATCATTAAGTTAGCATATCATATAGATATAGAACATGTGTTTAGTTGATTTTAAAAGTCAAGTTAGAAGGATTAACTTTTGTTTGCGAACAAGTTTAGAATTAACTAAACTATGTTCTAGTGATTACAAGTTTAAACCTTCGAATAAGATAGCTTTATATGTATGAATCGAATGATGTTATGAACATCATTACTACCTTAAGTTCCTTGGATAAACCTACTGGAAAAGAGAAAAATGGATCTAGCTTCAACGAATCCTTGGATGGCTCGAAGTTCTTGAAGCAGAATCATGACACGAAAACAAGTTCAAGTAAGATCATCACTTGAAATAAGATTGTTATAGTTATAGAAATTGAACCAAAGTTTGAATATGATTATTACCTTGTATTAGAATGATAACCTACTGTAAGAAACAAAGATTTCTTGAGGTTGGATGATCACCTTACAAGATTGGAAGTGAGCTAGCAAACTTGAAAGTATTCTTAATTTTATGTAACTAGAACTTGTAGAATATATGAAGAACACTTAGAACTTGAAGATAGAACTTGAGAGAGATCAATTAGATGAAGAAAATTGAAGAATGAAAGTGTTTGTAGGTGTTTTTGGTCGTTGGTGTATGGATTAGATATAAAGGATATGTAATTTTGTTTTCATGTAAATAAGTCATGAATGATTACTCATATTTTTGTAATTTTATGAGATATTTCATGCTAGTTGCCAAATGATGGTTCCCACATGTGTTAGGTGACTCACATGGGCTGCTAAGAGCTGATCATTGGAGTGTATATACCAATAGTACATACATCTAAAAGCTGTGTATTGTACGAGTACGAATACGGGTGCATACGAGTAGAATTGTTGATGAAACTGAACGAGGATGTAATTGTAAGCATTTTTGTTAAGTAGAAGTATTTTGATAAGTGTATTGAAGTCTTTCAAAATTATATAAATACATATTAAAACACTACATGTTTATACATTTTAACTGAGTCGTTAAGTCATCGTTAGTCGTTACATGTAAGTGTTGTTTTGAAACCTTTAGGTTAACGATCTTGTTAAATGTTTTTAACCCAATGTTTATAATATCAAATGAGATTTTAAATTATTATATTATCATGATATTATCATGTATGAATATCTCTTAATATGATATATATACATTAAATGTCTTTACAACGATAATCGTTACATATATGTCTCGTTTAAAAATCATTAAGTTAGTAGTCTTGTTTTTACATATGTAGTTCATTGTTAATATACTTAATGATATGTTTACTTATCATAGTATCATGTTAACTATATATATATCCATATATATGTCATCATATAGTTTTTACAAGTTTTAACGTTCGTGAATCACCGGTCAACTTGGGTGGTCAATTGTCTATATGAAACATATTTCAATTAATCAAGTCTTAACAAGTTTGATTGCTTAACATGTTGGAAACATTTAATCATGTAAATATCAATCTCAATTAATATATATAAACATGGAAAAGTTCGGGTCACTACATCATTCAAAGAAAAAGCATATACGAGTTCAGTATCACTTCGTTCGTGAGAAAGTGGAAGAAGGAACCGTGGATGTGCAGAAAATTCATACTGATAATAATGTGGCTGATTTTCTAACAAAGTCAATTAACCGTGACAAGTTTATTTGGTATCGTTCCTCATGCTACCTAGCAGAGACGTAAGCAACATCATTGGCAAGGAAGGATTACCGTGTGAAGATTGATTTAACTTCAATCAAATCTTCAAGTGAGAGATTGTTGAATATTGGAGTAGGTGAGTCAATACTCACATGGGAATTGAATGGTATTTGGTGCCTACAATTTGTGTTAGGCAAATTTGACTACTTGCATGCATTCATACTACACCAATCCCATTTCTACTACTATAAATAGAGCCATCATATAGCTCATTTGTTCATCCCAAAACACATTCTCCATTGTATACTAAAAGAGTTAAATAGAGAGTTAGTGAGTATTAATCTCCTAATTACAAGAGATATAAAGATTAATGCTTATCCTTGTAATTAGATACAAGTGTAATTCCTATTATTCTTATTAGTGAAACGTTTCTTTCCTTGCCTGTAGTTTTTACCCTTTTGGGATTTTCCACGTTAAATCTCGGTGTCTCTTTATTGTCGCTATTTCATTTATTACTAGCGGTTTGCTATAATTCGGTGTCACTTTCTCAACAATATTTATCTTAATGTATATCTTAAATGTATCTCCTAGTTATTAGCATAGATTGGTTGCTATTGTAGTTGATGTATGATACCTTTGTAACCCAATAATTGTATTCTCAATCATTAATGAATTCAACTTAATGTTATAACTCTCAATAATTTCTTACTCCATTCCATTTAATAATCTTTTATGAAATATATCAAATCATTGTCCACTTTCTAAATAAATAAAAATAAACATGTAAAATTTCTTTTTTATTCTTTAAAAATGCATGTAAATTAAAAGGTTGGATAAAAAGTGAGTAAAACTGAAAAGTAACGAAAAATACATGTAATTATGACATTTTTTTTAATGTGTTCTTTTTTATTTGATGACAATAGACTTGAAACGAATAGAGTATTATTTTATTATCTTCATTTGAATTTGAATGTAAGATCGCAATGTTTGTGAAATCTTAAATGGATCAAGTAGATATAGTCACCCGTCCTAAATACGTGTTCGTCTTACTATATATGTGTCCTCAAATAATTACTCACGTATAACCATTAAAATCATTTTATGCAAAAATACTTGGGAGTTCAAAATAAAATGATCCAAGGATCGCATGATTTACAACTAATATAGACTACTAAGTCCGTTTTAAAATGATTCAACGATTGACACGCGGTACACAACACTTAATAAAATTAAACATGAAACCATCATAGCCCTATCGACCACCGTCTAAACCGTTGTATATTATTCTAGGTTTATGTAGGGATGAGATCAATACCAGTATCGTAACATGCCGTACCAAAACTGAAAAATTTTAATTTTTGGAATCAAATACAATGCAGATTCACGAAAGCGAGTTGTTAGAGTTTTCAAACACGTGAATTACTCAAGTCTCTATAAGTAGTCTCGGTGGTAGAGTTTCACTCATCGAGCGTTAACGCTTATCGGACGTAGACACATACTTTATACTTGGTACTAAGACAATGAAAAGCGTGTTTAGAAGTCCATAAGACCAAATACTAAGAAGTGCATTTGATAGAATTGAACGATTAAACCCTTAATGGTTCATAATCTGAATGATTCAAAGGTTCTAGACGAAGTTACTTATGAATGACAATAACTTGTTTGATAATCATTTTGAACGAATAATGTAAATGATGTAAAATTACCTTATTAACCTTTGGTATCAATAAAAACTACAATACAAATGTTTAATAAATCTTCTTGATATAATAAATATCACATAAAATTTAGGTGCTTATTGGTTAAGAAAGAATTCTAGTTCTGAATGCTAAACAAATTAACACCATTTGTCAATCAGTCATTTATAGGTTAGAAACAAATGCGCTAAATATTGAATGATTCAACATTCAATGCTAAATCATTCAATTAAGAGGTAAATAAACGCAATCTAAGACAAGTAAAAAAAACCTCTTTGCTATAAAATAGCATACAAAAATTAAAGAACAAGAGTTCACAAGTGAAAAAAAAAAAAAAAGTAACCTTGGAAACACGGGCTACGGTTTCGAAAAAAATAAAAAAGATAAATGGAACATTGAAAACACTAGAGTTACGGTTTCAAACAATAGGCATAATTAACCTTTCAATTTCTAACTTCCCTTTTTTTTAACGGCAAAGATCGAAATTTTATAAATATAGTATATAAAGATTTTGATATCTTTTTTTTATATATATTATATAAAAGCTCAGAACGCTAAAAGGTGAGGGAACCTGAGTTCGCTCTCTCAAAAATCAAAATAAATGACTGTAAGGAACCAACGATTGTCGATTAACGCTCCCTAGCAAGGTGTTAAGAAAGGAAATTACAAAGAATTTTGAAGTCATAAATTCCAGTTTGAAACTATGACCTCTGTTTTTAAGCGAATGAAAAGAGTAAAGTCTAATAACATCAAATAAATTACATCTACGATTTACAATATCGTTAAAAACGACTTTTAACGACGCCATTCCGGAAACGCCGTAAGACCCACAAAAGTGTCACGACAATCGAAGTAATCCGCAGCTTTGATGAGATCGGTATAGTATTTAACTGAAACTGTATTGTTCAAAGCCTAAAACCAAAACCGAATACCTATCGTTTCGGTTTCAGTACTAGGTTTATGACCCCACAAACTCAGGTACAGCACTCATACACGAAGAAAATACAGGAAGTGATAACATAGTACAATTTTCTGTAAAAAAGTATTCAATTCAATTCAAGTAAAAGTAAAAAGAAGAAAGATATTCCGGCTGAACTCATGGTATAATTTTCAAATTGAACCCATCGTTGTAAATAGACGGCCTATATTCAGACTGATCATGATTCTTCATAAGATCTAGTAATTACAAAACGAAACAATCTTGTCAATTAACCAACTACAATGAGTTATACAGGAATCGCTAACCCCTTCTTTGCCATGCTATCAAGAACGTCATTTAAAGCTTGACAAAGTTCAAAAATCTGTACCAATATAAAAAATAAGGAGAAAATATTAGACCATGGTAAATAACTTAGAAACCAAAAGTTAATGTGAGATACAAAAAAAAAAAAAAAAAAAAAAAAAAAGAATAGTTTGATCACCTGTTGATCCCATTGCTGAAGTTCTTCATTGTCATCCTCAAAATGAATAACTGCTTCCACCTAAATATGTAGAATCCACAATTCCCACATGAATCAGACACTCATTTTACAAAAACACTGGTAAACGGGTAAATAGTTTTACCACTTTTCCTAGTCACCCCAAGATGTACCACTAGTTATTGTGATAATATCATGACGTCAAATCACTAGGTCAACTTGTGATGATTATTTAACAAAAACATGAATTGCTTAATGTAATTTTTTTAGTATATTGAAGCCACAACAAAATCCACTATGCACATGAATATATGCCCTTACATGATAAACTTTTATATACTCCTACTAAATATAACCTGCTGCCCATTGTCAACGTTAAGAAATGAAGTTGTATTTGATGAACGGGCTCCTATTTCGTTAAAGGATGTTGAATATATATATATATATATATATATATATATATATATATATATATATATATATATATATATATATATATATTCAGGGTTTTTAAATGCAGATCAATTGATCTAAATATAGAGTTTATAAGTTGAATACATAACTTCTTTTATTCTGACAACTATATATTCAATTACAATGAAACTAATGATAACTATAACAGTAAAAGGATGCCTAATCAAAGAGAAGTATATATAAAAACTACAAAATACCTGATCAATAGAGCCTCTCATTCTATCTTCACAAATCATTCTTGATGCAATCTTTTCTGCCTGCAAAGAGCATAAAAAAAAAAGTTCATATTACTATATGGTACAAAAATATACATGAAAAAAAAAAAAATAAAAAAAATAAAAAAAAATATTGCCTTTCAAAAAAGAACAGAAAAAGAATGTAGAAACCATTAAAAGATCCTACGAAACCAGAAGCATACCTTTTGAGGCGCAATGCCCAGCAGTGTACCCAACTCTTCGAAGCTAAAATTTAAAATAGAGAGTTAGCCATATACAGAATATTGCATAGCTTCATAAAGTAAGACTTTTGTGAACACGAGTTGACATGGTGTTCATTTTGTAATGTTTTTTACATTTTAAACCAGCTCAAAAACATCAATATACCACAACCTGCAGTCCTTTTTATTTTTACATGGATGATATAAAACAAAGAAAACTGTTACAATAATTTCAAAAATGAACAGATTAATAGTGTATTAGATCTTTATCTAAAACTTAATATTTTAATTTATGATGATGAAATGAACTAGAGAAACATGTTTTTGTATGATTTTTGGAAATAATATTTGCAGAACACGTGAAAAGCATAAACCTTGAATAACTTCTCTAAACATAAGAAGAATCCATGAAGATCAGCAGATTGGTATACTGATCGTTTACATACAACAATTTTTAACATAAAACAATTGTAAAAATACTGGAATACCTTATGTTTGTATACAGTTTGCTTGCACTCAAGAGATTATGTTCAATCATTGCACGATCAAGGACGGTAACATTGTCAGGTAAAAGAGCTTTCTGTTAGATAAGCAAATTTCAGACATCGGATATAGTAATATCTTAACATAATTTATAACAAAATTTGTGATCCAAGGTTGTAACCAGAGATCCCAATGTTGAACCTTTCACTTAAGAATGGCTGAGTGGGATATGTTTTATAATCAACCAGAAATTAATTAAATAAAAGGTTAAATGATTCAATTAGACAAAGGTAACCAGAACTTAATTTATATGCTTACAATCAATTAGAAATGAAAATCTTTATTTGAAAGATTTGATTGACATCTTAACACAGAAGTTGTTTAATCAAATTTAATATAGTTAATCGATAAAAGTAAAAGGAACCAAAAAACTTGTGGTGGATGACCCGCCACCTCTTTGACCTGTAAATCAACCTGCCTGACCCACCCATTTTCAAACTAATAATGTTACCTGATGCTCTTTCAGTTCTTCAGAGAATGCATCAATCTCGGCTTTCCTCAAAATCCTTTCTAAGTACACCTGAAAAACTTAAACCCATAACAACTTGTACCATAGCAACTAGTGAATGAATTTGTATCAATCTATGAGTTAATACCTTCTGCAAAATTGGGTAAATCTTTAACCTCGAGCATCGTTCATCCTTTGAAAAAAATCAAACAAACAAATGTGTTAGTGTTTGACCTACAAGACCTACCTACCAAACATTATGGCATGCTATTGGTAAATAATCATTAAAAATTTAAAGATCTATGGAAGATAGATTAGAAGCCAGGTGTCATCATGCAAAAGTACCTACTTTATACAAAGTTGCAAGAACACGAGAACGTTGAGGACCTGCAGCAGCCAAAATTGTGCATGTAACAGCAGCAGCTAGGGCCTGCTCTAGTGCATCTTCATCAATCACTCTGCCATAGATAAACACCCGTTAGTCATGTGTATTGGTGTATACCTGGCAAACGGGTCAGGTTGAGTCGATTTGGGTAACGGGTTTAAATGGTTTTGGGTTGAAATGGGTCATGGGTCAAATGGGTAAAAATTTCAAATGGGTCCAAACGGGTCAGGTTGGGTGGGTTTGGGTCACTGGTCGAAACGGATAATATGTCAAATGGGTAAAATAGGTCCAAACAGGCCATATACTTAGGTGAATAGATATTTCATGTCTACACATGTGAAAGTCACATGAGTGATTTTAGCACCCATGTCCAAGTTGAGTTGCCAGAACACATACTCATCTCCTATTTGTCGCTTCTCAATTTGTGAAATATCATAATAGCGAAGTGCAGCTTCCAAGAACTTCCTTTTTAGATCTAGTATCCTTGCATAGCAAACCTTAAAAGAAGGGAAAAAAATTTAAACACTAGTGTTAGTTCAACATTATGCAGTTATGTCCTCCCAAAAAGAATTCAACTTGAACCAAAGTTTCAGCAGTCTCAACCTTGTACTGTAAATTCAATACTTCATGCTGACTGTTGCTGACCATGAAAGAAGCTTTGTTAATGAAAGCCTCAGCATTCACAGCATCATCATCCTGCCAAACATCAACCAAGTGATGCAGAAAAGTACAAGATTGTTCACGTAACAATTTTCCTATATTCATTTTCCAAGTAAAACTTGAAATGAATAGTAGCCAGTTATAACAATTGTATTATCCAAATTTGAAGGAATAGTAACCAGCTTATATCTATTGTTAAATTGATTGCACTTAAGACTGTTATATAAATCAAAAGGTACTTGTAGCCTTATGAATAGGGTGTGTAATTTATAACATAAAAGATTGTGGATTCATGTCCATTATGTGTGCATAACACGTTTTTCAGACAACTATGAAGGTAATGACAAATTTAAATGATTCTGTACGAGACGTTTCAGAAAAAAAATGAAATAAATGATTGTACAAGTTTGAAAATTCGTACCCCCTTTTACCGTCATATCTTTGCAAACAAATGAATAATAAATGAACTCATTTTCTTCTCTAACTCAAGGTGCAACCGCAAGATCTTTTACGGACATTGGAAAATGTTGTCTCACATGTCATTTATTTTATTAACTCAAGATATTAGCAAAAACATACCTCAAGGTATAGTCGAGCAATTTGCACACATTTTGACAGCTTGAACTTGTCATCAATCACTCTGCGAAATTAAATAAAATATTCTAAGTTACTGGTGGATCCTGAAAGATGCCACCAAGTATGTAAAAGGTACAAAACCAAGTACAAATATATGCCCGTGACACAAACTGGACTAATATCACTGAAACAATGTGACAGCTTGCATTGACATAACGTACATAGGCGGTGCAGTGGGCGCCTTACTTGTATATGGCAAGCCCATTTTTAATAATATATCACTTGTTTCAAAATTATTGTAGCATGTGAATCAGCCATATAATAAATAATTATGACAGTTGTCATTCTTCCCTACCTCATTCCAGAGTCAAGATCAATCCCACTGAGCATTTGTGCTGCTTTTGACCATAGCTGTTCAGACTCATACAGCTCTGCAAGCTTCTCACGAATGACAAGAACCTGCAAGTTGCAGGGTCAATATAATTGATTGTGTAAACATAAATCATATCAAAAAATACAACACAAGTATTCATTCTTACCCTAGGTAAATATATAACTATAGAATTGAATATATATCACCATCTTAGAGACACACATGAAATTCATCAAACAAATCTTTGTGACTCATTGTTAGACTTTGTAAAACCTATAAATATGTACATAAATAAGTCTACATAAGTTGTGACATATATAATTCAATACGAAAGAAAAATATCCTGAACACGTAAAACAATCCCATAAACATTGTCATCTAACAAGATCAATTACCTTCAAGCTGACAAGTAACTTATGAGCTTAACTAAGATAACATGCAATAACATTTCTCTACTGAAACTCTCTCTCTACTGAAACCTTACCCTAGTTTTAAAAAAACCGCCGCCTTGTTCCTTCCGGCCACCGGCTCTCCGCCGGTGGTCTGGATCTCGTTCCATTCCTTTCCTTGTTATCCTATTTGTGTCCTTTTCATACTTTGACATTCCTATAGTCGGTGATTAATTCGAGCAGATCTAGATTTCTGTGGGGTTTATGGTGGAGGTGAGTGGTGTTTGGGCTTCCGGGGACTGGTTCCTGTCGATTTTATGCCGGCTGTTAACCGGCAACTGTACTGGTCACCGGAGGTCCTTTCTTCACAACTCTTCACTGTCGTGTTGCTCCCCCTGTCGTTTGTCTGCTACTTCATCTGGATCCGCCTTGTTGCTGCTTCATCTGTTCGTGGTTTCATCTTCATATTATCAAATTCGAGTTTGTAGGTTCGTGGATGATGGATTCGTGTGGGTTCGGGTCTTAAGAGCTTCGAGTACCCTGTCTCGTGGGTTGTGTTATTTCGGGTCGCATCGTTCTCATTGTTTCAGGGTTCTGGTGCTTTCTGATGTGTGGCTCGAGTCTTGTCGGGTTGAGGTTTTAAAGTGGTAGCAGGTAGGGTTCTATTCGTGATTCTCTGTATGGCGGTCGCTCTATCATGGTTTGTTTCTTGTAAAACCACCTTGACATATTATATTAATCACCTCTTGATGTGATTGTGTGGTTGGATTAGGCTTGTTTTTCGAGGGTTTCGAGTGATTGTTGTTTCGTGGGTTATGTGCTTCGACTTTCATGAGTGCTCCAATTACATACTCTATCGAGTGATTGCCCATATGTGATTATGTAGTGTGTTTTGGTTTGTATATCTAGAGATATCCTGATGGTTCGATCCTCCATATGTGATGTCGTGTTAAAATCGTGTGTTATAGGACAAATCGAGTGAGGCTTTAGGAATGTTGTTGTGTCATGTTTCGTCTATCGTGTTTCGTGTATCGTGTCGTGTTATATTCGGGTTTAATTGTGTGTTAAAAGTCGTGTATTGTATACCTAGCATCTTGCTAGTGCTTTATAAATTTAATAATAATTATTGTTGCCTTTCCAAAAAAAAACTTATGAGCTTAACTAAACAGAAAATTCTGACACTGCGCGACAATGACTCCATGAAAAGTTATGTATTCATACAGCTAAGTCAAATATAAACATGTTACCATTCGCCGACTAACGAACACTATGAACCTATAATCTCAAAGTTACACATACAAGAACTTACAAGCAAATGCAGTTAATCCCTGCAATACATGTACATAAAAACAAGTATAATGCATGATTAATTTAGAAACAAACCTGTTCTTCAAACGATACAACACGAGGCTGAATCTGATGAAGTGTATAGTGAGCAATCTCCTTTTGATTCTCAGGTTCCAATTTCCCTAGCTCTTGTGCAACTGTTTGTAGCAACTGTCTTGACACTACTAACGGAACATCATCGGAAAGAACTATCAATTGAACAAATGAAATCAATCAATAAACGAACATATACATATGTATATATGTATACACAATAAATTGAAGGATACAAAACTATAATGCTGCTGAATTAGGCCCTAACTAATTCTCAATTAAACGAGAGAATTAATCAGTAAATGAACATCTACATATTATATGATGAATTGTAAACGCAGGATTGGGAGGTAGCAAGGTAAAACCCTAACTGTGGTCAATGAATTTTTTGGCTTGGACGACGTCGTTTGATGCGATTACGGTTGAAAGAATGTGTTTGTATTCTTCGATCTTTTGACGTTGATCGCCGATTGCAGAAGCGCTTGCAAATGCACTCTCCATTTGTTTGTACGAAGTTGGTGAACTTTGAAACCCTAGAAATTTGTACCACAGGTTTTAGGAGCTTAAAACAAACTGAATAAAAAAAGTAATCAGTAATTTCAAAGATTGGTGGACTCAAAAGATTGAAGTTTGGTTTTAAAGGTCGGTGTTTGGTTTAAAGGTTAGTGGGTAAACAGTAATCAGTCAAAAAATTTATGTCAGCTAATACAATACAATGGGTACATCTCATCTCTTAAGATGCCATCGGGTCGGATTTGGGCCGAGTTTAGATAATTTCAAACCCGAATTCGATTGAAAAAACTCGTCTCAAACCCAGACCCGAACCCGTCAGGTCCTCATATAGTTACTAACTAGCGGGTAATTGGGTTTCTCCACGGGTATTCGGGTCCCCATTTACTTGAGAACTATTGATAAATGAGTTATCTCACGGTTATTCGCGTCTTTTTCGGGTAATCGGGTATACGAGCCGGATAATCGGGTAAACGGACCGAGTAATCGGGTATAGGGGTCCGGTATATAGACTCGTGTCATTTTTCGGGTATACGGGGCGGATAATCGGGTTTTTGTCCAAAACCATCCCCGAACCCGAACCCGCAAAAAAATTAAAAACTATCCGCATACCCAACCATAGAACCATTTACCGGCTCGAACCCGACATAAAATTATCGGGTTTCGGGTTTCTCCATCGAGTAGGGTTTTTTTTTGTCATCCCTACTTGTAAATAGCATAGATGGTAATTGTCGGTGTTTGTTTGCTTTGGTTTCAAAATATGCAGTTTGATTTTCATGTTTATACATCAAAACCTGTTCTCTTTTTCTTCTTAGTAGGCGTTCATTCGTCATAGATTTTTCTTTTGTCATATTTTGCTTTGTGACATTGCTCTTCTTCATCGACGCTACCACTTTCTCAGTTCGCCTTTGCGGTTATGTAGTTTTACTCTTGGTTGCGACTCGTGAGATTCACATATGCTTTTTCGTCATCATTTGTTAGTTTCATTTTTGAATGACAGCTTTCTAGATTAGGTCGGGTTTGTTCACCGTGTTTGATTTCTGGGAGTCTTACTCGGGTCTACGATTGCGATTTTTTGGGTTTGTTTGGATGTAGTTAGAGTGATTCCCTGGTTCAGGTTTGGTTGCAGCTTTTGTCGTTTGACTACAATCAGTTCCCTGGATTTTTGGGGCTTTTGAAGGCGTTTTGGCACTGTTTTAAGGAGGGTGTGGTTAATTGCAAGTTTCGGTTGTAGTTTCACGAGTTGGTTTTAATTTGACTTGTATTTGTGCAATGTGTTGGGTTGTAACTTAATTTAACTTCAATAGATGTGTCCAATAGATAGCAGAATCTATCACTCAGACATTGTCGTGTCTGACTCAATATTATAACAATTTTAGATCTCTATACTAATTTAATTTTCTACTTTTTGCATAAAAAAAGTATATTTTTGTAAATTACTTCTTATTTAATTTCATTATTTAATTATTTTATTTAAACACATACTAAAACATAGAATGGTTGATTCATTATCATTCGTCTAAATCGTCAATGACAGGCATCTATTGATTTAAACGGGCGGTGGCTACTATTCACCTTACATCAAATTTTTGTTTCCCGAATTCAAATGGATATTTTAGTTTTTTATTCTTGTTTTCTTATTTTGTTACTTCCTCTTTCCTAATTTGATAGTCATGTTTTCGTTTTTAAACTATCTTAAATTAATAATCCACTTCTATAAACTTGTATATACTTACTTTATGCATGTAAAACATAATGTAAAAATAAAGTTAGGGATAACGTTGTAAATTACATAAAAATTAGCGTGTAAACACAATGTAATAATGACATTTTTAAATTGTGTATTTTTTGTCTGATGACTATTAAATAGGGATAGAGACAATATTTAATTTTTTTCACCTTTTAGGTGTTTCTAAAACAAATTTATAATATATTTATTTTCATTTTTTATTCATTTTTTATTTGTACCAATTATTAAAATGCGTTTGTAATTATAAACTAACCAAATAGTAATATACGCTAATCATTTATATTCAGAAGCGAAGCCATGATTTACGAATAAGAGTGGCATTTCTCGAAAAATAAATATTAATATAAAAATCAAGGGATGTTATAATTTATAATTGGGAGATGTTGGTCATTAATTTATAATTTTTAATACACTATAGTAGGCATATTTGAGAATTGAGGAGTTTGTGGTGGCAAAACATCTGCATGCATCTCCTGTCTTTAAGGATGGCAAGATGGCCCGTACCTGATGGGGAAACCTGAGGAATTTTAATAATAATTTTTACGTAAAATTTTAGTATTAGTATTATATTGTTAATGTATGAAAGATTTCTCTTATTTGTTTTGAAAACGAGTATAATTTTATTCAATATAATCATATACGACAAGTTTTCGAGATGTGATATTTTATATATTTTGTGTATTTGAGTATTTTAGAAAATTTTCAATCAACTTTTTGTATGTGATATTTTATAATACTTAAAACATGAAGTAGTTAAGTTATTTTTCGATATTTTGATTTGGTAACTTATTGAAATATAGATACAGAAAGACTAATCGGGTATACCCGTTACTCGTGGAGAAACCCGAAACCTGATAGTATGTAGGTAAATGGGGATCCGACGGGTTTTGGGTCGGGTTTGGGGCTGGATTTCTTAATCGGGTTCGGGTTCGGAATTACTTAAACCTGAACAAAACCCGCCCTGATGCCATCCCTACCTGTCTCTGCTCTGTCTATATTCTTGAGCCAATGTTTAATAGATAGAGCGAAATCATTTCACCTTGTTTGTGTTCCTTTTCTTTTCATCACCCACCAATAAATTTTTTTGTAATTTTTTATTTTTTTTTACTTTTCATAAGTAAAAGATTACTACAAATTGTCTATAATCAAATTCTTATTATAAATATATGAAGCAAACTTATCTACTAATATTAGCTACTGTTATAAATGTTGAAATCATCGCTGCTAAAGAACGCTACACTATTCATGTAAATAGATACGAACGTTTAAACCATCAATGCACGGTGTCACAGACCTCCATCTTGTTATATACTAAGGTACGTTGGGCAAAACTAGCTGATAGCTATTAGCTTTTAGCTTGTAGCTGGTAGCTTTTATCTTTTAGCTGATAACTTTTAGTTTTTTAAATATATCTTAGTGTTTGTCAAAGTAGCCGAATCTGTTAAATAAATAGTAAAAAGACAAAAAGCTAAAACCTAAAAGGTAAACTGAGATACCCCGTTCAAAACCATCATGGTACGGATCATCAACAACAGGTCCATTACACGGTATAACACTACATGATGTTTTAAAGCAAAGTTTTGCATTCATAAAAAGATAACGTTTTTACCAACGTCGAATGTTTTACAAAAGATAACGTGCTTCTACGAATAGAAGGCATTAACATAAGTACGTGACGCTAAGGTCATTACAAAACCATAGTTTGAAAATAACATAGGTAACGAATGCAAAGTAAAAAGTTCCATAATTGAGACATCTCTAACAATGTAGCGGAAGTCTAACACAGCAAGTCTATAACAGCGGAAGCAATAAACGTCTAAGCACCTGAGAAAAACATGCTTTAAAATTCAACACGAATGTTGGTGAGCTATAGTTTTATTGTAAACAATAATGTAATGTAGACCACGATATTTCGTATTCAAAACAGTATGAAAAGTATATGCTTAACCGTGGGCACTTGGAAACAAATTTAACGTAAAATAATATATCACCCCCTAAAAGTACACTTGGCGAGTGCGTTAAAACAGACGAAGTATTAAACACCCGTTAAATGCTAGCGCGACTAGCCCGAGTGGGGATGTCAAACCCTATGGATCCATATATAAGATTCGCGTTCACCGGTTCATAAACCAATGACTAAACGTTACCGAGCTAAGGGGAAAATTTGTGCCATTATATCACCCACACATATATAAAGTTTAAGTACTCGTGTCTAGCAAGTAAAATATAAAAAGCGCATGTATTCTCAGTCTCAAAAATATTTAAAGTAAAAAGGGAGCTATAAATCACAGTGAATGTGCGGTAAAATCGATACGAAAGTGTAAGTAAGTAGTAAGTCGGTCCAAAAGGTCCTCAACCTAAGTCAAAGGTTACTAAGTCAGTAATTCGTCCCAAAAAGTTTAAAAGTACGTAGGTTAAGTCTTAAGTATCATCATTATCATCATACGTAAAATATAAAGTAAATTTTCAACAAGAATAGAGGTCTAAACGAAAGGCTAAATTCGATCAGTTGATACAACCTCTATATAAACTGAAATGATGCACGGTCAGTGGCCAAGGCTCCGTTTATGAGTCCTCTTACCGCTATCCAATTTTCAGATCCTAACTCGATGTCGTTTGACCGTGGCGACGGTTCAAGCGCGAGTAGGTCGGAAATTTTAGCACGTCGTTACAAAGGCGTAGTGACTTTCGGAAGGCTATAAATCCTAAAATGTATATCGGATTTAGGCGAGTCTGATGTCGTAGCGTGGGGGTACGAAATAGTTTATATTTTACTAGGAAAAACTATTAAATACGATACATTTTTACACAAGTTTTAATTATTTATTTACAAAATGGATATACCTAAACTTTGCTACAACACTATAGGCAGTGTACCTAATCGTAGAGTAGTATAGTTTTTAGTAAGTCCGGTTCATTCCATAGGGAACGGGCTTATTGCACACTATATTTTAAACAATTATATTCGTACAAAATATATTGTATTAATAATATATAAAAGGGGGTTTTACCGTTTAATGACCGGTTTGTCGATTTTATATTTTAAACGAAGCGTAAAGTAAATGACGATATTTAACTAACAATATAAAATAAATAACAATAATTAAAATGACAATAAATAAAAGTACGAGGAAAAATGAAATAAAATATATTATGCTTATTTAAGCTTCCGTAACCATGATGTTTGACGTTTTGATTATTTATTACCCTGGGTTAATTGTCCTTTGTCCTGGATTATTTGATAAGTCCATCTGGTTTTTGTCCATAACAGTCCATCAGTCATAAATATAAAGTGCGAGTATCCTCGTCAAATTATCCTTATACCCGAAGTCAAATATTCCAACTAATTTGGGACTTAAACTGTAATAAGGTTTTAATACTTTGTTTAATAATTACATCAGGATATCAACTGCGCGTAATCCAAGGTTTTAATACTTTGTTATCAATTATGCTAAGTGTCCTTGTACATAATTTCACCACTGTTTTAATAATTCTAGTGACTATTAATCCATTCCCGTGTCCGGTTAAATGAACGATTATTCGTACATATAAATACCCCGCCCATCGTGTCTGATCGAGTGTATATGGTTATTTATAGGTACGTCCAATTGTAAATCTTTATATTAAAATTAACAAACTATCATTTAGCTAAACAAATATAAAGCCCATTAATAGCCCATAGTCTAATTTCCACAAGTGTCGTTCTTTTGTCCAAATCCCAATTATGGTACAAAGCCTAATTACCCAATTATAGATATTTTTAGCCCAACATCATGATTACTTCGGATTAAATAAGCATAATAATAACTTAGCTACGAGACATTAATATAAAAAGGAGAACATAACTTACATTGAGTATTTATCGCGTAGTGTTACACGGTCAGAATTTCGACTTCAAAACCCGTAAAATAACTTTTACATAACCCAAACTAATCTAATATAACACTAATCTATACTATATATATATATATATATATATATATATATATATATATATATATATATATATATTATACTACAGAGTATTATTATTATTTATTATATATTTACTCTCAGAATTCGTGACCTTTTATAGGCATTTTGGAATTTGGCAGCTCCGCGAGTCGTGGAGTTTTTGGCCTTCAAACTCCACGAGTCGTGGAGTTTGAAAATCCAGCTCACAAACTTTTGGCTCCTAGCTTGTCGACATAATAAATATATAAATATAAAATATAAATAATTAATATAATTATTTATATATTATATTATATTCTTGTGCATAGCTGACTTGTAATTTTTGGTCCGTTGCGTCGGGCGTTGATAGTTGACTCATGTCCCGGTTCCGAATTTTCGAACGTCCTTGCGTACAATTTAATATCTTGTACTTTGCATTTTGTAACTTGTACTCTTGTCATTTTTAGACGTTTTTCATTAATAAATTGAACCTTTTGAATTGTATCTTGTACATTTGAGCTTTTTGGACGTTTGTGTCTTCAAATCTTCATTTTCGCCTTTTGTCTTCGCACTTATTTATTTAAACAATTACAATGAAAATATAATACAATTACATATGAAAACCTATTATTTAGGAGGGATATTGCTATGAAATATATGTTCCTTTTTAGCCTTATCAAATATCCCCACACTTGAGCGTTGCTTGTCCTCAAGCAATACATAACTTGAAATAAAATCACACTTCACTCGAATCATTTTTTTATTCTCACACTTTATGCATCAGTGATTTTGATACGGCGGTATAAACAATGATAGTAACGATAGAACCATGGTTAAAGGTGGGTGTGCCATCCACAGTTGCCTCGGGTTTAGGTCAACGACACTTGTAATCAAATAGCCGATTTACTTTCGGTTTCCAAAGAAAAGTGCACATTTGAAAGGCGGTTTACAGTCCCACATGACTATGAAAATGTAGATCCTTAAGGAAATTGGATCTTTATGAAAATATTTGATCTTTTGAAAATTCAATCTAGCTTTTACCCTAGATAAGTTTTCCGGAATAACCCTTCACCGGTGTTTTCAAAATATTTTTTTTTGTGGGTTGTGTGGGTTTCAGATTTGAAAATTTTAGCTCAACACTTGGTAGAATATTTGTACTATTTGACAGGTGTCTAAACCATGTTGCGGACATCCTCTTAATAACTTTCCAAATCTTGTTCACGCCTCATATAAAGTTTCATTCGGTTTCTGTGTGAACGTAACAATTTCTCCTTGAAGTCTTACGGCTTTAGATGCCGGAAAGAATTGTTTAAGAAATTTTTCAACTAAAACGTCCCATGTATCAATCGCCCCTTCAGGTAACAATTCCAACCAATCTTTGGCTTCTCCCTTTAAAGTCCAGGGAAATAACATGAGATATATCTGTTCATCCTCCACTTCTTGGATTTTAAATAGTGTGCAGATCTTATTAAAGGTACGAAAATGTTCATTTGGATCTTCCTTCGGCGCACCACTAAATTGGCATTGATTAGTCACCATGTGTAGAATTTGTCCTTTGATTTCATAATCTGGCGCATTTATGTCTAGATGAGTAATTGCGTGACCTTGGCCAGTGCGTTTAGCTCTCATTCGGTCTTCTATACTTAAAGGTTCCAGATTCTCCATAATTGAATTTATTGAATCCGAATCACTAGAGGATTCTGATTTAATGGTTCGTTCCTCAACAATCTCTGTTTGAATGATTGGTGGTTCTGGAGGAAAGTTTAGTGGTTCAGGATATATGAATCGTCCCTGAATATTCTCCGGATTCTCAATTGTGAGGTCGGGTTCAAAAAATGAATTATCGGAAATTTGAATTGGAGTACTTGGTCGACTGGATGACGATTCTAAAGAAAAATCAACGGCGGTAATATTTGCTAAATGTCTTGATCTAGTTACAGGTGGTGAACGTACAAAAGGTGGCGAACGTCTTGCTCAGTGCATTCACTGAATATCCTATTAGTTTTTTAAAAAGGAAAGAAAAATTATATAAGTTATCCAATCAATAGACTTTTCTGATTTTGCCCACGTTTCGAATAGCCAAAAGATGCAGCAGAGGGGCAGGATTCGTTTGGTCTCAATATAATTGAGGACTGTTTGGCTCCAATAACCCGGTCCACGTACAAATCCAACTATTACTACGAACCAGAAAATTTTGATGTCTATCAATTTAACCACTTAAAATAAATTTTCGTAATTTTAAGAAATTTAGATAAGAAGTAGAATAAAAATCTATGTCCTAAAAACTAGAATAGCGAGAAATAAGAAAGAAAAAGAGCGCGTCGAAAAAGAAAAGAAAAATTGAAAAAGGCGTTGAAAAATAAGAAATAAAAAGAGTGACTTATAAAACTTTAAAACATTCGCCTAACCCAACCTTATTACTACCACTAACTTAAAATTATAATCGCAAATTGAGATTACTAATTGGAATGATAATTGATACATAGGTAAAAGGTGTCTAAAAATATTAAAGCTTACAAGAAAAACTATATCCCAAATGGAAATAACTTAAAAAGAAACTAAAACTTAAAAAGGCGTCGCAAAATTCTAAAGTACCTAAATCTTAGTCTAAAGAAAAGGCACTTAAGGGATTTTACGGCAAAGCCTAAAAATCTAGAAGTAAAAAATAATTATGGCAAAAACTAAGTTTAAAACTAAAAATTAACGAAAAATACAAATATTACGCTAAAACAATTAAAAAGGGAGAAAATATAAAAATATACAAAAAGTTGTAAAAAGTACAATTTTTATAAAAATATTATTTTTATATTATTTATTTTATAAAACTATTAATATTATAAATTATTAAAACTAATTTAGACTTAAAATACAAATTATAAATAAACTAAACTAAATAATAAAATAATTATAACCTAATTAGGGTTATTAATTAATAATAATTATTATTATAAACCCTAATTTCGTACAGCTTATGTTTCAGACGAGTCAAATCACTCCATGCGATCGCATGGAGTGTATGTTATATATTCATGCGATCGCATGAAGTAGAAAATCGGGCTAGATGGGTTGGGCTGCTACAGTGTAGCCCGTAAACTTTTATATATATATTTTTTTTTCCTGTTTTGCTGTTTTGATGTTTTATATAAAAAAAAACACAATATTTAAATAAAATTTATATTTTTAAATACTAAAAATAAAAATAAAGAAACTTTATAAAACTTATATATTTAACAAACTCTTAAAAATATATAAATTTTTGTTTTTTTCTTTTTATATTTTTGAATTTTTAAAACGTATTTTTACAAAAACGTATTTTTATAAAAGTAAACTAAAAATAACAATATTTTTTTTATATAGCGTTGCGCTTCAAGCTTTTAAGCTAAATTTTTAAGTTCCCCGGCAGCGGCGCCAAAAAATACTTGATGTTATGCGAGGTGTATATAAAATAGCTTAAATTTTAGCAGGAAATACTATTAAATACGATACAATTTTACACAAGATATTTATTTATTTATTGAATGGATATACTTAAACCTTGCTACAACACTTATAGGCAGTGTACCTAATCGTACAGTAGTATAGTTTTTAGTAAGTCCGGTTCGTTCCACAGGGAATCTTTTTCACAAAGCTTAACGCTATATTAGTTTAAATTTATAAAAATACAAATATATATATATAAGTAATATTATTATTATAAAGGGGGGTTTTTACCGTTTAATGACCGGTTTGTCGATTTTAAAAACTTTAGTTGCAGTTAAAACAAAATGTAAAATATTAAATAAATAAAAGACTTAATTTAAAGCGTAAAGTAAATAACGATAATGAAATTGCGAATAATAAAAATGCGATAAAATAAACTTGCGATAATTAAAAAGTACGATAATTAAAAGTGCAATTAAATACAATAACAATAAATAAAAATGCGATAATTAGAAGTGCAATTAAATATAAAATAAAGGAAATTAAATATGAAATAAAAGAATTATGCTTATTTAAACTTCCGTAATCATGATGTTTGACGTGTTGATTTTAGTTTTATGCCCATGGGTTGTGACGACCCGGAAATTTCTGACCAAATTTAAACTTTAATCTTTATATTATTCAGACACGATAAGCAAAGTTTGTTAAGTTAAATCTCAAGAATTTTAAACGGTGTTCATACATTCATTATAATCTCGACCAAATTCTGATGATTCACGAACCGTTATATATAAATAGATATGTATATGTATATATATATTATAACTTAAGAATATTAATAAAGTATTAAACGTATAATACTTTACACGAACGTATTTGTTTCAATATGATTTTCGACGAAAAAAAATATATTAAATGATTGAATTATCAGAAACATTGAATTATGATTACAAGTCTCTGTTGAGAGGTCCACTATGATTTGAGAAAATCTATTCCTCTTAACGATATTCAGAATAATTTGTAAAGCTATTTATAAATAAAAATAAAAAGTGTCATTTACGAAAGTTAGACAAAAGTTAGTGGAGAATTGGTTTCCATAATATTCTATTAATCTATTTTCAAACGTACAAAGACGTTTTCAGTTTAAAAAGAACTTTATTATTAAAACGTATATAACTTTTATAAATATCTAGAATCACTTTTGACAACTCATTACTTAACCAGTATAATAAATATAACGATATTTATATTTTATTTCATTAAATATATATAACGATTTAAATTTATATTATATATATTTATACGCGTATTATACATACATAGTTTTTTATACTTTTACTATACTTTAACTTTACTTTTACTTTACTTTTACTTTACTTTAACTTTAATAATTCATACTCTAATAATTCACTTTAATAATTCATACTTTAATAATTCACTTTAATAGTTCATACTTTAATAATTCACTTTAATAATTCATACTTTAATAATTTACTTTTATAATTCAAAAATCTATTATAAATAGAATTCAATAGGTTTCATTATTTCATAGAAACTTGAAAATATATTTCTCTAAACTCTCTCAATTGATATATATATATATATATATATATATATATATATATATATATATATATATATATATATATATATATATATATATATATATATATATATATATATATATATATATATATATATATATATATATATATATATTTGCTCTGTATTATTTCAAGATATTATTAGTATACATAAAATATTACGACGGAGTGCTGTCCGAGTGATTTCAAAATAGTTTTTTTGAATGAGTCGAAGCTAAGGAAATTATTGGTTATAGCTATGGAGGTGATGGGTATGGTTCATGAGTATGATCGTGAGGTCAATCTAGTGTTTATCATCTTCGTTGCGTCTACGTACTTTCCTGCAATATTGAATCTAAATATTGATACGTTCTTGAATCCGAGGCCAACCTTGCACTTATTAAATGACGTTATATGTATTTTTACTACGAAATACAGTATTGTGAGTTTCATTTGCTCCCTTTTATATATATTTTTGGGACTGAGAATACATGCGCTGTTTTTATAAATGTTTTACGAAGTAGGCACAAGTACTAAAACTAATTCTATGTGGGTTTAAACCAGAAATATACCCTTAGCTTGGTAACATTAAACTACTTGTCTATGTACGGTAGGCGCGAATCCTAAAGATAAATCTATTGGGCCTGACAAACCCCATCCTGACTATGGGATGCTTTAGTACTTCGAGGTTATTTTAAACACACCTGATCTGGTGTACTTCAGAGGGTAAAACATGAACGTTAAGGCTTGTTACCAGGTGCCTACAACTTATAGAATACTTTTATACACTTGCGAGTGTACATATATTTATAAACGGAAATCTTGTGGTCTATTAATATATTGAAATGATTGTTATGATAAACCTGTGAACTCACCAACCTTTTGGTTGACACTTTAAAGCATGTTTATTCTCAGGTATTAAAGAAATCTTCCGCTGTGCATTAGCTCATTTTAAGGATATTACTTGGAGTCATTCATGGCATATTTTGAAAGACGTTGCATTCGAGTCATTGAGTTCATCAAGATTATTATTAAGCCAATTATAGTTGGATGTATTATGAAATGGTGTGCATGCCGTCAACTTTCGTTGTAAAGAAAGTTTGTCTTTTAAAAACGAATGCAATGTTTGTAAAATGTATCATATAGAGGTCAAATACCTCGCGATGTAATCAACTATTGTGAATCGTTTATAATGTATATGAACGGGTACTTTCAGTTGGTATCAGAGCGGTGGTCTTAGCGAACCAGGTCTGCATTAGTGTGTCTAACTGATAGTCGTTAGGATGCATTAGTGAGTCTGGACTTTGACCGTGTCTGCATTTCAAAAGTTTTGCTCATCATTCTTGTCTTAAATTACCTGCTTATCATTCTTAGTCTAGACACATCTTATTGTATTGATTGCATGAATAGTGTATAGACAAAATTCATATCTTAGCGTATCTGCTAATTCATATCTTAGCGTATCTGTTACTGTAAACTTTGCCTGACATATTCCGTAAATTCCTCCGTAATCTACGAAACCTGTTGCTCTATATAATTAGAATACCACCCGATAGCCGGAAAATCATTTCATATCGAAAAATTCTTTATTCAATCGTACGAAATGGAATTCGTCATTAGTTCAAGTCCCTCGGATTCCGAAATGGAATCCCACTCAAGTTCCGAAAGCAGTGTGACCGGAATGGATCAACCAATTAGTCATCATCTATTCTGGATGAATTGGGGATGGGTTCGTAGCCTCCTTAATCATTGGAGACAAGAAGAAGGTGATCCCTTCCATCCACCACATTGCCCTCTTGGCGAAGAACCTGAAGCACTTACCGGCGAACCTATCCGAAACACCATTTTCTCTCTTATTTCTAGAGTATCTCGTCACGATTACATACTACACCAAATTCTAGATTTTATTTATCCGCTCGTCCGAACCGACAATCACCCCGGTGTAATAAAAGAAGTCAAAGAGCTTCGCGCTCGGGTAGTGGCTTTGGAGAATATGATGCAAAGGTTACAAACACCAGCAGCAGCACCAGCAGCATAAACAATACCACCATCAGCAACACCAACAGTACCATCACCACCACCAACAACAACATCCACATCCCACACCAGAACATCACAATATGTATCTCAAACATCAACGTCATACGCCCTGTAAATATCCAAGAATATCAACAACAACAAACGATGAAGTATTAATTCATAAACTTCATTGAAGAGATATCTCTGCGGCAGTTATGTAATCTCCAAAATCTTAGAGATTATTTAATTCTGACCGTAAATCGGATGAGTGAACGGAGATGGTAGAGTAGAAACTTTGATCGAAAATGGTGTACGATTTACAAGCTAGAATTGTTTTACCAACAGCATCAACAGGACCGTAGCATCATCAACACAGTCAGTGCCGTCAGTATCGTCAGAATCAACAGCACCTGTAACATCACAAACTCTGTCAGTTCAAGAATCATTGTGGACATCATTACGAATCAACAACAAATATATTGTATCAACGAGTTATGAAGTATTAACTCATTTCCAATCGAAAGATTTATATGTATATTTTATATGTATAAATTTTTAAACCATAATAAATCTTCCCGTACTAAGCTATTATGTGTGAATCTTAACTACTCAGTTAATTCATATTACAAATATGCAATGATGTACGTCCTTCGTCCGCAACTTAACCATCGTTAATTACAATCTCTGTCTCAATTCAATAAAAAATCCAATTTATAATAAATCAAGTGTATTATTCGAATATATGTTTGATTTTACTCTTTCATCATCGATGTACTCGAAACTTTTCAAATAACATCATTCGTACCTTGTGAAGTTCACAAGAATTTCACGAAAACCAACAAATAACAAAGTAATGATTCATAATTTCAATATTATTGAAGAAATACTTATGCAATTTATAAAGTTTTAGGGATTACTCAATTCTAGTTCCAACCATAAAACAAATGAGTTTAATTTAATATTAACTCATTAAATCTATATTACATCTAAAGAAAATATACACATATATTTTCATAAAGACTGTAATAAACTTCTTTTGTACATAATATTAATTGTGAATT
The DNA here is from genome assembly GCF_046630445.1 of Rutidosis leptorrhynchoides. Taxonomy (NCBI): domain Eukaryota; kingdom Viridiplantae; phylum Streptophyta; class Magnoliopsida; order Asterales; family Asteraceae; genus Rutidosis; species Rutidosis leptorrhynchoides. The sequence continues at coordinate 672,937,027 of NC_092334.1, forward strand.
TTTTTTTAACGGGTAGGTAATACCCGAGAGATATATAAATTCACAATTAATATATTACATTTTTCGAAACTGATTCAGCAATCATCAACTATACTCCCTACTTTCACAACAATATCCATTCTTTCATATAAATCAAAACAATCATACTCATTCAAATTCAATTACATATTCTGATTTTGAAATCGCATAATTCAATTCAAAATATAACCAGTATCATCACTCTTAGATTCCTATATCTTTCAAAGCTAAACTTTGACTTCAAAGCTGTGTTAGAACATCATATGTATTAACGATTACAATATGTGCTCAAACCCTTCGAAATTCCTGAAGACACTTCAACTAAGGAACAATCGAGATGATGATCCAACCACATGTTACCTATAGTTATACACCTGAAAAACTCTCAAAACCCAAGTCATAGTTCGACACATATCCGTGTTAGACCCTTTGGCATTTACTAGCTAAAATAACTTTTCAATTCCGTTTCAAAATAGACAGTTTTGTCACAGCTCCAGCAAGTCATCTTCGACTTCTCAATCAAAACAGTCTTATTATAACCTCGATAGATACGTTGCCCTTTCGCCAACGTTACCGGGGAATCGTTTATATTCACCACATTAGCAATAAACTTACCAACAACTTCATTGATCTTTGACTTTCCCAAAAAAAATCATTATAATTATCGAAACCCTATCATATACTCATTCGTACCTTATAACAAGAATTGCCATACCAATTATTGAGAATCAGCAATCAGTATTTTGAACCTCGCAGCATGTCTACATCAACAATTACATATACACACAATGTCTACCTCCAAGACTTACATTCTTTGGATGAGAAATTTCTGAAAAACACCCTAAACTGCGAACCAGTTCTCGAAATTTTGAAAAATGCTGATGAAGCAGCAAAAACTGTAAACGACCTTAACAGTAAAAAGTTGGATGATAAAGGATAGTATATTGGCAAAGCTCAGAAAAAGAGAAGCTTTAGAACTGGAAAACGGATTGAGCAAAGTATGAATGAGGCTGTGGACAAATCACAAAGGCTGAACCTGCATTCAAAGAATCCAAATGATTCAGTACTTGCTGAAGTCATTAACGAATACCTTGCTCCTGACTCTAAACCCTTGCGGACAATATCCTTCATCATCCTCTGATATTAGACATTCTAAGATATCATCGTATCTTTCATTATAAATATCATCCATACTTCTGAAGATATTTTTATAATTATTCTTATCTGAAATCATTTACCTCTTCGCGCTATCTGTATTATATCATAAAAGAAACTATTTTAGTTTCTAAATTCTGAAACATTCGAGTTTAAAATAGGAATATTCTTGAAGAAGTGTTGGGAGCTGAAGCATGAGTTAGTATAATATAATGACACTTGATCAACGTGATTATATTACAGTAATTCATGCTGAGTTTCTAAATGAAACATGATGATTCACAGATCATAACGTCATCATGTGCTATGTTACACGACTCTTGTATTCTCTTTGATCTCTAAATATCAAGAAAATATTTCTTGATGATTCGGCCTTTTCCGAGGTATTCTGGTAATTTGACAAGTCAAGATCGTGTCATTACAATTTCCTTCCTAGAACATTAACAATGTTCATTCCGAAATTTATATATGCGAATTCTGGACCATTACAAGCGGTGCTTAATCGCAAGAAGAAGAAACGGAAGGACAAAGCTCCGAACTAGAAATGGGAGTATAAATCATAGCAAATAGAAGAGAGCATTAACTGTGGATGACAATGATTATAGAAGAAGCAAGGACTTTGAAATATAAGGGAAGATATAAAACCCAACAACAACCCAGAAATCACAAACCGTATATATCAATGCATATAGCAATATAAAGACACGGGAGAACTAAAAACACTATAAAACCAAGAGTATAGTAGAAGTAAATAGATTCTTCCGGAGGCAGGTGAAAAAGAAGAGCGACAGATATGAAAGTGAGGAGTATATCAAGAATCAGCACTGGATGAAGCATATTGACAAATACTTTAAAATATGAGTTGAGAAGGTGTGAGTTGTAAGAAAACAAATGAGGTGGATTTATAGTGAAATATCCGACAGAGAAATCAAAATGGATTATCGCATTAATTCGAAGAGGATCATAATTTCCTTAATCGCTAAAAAATTAAATCCAATATAGATTACAAAGATTTTCTTTTCGGAGATCAATCGTGATGACGTCAAAAGATAGGACGAATCACTATTATCTTATTTCATTCATTTACGATAACTTCACTCATACACTTCGAGCAATCGAATTATTTTATCCATTCTTCTTGAACATGATAAAACTCTATAATCGTTATAATAACATTCTCATTGTTAGTCATGACGACCTCTATCAAATTTCGGGGACGAAATTTCTTTAACGGGTAGGTACTGTGACGACCCGGAAATTTCCGACCAAATTTAAACTTTAATCTTTATATTATTCAGACACGATAAGCAAAGTTTGTTAAGTTAAATCTCAAGAATTTTAAACTGTGTTCATACATTCATTATAACCTCGACCAAATTCCGACGATTCACCAACCGTTATATATAAATAGATATGTATATGTATGTATATATTATAACTTGAGAATATTAATAAAGTATTAAACGTATAATACTTTACACTAACGTATTTGTTTCAATATGATTTTCGACGAAAAAAATATATATTAAATGATTGAATTATCAGAAACATTGAATTATGATTACAAGTCTCTGTTGAGAGGTCCACTATGATTTGAGAAAATCTATTCCTCTTAACGATATTCAGAATAATTTGTAAAGCTATTTATAAATAAAAACAAAAAGTGTCATTTACGAAAGTTAGACAAAAGTTAGTGGAGAATTGGTTTCCATAATATTCTATTAATCTATTTTCAAACGTACAAAGACGTTTTCAGTTTAAAAAGAACTTTATTATTAAAACGTATATAACTTTTATAAATATCTAGAATCACTTTTGACAACTCATTACTTAACCAGTATAATAAATATAACGATATTTATATTTTATTTCATTAAATATATATAACGATTTAAATTAATATTATACATATTTATACGCGTATTATACATACATAGTTTTTTATACTTTTACTATACTTTAACTTTACCTTTACTTTACTTTTACTTTACTTTAACTTTAATAATTCATACTTTAATAATTCACTTTAATAATTCATACTTTAATAATTCACTTTAATAATTCATACTTTAATAATTCACTTTTATAATTCAAAAATCTATTATAAATAGAATTCAATAGGTTTCATTATTTCATAGAAACTTGAAAATATATTTCTCTAAACTCTCTCAATTGATATATATATATATATATATATATATATATATATATATATATATATATATATATATATATATATATATATATTTGCTCTGTATTATTTCAAGATATTATTAGTATACATAAAATATTACGACGGAGTGCTGTCCGAGTGATTTCAAAATAGTTTTTTTGAATGAGTCGAAGCTAAGGAAATTATTGGTTATAGCTATGGAGGTGATGGGTATGGTTCATGGGTATGCTCGTGAGGTCAATCTAGTGTTTATCATCTCCGTTGCGTCTACGTACTTTCCTGCAATATTGAATCTCAATATTGATACGTTCGTGAATCCGAGGCCAACCTTGCACTTATTAAATGACGTTATATGTATTTTTACTACGAAATACAGTATTGTGAGTTTCATTTGCTCCCTTTTATATATATTTTTGGGACTGAGAATACATGCGCTGTTTTTATAAATGTTTTACGAAGTAGGCACAAGTACTAAAACTAATTCTATGTGGGTTTAAACCAGAAATATACCCTTAGCTTGGTAACATTAAACTACTTGTCTATGTACGGTAGGCGCGAATCCTAAAGATAGATCTATTGGGCCTGACAAACCCCATCCTGACTATGGGATGCTTTAGTACTTCGAGGTTATTTTAAACACACCTGATCTGGTGTACTTCAGAGGGTAAAACATGAACGTTAAGGCTTGTTATCGGGTGCCTACAACTTATAGAATACTTTTATACACTTGCGAGTGTACATATATTTATAAACGGAAATCTTGTGGTCTATTAATATATTGAAATGATTGTTATGATAAACCTGTGAACTCACCAACCTTTTGGTTGACACTTTAAAGCATGTTTATTCTCAGGTATTAAAGAAATCTTCCGCTGTACATTAGCTCATTTTAAGGATATTACTTGGAGTCATTCATGGCATATTTTGAAAGACGTTGCATTCGAGTCATTGAGTTCATCAAGATTATTATTAAGCCAATTATAGTTGGATGTATTATGAAATGGTGTGCATGCCGTCAACTTTCGTTGTAAAGAAAGTTTGTCTTTTAAAAACGAATGCAATGTTTGTAAAATGTATCATATAGAGGTCAAATACCTCGCGATGTAATCAACTATTGTGAATCGTTTATAATGTATATGAACGGGTCCTTTCATGGGTTAATTGTCCTTTGTCCTGGATTATTTAATATGTCCGTCTGGTTTTTGTCCATAACAGTCCATCAGTCATAAATATAAAGTGCTAGTGTCCTCGTCAAATTATCCTTATACCCGAAGTCAAATATTCCAACTAATTGGGGACTTAAACTGTAACAAGGTTTTAATACTTTGTTAACAATTATGCCAAGTGTCCTTGTACATAATTTCACCTATGTTTTAATAATTCTAGTGGCTATTAATCCATTCCCATGTCCGGTTAAATGAACGATTATTCGTACATATAAATATCCCGCCCATCGTGTCCGATTGAGTGTATATGGTTATTTATAGGGACGTCCAATTGTAAATCTTTATATTAACATTAACAAACTATCATTTAGTTAAACAAATATAAAGCCCATTAATAGCCCATAGTCTAATTTTCACAAGTGTCGTTCTTTTGTCCAAACCCCAATTATGGTACAAATCCTAATTACCCAATTTTAATATTTTTAGCCCAACATCATGATTACTTCGGATTAAATAAGCATAATAATAACTTAGCTACGAGACATTAATGTAAAAAGGTTGAACATAACTTACAATGATTAAAAATAGCGTAGCGTTACACGGACAGAATTTCGACTTACACCCTTACAACATTCGCTAACATACCCTTATTATTAGAAATTAAAATTAAAATATATATATATATATATATATATATATATATATATATATATATATATATATATATATATATATATATATATACTTTACGTATGATGAAGAGAAAAAGGATGGATAAATGGTGCACCAAAGCTCGATTTTTATAGGCATGTGGGCTGGAACTGGGGCTCATGCGATCGCATGGATTTATGCCTTCCAGGCCATGCGATCGCATGGCCAGCTGGGGAGGCTCACATTTGGTTGTTTTCTTCTGCCGACGGTTTTATAATATAATATAATATATATATTAATTTTAAGAATTAATTATATATTATATTATATTTATGTGCACAGTTGACTTGTAATTTTTAGTCCGTTGCGTCGAGCGTTGAGAGTTGACTCTGGTCCCGGTTCCGGATTTTCGAACGTCCTTGCGTACAATTTAATATCTTGTACTTTGCGTTTTGAATCTTGTACTCATGTAATTTTGAGACGTTTCTTATCAATAATTGGAACCTCATTGATTGTATTTTGTACTTTTGAGCTTTTTGGTCGTTTGCGTCTTCAATTCATCGAATCTGTCTTTTGTCTTCACCTTTTATTATTTAAACGAATATCACTTGTAAATAGGACAATTGCAACTAAAAGCTTGTCTTTCTTGAGGAATAATGCTATGAAATATATGTTCATTTTTAGCATTATCAATGACTTTTCTAGAGTTTTCGTCAACCTACAGCTGGTCTGGACGACAACTTCTTGACCTAAATCAAGAAGCGCGTGTCTTTTTCGAAAGACTTTACTTCCTTTTAATGATGGAATTGATTCATCGTGTAGATCTATCTTTCTTTTCTTTCATCGGGTAAAATAGTTAATTTAGTCCAAAACAAAAGCATCTACAATAAACTTTACAGAAACATGTGCTAGATAGTTTTTAATTGAATAACTAGGTACATTCTCCCCACACTTAGTTTCTTTCTTTGCCTTTTTATTCTCCTTTATTCCATTTTAAATGAATTCAAGCGTTTTAGGGTGTTTCTTAATTTATGTCCTTTCCGAGGTAACGATAATTTCGGTATTAACACCTAGTTTTCACCGTTCATAAATATATATAAACATGATTTTAAATTCATTTAGTTGAAAATTTTTCAAATTTTCATAAAATTTGGCAAATAAACCAAGTATAAACCCGAGAGAATTTATAACCCTTCCCCACACTTGAGATCATGCAATGCCCTCATTTGCATGAAATCAGACTCTAATTATAAATTCATGAGGGTGATTAGTGTAGAAAAGTGATTGAAAATACCCAGTTTGTAATTACAAAGCTCGTCGAATGATAGATGTCGCGCCTCATCGTTCATTCCTTCTTGTTTTATCACACATGTTTTTTTTTTCAAAAACGGCTGCTTTTCTGAACTGTTTACTAATATTTGAAAAAGCGTCTTTTACTCTAATCATGCATTTTTATTAACGAGTTATGCACTAACCCGAACCCCGAATTTAACATTAAGTGGGGTTAAACTTCCCCACACTTAGCTGACGACATGTGAAGTCGGTAGAATGAGTTCCACGAATTAGAGTAGTGAGCCAGTTATTTACATTTCGGGTGGTGTATAATATATCAATGGGTTTAAAGTTTAGACTCACCAGATCGTCACTACTTAATTCTTTTTTAAGTGTAGCTTTTAGTAAATGGATATGTCTCTTTTCTGGTTCTTGGTCAAATGGATCGATATACACCGACATACTTATTTCTATAGGGTGGACAATTCCTAATATTTCCTTCCTTTTATTCTCAGGATCAAAGTTTTCACCTCTATTACCCAATTGGGTGAAATTCGAGGTGTCATTATCTATTACAGCTCGTAGTTCATTTCCGGTGGATGACTCATCTATTGAGAATATTGGGTTGGAAGGTTGTGGAATGGTGAAGTTCGGTTTGGCCTCGGGGGTAAAATTTTCACCCAAGAGTACCAATTTGTCACCCTTACTTCTTCTTTATCCATTGATGGATCGATGATTTCGTCGGTAGAGGCTAATGTGTCGATATGTTGTGAAATTGGTAAGACTGAATAAAAAGTATCATCGGGATAATTGGTGATTTCGGAGCTCTCGAATTCATCAAAATTCGATGATATGAGATTTTCTTGCACAATACTCCTCAGATCAACAGGTGTGTAGTCTGATAGAGTTTCAGCTTGCCGGTTTACAAACTCTCTCATTTGTTCATTTTGAGCATTGAGTTCTTCGAGTTTGATTTTCATATTGTCTAATAAATTTTCAGATACGTAATTTTCCTCGTCTACTGGTTGTTGAGTTTGGAAATATTCTTGGGAATAATCCCAATTTGAATTGTATTCTTAATAATCATTCCATTCAGGTTCCGTGGGTGCGTAATTTTTCATAGGAACGTAATAATAACATTCCCATGTTGAGTGATAATTTCCACAGATTTCACAACCAATTATTGTTTCGTCATTCGTGATCCAAGATTGACCGAACGAATTGTCATCAACACCCGTTTGAGAGTATTGATTTAATTGATTTTGGATATCAAAAAGAGTTTCCATAGCCTTGTTTTCAAAATTTTCCATTTTATTGCGATGGCCAAATTTTAGCTACAATGTGGTGCATTTACTAATTATCCTATTAGTTATAAAAATAGAAAAACTTATATAAGTTGTCCAATTAATAGACTTTTCTGCTTTTTCCCACGTTTCGAATAGCCAAAAGATGCAGCAGGGAGCCAGAACCCTTTAAATCGGAAGCTCACAACTCAGCCACTAACAAATCCATTTTATTGCTGATTTTTGATCTTTAAGGAGATTATCCTTTCTGGGGATCTGATTTATTAGTCTTATCAAGCTAATTTGCACGGTGCCCCCCATTGTACGAGATAAATCCTTCTCATGGTTAGGATAAATCTGACCACTTGGCGACCCTGTTTTATGCTGAGGTCCGTGGATTTCCTGCTGATTTTAGTGATGACTTTTCTAGGTTTTTCGTCAACCTACAGCTGGTCTGGACGACAACATCATGACCTAAATCAAGAAGCGAGTTTCTTTTTCGGAAGACTTTACTTCCTTTTAATGATGAAATTGATTCATCGTGTAGATCCATCTCTTCTTTTATTTCATCGGGTAAAATAGTTTAGTTTAGTCCAAAGCAAAAGTATTTTCAGTTATTTGTTACAGAAATATGTGACATATGTTCAAGATAACTTGGTAATTTTTCCCACACTTGGCTTTTATTTTCCTTTTTATTGTCCTCTATTCCATTTTAAATGAATTTTAACATTTTGGTTTGTTTCTCAATTTATGTCCTTTCTGAGGTAACAATAATTTCGGTGTTAACACCTAGTTTTATCGTTCATAAATATGTATAAACATGATTTTGAGTTCATTTAATTGAAAATTTTGAAAAATTTACTAGAATTGGGTAGTCAGTATATAAGACTAGGGCTGTTCTTTATCATCAGAGAGCACTAGATTCTAATACAACTACTACGTTACTAGTATTTTTAATGGTAACCAGGTGTTTAAGATAAAAATTTTTAAAAATCCGAAAGAATTTAATCCCTTCCCACACTTAAGATCTTGCAATGCCCTCATTTGCAAGAAATCAGTAACAATTTAAATTATTGAGGGTGATTAGCGTAAAAATGATTAAATTTTACCAAAGTTTCCAAACATATTGGCGTTTGGTTGCTGAATGATAAATGGTGCATATCATTTGTTCATTTCGTCTGTTGTTACATCACATTTATTTGTCATCTTGTCGTCAAAATTAGTAGCTTTTGCTGAACTTAATGCCAGTCTTTGAAAATGCGCTGTTTTACCCTGTTTTGTACAATTTACAATATACATACATATAAATATAAACATGCATGGCAATTTGAAATGGGACTTAATATCCCTCTTTCAAATCCTAAATGTGAAATATTAGTGCACAATAATAATAAAAATTATAAAGATTACATAAGTATATTCAATAACATAAGTTTAAACATGAATAAGTAAAAAGATAAAAACATAAAAATCATATAAATAACCAAATGGAACTAAATCAGTCTGGATATGAGTTCCAGTTCATCTCGTCAGGTGGGTTCCATTGTTGGTTATAGGTGTTTTGATAGGCTTGGTTATAGTCATACCGATTAAAGGGTGGTCGGATATCGGGGCTATGTGGCGGAAAATGAGCAGGTCGAGTAGGTACGTAATTAATTGGTACCTGATATGATAGCTGGCTCATGATTTAGTGCTGATGAACTAACCAGCTATCGTGTTGGCGTCGCCTATAATCCTCGTATACTCGCTCGAAGTTCCACTGCTCATACATATTATGTCTGGCCGCGTTCGTCATTGCTTCCTCATCTATACGAACGTGGACGTCAAGAATAGCATCTCGAAAGACATCCCTAATGTCTTCCGCCTCCTCCATTTCCTCGTCTGAGCCTCTCTCTACCTGAGGATGAGATCCCTCATAGGGTACTGCCTGGTTACGTCTACTTTTCAATACCTTAGCACCCACATAAACTTTCAATCCTAAGGGCTCAACCTGTTCTCTACAAAGCTGTAATGGACCCCCTTGGTTCCTATCAACACCTAAATACTCTCCAATGAGAGTAACAAAAATACCTCCTCCTATTATACTCCCGTCCTGCATTCCCTCTACCATTTTAGATAAATAAAAAGCAACACAGTAAGGGATATTGACAAAGCTTCTAGGATCCCGAATACACTTTAGGTAGAATAAATCATGTAAGGTAATTTTTTCTTTATTATGACCTCTCTGTGTAATCGAGTTAGCCAAAAATCTATGAATAATACGAAGCTCGGCTCTGTCAATATGTGTATAGGAGTGTCCTCCTGCTCGTGTAAAAACATCAAAATGTGACATACGCCTCCAAATGGCGTCAGCGTCAAAGTTACTATCTACCCTTTCACCATAATGAATCAAATTTGTACAATCGGGTAATAGCAACTCACCAGGAGTATATATCTGTAAGGCCCTGGCCATGTCCAGCATGGACATTCTGTACATCCTACCGCCAAGGATAAACCTAAGAAATCTTCTATCATCTATTCTAACTATATTTGTATCAAGTGATACAGTACTCATCAACTCAACACACCATTCCTTATATACAGGTCTACGAATGGTGAAAAGACGTTCCCAATCTGTAAAAGAAGAACTGCCATACCTTTGAACTAAAAGCTGTCTAACACGGTCAGCTAGATGGACCGTTTCCAAAGGGGCCCAATCAATTACCCTTGGCACCTCTACATTTTTTGTTACCAATTTGAATTTGTTCCTTTGATATGTCTCGTAATCTCTCCATCTCCTATCAAATCTTAGATTAGGATGCAGAGTGTGCTCAGGAATCGTTGGGAATTCTACTGGCGGCCTCATTGGGAATACTATGAATTCATCAACAAACTGTACCAGATCATAATAAGGTATGTGCTGATCAGGCTGTTGTTGTGGTTCTTGTTCGTGTTGCATTTCTGGTTCTGGTGCTGGTCGTCTAGATGATGATGCTCCTGAACCTCCAGTATCGGCTTTCTACAAAACACATTAAACACAAAATTTGTGCATCCAAATATGCATTAGTGTTAGCAAAATAACAACTTAAAACAATCACTATAACATGTTAAATCAAAATTAAACTTATACACATTTTCATAATTTTTCACAATTCTACACTTTTCAAATAAGCACATATGAAAATGTATACAAAATTCATAGGCATTTAACTCAAATATCATGTCGAAATAGTCATTACTAATAATTAAACAAGTCTCAAATGGCAAATATATCAAATTAATCAAGTTCATGAATTTTGGACTTAAAAAGTCCACTTTAATCTCCAAAAATCATGTTTAGGATCAATGTTTGGATCATTTAACTATCTAAACATGTTACACTACTCAATTTAGCAATAATTCATGACAAAAACCGGCCATAACCTGTTTATATCAAAAAGCCCCAAATTGCTCAAGAACACAAACCCTAGATTTCTAAATTTTTTGAAGTTTTTGGCTTCAAATCATGTTAAATAGCATCAATCTAGGTTATACATGCATAAAATACTAACAATTTAACACTAATTACACTAGAAATTAACAAAATTGCATTAGGTAAAAAATTGGTAATTATCACAAAAACTAGGAATTTATAGAGTTGAGGGGTGTAATTTTTACCATTTTTCTGGAGAATGAGAATCTAGGCATGATTAGAGCAAGAAAAATGACGAATTACGGTGGAAAAATGATGAAATTTGGTGAAGATTTGAGGTATTTTTCGTGTATGTGTGTGTGAAGTGGTGAAGAACACAGCTCGCTGGCTGTTTTGAGTCTGGCCAGATTTTTGCCTCCATGCGATCGTATGGAGGTATAGGGAGAATCCCATGCGATCGCATGGATGCCCGGCTACAGTGATTTCAGTTTTTTTTTTTTTTTTTTAAACACCCTTATACTTTATAAAACATATAATTAATTAAATTTTAAAAATTTTGTTTTCCTTTAGGAGCGAGGGTGTTTCGGATCGATGTCCTAGTCTGTCCCACGACAAAATTTTAAAATTTGTCAATTCAAAGCGAGGTTTTAAAAGTAAAGATTTTTGGATTTTTTAATGTTTTTGACATACTTTAATTCAATAAAATTAAAAATAATGATAATAAAAGTTCTCGTCCCTCCCTCGGGTAAAGCAATTTCGGTTCAAAGACCTAGTCTTCAACTCACGACGAATTTTAAAAATCATATTTTTAACTTAGCGAAATAAAGTAAATTTTTGTTTTTAAATTCACACCAAACTTAAATTTAAAATGCATAAAATTAAGAATTCATATAATAAAAATTAAAAATTCACACCAAACTTATATTATATTTTTGTTTTTAAACATACAAACTTATATTAAAAAGATTAATTTTTCAAATATTTACAATTTTAAATATATTAATTTTAAAAAGTTTATAATATTATTTTAATTTTTATATATTAATTTTTAAAAACATGGTAAAAATAAAATTAAAAATCTTTTTGGTCTTTTATCCCACTTTAATCAATCAAATATTATCAAAAATATGTGCCCCTCTTTTCGGTAAAGTAATTTCGGTTCCATGACCTAATTTAACTCATGACGAATTTTTGAAATATTTTGGGTTGATTGATTAAAGATGAATAAACGTTAAATTTCGCAGTGATGTAATATATTTTTGAATGATATCAATAATTTTGGTCGCCAAACCTAATTTTATTTAATACCAATTTAATACTTTATAGCGAACAAATTAGCGTTTATTATCAAAAGGTTAAAAATAAAAATAAAAAAAATAAAAACTGTACAGACTTACCTGTGAGATAGTATTCTTTAGTTATATGATCTATCCCATTCATAAGATAGTCGGTTTAATTGGTTTTCCATGGCTACATAGGTGTAACCTCGAGCATTCAGTGTTTTTTCTTCTAAACATATGAACGGTCCGTCTCTGCATAAAGTAACAAATTCGGTATTTGAATAGGTTTGATTATTTGAACATTTACCTCCATGTGACCATTTTTCGCATTTGTGACATCTTTCTAGGTGTCGTACTCTTCTTTTCGCTGCGAATTTTGATTTTCCTTTACCAAATTGTAACTTATTATCTTCACATCTGGATTGTTTTCTTACTCCGTCCAATCTTTCTCTGATTACTGATACTATTTCACTCGGAAGTGTGTCATTATTACGTTTAGTGATCAAAGCGTGTAGCATTAGACCATGGTTTAGTTCACAGGCAGTCTTCATTTCGTAAAAACCTGAAAAAAAATAAAAATTCAGAATGGGGGGAGAAGACTAGTTCTTTTGGGTCTGCTAGGGAAAGACCATTCGGGTTCCATTTTCGAGAACTACACGAAAACAGAAAATCTAACTCTAACAGAAATACATATTATCCTTTAAAGACTTGATTCTCCCCACACTTAGTTAGCCGTGGTATCGAAATTGTGATTAACTTCGTTGTCGATTTCCATTGGACTATCTATGTAATGTTTAACTCTGTGACCATTAACTTTAAATTCAATTCCATTTGAATTTATTAATTCTACTGTTCCGTATGGGAAAACTCTTTTGACTATGAATGGTCCAGACCATCTTGATTTCAATTTTCCAGGAAATAGCTTGAATCGTGAATTGAAAAGAAGAACTCTGTCTCCTTCTTTAAATTCTTTTAAACTTCTGATTCTTTTATCATGCCATTTCTTCGTTCTTTCTTTATAGATTAACGAATTTTCATATGCTTCATGTCTTAATTCTTCTAATTCGTTTAGTTGACTTAACCGTAGACGTCCAGCTTCATGTATATCAAGATTACATGTCTTCAAAGCCCAAAATGCTTTGTGTTCAATTTCTACTGGAAGATGACATGCTTTTCCATAAACAAGTCTAAAAGGTGTGGTTCCAATTGGAGTTTTGTAGGCTGTTCTAAAAGCCCAGAGTGCATCCTCCAATTTAATGGACCATTCCTTCGGATTTGATCCTACGGTTTTCTCTAGAATACGTTTTAAAGCTCGGTTGGTATTTTCAACTTGTCCACTTGTTTGTGGATGATATGCGGTGGAGATTTTATGAGTTACTCCATATCTTTTGAGAACTTTCACAAGTTGATTATTACAGAAATGAGTACCCCGATCACTTATTAAAGCTTTCGGTGTTCCAAACCTTGCAAAAAGACGTTTTAAAAAGTTGACTACAACTCGTGCATCGTTAGTTGGGAGAGCTTGTGCTTCCGCCCATTTAGATACATAATCAATGGCAACGAGAATATAGAGATTATTATGAGATTTTGGAAATGGTCCCATAAAGTCAATACCCCAAATGTCAAATACTTCACATACTTGTATGACATTTTGTGGCATTTCATCACGTTGACTTATTTTTCAGGCCCTTTGACATGCATCACAGGATTTGCAAAGAAGGTGTGCGTCTTTGTAAATTGTAGGCCAATAGAATCCAGCTTCATAAACTTTTCTTGCTGTTAGTTGAGGCCCATAATGCCCTCCTGTTGGTCCTGTGTGACAATGGTTTAAAATCTTACTAGCTTCATCTCCAAATACACATCGGCGTATTATTCCATCTGGACAACTATTAAACAGATGTGGATCTTCCCAAAAATAGTGTTTTATATCACTGAAGAATTTCTTTCGTTTTTGGTACGATAATCCTTTTTCAAGGAATCCACATACTAAATAGTTTGCATAGTCTGCAAACCATGGAATTTCATTATAATCTATCTTCAATATATATTCATCAGGAAAGTTGTCTTGTATGGCCGATTCATTTAGAACTTCTAATTCGGGATTTTCAAGGCGAGAAAGATGATCAGCGGCGAGATTTTCTGCTCCTCTTTTATCTCGGATTTCAATATCGAACTCTTGTAAGAGTAAGATCCAACGAATTAATCTTGGTTTGGCATCTTGTTTCGAAAATAGGTATCTAAGAGCAGAATGGTCGGTATAGACCACCGTTTTTGCTAGAACGAGATATGAACGAAATTTGTCAAAAGCAAAGACAATAGCAAGGAGTTCTTTTTCAGTAGTTGTATAGTTCGTTTGTGCTCCTTGTAACGTTTTACTAGCATAATATATAGGTTGAAATCGTTTTTCAATCCTTTGTCCTAAAACGGCTCCCATTGCAAAATCACTTGCATCGCACATTAGTTCAAACGGTAGATTCCAATTTGGTGTTATCATGATCGGCGCATTAGTGAGTTTCTCTTTAAGAATATTAAAAGATTTGATACATTCATCTGAAAAGATGAATGGAACATCCTTTTCTAGGAGTTTATTCATAGGAGTGGCAATTTTAGAAAAATCTTTTATGAAACGTCGGTAAAAACCGGCATGCCCTAGAAAACTCCTAACTCCTCTAACATTGGTGGGATGTGGAAGTTTAGCAATTACATCTACTTTAGCTCTATCCACTTCAATTCCTTCTTTTGAAATTTTATGACCAAGAACGATGCCTTCTTTAACCATGAAATTGCATTTCTCCCAATTAAGTACTAGATTTGATTGTTCGCATCTAATAAGCATTCGTTCCAGATTAACTAGACATGATTCAAATGTATCACCGAAGACTGAAAAGTCATCCATGAAAACTTCCATGCATTCTTCTATCATGTCGTGAAAAATCGCCATCATGCACCTTTGAAAAGTTGCAGGGGCGTTGCAAAGTCCAAATGACATGCGTTTGTAAGCAAAAGTACCATAAGGGCACGTGAATGTGGTTTTCTCTTGATCTTCGGGTGCTATTGGAATTTGAAAATATCCGGAAAAACCATCAAGAAAACAATAGTAACTATTTCCGGCTAATCTTTCCAACATTTGATCAATAAAAGGTAAGGGAAAGTGATCTTTTCTTGTGGCGTCATTTAATTTTCTATAATCAATACACACACGCCATCATGTTACAGTCCTAGTAGGAATAAGCTCATTTTTTTCATTTGTAATGACAGTCATGCCACCCTTCTTAGGCACGCATTGAACTGGGCTTACCCATAGACTATCAGAAATTGGATAAATTAGACCTGCGTCTAGCAGTTTAATAATTTCTTTTTTAACTACATCTTGCATATTCGGATTTAGTCTTCGTTGGCGTTGCACATACGTTTTATGACCTTCTTCCATAAGGATTTTATGTGTGTAATACGAAGGACTTATTCCTTTAATATCATGAATCTTCCATGCAATGGCTGGTTTATGAGCTTTCAACATAGAAATGAGTTGTGATTTCTCATTTTCAGTAAGAGAAGACGATATTATTACAGGTAATTCAGATTCACCATGTAAATAAGCATATTCCAAATAGTTTGGAAGTGGCTTTAACTCTAATTTCGGAGGTTCTTCTATCGATGATTTGTATCGATATATGTCTTCTTCTTTTAGCATTTGAATTTCTTCTGTTGTTGGTTCATATCCATTAGCTATAAGTGTAGCTAACATTTCAGCTTCATCAATTGGTTCATTACCTTCTCCTAAAGAACATTCTCCTGTTCCTTGTAATTCTGGAAATTCTTCTAACAATTCTGCATGTGAATCTATAGTTTGAATATAATAACATGTATCATCTGCAGATTGCGGTTGTTGCATTACTCTATCAACTGAAAAGGTAACACTCTCATCCTCTATACTTAGGGTCAGTTTCTTACCAAACACGTCTATCATTGCTTTAGCCGTGTTTAAGAATGGTCTTCCTAATATGAGAGAAACTTGAGAATCTTCTTCCATGTCCAGAACAACAAAATCTACTGGAAATACTAAAGTACCAACTTTAACTAGCATATTCTCCATTATCCCTCTAGGATATTTTATTGATCGATCGGCTAGTTGTATGCTTATTCTTGTTGGTTTCAATTCTCCAAGGTCTAGTTTAGCGTATAGTGAATACGGCATTAAATTTATACTAGCACCTAAGTCTGCCAATGCTTCTATTGAACTAAGACTACCCAGAAAATATGGAATTATGAAACTTCCTGGATCAGATAATTTTTCTGGTATCTTATTCAACAGCACTGCTGAACAATTAGCATTCATAGTAACGGCCGAGAGTTTTTCCATTTTCTTTCTATTTGTGATTAGATCTTTCAAGAATTTAGCATATCTAGGCATTCCTGAAATCACATCAATGAAAGGAAGATTTACATTTATCTGTTTAAACATATCTAAGAATTTGGATTGCTCGGCTTCAAGTTTCTCTTTTTTCATTTTACTAGGGTAAGGAAGTGGTGGTTGGTATGGTTTAACATAAGGTTTATCCTTAACTGTGTTATCTTCATTAACCTTTTCAACTACCGGTTCTTTTTCCTTATCTTGATCAGGTTGTGGTTCTTGTGGAGTAGGAATAGCTTCATCAGAAGTTACAGGTATTTCAGGTGGTTTAAGTGTTGTACCACTTCTTGTGGTAATGGCTTTAGCTGTTTCATTCCGGGGGTTTGCATTTGTATCACTAGGTAGACTTCCCGGTTTTCTTTCACCTATTAACCTTGCTAGGTTACTTACTTCTTGTTCCAAGTTTTGAATTGAAGCTTGTTGATTTCTAAATGCTTGAGCATTTTGTTCATTGGTTTGTTTTTGAGATGTGAAAAACTGCGTTTGAGTTTCAACTAGCTTCGTCATCATATCTTCTAAATTCGGCTTTTTATCATCAGTTTGTTGTGGTGGTTTGTTTTGAAAATTAGGTCTTTGCTGATTGTAAGTATTATTGGATACTTGTTGATTGTTAGGACCTTGTTGGTTGTTGTATGTAATATTTCGGTTATAGTTCTGGTTTTGATTGTAAATCGGTCTTGGCGGTTGATAATTATTCTGATAATTATTTCCAGACCTTTGGTTTATGTATGAAATATTCTCTCTTTGTTCCATTGTTAATTCAATACTGAGACAATCTTTTGTCAAATGTGGACCTCCACACTGCTCACAACTAATTCGTATTGAGTAAATATCCATAGTCATCTTTTCCATTCGTCTCTCGACAGCATCTATCTTTGCGGAAATGGAATCTAAGTCATGGCTAGAATCGGCTCTAGCTGCTTTAGATGATCTAACGATATCTTTTTCTTGGTGCCACTCATGTGAGTGGGAAGCAGTGTTATCAATAATTTTATAAGCACCAGTTTCGGTTTTCTTCATAATGGAACCACCAGCTGCTATATCTATGTCTTTCCTTGTAGTGATGTCGCATCCTTGGTAGAATATTTGTACTATTTGACAGGTGTCTAAACCATGTTGCGGACATCCTCTTAATAACTTTCCAAATCTTGTCCACGCCTCATATAGAGTTTAATACGGTTTCTGTGTGAACGTAACAATTTCTCCTTGAAGTCTTACGGCTTTAGATGCCGGAAAGAATTGTTTAAGAAATTTTTTAACTAAAACGTCCCATGTATCAATCGCCCCTTCAGGTAACGATTCCAACCAATCTTTGGCTTCTCCCTTTAAAGTCCAGGGAAATAACATGAGATATATCTGTTCATCCTCCACTTCTCGGATTTTAAATAGTGTGCAGATCCTATTAAAGGTACGAAGATGTTCATTTGGATCTTCCTTCGGCGCACCACTAAATTGGCATTGATTAGTCACCATGTGTAGAATTTGTCCTTGATTTCATAATCTGGCGCATTTATGTCTGGATGAGTAATTGCGTGACCTTGGCCAGTGTGTTTAGCTCTCATTCGGTCTTCCATACTTAAAGGTTCCAGATTCTCCATAATTGAATTTGTTGAATCCGAATCACTAGAGGATTCTGATTTAATGGTTCGTTCCTCAACAATCTCTGTTTGAATGATTGGTGGTTCCGTAGGAAAGTTTAGTGGTTCAGGATCTATGAATCGTCCCTGAATATTCTCCGGATTCTCAATTGTGAGGTCGGGTTCAAAAAATGGATTAACGGAAATTTGAATTGGAGTACTTGGTCGACTGGATGACGATTCTAAAGAAAAATCAACGGCGGTAATATTTGCTAAATGTCTTGATCTAGTTACAGGTGGTGAACGTACAAAAGGTGGTGAACGTCTTGCTCGGTGTATTCACTGAATATCCTATTAGTTTTTTAAAAAGGAAAGAAAAATTATATAAGTTATCCAATCAATAGACTTTTCTGATTTTGCCCACGTTTCGAATAGCCAAAAGATGCAGCAGAGGGGCAAGATTCGTTTGGACTCAATATAATTGAGGACTGTTTGGCTCCAATAACCCGGTCCACGTACAAATCCAACTATTACTACGAACCAGAAAATTTTGATGTCTATCAATTTAACCACTTAAAATAAATTTTCGTAAATTTAAGAAATTTAGATAAGAAGTAGAATAAAAATCTATGTCCTAAAAACTAGAATAGCGAGAAATAAGAAAGAAAAAGAGCGCGTCGAAAAAGGTCGAAAAAGAAAAGAAAAATTGAAAAAGGCGTTGAAAAATAAGAAATAAAAAGAATGACTTATAGAACTTTAAAACATTCGCCTAACCCAACCTTATTACTACCACTAACTTAAAATTATAATCGCAAATTGAGATTACTAATTGGAATGATAATTGATACATAGGTAAAAGGTGTCTAAAAATATTAAAGCTTACAAGAAAAACTATATCCCAAATGGCAATAACTTAAAAAGAAACTAAAACTTAAAAAGGCGTCGCAAAATTCTAAAGTACCTAAATCTTAGTCTAAAGAAAAGGCACTTAAGGGATTTTACGGCAAAGCCTAAAAATCTAGAAGTAAAAAATAATTATGGCAAAAACTAAGTTTAAAACTAAAAATTAACGAAAAATACAAATATTACGCTAAAACAATTAAAAAGGGAGAAAATATAAAAATATACAAAAAGTTGTAAAAAGTACAATTTTTATAAAAATATTATTTTTATATTATTTATTTTATAAAACTATTAATATTATAAATTATTAAAACTAATTTAGACTTAAAATACAAATTATAAATAAACTAAACTAAATAATAAAATAATTATAACCTAATTAGGGTTATTAATTAATAATAATTATTATTATAAACCCTAATTTCGTACAACTTATGTTTCAGACGAGTCAAATCACTCCATGCGATCGCATGGAGTGTATGCTATATATTCATGCAATCGCATGAAGTAGAAAATCGGGCTAGATGGGTTGGGCTGCTACAGTGTAGCCCGTAAACTTTTATATATATTTTTTTTTTTCTGTTTTGCTGTTTTGATGTTTTATATAAAAAAACACAATATTTAAATAAAATTTATATTTTTAAATACTAAAAATAAAAATAAAGAAACTTTATAAAACTTATATATTTAACAAACTCTTAAAAATATATAAATTTTTGTTTTTTTCTTTTTATATTTTTGAATTTTTAAAACGTATTTTTACAAAAACGTATTTTTATAAAAGTAAACTAAAAATAACAATCTTTTTTTTTATATAGCGTTGCGCTTCCGGCTTTTAAGCTAAATTTTTAAGTTCCCCGGCAGCGGCACCAAAAAATACTTGATGTTATGCGAGGTGTATATAAAATAGCTTAAATTTTAGCAGGAAATACTATTAAATACGATACAATTTTACACAAGATATTTATTTATTTATTGAATGGATATACTTAAACCTTGCTACAACACTTATAGGCAGTGTACCTAATCGTACAGTAGTGTAGTTTTTAGTAAGTCCGGTTCGTTCCACTGGGAATCTTTTTCACAAAGCTTAACGCTATATTAGTTTAAATTTATAAAAATACAAATATATATATATAAGTAATATTATTATTATAAAGGGGGGGTTTTTACCGTTTAATGATCGGTTTGTCGATTTTAAAAACTTTAGTTGCAGTTAAAACAAAATGTAAAATATTAAATAAATAAAAGACTTAATTTAAAGCGTAAAGTAAATAACGATAATGAAATTGCGAATAATAAAAGTGCGATAAAATAAACTTGCGATAATTAAAAAGTACGATAATTAAAAGTGCAATTAAATACAATAACAATAAATAAAAATGCGATAATTAGAAGTGCAATTAAATATAAAATAAAGGAAATTAAATATGAAATAAAAGAATTATGCTTATTTAAATTTCCGTAATCATGATGTTTGACGTGTTGATTTTAGTTTTATGCCCATGGGTTAATTGTCCTTTGTCCTGGATTATTTAATATGTCCGTCTGGTTTTTGTCCATAACAGTCCATCAGTCATAAATATAAAGTGCTAGTGTCCTCGTCAAATTATCCTTATACCCGAAGTCAAATATTCCAACTAATTGGGGACTTAAACTGTAACAAGGTTTTAATACTTTGTTAACAATTATGCCAAGTGTCCTTGTACATAATTTCACCCCTGTTTTAATAATTCTAGTGGCTATTAATCCATTCCCGTGTCCAGTTAAATGAACGATTATTCGTACATATAAATATCCCGCCCATCGTGTCCGATTGAGTGTATATGGTTATTTATAGGGACGTCCAATTGTAAATCTTTATATTAATATTAACAAACTATCATTTAGTTAAACAAATATAAAGCCCATTAATAGCCCATAGTCTAATTTCCACAAGTGTCGTTCTTTTGTCCAAACTCCAATTATGGTACAAAGCCCAATTACCCAATTTTAATATTTTTAGCCCAACATCATGATTACTTCGGATTAAATAAGCATAATAATAACTTAGCTACGAGACATTAATGTAAAAAGGTTGAACATAACTTACAATGATTAAAAATAGCGTAGCGTTACACGGACAGAATTTTGACTTACACCCTTACAACATTCGCTAACATACCCTTATTATTAGAAATAAAAATTAAAATTAAATATATATATATATATATATATATATATATATATATATATATATATATATATATATATATATATATATATATATATATACTTTACGTATGATGAAGAGAAAAAGGATGGATAAATGGTGCACCAAAGCTCGATTTTTATAGGCATGTGGGCTGGAACTGGGGCTCATGCGATCGCATGGATTTATGCCTTCCAGGCCATGCGATCGCATGGCCAGCTGGGGAGGCTCACATTTGGTTGTTTTCTTCTGCCGACGGTTTTATAATATAATATAATATATATATTAATTTTAAGAATTAATTATATATTATATTATATTTATGTGCATAGTTGACTTGTAATTTTTAGTCCGTTGCGTCGAGCGTTGAGAGTTGACTCTGGTCCCGATTCCGGATTTTCGAACGTCCTTGCGTACAATTTAATATCTTGTACTTTGCGTTTTGAATCTTGTACTCTTGTAATTTTGAGACGTTTCTTATCAATAATTGGAACCTCATTGATTGTATTTTGTACTTTTGAGCTTTTTGGTCATTTGCGTCTTCAATTCGTCGAATCTGTCTTTTGTCTTCACCTTTTATTATTTAAACGAATATCACTTGTAAATAGGACAATTGCAACTAAAAGCTTGTCTTTCTTGAGGAATAATGCTATGAAATATATGTTCGTTTTTAGCATTATCAATGACTTTTCTAGATTTTTCGTCAACCTACAGCTGGTCTGGACGACAACTTCTTGACCTAAATCAAGAAGCGCGTGTCTTTTTCGAAAGACTTTACTTCCTTTTAATGATGGAATTGATTCATCGTGTAGATCTATCTTTTCTTTTCTTTCATCGGGTAAAATAGTTAATTTAGTCCAAAACAAAAGCATCTGCAATAAACTTTACAGAAACATGTGCTAGATAGTTTTTAATTGAATAACTAGGTACATTCTCCCCACACTTAGTTTCTTTCTTTGCCTTTTTATTTTCCTTTATTCCATTTTAAATGAATTCAAGCGTTTTAGGGTGTTTCTTAATTTATGTCCTTTCCGAGGTAACGATAATTTCGGTATTAACACCTAGTTTTCACCGTTCATAAATATATATAAACATGATTTTAAATTCATTTAGTTGAAATTTTTTCAAATTTTCATAAAATTTGGCAAATAAACCAAGTATAAACCCGAGAGAATTTATAACCCTTCCCCACACTTGAAATCATGCAATGCCCTCATTTGCATGAAATCAGACTCTAATTATAAATTTATGAGGGTGATTAGTGTAGAAAAGTGATTGAAAATACCCAGTTTGTAATTACAAAGCTCGTCGAATGATAGATGTCGAGCCTCATCGTTCATTCCTTCTTGTTTTATCACACATGTTTTTTTTTCAAAAACGGCTGCTTTTCTGAACTGTTTACTAATATTTGAAAAAGCGTCTTTTACCCTAATCATGCATTTTTATTAACGAGTTATGCACTAACCCGAACCCCGAATTTAACGTTAAGTGGGGTTAAACTTCCCCACACTTAGCTGACGACATGTGAAGTCGGTAGAATGAGTTCCACGAATTAGAGAAGTGAGCCAGTTATTTACATTTCGGGTGGTGTATAATATATCAATGGGTTTAAAGTTTAGACTCACCAGATCGTCACTACTTAATTCTTTTTTAAGTGTAGCTTTTAGTAAATGGATATGTCTCTTTTCTGGTTCTTGGTCAAATAGATCGATATACACCGACATACTTATTTCTATAGGGTAGACAATTCCTAATATTTCCTTCCTTTTATTCTCAGGATCAAAGTTTTCACCTCTATTACCCAATTGGGTGAAATTCGAGGTGTCATTATCTATTACAGCTCGTAGTTCATTTCCGGTGGATGACTCGTCTATTGAGAATATTGGGTTGGAAGGTTGTGGAATGGTGAAGTTCGGTTTGGCCTCGGGGGTAAAATTTTCAACGTTATCGTATTCCCAAGAGTACCAATTTGTCACCCTTACTTCTTCTTTATCCATTGATGGATCGATGATTTCGTCGGTAGAGACTAATGTGTCGATATGTTGTGAAATTGGTAAGACTGAATAAAAAGTATCATCGGGATAATTGGTGATTTCGGAGCTCTCAAATTCATCAAAATTCGATGATATGAGATTTTCTTGCACAATACTCCTCAGATCAACAGGTGTGTAGTCTGATAGAGTTTCAGCTTGCCGGTTTACAAACTCTCTCATTTGTTCATTTTGAGCATTGAGTTCTTCGAGTTTGATTTTCATATTGTCTAATAAATTTTCAGATACGTAATTTTCCCCGTCTACTGGTTGTTGAGTTTGGAAATATTCTTGGGAATAATCTCAATTTGAATTGTATTCTTCATAATCATTCCATTCAGGTTCCGTGGGTGCGTAATTTTCCATAGGAACGTAATAATAACATTCCCATGTTGAGTGATAATTTCCACAGATTTCACAACCAGTTATTGTTTCGTCATTCGTGATCCAAGATTGACCGAACGAATTGTCATCAACACCCGTTTGAGAGTATTGATTTAATTGATTTTGGATATCAAAAAGAGTTTCCATAGCCTTGTTTTCAAAATTTTCCATTTTATTGCGATGGCCAAATTTTAGCTACAATGTGGTGCATTTACTAATTATCCTATTAGTTATAAAAATAGAAAAACTTATATAAGTTGTCCAATTAATAGACTTTTCTGCTTTTGCCCACGTTTTGAATAGCCAAAAGATGCAGCAGGGAGCCAGAACCCTTTAAATCGGAAGCTCACAACTCAGCCACTAACAAATCCAACTATTACTACGAAGCAGAAAATTGTCAACGTCCATTAATTTAACCACTTAAATAATTTTTCTTTTCGTTTGAGATATTAGATAAGAAATAGAGAAAATTTCTAAGTCCTAAAAACTAAAGCGTCGAGAAATAAGAAAGAAAAAGAATGCGCGTCGAAAAACGTCGAAAAATAAAAATAAGAAAGTAGCGAGTCGTGACTTAAAAGGCACTAAAATTTTAAAATCGTCGCAAAATTCTAAAGCACCTAAATTTTAGTCTAAAGAAATAGCACTTAAGGGATTTAACGGCAAAGCCTAAAAATCTAAAAATAAAAATAAGCTACGGCAAAATACTAGAACTTAAAACTAGCTACGAACAATAAATATACAATATTACGATTAAACGATTAAAAAGATACAAAATATAAAAATAAAATTAAAGTTGTAAAAATTATCATTTTTATAAAAATATTATTTTTATATTATTTATTTTATAAAAGTATTAATTTATATATATATTTAATAATACTAATTAATATTTAAAATACAAATTAATTTAAAAACTAAAACTAAATATTAATATTAAATATAAACTTAATTAAGTTTTAATAATAATAATTAAATTATACTCGTAATAAATGCCAAATTAGGGTTCTGGGTGCGTCTGTCAGGGTGGCTCCGCGAGTCGTGGAGTTTTAAGCCTGCAAACTCCGCGAGTCGTGGAGTTTGAAAAACGTGTTTTTTTTTTCTTTTTTTTTAAATTTTATATTGTTTTTCTAAAAATATATATATAAATATATTTATACAAAAATAAATTAAAAATATAGAGTTTCGCCGAGTCCCCGGCAGCGGCGCCAAAAACTTGATGTCGTAGCGTGGGGGTACGAAATAGTTTATATTTTACTAGGAAAAACTATTAAATACGATACATTTTTACACAAGTTTTAATTATTTATTTACAAAATGGATATACCTAAACCTTGCTACAACACTATAGGCAGTGTACCTAATCGTAGAGTAGTATAGTTTTTAGTAAGTCCGGTTCGTTCCACAGGGAACGGGCTTATTGCACACTATATTTTAAACAATTATATTCGTACAAAATATATTATATTAATAATATATAAAAGGGGGTTTTACCGTTTAATGACCGGTTTGTCGATTTTATATTTTAAACGAAGCATAAAGTAAATGACGATATTTAACTAACAATATAAAATAAATAACAATAATTAAAATGACAATAAATAAAAGTACGAGGAAAAATGAAATAAAATATATTATGCTTATTTAAGCTTCCGTAACCATGATGTTTGACGTTTTGATTATTTATTACCCTGGGTTAATTGTCCTTTGTCCTGGATTATTTGATAAGTCCATCTGGTTTTTGTCCATAACAGTCCATCAGTCATAAATATAAAGTGCGAGTATCCTCGTCAAATTATCCTTATACCCGAAGTCAAATATTCCAACTAATTGGGGACTTAAACTGTAACAAGGTTTTAATACTTTGTTTAATAATTACATCAGGATATCAACTGCGTGTAATCCAAGGTTTTAATACTTTGTTATCAATTATGTCAAGTGTCCTTGTACATAATTTCACCCCTGTTTTAATAATTCTAGTGACTATTAATCCATTCCAGTGTCCGGTTAAATGAACGATTATTCGTACATATAAATACCTCGCCCATCGTGTCCGATCGAGTGTATATGGTTATTTATAGGTACGTCCAATTGTAAATCTTTATATTAAAATTAACAAACTATCATTTAGCTAAACAAATATAAAGCCCATTAATAGCCCATAGTCTAATTTCCGCAAGTGTCGTTCTTTTGTCCAAACCCCAATTATGGTACAAAGCCCAATTACCCAATTTTAGATATTTTTAGCCCAACATCATGATTACTTCGGATTAAATAAGCATAATAATAACTTAGCTACGAGACATTAATGTAAAAAGGAGAACATAACTTACATTGAGTATTTATCGCGTAGTGTTACACGGTCAGAATTTCGACTTCAAAACCCGTAAAATAACTTTTACATAACCCAAACTAATCTAATATAACACTAATCTATACTATATATATATATATATATATATATATATATATATATATATATATATATATATATATATATATATATATATATATATATATATATATATATATATATTTATTTATATTATACTACAGAGTATTATTATTATTTATTATATATTTACTCGCAGAATTCGTGACCTTTTATAGGCATTTTGGAATTTGGCAGCTCCGCGAGTCGTGGAGTTTTTGGCCTTCAAACTCCGCGAGTCGTGGAGTTTGAAAATCCAGCTCACAAACTTTTGGCTCCTAGCTTGTCGACATAATAAATATATAAATATAAAATATAAATAATTAATATAATTATTTATATATTATATTATATTCTTGTGCATAGCTGACTTGTAATTTTTGGTCTGTTGCGTCGGGCGTTGATAGTTGACTCATGTCCCGGTTCCGAATTTTCGAACGTCCTTGCGTACAATTTAATATCTTGTACTTTACGTTTTGTAACTTGTACTCTTGTCATTTTTAGACGTTTTTCATTAATAAATTGAACCTTTTGAATTGTATCTTGTACATTTGAGCTTTTTGGACGTTTGTGTCTTCAAATCTTCATTTTTGCCTTTTGTCTTCGCACTTATTTATTTAAACAATTACAATGAAAATATAATACAATTACATATGAAAACCTATTATTTAGGAGGGATATTGCTATGAAATATATGTTCCTTTTTAGCCTTATCAGAGTCTTAAACGAAAAGTCATCGACTCGAACTGAACTATCTGGAAATCTACTTTCCAGAAGCCCCAGGAGTCTGATCGGACCCTTAAAAACAGAAACAAGTGCTCTGGTGGGTTTCTTGGTGCTTGATGCTTATCACGGTTCTCATCCTTGATGAGTATAAGCCTCAAGTGTACAACTCTTTGATGTTTTAGCATCATTTTGACCAAGTTTTAACCATCAACACACAATGTCAAGACTAAGAAAAGAAATACAACTCATTTAAGAGTTTGTGCAAGATGATGAACCAAAGTTACATCAAGTTCTTAGTTTCAACACAAGTACAAGTTCTATTAAGCTATAAACTTTGATTTAAACCAAACAAGCAAGACGTTAAGCTATAGAACTTAGATCTTAGCTAAATATTGAAGACCTTAGACTAGAAAGTCTAGATCTTATGTTTTAGGTGAAACCCTAAGTTATAGAACTTAGACTTTCAACTTACAAAATCTTAAGTTATAAAACTTAGATTCTTACAAGGCAAAATGAATGTAAGCTTATGAGCTTTTGTTTAAACAAGTTAGATGATCATAAGTTACATAACTTAGATCAAACCAAATAATGAAACCCTAAGCTAGAAAGCTTGGATTCCTTAACATTACTTATGAGATTTCAAGCTAGAAAGCTTGTATATTTGTTTAATGAAAACTAAAGTTACAAATTTAAAGTACAACAAATTAAAGAAGATTATAAGTTAATAAACTTGATTTTTTAATAATCTTTTTGTAGAAACCTCAAGCTAGAAAGCTTGGATTTCTAATGTTCTTGAAAATCTTTAAAGTAAAAAATTAGATCTTCAAGATACACGAAGATCATAAGCATAGGTTTTGATCTTTTAACATAGATAATGAGATCTTAAGCTATAAAACTTAGATCTAACAAAGTAATGAAGATTCAAAGCTAAAAAGCTTGAATCCTTCATGTTCTTAAAGATTTTCAAATAAAGTTTGAATCTACAAGATTTATGAAGATTCAAGTTACAAAACTTGAATATTTGATCATGATGATGATGATTTACGAATTAAGGAAAGAAAAGAAAGAAAAAGAAGCCAAGAACTTACAAGTTCTTCAAAGTTTTAGTGTGAGAAAACTTGAGAGAAAACTTAGAGAAAAGTGTGTGTGTTTTGAGAGAAATGAGAGTGAAGTAAAAAAAATGAAATGGTGGTGATGGTGTACATATGGCCGACGGTTTGGAGGCAAGCATGGGGGGACCATTTGCTTTGCATGGGTGGTGGTACAAGGTGATGCTAGCATGTTGGGTGGCATGGTGTATGGAGTTAAAATGTGTAAGTAGTAGTACATAAGCATGCTTAATCCTTGTCTTAATACTAAATGGGTTTTGTCTTATGTTACATGGGCTAACTAATCCATTAACTAGCCCACTAAAACTAGTCCATTAACTTGAGTAGGGTAGGCCTTTAATAAGCTAAGTCCAATAAGGTGTTAAGTCCATTAAGACTAACTAGTGTGCATTAGTAATACACTAAGCGTAATTAAGGAACCAACAAGTCAAGTAATTGTCATTAAGAAATAACAATTAATATTAAGTAATCATAACACTCCAATTATGGCAAAAGTTTAACGTGTACTAAATACGTAGCTTGTTTTAAACGACAAATGACACTAACGGTCGTAAAAGCATTCGGGGATCAAGTTAAGTGATTACGCACTTAATAACACGTAGTAAGATATTAACGAAAGTAATTAACATGAATAAATATCACATAATATAATATAGCTCAGGACGCACAAATACGCAGTTTCGTGAAAGTAATAAGTATAAATATAAGTCGAAAAAGTCGGGTCGTTACATAAACGCTACTTCTAGCAGCTTTTAGCTTTTAGTTTTTTTCCTCTCTTTAAAAACTTTAAGCTCCTCTAAGCAAACAGAGCTTTTTATTAAATAGTAGTTTTTTCATAAAAGCTAAAAGCTCTAAAAATCTCTAATAAACTCGTCGCTATACATAACCTAAGTCTTATGATATTAATAATATTAAATATTTAATTATTTTTCATGTGTCAACTTTTATAGAGTTGGTCATATATGACAATTTAATTATTTCTTAATATAAAGCAATCAAAATAATGACCTCTATGGAACTCACCATTGTAGTCCAGTAGTTATGTACTTTTGCATTGGGATGGGGTGGAAAGGTCTCAAGTAGGGATGGCAATGGATACTCGATCCAGTGGATATCCATCCGATCCACCCGATTATTCGTGGATATGGACGATCTAAATGGATATGGATATGGATGTGGATGAAAAAATTTCATCCATGGATGAACTCGCTTTCACCCGAAATAACTAAATATATAAATTTATCACTCAAATTAGTATCATTTATGTAGTGATATTTCATTAATTATATTCATATTCATCTTTCTTTATATTTTCTCTAAAAATATAACTTTCTTCTTATATTTTGTTTTGTTTAAATAATCAAATTTATTTATCGTACTTTGGTAGTTCAAATGTGATTCCATATAACTAAAAGTAAGCAACTTACATGTCGATATCTTTACACGTTTAATAGGTTATCTATTGAATATTTGTTATATAGATTAGTAAAATGTGACTATCGGTCGCATAAACTATTAAAAATATTACTTTTGATCGTATATAGTGAACCACCGCTTATAATTGTTAAAATTAAATAAATTTAAATGGATATGGATAATTATCCATTAACCCGCTTCACCCGATGGATATGGATATGGATGGATGAAAAGTAAAAAAATAAATGGATATGGATATGGATACGGCCTCACCGATCCATATCCGATCCATTGCCATCCCTAGTCTCAAGTTCGAGTCCCTCCCCTTAAAAATATTCGTGGGATTTATTTCCTGAAAGTCGGATTGCCCCGGGGAAGGGTTTACCGGCCCGTATTCAGGACCCAGGTCCGACCGCCTACCCCTCGGGATGGTATAAGGTTCGGATCCCTGTAATGCCCTTCGGGTTTCCTGCCCAAAAGTGCGTGCGTGCGTGACAAATTAGAGTATTCGATGCTAACAACTTGCCTTTCAAATAAAATAATGACCTCTATAAATAAAGTAATTTTTTCCGTAAACGCAAAAAACTTCACCCGTCTATTCATTTACCCATATATTCATTTGTATTAAAATTTAAGGATTATATATTGGGATACCACCCAAGTTTATCATTGTTTGTTTCTAGGTCACCCATATTTGAAAATGATTTTGTAGACTATCCAAATTTTTACTTTCGTGTTTATTGGTCATCCATATTTAAAAGTAATTTTGTAGGTCATTCGAGTTCGTGTCTTGTTTCATACGTATTAAATATGGCTAAAATCTCATCAGAAAAATGTAAAAAGTAACAATAGTAATCAAGTCTTTCTTGATTAACATTATTTATATAACGATTAGTTGTTAACAAATACACGAGTTTTTGCAATTTTTATATTTTTTCGAAGAGTTTTAGTCGAATTTGATATATGTGTAACAACAAACGAACTTCGATGGTCTACAAAATTATTTTCAAATACGGGTGACCTGCTAACACGAAAAGATATATTGTGTGTGGCCTACAAAATAATTTAAAATACGTGTGACCTACAAACATAAAAACACTAAACTTTGGTGACCTTGTGATATACAATCCCTAAAATTTAATTACTTAAATGTCAATTCATTAAAGTACAATGTTTTAAACAAATTTATTTACACACCATAAGAGGTGGGAAAACAACAAATTCTTCGTATAAAAAATGAATTCTTCAAATGATATATTATCAAATTGTTTAATTTGCCCTTTATTAAATGAGATATTTTAAATAAAGCAAGTTGTTTTAAGTAGTAATTATTAAAAGACAAAATTGCACGGTTGGCCATATAACTTTGTATCAAAAAGCATGAAAAACCCATTTTTTTTTTTTTTAGCGATAACCTTATGCTAACTTTTGTTAGTTTAGAGTTCATTAAGTTGTGTCAGGTGTGCCTCAAGTGAGGGTAAAATCGTCTAGTCACTTTTGTCTTTATTTAACTCAATCCCTCCCACATTCATCTTTGTCATTTATCCCCAATTGCAAACCCTAATTTCAAACAAACCAACAATTAATCTTTTTTGCCTCACGAAATGCTGATTCACCAGCTGAATCGATCCATCTTACCACATTGTCATAGCAATTCATGTATTTTTTTTAGCGTTAACGACTTTCTCCCATAGGAATTCCTACTGATATGCAGAATCTTTCTTCCCAAAGTAAGCCGAGATTTTTCCATGCTCATGTTAAGTGATTAAGATTATTATTTCAGCTTTTCAAAAAAAAATTATAAAAAATGATAATTGTATAAATAAGCAACACATATGAACAAGCTAGAGTAAAATTAAGATAGAAGTAGGTGCATCCAAAATATAAGGTTGGGTAAATGGTCAAAATGAAAGTGCCACGTATAACTGGGAAGGAGACTAATATTTCAAGAAGACTTTGGAAAGGTCTACGCTTTTATATATATTCGAGTGACCGGACGATTTTACCCTCACGTGAGGCACACCTGCCTCAACTTAACGGACTCTAAACTAACAGATGTTAGCAGAAGGTCATCGGTGCAAGATTTGGATAGATGAAGGTCAACCACGCTAAATAAATAGAAAAAAGGTTTTTCATGTTTTTTGATACAAAGTTAAGAGGCCAACGATGCAATTTTGTCTTATTAAAATAATTGACTTATTTAATGTTACTTTTTCATTAATAAGGAGAGCATACTTGGAACTTTAATGGTTTTTTGTGATCATTTAAAGTAAGAGACAATATTTTTTGAACAAACAAAAATAATAAGAGAGTATTGAATACGAGAAATCAAGCTACAATCTTTAACCTGGATAGGTTTAGCAGTTTTAGGAATGAAAGTAATAAAAGATGAATTCGTACTTGGATGGTGGGATGCATCTCAAGCGAATGCAAGGTTATGGTTACAGCCTTGATCACGTCTATCTTTTGAATGTCCCAAAAAGATTTATAAAATAGGAATGAGAAGCCATCCGGTATCAATAGGAACAACTAACAATAACACTAACACAAGTAAATAACTTTTAACTAATCTCCAAATATTTTAGATATTTCTCTTTGCGAGGTATTGATGTTCCATCGATCAACAGTGCTATTTGTGCAATGCATTCCGAGACTAAGGAGCATCCATATTTTACATGCGTTGTTGCGTATAATTTATGGTTAGTTCGAATATGGATTGGTAATATTATGCCTTTTTGTTACTCTTTGAACAATTGGAACGTTTGGTATGAAACTTTGTTGCCGATGTCCAAACTCCAAAGCAAGAATAATGTCTATGCTATTGCCTCTGCTTGTTTTTGGATGATTTGACATTATCAGAATGATGTTATCTTCAACGGAGGACGCTTAAGGGAAAGTTCAATATTCGATCAATTTCAAACTTTTTCTTTTTTCATGGATCAAATATAATGGATTAAATATAGAAGCAAATGTAATATGCCTTGAGACAATTGGCTTTTGAGGCCGTTGTAACTTTCTTTTTTATCCTCTTCTAGTAGCTTGCTAGAGAGGTTTATTTTATAAATAAATGATGTTGTTCCAAAGAAAAAAGTGTTTTCTAGTTAAAGCGTACATGGATTTACGAGATATTGGATTGTCAATGAGGTTTATTTGGTATAGAAATCCCTGAGATCAAAACAAAGATCAAGAAACTAAGGGGGAATATAAGTCAAGTCTTATGGCTCAATATGAAACCAATCGTTTAGACAAGGATACTTATGAGCAGTTTCGTAAAGTACGTAAACAATACTACATCATTTAATGGAAATGATCATACGAAGTTAACAAGTAAACTGATACCATTCATTCATTAGGTATATTCTTTAGCAACTCTAAAAGAGACTGCAACAAAGTTTCACATCTCAAAATCCCACGTGCTCTCAGCAGTTAGTCGTGGGACTTTTAGTCCATCATCCAAGTTGAAAAGCGCCAAAACCTAGCATAAGTTGTATAAGATTTGCGGTTAGTAAAGCAGTAAGCATGAAGATAATATATTTAGTAATTTTAAGTATCTACAAAACACACATGATTTCAGCATTATCAAGTTTTAAAATAATTAGTGGTTGCCATTGTCCAGATGGGTTCATAATATATGTTCCATCCCTTTGAGACACTGCAGATGCAGAATATAACTAGAAAACTCTTATATTTTTCCTCCAATAGGTGGCAATTTAAAAAAAAATGAAGAACTAGCACGAAATCTGATGATGGAGTCAGGGGTTGGCATAATTAATTTATAGAAACTTGAACTAAGAGGCTTTTTCTATTAAAATTATCAGCTTCAAGAACATACTGTACAACATTTCAAAGAAAATCACATGGTCCACCCAAGAAGGATCCGAAACGATGATATACATATAAACAACCAGTTTAAGTAAACATTGGGCCCCCTATATAAAAAGATTGAAATGTACTTATTTTCTCGGCATAAAAACGTGCTTTAAGTAACATGAGTTCATCGACTTATTGGTAATCATAAGAGACACTCCATATAGGTAAGATATAGAGTTGCTAACGAAACACTTACAAGAAAAAGGAAACAAAAGCATGCATATGAGAAGTGGGGCCTGGAGCATGTCTAGCGTTATGTTTTATATATACGGCTAGGCCGCATTCTTTCTATATGAGTAGTATATCCAAGTAAAATAGGTCAATATGGTTAAAGGATGCAACTTTATAGCCATGTTTACGAGTCATCATTATAAGAATATATAATACAATAACATGGAAAGAACATCTTAAAAATGCTTAACCTTTTAAAAGTCCAAAAAAAGCTGACAAATCTCCTTTTAAAGTGCAAGTGAGGTGTTTAAAGTATATGGATACCCTTACTACTATTAAGGCAGGCAACAAAACAATTAAAATAAAGAAACCATGGCGTATTACCTTGTAGGATCCAATAAACTTTGACTTAGTTGACCAATCCACTGCCAAATTCTGGTTGGATGTCTGATAAGTAGCCTTTAACACATGATCTGCATAAACCTTTCTAGAAACCGCAAAATCCCAAGAATCTTTGGCCAAATCATAGCTGGGCTCAAATGTAGTCAGCCCTTCATGAACATAAGTGTACTTAAACTTGCAGTTACCTGAACCAAGCACGTGATTAGCCGATACCTTATTGGCTGAATCAATTACTAGTGTTCCATCAAGCATAGTCCGTTGATCTCCCCTGCTGTGACTGTAAACCAAGTTTAAAGGTTTGTCTGAAACTTTGACTGTGTTCATGAACATAAACCTGAAGTCCTGAAAATCCCGACCAAAAAATGAGTTCTTGAACAAGAGACGTTACACTTACAATAAGTCAATAATACAGAGAGTCTAAATCTAAAAATAAACATATATAGACATATGTGTATACATACATTCTACGTAACCAACTGAAACAATAAAACACATTGACTTAAAGCAGTCACCAACCACATATTATATTTGTCACCGTGTACAAAGCCTGTTGTGCATATGTCGCTTAAAACTGTTCGTAAACAACATTCTGAAGTTCAGGGGCGCTAAAGTGCAACTCAAATATAAATTTAAAGTACACACAAATACTTTTTACAGAAAACAAAAACAGACTTATAGACTTTGATTTAAGTCTATAAAACACATTGACTTGCAGTCACCAACCACATATTATATTTGTCACAGTGTACAAAGCCTATGGTGCGTATGTTGCTTTGGTAAACAACATTCTAGAGTTCAGTGGTGCTAAATTGCAACTCAATTATAAACTTAAAGTACACACAAATACTTTAATCAGAAAGCAGAAACAAACTTATCGACATAAACATATACGGAATATTTGCTAGCATTACATGTACACAGACTTGATATGCAGCCTAATTGCCTTTTTAAATACGGAAAAAAGAAAACTACAATCAGACTCGATTAATCGTGCAAAAGAATAGCTCAGATACCTTTAATTGTTTAAAAAAGGCATAGAGCTCGAAATGAGCAGTTTAATGGAAGTTGTTTAGGTTTTATATGTCATTCTTCATTTTGAACAAAATCCTGATGTTATGTAGTGCCAACAAAATGCAATTCATTATGTGTTTCAGTGTGTATATAAAGTGTAAAATAATATAGATATACATAGATATATATATAGATATAACTTTTGCATACAATACCTAGATTTGATAATACAGCACAGCATCAATAAAAGCAATATCATCAACAAACATAACATAAATTCACATACATAGCCATAATCTAAAATTAATTCTAAAATTGAACCATAAACCTAATATAAACACACACACACACACACTCACAGAACTTGTACATATAGAGTCATCAAATTCATCAATATATATAATTACACATGAATATGATTATAGGTATATGTATTTGATCTAACAGTAACTACCTTTTTGGGGACATTATAGTCGATGGTAAAGGATCCAGGTTTTTCAACGGCTAAAGCTAAGCCGTTTAAGCTAGGGCCGTTGACGACAGTCGCATCAGTCATAGAAGCGCGTAGTTTGACATCGCCGGCGTTGAAAGCGACGGTGACGGCGGAAGCGGCGGTGGCTTTATCGGCGTCGTATTTAGCTTTAAAAGACGCCTTCATTTTGAGTTTGGTGATAAAAGGATGACTGCGTGGATACTTTTTGAAGAAATTAAGTTATCGTTTTCTCCGACCATTATTTTGATTTTGTTTGGTAGAGAAAATATGATGATTTTTTACTTTATTTTTTTTATTTTTTTTCTTCTTCTATTTATAGCTAATTAAATAATTTTTTGAGTATAACTTTAAAGGTTATGATCAGACAAATATTCTTTTTCGATGTATTTTACTTATGCACATAAAACCTAACAAATCCTAGCATCGTTCGGTGTATATTGGGATCATTATAGCTGAGGACGACATTTTTTGCTCTTAAGTTTGGTTGATTTTTCTTTTAGTTATGTGGTTTTGAGAATGTCTAACGTAAAGGTACATGAGTGTTATTTTGGTTTATCACGGGTGGTTGGCTCTTTGCTTGCGCAAGAACTGCCACCAGACATTCCTTTCGAGTTCGGTTTTCAATACCTTTTGGCTCTATTGATTGAGGCAACATCAACCGTCGATTTATTAGCGTTTTGACTGCCGCTTAGAGTCTAAATTGAATCAGACAGACTTTAAACTCATGAAAATTTGATTCCACCATTTTCATGTCGTCTCTTTTATTTTATTTTTTATTTTCTTATTTTTATTTTTATTTCAGTTTTAATTTTTTTATTTTTTATTTCCGGAGGTCCTCACGGAAGCAATCTCTCTACTCTGGAGTGGAGAGATAGATGACTTTATCTTCCGGTGGGTGGAGAATTTTTTCTTGACTCATAGTTAGAGAAACGACTTATTTTCTATTATAAGGCAGATGAATTATTGTCTACATCTCACATCTCTCAAATCTCACATGTATGATATTGGAAAGGTTGCAAAGATCGTAAAAATCGGTCGAGTTCTCGCCGAGAAATCGTTTTAGAGTTGCTGTCGAGTTCTCATTTTGAAATCGGCTTAAAATTGGTCAACGGCCGGTTTAATCGGTCAACGATCAATAAATTGAGTTTCTCGGCCAAAAATCGGTCAAATCTCGGTCAAACCGTCAAATCTCGTTCAATCTCGGGTATCATAAAAATTATCCTAAAATTCAACGAAAGTCAACCACTGAGAACTCCCCGAGTTCTCCCGGAGTTCTCCGAGAACTCCTAGAAATGATCCCGCCGAGAACTTCCCGAGTTCCGATTTCTTCGACCTTGGATATTGGGTATTGTTGTTGCACATAAACCCTAACAAATATATTTGTTTTTGTTCAAAAAAAGATATTACAAGAAAAACAAAAAATATTTGTTATGGTTTATATGCAGAAATTAAAGTACAACAACAAAGAAAATCTAACCATAAAATATTGTGAATATAAAGGTAGAAAAGAAATCGTGTTAGGTGGTAGGTGTGTTTTGAGGAAACATGTTACTCGTGTGTGTTTAGAAATTTTGAACAAATAATGTTTTGAGATTTTTTTTTAATAAAAAGTCATTAGAAACTATCATTCATTATACTTCTGTTTATAATCTTCTATATTATCTAATAAATCTCTATAATAATGATGTCCTAACTAATAATTATTTAAGCTTAAAAAAATTAAAAATAAAGAAAACAATTCTAAACCTTTATGTTGATATTATTAAAATAACTAATTGTATTTAACAAAAATATTAACATGTTAATTGTATAATATATGAAGCATTATGTACAATCTTATAATAAAACAATCACATGACCATATGTACAATATTTGAAGCATTATGTACAATCTTATAATAAAACACACACATTACTATATGTACAATATTTGAAACATTATGTACAACCTTATGATAAAACACCTTCATGATCATATGTATAATATTTGAAATATTATGTACAACCTTATGATAAAATACTCCTATGACCATATGTACAAACTTTAAAATAAATTGTACAATTTTTTATAAAACACCCATGAACACATGTACAAACTTTGAAGCATTTGTACAACATTCGTATGATAATTGTATTTTAATTTTAAAACAATTTCAAAAGACATTTGTTATTACTAATAATTAATATTAAAAATATAAATACTCAATTTTTAAGCAAACTTTATTATTATTATTATTAGTAATTGTTTATTATTATTATTATTATTATTATTATTATTATTATTATTATTATTATTATTATTATTATTATTATTATTGTTGTTGTTGTTGTTGTTGTTGTTGTTGTTGTTGTTGTTGTTGTTGTTGTTGTTATTATTATTATTATTATTATTATTCAAGTATAGATTCTCATTACATGATTAATTACGTTACTTATGTATGCAAAACACGTCTCATAAAAGGTTGTAATGTAGGCTTTTATGACAAGAAAAATAGTAATTGTGATGAAAATTGAAAGAGGTTGTTGGGAGAATAAATGTAGTTCATTTATTCTGACCAAGTTAAGTACATCAATATATTTGTAACAGACAGAAACTCGAGCTATATGTAAGATGACAGTTTTGCCCTTAGGGTTTATTATGTGCCTTATTGTGTTTTTAATTTATATTAATACTTAATGTTATCTGATTATTTGGTTAAGATCAGTTTGTGGCAAGCGTCACATAATAGGTTTGTTTACTTAATTTGGACTCCGTTAGGGCCGCATAACGAAGTATAGAAGATATCAGATAACTGATAAATACCCGTGTGAGGTGGGGTATGGGGTTTTAACCCATTAAGTGTGACTAGCTGCTTCTTTTCCTCGTTTCTTTCTTTCTCTAGAAACTTTACCAAACACTATTGTACCTAACATCCTCTCATTTTGAAACCCTAAAGTGCTAAATCTTGATATTGGGTGTTGAATTGTGTTTGTAATCAGTGTCTAGTGATTTCAAGAGTTCGAACAAGGAAAGATTTTTTGTCAATTTGGATCAAATTGGGTGTTTATGTTAGGTTTTATCAAATAGTGATTTTTGTGTCAAATTTCTCAAATTTGTTGTTGTTTTAATGTAATATGTAGCGACCCGACAAAATTGTCGTTGACAGCGCCGTCTACTTAGGTCCCGTTACGTGGTCATAAGTCTTTAAATAACGTTTGACCAAAAGTATGTCGCATTCATTTTATAAGTAAAGATGTTTCAAGGTTTACAAAAGTAGTTCAACGACTAGTTACATTACAATGTTAACGTACAAATGAAACCTATGCGACATGATTTAGTAAAGTCAAAAGACGCTTCACGTATGCATGTATACTCGACATCCAAGCAAATATGAAAATAGAGTGCGGAAGCATGTATCACTTAGCGTTCAAGGACCTGAGAAAACATATAGAAAACTGTCAACGAAAAACGTTGGTGAAATCATAGGTGTAATAGTAAACGTTGTTTTTGAACCACAAGATTTTGTATTGCCATAACGTTGATTATCTAAATTGTTTTCATTCCAAAGTTGTTATACGTTTGTGGAGCACCCAATTATCAAGACTTAACTGTTCACGAACCCCGTTATCATAGTGTTAGAACTTACACTATATACTCGAAAATATATTTCATCCGCTAACGGTAGGGGACAGTCCGAATGAGGGTTTATCAAGCCCATGTGATCACATAACATAAGTTCACGTTTACACCCTGCAAGTGTAACTAATGATAATTGAATTGAGGCATTTTTGTTCTAACTCGCACGTGGAATGTTTGTTTTCGTACTTGTGTTCAAAGCATAAAAGTATGATATGTATATGTTTCTCATCCCATAGTTTAAAGAGTAAAAGTTGTTGAAAAGGTGTGACTATGATCTCACCTTGATTGCACGGATATAAATGTACTTCACAAAGTAACGTGTGCAAGAACGAATGCTAGTCTTGACATAAACAATTAGGTTGTATCAATATCGGTAAACACGGTCGGTCAAAGTTGTTCAATTAGTCCTATGGCTCGTTATGACTCGATTATATAACATGTGAATCAAGTTGTCAAGTTTCATGCAAGAAACAAGTATACAAGAAGATTAGAACGGTTTAAATAAGTATTGGTTAAGTTTGAACAAAAGTCAACTTTGGTCAAGTCAAAGTCAACGAAAAAGTCAACACGTTCGGGTCGGGTCTCGAACTATTTTTCTGAGGTTTTTAATCATATATAAGCATGTTAGAACAAATTACATGGTAATCGGAGGTGGGTAGCATAGTTAGAATTTTTTGTAAAAGTGCCAAGGTGAACAGCCGCTGAACACGGCTTATGTCGCGCCACGACATAGGATGGCCGCGCCGCGGCAATCAACTGGAGCTGGTGCCTGGCTCGTTTCAAAAGTCTAAGTCCCAAACCAAATTTCATTCAAACACAATTAACGAACCGTAAACATTCAAGACACGTATCTTATATCGTTGGAAAGGTAATTTGACGAGGAACACAACAAAACACATTTCATCAATCAAAAATCAAAATTTATAATAATCAAATCCAAATTGAAAGTTCATTAAATGTCCACCATAAATGCTTTCAAGTTCATAAATGCACTTTGATGATTCGGGAATTAAATGCACACATGTGATACGCCGTTTCGTAGGTAATTACGCATACAATACAACTAAACACTTACAAACAATATTGCAAAGCATTCAATGCATCAAAAGTTTATTTTACTTCTATTAAACCCTAACTCAAAATCACAAATTTAACAATTATGTTTATGAAGCTTTTCCATGTCAACCTACATACCAAATTGAAGCTAGTGATGCTAGTAACACATTTAATACATGCACTTTTAACATCTAACAACATATAAACATCCAAAACTCAAAATCAAGCACACCCATTTCAAGTTCATGCTAGTTACTCAAAATAACAAGATCGAGCATATGATTAACATATCCATGTTAGACTTGAGCCATAGACACTAATTAATACACTTTTAAGTTTAAAAGATCAAGAACAAGAAATTTAGTATTTTTAGAAAGTTACCCAAATGTAATGAAGTTGGTATGGATTCGAAGAGGAAGATGCAAGGATTCCAAATATGTAATTTTTTTGAGTTGATGCTTGCTAGATTTGAAATGGATGATGAATCTTTGATTTGGTGCTTGAGAGAATAAAGTGGAAGTAGTAAAAGAGTGAGGAGGTGAATGAGTGAAAGAGATGATGGTTTGACCATTTGACTGAAATGTCCCGTTCATATTGATTATAAACGTTCCATATTAATTGATTTCGTCGCGAAGTTTTGACCTCTATATGAGACGTTTTTCAAAGACTGCATTCATTTTTAAAACAACCATAACCTTTATTTTATCGATAAAGGTTTAAAAAGCATTACGTAGATTATCAAATAATGATAATCTAAAATATACCTTTTACACACGATCATTATATAATGGTTTACAATAAGAATATATTACATCAAAAATAAGTTTCTTGAATGCAGTTTTTACACAATATCATACAAGCATGGACTCCAAATCTTGTCCTTATTTTAGTATGCAACAGCGGAAGCTCTTAATAATCACATGAGAATAAACA
Source organism: Rutidosis leptorrhynchoides (assembly GCF_046630445.1). Lineage (NCBI taxonomy): Eukaryota > Viridiplantae > Streptophyta > Magnoliopsida > Asterales > Asteraceae > Rutidosis > Rutidosis leptorrhynchoides. The sequence goes on from NC_092334.1 coordinate 672,978,146, forward strand.
TGCTTAAAACGTCAACAAAAATATTGGTGAGTTATAGGTTTAACCTATATATTATCAAATCATAATAATAGACCACAAGATTTCATTTTTATAACACATCTCATATCAGGCATTTCGCAAACTGCATAGAGATAAAAATAATTCATATATTGAACACCAGGTAACCGACGTTAACTTAATGCATAGAATATCCCCAAAACAGAACCTCTTGTCCGTATAATAATCTCGAAGTACTAAACCATCCATAACCTGAATGGGGGTTGTTAAGCCCAATAGATCTATCTTTAGGATTCTCGTCAATTAGGGGCCATTTCCCTAATTCTTAGGTTACCAGACTTGAAGGGCGATATTCGGTTTAATAATCCAACCATAGAATGTAGTTTTGCGTACTCGTGTCTATTTTGTAAAACATTTATAAAGCTGCATGTATTCTCATCTCAAAAAAAATATTAGATTGTAAAAGTGGGACTATAACTCACTTTCACAGATTTTTACTTTACCGGAAGTAAGACTTGGTCACTGGTCGATTCACGAACCTATAACAAATATGTATGTATGTGTATATATATATATATATCAAAGTATGTTCAAAATATATTTACAACATTTTTATTACGTTTTAATGATTTGAGTTTGTTAAGTCAGCAGTCCTCGTTAGTAACCTACAACTAGTTGTCCACAGTTAAATGTACAGAAATAAAGCAATATATATTATCTCGAATCAATCCACGACCCAGTGTCTACAAGTCTCAGACTCGATCACAACTCAAAGTATATATATTATTTTGGAATCAACCTCAACCATGTATAGCTAACTCAAACATTACTGCATATAGAGTGTCTATGGTTGTTCCGAAATATATATATAGATGGGTCAATATGATATGTCAAAACATTGTATACGTGTCTATGGTATCCCAAGATTTCATAATATGTATAATACAATATAATTTAGTTAGGATATGTTTAGTCTAGGTTTGTTACAAAATTTTCGTAGCTAAAACTAGCAAATTTATCCAATTTTGTTTTACCCGTCATTTCTTCGTTTCAAATCCGTTTTGAGTGATTCAAGTTGCTATGGTTTCATATTGAACTTAAGTTTATGAATCTAAAGAGAAAAAGTATAAGTTTATAGTCAGAAATACAGGTTACAAGTCAATATTATAAGAGGTAGTCATTTCAGTCGAAAGAACGACGTCTTGATGACCATTTTGGAAAACATACTTCCACTTTGAGTTTAACCATGATTTTTGGATATAGTTTCATGTTCATAATAAAAATCATTTTCCAAGAAGAACAACTTTTAAATCAAAGTTTATCATAGTTTTTAATTAACTAACCCAAAACAGCCCGCGGTGTTACTACGACGACGTATGTCCGGTTTTACGGTATTCTTCGTGTTTCCAGGTTTTAAATCATTAAGTTAGCATATCATATAGATATAGAACATGTGTTTAGTTGATTTTAAAAGTCAAGTTAGAAGGATTAACTTTATTTGCAAACAAGTTTAGAATTAACTAAACTATGTTCTAGTGATTACAAGTTTAAATCTTCGAATAAGATAGGTTTATATATATGAATTGAATGATGTTATGAACATCATTACTACCTTAAGTTTAGTAGGTAAACCTACTGGAAGTTACAAGAAATAATCTAGCTTCAAAAGATTCTTGGATGGCTTGAAAGTTCTTGAAGTAGAATCATGACACGAAAACAAGTTCAAGTAAGATTTCTGCTCGAATTAAGATTGTTATAGTTATAGAAATTGAATCAAAGTTTGAATATGAGTATTATCTTGAATTATAGAGATAACCTACTGTAAGTAACAAAGGTTTCTTGATCTTGGATGATTACTTGGAATGGATTAGAAAGCTTGAAAGTAATCTTGCAAACTTGAAAGTGTTCTTGGTTTTATGAAACTAGAACTTATAGAATATATGAAGAACACTTAGAACTTGAAGATAGAACTTGAGAGAGATCAATTATATGAAGAAAATTGAAGAATGAAAGTGTTTGTAGGTATTTTTGATCGTTGGTATATGGATTAGATATAAAGGATGTGTAAGTTTGTTTTCATGTAAATAATTCATGAATGATTTATAATATTTTTTGTAATTTTGTGAGATATTTCATGCTAGTTGCTAAATGATGGTTCCCACATGTTTAATGACTCACATGGGCTGCTAAGGACCTAATCATTGAAGTGTATATACCAATAGTATATACATCTAGAAGCTGTGTATTGTATGAGTACGAATACGGGTGCATACGAGTAGAATTGTTGATGAAAATGAATGAGGATGTAATTGTAAGCATTTTTGTTAAGTATAAGTACTTTGATATGTGTCTTGAAGTCTTTAAAAAGTGTACTAATACATATTAATACACTACATGTATATAATTTTAACTGAGTCGTTAAGTCACCGTTAGTCGTTACATGAAAGTGTTGTTTTGAAACCTTTAAGTTAACGATCTTGTTAAATGTAACTAATCCATTGTTATAGTACTTAAATAAGATGTTAAATTGTTATTTTATCATAATAACATGGTGTATAAATATATCTTAACATCATATATATATGTTAAAATACTATTACAACGATAATCGTTATGTATATATATTGTTTCGAAATTCTTAAGTTAGTAGTCTTGTTTTACATATGTAGTTCATTGTTAATATACTTAATGATATATATAATTATCATTTTATCATGTTAAATATAGTGTAACAATATCTTAATATGATACATATGTATTTAGTAAGAAGTTGTTATAACGATAATCGTTATATATATCGTTTCGAGTTTCATAATTCAATATTCTCATTTTTATGTATATCACACATTGTTAATATACCTAGTGAGATTCTTACATAACATAATCTCATGTTAACCATATATATATCCATATATATAACATCATGTCATTTTTATAAGTTTTAACGTTCGTGAATCGCCGGTCAACTTGGGTGGTCAATTGTCTACATGAAACTCATAACAAATAATCAAGTCTTAACAAGTTTGATTGCTTAACATGTTGGAAACATTTAATCATGTTAATATTAAATATCATTTAATATATATAATTTTGGAAAAGTTCGGGTCACTACAGTACCTACCCGTTAAATAAATTTCGTCCCAAAATTTTAAGCTGTAGAAGGTGTTGACGAATCTTCTGGAAATAGGTGCGGGTATTTCTTCTTCATCTGATCTTCATGCTCCCAGGTGAACTCGGGTCCTCTACGAGCATTCCATCGAACCTTAACAATTGGTATCTTGTTTTGCTTAAGTCTTTTAACCTCACGATCCATTATTTCGACGGGTTCTTCAATGAATTGAAGTTTTTCGTTGATTTGGATTTCGTCTAATGGAATAGCGAGATCTTCTTTAGCAAAACATTTCTTCAAATTCGAGACGTGGAAAGTGTTATGTACAGCCGCGAGTTATTGAGGTAACTCAAGTTGGTAAGCTACTGGTCCGACACGATCTATAATCTTGAATGGTCCAATGTACCTTGGATTTAGTTTCCCCCATTTACCAAATCGAACAACGCCTTTCCAAGGTGAAACCTTAAGCATGAACATCTCTCCAATCTCAAATTCTATATATTTTCTTTTACTGTCCGCGTAGCTCTTTTGTCGACTCTGGGCGGTTTTCAATAGTTGTTGAATTTGGATGATTTTCTCGGTAGTTTCTTGTATTATCCCTGGACCCGTAATCTGTCTATCCCCCACTTCACTCCAACAAATCGGAGACCCGCACTTTATAAAGTGCTTCAAACGGCGCCATTTCAATACTCGAATGGTAACTGTTATTGTAGAAAAATTCTGCTAACGGTAGGTGTCAATCCCAACTATTTCCGAAATCGATAACACATGCTCATAGCATGTCTTCAAGGGTCTGTATCGTCCTTTCACTTTGCCCATCAGTTTGTGGATGATAAGTAGTACTCATGTCTAGACAAGTCCCCAATGCTTGTTGCAGTGTCTGCCAAAACATTGAAACAAATCGGCCATCCCTATCAGAGATAATAGAGATTGGTATTCCATGTCTGGAGACAACTTCCTTTAAATATAACTGCGCCAACTTCTCCATTTTATCATCTTCTCTCATTGGCAGAAAGTGTGCTGATTTGGTAAGACGATTGACTATTACCCAAATAGTATCATAACCACTTGCAGTTTTTGGCAATTTAGTAATGAATTCCATGGTAATATTTTCCCATTTCCATTCTGGGATTTCAGATTGTTGAAGTAGACCTGATGGTTTCTGATGTTCAGCTTTAACCTTAGAACACGTCAAACATTCTCCTACATATCTCGCAATATCGGCTTTCATACCCGGCCACCAAAAATGTTTCTTGAGGTCCTTGTACATCTTTCCCGCTCCGGGATGTACTGAGTATCTGGTTTTATGTGCTTCCCCAAGTACCATTTTTCTCACATCTCCAAACTTTAGTATCCAAATTCTTTCGGCTCCATACCGGGTTCCGTCTTCTCGAATATTAAGGTGTTTCTCTGATCCTTTGGGTATTTCATTCTTCAAATTCCCTTCTTTTACGACACCCTGCTGCGCCTCCTTTATTTGAGTAGTAAGGTTAGTACGAATAATTATATTCATAGCTTTTACCCGCATAGGTTCTCTGTCCTTTCTACTCAAAGCGTCTGCTACCACATTCGCCTTTCCTGGATGGTAACGAATCTCGAAATCATAATCATTCAATAACTCAATCCACCTACGCTATGTTTAGTTGTTTCTGATTAAATATGTGTTGGAGACTTTTGTGATCGGTATATATAATACTTTTGACCCCATATAAGTAGTGCCTCCAAGTCTTTAATGCAAAAATAATCGTGCCTAATTCCAAATCATGCGGCGTATAATTCTGCTCGTGAATCTTCAATTGTCTAGATGCATAAGCAATTACCTTCGTTCGTTGCATTAATACACAACCGAGGCCTTGCTTTGAGGCGTCATAATATATCACAAAATCATCATTCCCTTCAGGAAATGATAATACATGTGTCGTAGTTAACTTTTTCTTCAACAATTGAAACGCTTTCTCCTGCTCATCCTTTCATTCAAATTTCTTCCCTTTATGCGTTAATGCAGTTAAGGGTTTTGCTATTTTGGAAAAATCTTGGATGAATCTTCTGTAGTAACCAGCTAGTCCTAAAAATTGGCGTATATGCTTCGGAGTTTTCGGGGTTTCCCATTTTCAACGGTTTCAATCTTTGCCGGATCCACCTGAATACCTTCTTTATTCACTATGTGACCGAGAAATTGAACTTCTTCCAACCAAAATGCACACTTTGAAAACTTAGCGTACAACTTTTCTTTCCTCAAGAACTCTAGCACTTTTCTCAAATGTTCTTCGTGCTCTTGATCATTCTTTGAGAAGATAAGTATGTCATCGATGAAAACAATGAAAAACTTGTCAAGATATGGTCCACACACTTGGTTCATAAGGTCCATGAACACATCTGGTGCATTAGTCAAACCAAATGGCATAACCATAAACTCGTAATGACCGTAACGCGTCCTAAAAGCTGTTTTCGGAATATCATCCTCCTTCACCCGCATTTGATGATATCCGGAACGTAAATCAATCTTCGAATAAACTGACGTACCTTGTAGTTGATCAAATTAGTCGTCGATTCTTGGTGGGTAACGATTCTTGATGGTAAGTTTGTTCAACTCTCGGTAGTCGATACACAACCTGAATGTACCATCTTTCTTCTTGACAAACAAAACAGGAGCTCCCCATGATGATGTGCTTGGTCGAATGAAACCACGCTCTAAGAGTTCTTGTAATTGGCTTTGGAGTTCCTTCATTTCACTGGGTGCGAGTCTGTATAGAGCACGAGCTATTGGTACAGCTCCTGGTACGAGATCTATTTGAAATTCAACAGATCGGTATGGAGGTAGTCCCGGTAATTCTTTCGAAAATACATCGGAAAATTCTTTTGCGACGGGAACATCATTGATATTCTTTTCTTCGGGTTTGACTTCTTCGATGTGTGCTAGAACAACATATCAACCTTTTCTTATTAGTTTTTGCGCCTTCAAATTACTAATAAGATTTAGCTTCGCGTTGCTCTTTTCTCCGTACACCATTAAGGGTTTTCCTTTTTCTCTTACAATGCGAATCACATTTTTGTAACATACGATTTCCGCTCTCTCCTTTTTCAACCAGTCCATGCCGATTATCACATCAAAACTCCCTAACTCTACTGGTATCAAATCAATCTTAAACATTTCACTAACCAGTTTAATTTCTAGCTTCTGACATATCTTATCTGCTGTAATTAATTTACCGTTTGCTAATTCGAGTAAAAATTTATTATCCAAAGGCATCAATGGACAACTTATTTTAGCACATAAATCCTTACTCATATAGCTTCTATCCGCACCCGAATCAAATAAAACATAAGCAGATGTATTGTCAATAAGAAACGTACCCGTAACAAGCTCCGGGTCTTCCTGCGCTTCAACCGCATTAATGTTGAAGACTCTTCCTCAGCCTTGCCCATTACTATCCCCCTGATTTGGACACACATTTTTGTAATGGCCCTTCTTCCCACATCCGAAACAGGTAATGTCGGCATAACTTGTTCCGGCATTATTTGTTCCCTTAGCCATTGATCCGTAGATTTCGCACTTTGTCGTACCATGGCCATTTCTTTTACACTTAGTACACACTGCCGTATAGAGCCCAGTCGGATGGTATCCTTCACACCTCTGACATGGTTTCTGCCTCTTGTTGTTATTGTTGGGATTATTGTTGTTGCGGTTGTTATTGTTGTTGAAACGGTTGTTGTAGTTGTTGCTGGGGTGGTTGTTGTTGTTGCGTTTGTTGTTGCGAAAATTGGTGCGATTGTAGTTGTGATTGTTGTGTTGATTGTTAAAATTGTGACCCTTGTCACTGGTTTCTTCCCACTTTCTCTTGATTTGTTTCGTGTTGGCTTCTTCGGCCGTCAGCTCTTTAACTCTTTCCTCAATCTGATTTATGAGTTTATGAGCCATTCGACTCGCCTTTTGTATGGAAGCAGGCTCGTGTGAACTTATATCTTCTTGGATCCTTTCTGGTAACCCTTTTACAAATGCGTCGATTTTCTCCTCTTCATCTTCGAACGCTCTCTGGCATAATAAGCATAACTCCGTGAATTGTCATTCGTATGTGGTAATATCGAATCCTTGGGTTCGTAATCCCTTAAGCTCTACTTTTAGCTTGTTAACCTCGCTTCTGGGACGATACTGCTCAGTCATCAGATGTTTGAATGCTGACCACGGTAGTGCGTACGCAGCATCTTGTCCCACTTGTTCTAGATAGGTATTCCACCATGTTAACGCAGTACCTGTGAAGGTATGCGTAGCGTACTTTACTTTTTCTTCTTCAGTACACTTACTTATGGCAAACACCGATTCAACCTTTTCGGTCCACCATTTCAATCCGATTGGACCCTCGGTTCCATCAAATTCCAGAGGTTTACAGGTAATGAATTCTTTGTAGGAGCATCCTACACGATTTCTTGTGGCGTTATTTGCATTGCTAGATTCAGAGTTATTGTTGTTGTTTTGCATTGCAGCCTGTACTGCGGCTATGTTTGCTGCAAGGAAAACACGGAAGTCTTCCTCGCTCATGTTCAAATTCTGACGAGTCATCGGTGCCATTTCCTTCAAAAATAGCCCAAAAGAATTAAGTTAATCATATAGAATATTAAGAGTAGTCAATAGTATTTCGTAGCATAATATGAACTCATTTATAAAAGCTTTTTCTTCATATTAGCATTTTATAGTTTTAATTCGGGTAGTACCTACCCGTTAAGTTCATACTTAGTAGCTAATATACCATTCAACTACTACAATTCTATATGAAAAACTGATTATAATAATATTTCGCGTTCAAACTTTTATACAAAAATTTACAAACTTACAATACCGCTATTATACATATAGCATGAAGTATAGCACACAATCACTTTGATACAAAATAGTTGTGATAACAATCGTAGTTAATACGCAAGTTATTCAGCAAAGGCAATAAAAACACGTAATTCATAAGTTCAGAAACAAGTCATGCATTCTGGTTTTACTAAGACTACTTCCCATCCTTGGTCTTGTAGAAAATAACCGTTATGACCGTTGGCTAGGCAGCATGTTATAACATCGTCAAAAGGACGAGGGTTTCGTAATGCCCAACAGCCCCGTAATAATCTAAAAACCTTGTTTCTCACCACAACTACTGAATCCGTCACTTGTGGGAATGTTTTATTTAACAGTCGTAATCTGATGTTCTTTTTCTCACTTTGGTGAAAAGCGAACATCACTAACCCGTAAGCATAACATGCTTCTTTATGTTGCAGGTTAGAAGCTCTTTCTAACTCATGAAGTCCTAGGTTGGAATATGTTGAGTCAAAATAGGTTCTCAACCCGTAGTGGAAAATTGCATTTGGGTTCCCCGCATTTAACGCTTTAAAGAAAACACGGCGTAACTTGCGCTGTCCCCAATGTGTCCCCAATGTGATATACCCCAACGTTCATCAAATGTTCTACACACTAATTTTGCAGTAAATAATTGTGCCGACGAATTCTGACCGACTTTAGACAAGATTTCATCAATCATGTCCCCGGGTAGGTCTTCTAAAATTTTTGGTTGTCTATCCTTAACATCCATTTTTGTTTTTATACTGTAAAAATAGACGAGAGTTAGATTCGTAAAAGATAATTATCAAATAATACAAGCAATTTTCACATACAACAAGAAAAGTATAAGCACACTTATTTTACATATTTTACACCTCATGATTACAACTCTTTATTCCGACTCACTAGTTTCTTCCTCTTCGGACCTGTTTTGTTTTGCTAATTTTCTAGGGATATATGATGTTCCTCTAATACGAGCCGCTGTTTTCACAAATGGTTTAGAAAAACCTGGTGGCTTAGAGGTTCTCGGGTTATTGTTACAACTTAAAAAATACGGGTGTTGACGATACATATAAAGTTCATCGGGGTTGGAATCAGGTTTCTCTATTTTGATGCCCTTTCCCTTATTATTTTCTTTTGCTTTTTCAAATTGGGTCGGGGTAATTTCTATAACATCATCGAAATCCTCATCGGGATCCGATTCATCGAAAAATTGGTAATCTTCCCAATATTTTGCTTCCTCGGCGGAAATGCCATTGTCCATTATTAATTTTGGTCCATTAGTTGAGGGTTTTCTTTTATTTGTCTGTTTTTCTGTGGTTCCTAATATTTCCTCCTCCGGAACCTCTTCTTCCGGTTCCTCCTCTTCCGGTTCCTCTTCTTCCGTTTCCTCTTCTTCCGGTTCCTCTTCGAGAATTTGTGAATCTTCTCAAACTATATTTGACTCTTCATTATTATTAGGTGAGTCGATGGGATTTGTACTAGAGGTAGACATCTAACACACAATATCAAACACGTTAAGAGATTAATATATCACATAATATTTACATGTTAACAAAATATAGTTTCCAACAAAAATGTTAAGCAATCGTTTTTCAAGTAAACACGGTCGAAGTCCAGACTCACTAATGCATCCTACATACTCGATAAGACACACTAATGTAAATTTCTGGTTCTCTAAGACCAACGCTCGGATACCAACTGAAATGTCTCGTTCATATTGATTATCAATGTTCCATATTAATTGATTTCGTCGCGAGGTTTTGACCTCTATATGAGACGTTTTTCAAAGACTGCATTCATTTTTAAAACAACCATAACCTTTATGTTATCGATAAAGGTTTAAAAAGCATTACGTAGATTATCAAATAATGATAATCTAAAATATATCGTTTACACACAACAATTACATAATGGTTTACAATAAGAATATATTACATCAAAAATAAGTTTCTTGAATGCAGTTTTTACACAATATCATACAAGCATGGACTCTAAATCTTGTCCTTATTTTAGTATGCAATAGCGGAAGCTCTTAATAATCACCTGAATAAACATGCTTAAAACGTCAACAAAAATGTTGGTGAGTTATAGGTTTAACCTATATATTATCAAATCATAATAATAGACCACAAGATTTTATTTTTATAACACATCTCATATCAGGCATTTCGCAAACTGCATAGATATAAAAATCATTCATATGTTGAACACCTGGTAACCAACGTTAACTTAATGCATAGAATATCCCCAAAACATAACCTCTCGTCTGTATAATAATCTCGAAGTACTAAACCATCCATAACCTGAATGGGGGTTGTTAAGCCCAATAGATCTATCTTTAGGATTTGCGTCAATTAGGGGCCATTTCCCTAATTCTTAGGTTACCAGACTTGAAGGGCGATATTCGGTTAAATAATCCAACCATAGAATGTAGTTTTGCGTACTTGTGTCTATTTTGTAAAACATTTATAAAGCTGCATGTATTCTCATCCCAAAAAAAATATTAGATTGTAAAAGTGGGACTATAACCCACTTTCACAGATTTTTACTTTGCCGAAAGTAAGACTTGGCCACTAGTCGATTCACGAACCTATAACAAATATGTATATGTATATATATATATATATATATATATATATATATATATATATATATATATATATATATATATATATATATCAAAGTATGTTCAAAATATATTTACAACATTTTTATTACGTTTTAATGATTTGAGTTTGTTAAGTCAGCAGCCCTCGTTGGTAACCTACAACTAGTTGTCCACAGTTAGATGTACAGAAATAAAGCAATATATATTATTTCGAATCAATCCACGACCCAGTGTCTACAAGTCTCAGACTCGATCACAACTCAAAGTATATATATTATTTTGGAATCAACCTCAACCATGTATAGCTAACTCAAACATTACTGCATATAGAGTGTCTATGGTTGTTCCGAAATATATATATAGATGGGTCGATATGATATGTCAAAACATTGTATACGTGTCTATGGTATTCCAAGATTTCATAATATGTATAATACAATATAATTTAGTTAGGATATGTTTAGTCTAGATTTGTTACAAAATTTTCGTAGCTAAAACTAGCAAATTTATTCAATTTTATTTTACCCGTCATTTCTTCGTTTCAAATCCGTTTTGAGTGATTCAAGTTGCTATGATTTCATATTGAACTTAAGTTTATGAATCTAAACAGAAAAAGTATAAGTTTATAGTCGAAAATACAGGTTACAAGTCAATATTATAAGAGGTAGTCATTTCAGTCGAAAGAACAACGTTTGATGACCATTTTGGAAAACATACTTCCACTTTGAGTTTAACCATGATTTTTGGATATAGTTTCATGTTCATAAGAAAATTCATTTTCCCAGAAGAAAAACTTTTAAATCAAAGTTTATCATAGTTTTTAATTAACTAACCCAAAACAGCCCGCGGTGTTACTACGACGGCGTATGTCCGGTTTTACGGTGTTCTTCGTGTTTTCAGGTTTTAAATCATTAAGTTAACATATCATATAGATATAGAACATGTGTTTAGTTTATTTTAAAAGTCAAGTTAGAAGGATTAACTTTATTTGCGAACAAGTTTAGAATTAACTAAACTATGTTATAGTGATTACAAGTTTAAATCTTCGAATAAAATAGCTTTATATGTATGAATCGAACGATGTTATGAACATCATTAATACCTTAAGTTTAGTAGGTAAACCTACTGGAAGTGACAAGAAATGATCTAGCTTCAATAGATTCTTGGATGGCTTGAAAGTTCTTGAAGTAGAATCATGACACGAAAACAAGTTCAAGTAACATTTCTGCTCGAATTAAGATTGTTATAGTTATAGAAATTGAATCAAAGTTTAAATATGAGTATTACCTTGAATTATAGAGATAAACTACTGTAAATAACAAAGATTTATTGATCTTGGATGATTACTTGGAATGGATTAGAAAGCTTGGAAGTAATCTTGCAAACTTGAAAGTGTTCTTGGTTTTATGAAACTAGAACTTATAGAATATATGAAGAACACTTAGAACTTGAAGATAGAACTTGAGAGAGATCAATTAGATGAAGAAAATTGAAGAATGAAAGTTTTTGTAGGTGTTTTTGGTCGTTGGTATATGGATTAGATATAAAGGGTGTGTAAGTTTGTTTTCATGTAAATCATTCATGAATGATTTATAATATTTTTTGTAATTTTGTGAGATATTTCATGCTAGTTTCCAAATGATGGTTCTCACATGTTTAATGATTCAAGTGGGCTGTTAAGGAGCTGATCATTGAAGTGTATATACCAATAGTATATACATCTAAAAGCTGTGTATTGTACGAGTACGAATACGAGTGCATACGAGTAGAATTGTTGATGAAAATGAATGAGGATGTAATTATAAGCATTTTTGTTAAGTAGAAGTACTTTGATATGTGTCTTGAAGTCTTTAAAAAGTGTACTAATACATATCAATACACTACATGTATATACATTTTAACTGAGTCGTTAAGTCACCGTTAGTCGTTACATGAAAGTGTTGTTTTGAAACCTTTAAGTTAACTATCTTGTTAAATGTAACTAACCCATTGTTATAGTACTTAAATAAGATGTTAAATTGTTATGTTATCATAATAACATGGTGTATAAATATATCTTAACATCATATATATATATATATATATATATATATGTTAAAATACTATTACAACGATAATCGTTACGTATATATATATTGTTTCGAAATTCTTAAGTTAGTAGTCTTGTTTTACATATGTAGTTCATTGTTAATATACTTAATGATATATATAATTATCATTTTATCATGTTAAATATAGTGTAACAATATCTTAATATGATACATATGTATTTAGTAAGACGTTGTTATAACGATAATCGTTATATATATCGTTTCGAGTTTCATAATTCAATATTCTCATTTTATGTATATCACACATTGTTAATATACCTAGTGAGATTCTTACATAACATAATCTCATGTTAACCATATATATATCCATATATATAACATCATGTCGTTTTTACAAGTTTTAACGTTCGTGAATCGCCGGTCAACTTGGGTGGTCCATTGTCTACATGAAACTCATAACAAATAATCAAGTCTTAACAAGTTTGATTGCTTAACATGTTGGAAACATTTAATCATGTTAATATTAAATATCATTTAATATATATAATTATGAAAAAGTTCGGGTCACTACATTGACCTAGTAACATCTTTGGTCATTTGGCAAGTTTAGTCCCTCGAGTTTAAAAGCGGATGCGTGAATTACCTAAACGAAATATTTTAAGAACGCGTATTAACGGTAAGTGTTATAATTATATAACGGACTTTAAAATAAATAGACTGAAAGTAAACGAAAAAAGGCGGGATGTTACATTACCTACTCCTTAAAAGAAATTTGGTCCCGAAATTTAAGTAGGCGTAGTAGTCGTTGTTTCTTCCTCGGGATCTTGCATTTCCAAATCCACTAATAAATGAGGGTACTTCATTTTCATTTGATATTGTATTTCCCAAGTAAAATCGGGTCCTCTTTTGGCGTTCCAACGGACCTTGAAAATTGAAATTCGGCTTTGTTTTAGCGTTTTGATGGAGTGGTCCACAATTTCAACCGGTTCCTCTATAAAATGAAGTTTGTAATCAATGGTAAGCTCCTCGAGAGGGATGACGAGTCCGGGTTCGGCAAAACACTTCTTCAAATTTGATACATGGAAAGTAGGATGAACGGAGCTCAGTTGAGGCGGAAGATCTAAACGATAAGCGACGGGTCCAACACGTTCCAAAATTTTGAAAGGACCAATATACCTCGGATTTAGTTTTCCACGTTTCCCAAAGTGGATTACACCTTTCCAAGGTGCGACTTTTAACATTACATGGTCACCGACTTGAAATTCGAGGTCGTTGCGTCTGATGTCGGTATAGCTCTTTTGACGACTACGAGCCGTCCTAAGCCTATCCCGGATTTGAACGATCTTCTCAGTCGTTTCATGAATGAGTTTGAGTTCGGTGATTTGTGTGTCACCTACTTCGGCTCAACAAAGAGGTGAAAGAAATTTGTGACCATATAAGGCTTCGAAAGGTGCGGCATTGATACTCGCGTGGTAACTATTGTTGTAAGAGAATTCAGCGAGAGGCAAGTGCTTGTCCCAAGCTTTTCCAAAGTCGATAACGCAAGATCGTAGCATGTCTTCCAAAGTTTGAATTTTGCGTTCGCTTTGTCCATCGGTTTGTGGATGATATGCAGTGCTCATGTCTAAACGCGTTCTCAACACTTCTTATAAGGTACGCCAAAATCTAGAAACAAAACGACCATCTCGGTCAGATATAATCGATAAAGGTACACCGTGACGGGCTACGATCTCTTTAATGTAAAGTTGTGCAAGTTTCTCCATTTTGTTGGTTTCCTTCATGGCTAGGAAGTGGGCGGATTTGGTGAGACGGTCTACAATAACCCAAATAGTATCATAACCGCTCGCCGTTCTTGGTAGTTTTGTGATAAAATCCATTGTTATTCTTTCCCACTTCCATTGTGGGATTTCGGGTTGTTGAAGTAGTCCGGACGGTCTTTGATGTTCGGCTTTGACTTTGGAGCAAGTTAGGCACTTTCTAATATAGGTAGCAACGTCCCTTTTAATGTTCGGCCACCAATATTGTTCTTTGAGATCGTGGTACATCTTATTGGCACTGGGGTGAATCGAATATCTTGACTTATGGGCTTCGTCTAAAATAATGCTTCGTAAGTCCCCATAACTAGGTACCCAAATCCTTCCGGCGAAATATCGGAGTCCGGTCTCCTTAACTTCGAATCGAGAGGCGAGGACGTTCAAGCGTTCGAGAGAGACGTTTTCATCCTTGAGAGCCTCGTCTTGGGCTACACAAATTTGGCTATTAAGGTTGGTGTGGATGGTGATGTTTAAAGCTCAGACACGAAGAGGCACCGCTCTTTCTTTTCGACTTAAGGCATCGGCTACTACATTTGCCTTTCCCGGATGGTAACGAAGCTTACAATCGTAATCGTTCAAAGTTTCAATCCACCGTCGTTGTCTCATGTTTAGTTGCTTTTGATCGAAGATGTGTTGGAGACTTTTATGATCGGTGAAGATGGTACTTTTGGTCCCATAAAGATAATGTCTCTGCATTTTGAGTGCAAAGATGACGCCTCTGATACCATCTGTAGCGACCCGACAAAATCGTCATTGACGGCGCCGTCTACTTAGGTCCCATAAAGATAATGTCTCCACATTTTGAGTGCAAAGACGACGGCTCCGAGTTCAACGTCATGTGTCGTGTAGTTCCGTTCATGGATTTTCAATTGTCGGGAAGCATAAGCAATAACTTTCTTTCGTTGCATCAATACGCACCCAAAACCATGTTTCGAAGCATCGCAATATACAACAAAATCATCATTGCCCTCGGGGAGATATAAGATAAGAGTGGTGGTTAACTTTTTCTTCAAGATTTGAAACGCGGACTCTTATTCGGTTGCCCAAACGAATTTCCTTCCTGTGTGAGTTAACGCGGTTAGAGTGTCAAGACCCGTCCTAATCCATCCGGACAAAGTCCACATCGATTATAAACGATTCACAATAGTTGATTACATCGCGAGGTATTTGACCTCTATATGATACATTTTACAAACATTTCATTCGTTTTGAAAAGACAAACTTCCTTACATCGAAAGTTGATGATATGCATACCATTTTATAATATATCTAGCTATAATTGACTTAATAATAATCTTGATGAACTCGACGACTCGAATGCAACGTCTTTTGAAATATGTCATGAATGACCCCAAGTAATGTCTCTAATATAAGCAAATGCACAGCGGAAGATTTCTTTCATACCTGAGAATAAACATGCTTTAAAGTGTCAACCAAAAGGTTGGTGAGTTCATTAGTTTATCATAACAATCATTTCTATTATTTTAATAGACCACAAGATTTCATATTTCAATACACATCCCATACATAGAGATAAAAATCATTCATATGGATTGAACACCTGGTAACCGACATTCACAATATGCATATAAGAATATCCCCATCATTCCGGGATCCTCCTTCGAACATGATATAAATTTCGAAGTACTAAAGCATCCGGTACTTTGGATGGGCTTGTTGGGCCCAATAGATCTATCTTTAGGATTCGCGTCAATTAGGGTGTCTGTTCCCTAATTCTTAGATTACCAGACTAAAAAAGGGGCATATTCAGTTTCGATCATTCAACCATAGAACGTAATTTCGATTACTTGTGTCTATTTCGTAAAACAGTTATAAAAGTTGCGCATGTATTCTCAGCCCAAAAATATAAAGGGTAAAAAGGTAAATGAAACTCACCTAATGTATTTTGTAGTAAAAATACATATGACTATATTGAACAATGCAGGGTTGGCCTCGGATTCACGAACCTATATCATTCATATATATATATATTAACACATGTACTTGTAATCAACAAGTATATATATTATTATTAATGTTATGGTTTTTATATTAATAACTTATATATGTCAATTTATATATTTTAAATAAATAACAATATTAGTATAGTTAGGTTTTATATTAAATATACTTTTATATAACAATCTTTCGTTTGCAAGAATTAATAATCATGAAAATACCAGATTAAGGATAATAATAATAATGATAGTAATAATAGTAATATTAATAATAAAAATGAAAGTTTTAATAAAGTTAATAACTTTAATAATAAGGTTATATGATAATTTTAATAATAAAGATTTTAAGAATCATATTAATGATACTAACAATAAAAAAAAAAAGTTATATTATTTTTACAATAAAACATTAGTTTTGAATCTAATTCCAAAGACTTAATAATACTTAGTACTAATTATTTGTAATTCTAAATATATATATGATAATAATAATAATAAATTGTATTATGGTAGTGGTACCAATATTAATAATACTTATTGTTAATACTTAGTGATAACATTAATAATAATGATAATATTACTTATGCATATATTCATATACTAATGTTGGTACGATAATAACTATCTTAATAATAACAATAATTAATTATGATAATAGTAATAAGATTAATAATAGGAATCATATTAATAATAACAATAATAATAATAATAATAATAATAATAATAATAATAATAATAATAATATTAATAATAATAATAATATAAATAAGACTACCTTAGAAGTTTTCATAAAAAGAATGCCCTGGACCGGGCTCGAACTCGAGACCTCTCGCAAACCCACTAACACCGAAGACCATTACTCCGTATATGTTTTCCTGATTTAAATCTCGTCGATATAAATATGACCCGTATTTTCGTTTTCAAGCCCAACCGAATTTTGTATTAACTCGGCCCAACAGAGAACAAGCCCAACATCAGAAGTTTTATGATAATAAAAAAATAGTGGCCTGGGTTCGAACCCAGGACCATTCGTTTAGCAGCCACACATCCCAGCCATTCCTCTGCTATCTCTTTTCTGTTTTAAGTAATACCCTAAATCAATATATCCTAAATATTCCAGCTGTTACTTTTTCTTCTTCATTTATCAGTTATTATTATCATCACCATTAGATCATTATATCATCATCATCATCGCCATGAAGCATCATCATTTTCGATTATCACTGCATCATCATCTCATCCGTAACATCATGATCATCGTCGTTGTCTTATCATTCAAATCACAACATCATCAAATCGTATATTTAAATAATGTGTATATTTGTGTTGTGATCGAACAGAAACATGGTGGGTTGCTCGTGGTGACCCAATTCACGGCCTAAAGGAAACAGAATTTTTAATAACCCAATCGAAACACTTGGATTATCTTGGCCCAATTCGGTTTGCAGAATACTTCAGCTGAAAGTAGTTATCAACAAGTTGTTCTCCTCATTTTTATTTTATTTGGGATAATGTGCTGATCATAAAAAAAAAGAACTTCCTAAAAGGTGGCCCCTTCATGGTCGGCCATGAATTTTCAATTGCCCCACTAGCATAATTAGACTGTAATGCATTAGAATCCAATGACCAATTTGCTATATTTTCAAACTATGACCCGTCATATTTATATTAATCCACTTTTTTTTTACTGAGATAGAAACAAAGAAAACAAAGAATGGCGTGCGGTTTTGTTTGGGTCAAACTGAAGCAACGAAAAGGAAAAACAAGGAAACAAAATAAATAAATGGTGGCGGTAATAGGGGTGCTACGGTTTTAAGATGAAGGTGTCCATGTATGTGCGTGCATGTAAACCGATCAATAACGGTAAACAAAAGGGTGTTCGAAAGGAAGTAGAAACGACATCAGAAGAAATGGAACAATCGTTGATGCATGGTTAGTTTTATGTATTTCTGTTAAATGGAAATAGAAGAAAATAATAATAATAATAATAATAACAATATGATTGTAGCATATGGTGATTTGTAGTTCGTTTTGTTGGTGACAGGAAGATGAAAAGAAGTAGTTAATTGTATCAAAAGGTGGTGATGTAGGATAATCATTGTATACGGTTGAAGAGTGGGGAAATGGTGTTCGATATTGATTATGAAGGTGGTGATGGGTTTCGTGGTGATTGTAAGTGGAGGAAGGGTGTTGGTGGTTTCGTCATACAAGAAAGAAACAACAACGTAGAATGGTCCTTGACGGATAACAAAGGGGTTTCGAAGGAAAGAAAAACAAGAGAGAGAGATGTGATCGTGGTGTTCAAATAAGAAAGAAACAAGAAGGATTGCAGTAAAAGAATTTTATGGAGCGATCGAGTCCAGAATGAGGCTTCTCTAATTGATCACAATTATAATAATGTGAATTGACATGGACGTGTAACAATATTACGGACAGGAAGTACACAAGTATCAATCAGAAGAAGGAAAGAGAGATTACAGATAGATACGTGCAACAGATTTTGGATGGTTGTTTTGATTAAGTCGTGATTGGTACAATCGTATTGTACATCAGGTACAAAAATAAAATAAAAAAATTAAAGGAGAAAGCGATTGCAGACGGATTTTGGCTGTTATTGAGATCTTAATATCATGATTTGTACTAGTTTGAACAGAAACAAAATTATCTACAGGTTGATTGATAGGGATTTGAAACAGAATACGTTTGGTTTTATGTGTAGTCTGTATTGATTTTATTTATATATGTATATTGAATATATAAGGAGAGCATGATAATATTAATTGTACATATCTTAGTTTTTAATATTATCAATGGAACTAATAATAATAATAATAATAGTAATAATAATAATAATCATATTAATAATCAAAAATCATAATTATAATAGTGATAATATTAGTAGTAACAATATTACTGGTAGTTTTTATAATATTACTTATAAAAATAATGATGATGAGTAAATAATATTAATAACAAGGATAATGATATCTATCAATAACAATATAAATAATGACATTTAAATTATAACTAAATTATACTTTTAATTAATCTTATAATAATATTTATATATAAAATCTTTATTTTGATAATCATAATTTTACAAATAATATTAATATTATTAATATTAATAATGAAAGTAATAATAATATTACAACAACTATGTCTTAATTTGTAATTAAATTTAATATGTTATTATCACATATTATTAATTATGTAATATTTAATAATTATATAATGTATATATATAATAACATATATTGAATATTGAATATTTAAATAGTTTTCACATAATTATTTATATACATATAATTATATATGCACATCAAGTTAAATATAATTGTTCGTGAATTGTTGGGAATACTCGAAGGCTAATTAAATATATGAACATCGTTTCAAGTTTCCGAGACTCAACATTACAGACTTTGCTTATCGTGTCGGAACCATATAAAGATTAAAGTTTAAATTTGGTCGAAAATTCCCGGGTCATCACAGTACCTACCCGTTAAAGAAATTTCGTCCCGAAATTTGAGTGAGGTGGTCATGGCTAACAATAAAAATGTTTTCATGACGGATATGAGTTGATGAATCGAGTTTTATCATCATTGAATAATATAGATGAAACAATTTGATTACGCGATGAGTATAAATGAAGCTATCGCAAAAGAGTGAAATGAGTAAATGTGATTTGTCTTATCTTTTGACGTCATCACAGTTGATCTCTGGAGTAAAGAAAATATTTGTAATCTATATAAGATTTGATTCTTCGGCAATTAAGGAAATTAGGATTTCTATAATTAAATACGGTGATCTGCCTCGATTACTCTGTCTGATATTTCCACTATAAATTAAGCTCTTCCGTTCCATTATTCTCACCATTCCTATACTTTCTTTCTTAGTTCATACATCCAAAAGATTGTGAAAATGCTAAATCCCGTTCTAATCCTTGATATTTTCCTAATTATCATTTCTGTCATCCTTCTTTTCAATCTTCCACCAGGAAAATCCGTTTACTTCTACTATTACTTTGGGTGATTCTATTCTTAATTATACCGTGTCTTTATATTGCTATTCGTATTAATATCCACGGTTTGTGACCTCCGTGTTGTTATTGGGCTTTATATTTTCTCTTATATTTTGGAGCTCTTTGCCTTTTTATTCTCCTCTCGATTCCTAGTAACGCGAGCAACGGTCCAGAATTCATAGATATGAATTTCGAAATGAACATAGTTAATCTTCTAAGAAAGAAATGGTAATAGTACGATCTTGATTCGTCAAATTACCTGAATATCCGGGAAAGATAGAACTATCAAGAAAATATGTTCTTGATATGTTTATATATTAGATAAAATGTAAGAGTCGTGTAACATGGCACATGATGACGTTATAATCTGTGAATTATCATGTCCCATTTAGAAACTCAGCATGACTTACTGTAATATAATCATGTTGATCAAGTGTCATTATATTATACTAACTCATGCATCAGTTCCTAACATTACTTCAATAACATTCATATTTTAAATTCGAAAGTTTATAGAATATAGAAACTAACAGTTTCTATATGAGGTAACACTGATAGCACGAAGAGTTTAATGATTTCAGATAAGAATAGTTATAAAAATATCTTCAGAAATATAGAGGATATTTTTAATGAAAGATACGATAATATCTTGGAATTTTAGAATCAAATTGTGATGAAGAAATTCATTCACGATGATTTAGAGAGATTAAGGAGCAAGGTATTCGCTAAAGAATTCAGCAGGCATTGAATCATTTAGATTCTTTGAAGTTAAACTTATTCTTTGTGATTTGTCCACGGTTTCCTTCATAGTTTCGCATAATCCGCTTTTCGGTACTAAATTTTCTATTGAGTGTTTCCAATACTCCATTCTTTATCATCAAACTTTTGATCGTTTAGACCATCTACAATTTTTCTGTTTCCTCTGCATTTAATGCTACGATATCTGAATCATCGGCTATTATTCCGAAGTGGTTTCAAGAGAATTATGTTTTTAGATGATTAAACGCTGATGGTAACATGGTGGAATATGAAAGGTTCCCCAGTAACAATAAAAGAGCACGCAGATATATTAAGATTATAATAAGGTTGTTTCGAACGAAAAGTCTAAGTTGACTTGCTGGAGCTGTGACAAAATTTGCTAATTTGAAAAGAGATTGCAAAGTTATTTTGGGTAATAATAACACTAAGAAATTAGCATAGCTACGTTTTAAATGTTTTCTCAGTTGCCGAGAGTTTCTCAGGTGAATAGCTATATGTATTAATCTTTTCTTCCGTAGATGAAGTGCGGTTGGTTCATCCTCTCGATTGAGGTGTTTTCAAGGATCATGAAAGGTTTGAACGCAGATTGTAATCGTCAAGATACAAATGAGGTTTGAGATGAAATCAAGTGGCACACTTAAAGAATTGTTTAATTTCATATATTATAATCAATATTTTAAATCATTTTAATTGTCCAATGTTATTAGTCCACAGTCGATAGTCCACAGTTGACAGTCCAATAATTCATACATAGTTTAATATAATATTCGAATTAATTAATACGTATCGTGACCCGTGTACATGTCTCAGACTCGATCACAACTCAAAGTATATATATTATTATAGAATCAACCTCAACCCTGTATAGAGAACTCGATCATTACTGCATATAGAGTGTCTATGGTTATTCCAAATAATATATATACATGTGTCGATATGATATGTCAAAACCTTGTATACGTGTCATGATATTTAAAGTGCGTAAAATAAATACAGAATTTAAATAACGATAAATAAAATTGCAAGTATATAAATTGCGATAAATAAACTGCGATAAATAAATTGTGATACAGAATTAACAGTTAGCTAGGAACAGTTAGCTAGGATCTTGTTAGCGTGGTTTCTTAACAAAATTTCATATTGTTAATTAGTCTGTTTCTAATCAATTTTTATTGTGTCCATTATTTCTTCATTATGCCACTTGTTGGATTCTGATAGGTCAAAATCCAAATATGAAATTGAATTTGAATGAAAATAGTTATTCGGTGAGGAACGGATTCGTACTTCTGTGGTTGTAAGTAGGATAGTAAATGACTATTGAATCAGATTCGAAGAATATACAGTGTAACTTATTAATGCGAAATTTAAATTTTCCTCGGGTATTACCTACCCGTTAAAATATTTTCACTATTAACAGTTTGTACAATAGATATTTTAATTACAATCTTTATGAAAACATATATACATATATATTTTCTTCAGACGTAATTATGGATTTAATGAGTCAATGTGATATTAAACTCATCAGATTTACTGCTAGAACTAGAGTACATAATCTCTAAAACATTAGAGATTACATAATCACCATGAAAGACGAAGATAGTTTATGTAGAACGATTCGTAGAATGATTCGTAGAACGATGATTATGCTTGAGGTATAGATTGCGAGGTTGAGACGTGTGATGATGTTGTTGTTGTTGGTACTGGTTATGCTGCTGGTGCTGCTGATGGTGGTACTGTTGCTGTCGGTGCTACAAGTGTTGTTGGTGCTGCGGTTGGTGATGATGTTGGTGTAGTAAGTATAGCTTGTAAATCGCGCACCATTCTTGTCAGGGTTTCTATCCTACCCTCTATCATTTCTATCCATCCACTCATCTGATTCGATAGATCTTGATTATCAATTCGAAGTTCCCTAACTTCTTCTGATATTCCCCTTCGATTGGTATTCGGAAGTAGAGGTTGAATATTTTCTGAGATTGCAGTAATGCGACCTTCGAGGTGGAAAACTTTAGCAAGAAGGGTGAATACAGTGTTGCGCATAGGTTCACTGGTGAGTACATCATTTTCTCCGATGTTAGGAGGTAAGTTTGGTTCGCGGTAGGGCTCGCCTTCTTCATTTCTCCATCGAGTGAGTAAGTCTCGGACCCACCCCCATCTCCTCCAGAAAAAAAATAACTAAATGGTTGAGGCATTTCTGGTTCATTGACTTCGGAGTCTGCTTCAATATACATCTCGAAATCGCTTCCGAAACTAATGGAATCCAAGCTAGGTGTAGGATCCATCTCTCACGATCAGTTAAAGGGTTTTGATATGAAATGATTTTCGAATATCGAATGATATTCTAATTATATAGAATATTTAATATAGTACAGAAGATCCCATAGATTACGGAGGAAATTAAGGAAACGTATCAGATAAAGTCTACAGTAACAGATACGCTAAGGTATGGATTTGTCTATACACTA
Organism: Rutidosis leptorrhynchoides; assembly: GCF_046630445.1. Classification (NCBI taxonomy): domain Eukaryota; kingdom Viridiplantae; phylum Streptophyta; class Magnoliopsida; order Asterales; family Asteraceae; genus Rutidosis; species Rutidosis leptorrhynchoides. The sequence continues at coordinate 673,001,750 of NC_092334.1, forward strand.
TTCATGCAATCAATGCAGTCAAACGTGTCTAGACTAGGAATAATAAGCAGGTAATTTCCTAAGGATGATGAACAGATGATTTTCGACAAAATGATAAGCAAAACTTTTGACATGCAGACATGGTCGAAGTCCAGACTTACTAATGCATCCTAACGACTATCAGTTAGACACACTAATGCAAGACCTGGTTCACTAAGACCGCCGCTCTGATACCAACTGTCAAGACCCGTCCTAATCCATCCGGACAAAGTCCACATCGATTATAAACGATTCACAATAGTTGATTACATCGCGAGGTATTTGACCTCTATATGATACATTTTACAAACATTTCATTCATTTTGAAAAGACAAACTTCCTTACATCGAAAGTTGACGATATGCATACCATTTTATAATATATCTAGCTATAATTGACTTAATAATAATCTTGATGAACTCGATGACTCGAATGCAACGTCTTTTGAAATATGTCATGAACGACTCCAAGTAATGTCTCTAATATAAGCAAATGCACAGCGGAAGATTTCTTTCATACCTGAGAATAAACATGCTTTAAAGTGTCAACCAAAAAGTTGGTGAGTTCATTAGTTTATCATAACAATCATTTCTATTATCTTAATAGACCACAATATTTCATATTTCAATACACATCCCATACATAGAGATAAAAATCATTCATATGGATTGAACACCTAGTAACCGACATTCACAATATGCATATAAGAATATCCCCATCATTCCGGGATCCTCCTTCGAACATGATATAAATTTCGAAGTACTAAAGCATCCGGTACTTTGGATGGGCTTGTTGGGCCCAATAGATCTATCTTTAGGATTCGCGTCAATTAGGGTGTCTGTTCCCTAATTCTTAGATTACCAGACTAAAAAAGGGGCATATTCAGTTTCGATCATTCAACCATAGAACGTAATTTCGATTACTTGTGTCTATTTCGTAAAACAGTTATAAAAGTTGCGCATGTATTCTCAGCCCAAAAATATAAAGGGTAAAAAGGCAAATGAAACTCACCTAATGTATTTTGTAGTAAAAATACATATGACTATATTGAACAATGCAGGGTTGGCCTCGGATTCACGAACCTATATCATTCATATATATATTAACACATGTACTTGTAATCAACAAGTATATATATTATTATTAATGTTATGGTTTTTATATTAATAACTTATATATGTCAATTTATATATTTTAAATAAATAACAATATTAGTATAGTTAGGTTTTATATTAAATATACTTTTATATAACAATCTTTCGTTTGCAAGAATTAATAATCATGAAAATACCAGATTAAGGATAATAATAATAATGATAGTAATAATAGTAATATTAATAATAAAAATGAAAGTTTTAATAAAGTTAATAACTTTAATAATAAGGTTATATGATAATTTTAATAATAAAGATTTTAAGAATCATATTAATGATACTAACAATAAATAAAAAAGTTATATTATTTTTACAATAAAACATTAGTTTTGAATCTAATTCCAAAGACTTAATAATACTTAGTACTAATTATTTGTAATTCTAAATATATATATGATAATAATAATAATAAATTGTATTATGGTAGTGGTACTAATATTAATAATACTTATTGTTAATACTTAGTGATAACATTAATAATAATGATAATATTACTTATGCATATATTCATATACTAATGTTGGTACGATAATAACTATCTTAATAATAATAATAATAATTAATAATGATAATAGTAATAAGATTAATAATAGGAATCATATTAATAATAACAATAATAATAATAATAATAATAATAATAATAATAATAATAATAATAATAATAATAATAATAATAATAATAATAATAATATAAATAAGACTACCTTAGAAGTTTTCATAAAAAGAATGCCCTGGACCGGGCTCGAACTCGAGACCTCTCGTAATCCCACTAACACCCAAGACCATTACTCCGTATATGTTTTCCTAATTTAAATCTCGTCGATATAAATATGACCCGTATTTTCATTTTCAAGCCCAACCGAATTTTGTATTAACTCGGCCCAACAGAGAACAAGCCCAACAGCAGAAGTTTTATGATAATAAAAAAAAATAGTGGCCTGGGTTCGAACCCAGGACCATTCGTTTAGCAGCCACACATCCCAGCCATTCCTCTGCTATCTCTTTTCTGTTTTAAGTAATACCCTAAATCAATATATCCTAAATATTCCAGTTGTTACTTTTTCTTCTTCATTTATCAGTTATTATTATCATCACCATTAGATCATTATATCATCATCATCATCGCCATGAAGCATCATCATTTTCGATTATCACTGCATCATCACCTCATCCGTAACATCATGATCATCATCGTTGTCTTATCATTCAAATCACGACATCATCAAATCGTATATTTAAATAATGTGTATATTTGTGTTGTGATCGAACAGAAACATGGTGGGTTGCTCGTGGTGACCCAATTCACGGCCCAAACGAAACAGAATATTTAATAACCCAATCGAAACACTTGGATTATCTTGGCCCAATTCGGTTTGCAGAATACTTCGGCTGAAAGTAGTAATCAACAAGTTGTTCTCCTCATTTTTATTTTATTTGGGATAATGTGCTGATCATAAAAAAAAAACGAACTTCCTAAAAGGTGGCCCCTTCATGGTCAGCCATGAATTTTCAATTGCCCTACTAGCATAATTAGACTGTAATGCATTAGAATCCAATGACCAATTTGCTATATTTTCAAACTATGACCCGTCATATTTATATTCATCCACTTTTTTTTTGCAGAGATAGAAACAAAGAAAACAAAGAATGGCGTGCGGTTTTGTTTGGGTCAAACTGAAGCAACGAAAAGGAAAAACAAGGAAACAAAATAAATAAATGGTGGCGGTAATAGGGGTGCTACGGTTTTAAGATGAAGGTGTCCATGTATGTGCGTGCATGTAAACCGATCAATAACGGTAAACAAAAGGGTGTTCGAAAGGAAGTAGAAACGACATCAGAAGAAATGGAACAATCGTTGATGCATGGTTGGTTTTATGTGTTTATGTTAAATGGAAACAGAAGAAAATAATAATAATAATAATAACAATATGATTGTAGCATTTGGTGATTTGTAGTTCGTTTTGTTGGTGACAGGAAGATGAAAAGAAGTAGTTAATTGTATCAAAAGGTGGTGATGTAGGATAATCATTGTATACAGTTGAAGAGTGGGGAAATGGTGTTCGATATTGATTATGAAGGTGGTGATGGGTTTCGTGGTGATTGTAAGTGAAGGAAGGGTGTTGGTGGTTTCGTCATACAAGAAAGAAACCACAACGTAGGGTGGTCCTTGACGGATAACAAAGGGGTTTCGAAGGAAAGAAAAACAAGAGAGAGAGAGATGTGATCGTGGTGTTCAAATAAGAAAGAAACAAGAAGGATTGCAGTAAAAGAATTTTATGGAGCGATCGAGTCCAGAATGAGGCTTCTCTAATTGATCACAATTATAATAATGTGAATTGACATGGACGTGTAACAATATTACGGACAAGAAGTACACAAGTATCAATCAGAAGAAGGAAAGAGAGATTACAGATAGATACGTGCAATAGATTTTGGATGGTTGTTTTGATTAAGTCGTGATTGGTACAATCGTATTGTACATCAGGTACAAAAATAAAATAAAATAAATTAAAGGAGAAAGCGATTACAAACGGATTTTGGCTGTTATTGAGATCTTAATATCATGATTTGTACTAGTTTAAACAGAAATGAAATTATCTACAGGTTGCTTGATAGGGATTTGAAACAGAATACGTTTGGTTTTATGTGTAGTCTGTATTGATTTTATTTATATATGTATATTGAATATATAAGGAGAGCATGATAATATTAATTGTACATATCTTAGTTTTTAATATTATCAATGGAACTAATAATAATAATAATAGTAATAATAATAATAATCATATTAATAATCAAAAATCATAATTATAATAGTGATAATATTAGTAGTAACAATATTACTGGTAGTTTTTATAATATTACTTATAAAAATAATGATGATGAGTAAATAATATTAATAACAAGGATAATGATAATTATCAATAACAATATAAACAATGACATTTAAATTATAACTAAATTATACTTTTAATTAATCTTATAATAATATTTATATATAAAATCTTTATTTTGATAATCATAATTTTACAAATAATATTAATATTATTAATATTAATAATGAAAGTAATAATAATATTACAACAACTATGTCTTAATTTGTAATTAAATTTAATATGTTATTATCACATATTATTAATTATGTAATATTTAATAATTATATAATGTATATATATAATAACATATATTGAATATTTAATATTTAAATAGTTTTCACATAATTATTTATATACATATAATTATATATGCACATCAAGTTAAATATAATTGTTCATGAATCGTTGGGAATACTCGAAGGGTAATTAAATATATGAACATCGTTTCAAAGTTTCCGAGATTCAATATTACAGACTTTGCTTATCGTGTCGGAACCATATAAAGATTAAAGTTTAAATTTGGTCGAAAATTCCCGGGTCATCACATAGAGGACGAGCAACCAAAGAGAAATTTTCGATGAACCTACGATAATACCCGGCGAGGTCTAAAAATTGGCGAATGTGAGTAGGAGTAGTAGGGGTTTCCCATTTGCTAATGGCTTCGATTTTTGCGAGATCGACCTTAATACCTTGATCGCTTACAACATGACCAAGAAATTGAACTTCCTTCAACCAAAATTCACACTTGGAGAACTTGGCATAGAGTCGTTCTTGTCTCAAGAGTTCGAGCACAAGTCAGAGATGTTGTTCGTGTTCTTCTTCGCTTTTAGATAGACCAAGATATCATCGATGAATACAATAACGAAATTGTTAAGATACGGTTTGCACACGCGGTTCATAAGATCCATGAACACCGCCGGTGCATTAGTTAGACCAAATGGCATGACAAGGAATTCATAACTACCATAGCGAGTCCGGAAAGTGGTTTTGGAGACATCTTCACCCTTAACCCTTAGTTGATGATAACCCGAGCGGAGATCGATTTTTGAATATACACGAGATCCTTGTAGTTGATCAAAGAGGTCGTCGATGCGTAGAAGAGAATATCGGTTCTTAACCGTGAATTTTTTTAGTTCACGATAATCAATGCACATTCGTAGGGATCCATCTTTCTTCTTGACGAACAAAATCAGATCACCCCATGGTGAATGGCTAGGTTGGATAAAACCACGGTTAAGTAGTTCTTGAATTTGACTTTGAAATTCTTGCATTTCGGATGGAGCAAGTCTATACGGTGCACGTGCTATGGGTGCGGCTCCCGGAATAAGGTCGATTTGAAATTCAACCGGTCGATGAGGTGGAAGACCTGGCAATTCGTCGGGAAATACATCAGAAAAGTCACTAACAATTGGCACATCATCGATATGCTTCTCATCGGTCTCAACTTTCTTAAGTGGGCTAGGATCGTGAAACAACCCTTACGAAGATATTTTTCAACCTTAAGGCACGATACGAGGTTGAGTCCGGTGCAACTCTTATCGCCATAGACAACCATGGGTTCACCATTCTCGATAGGAATTCAGATTGCGTTAAAATCACAAAGGATGTGAGATTTTATTTTTGCTAACCAATTCATACCAATTATTACATCAAAGCTCCCTAGTTCCATAGGTATCAAGTCAATTTCAAATTCTTTACCCAATAAATTTAATGTACACCCCCGATAATATTTGTCGGTGCTTAATAGTTTCCCGTTGGCCATTTCAATAGTATAAGTAGTTTCTAGTGGGAGTGGTGGATCGCGAAAAGCGTGAGTCAAAGTCTTAGATACAAAACTCTTATCGGCACCCGAATCGAATAAACACGAAACATAAGTGTTGTTGAGAAGAAACGTACCCGTGACTAGTTCATTGTCATCTCGGGCCTCCGCGGCGTTAATGTTGAAAGCTCGGCCGCGTGCATTAGGGTTGGCTTTCTTCTTTGGGTATGCATTTCTAAAATGACACCCGTCTTTGGTGCATTGGGCCCCTTTTGAGCGACGGGGGCGGTACTTCTACAATCATTGGCCACATGACCACTTCTTTGACACCGATGGCAAAATGGCTTGCCACATTCACCATAGTGATGCTTGTGGCAGTTGTTGCAAAAAGGTTGAGTTCCGGCATAACTTTTCTTGCCGTCAGAAGTGAAAGGCTTTTTGGTGAAGGTGTTGTTGTTGTAGTTGCTTGATGGGGGTGGCTTCCCATTTTCTTTTGTTGCCACCTGACTTATCCTCGGCCTTAGGTGCCGGTACTTCGATTTCATCCACCATTTCTATCAATTGGCGGGCCATCTTCAAAGCTTCTTGTAGATTAGCGGGTTTGGATGACATTACCCCGTGTTTGATTGAAACGACTCGTCCATATTACTATAAACGTGGTATGTTATTCATTGGTTCCATAGCGAGGTATTTGACCTCTATATGATACGTTTTAGAAAATATTGCATTCGTTTCATACAAAGCACACTATTATTATACATAATGCATGTTTTAAACAATTGGGCGATTATTTAAGGAATAATCCCCATAATACATCGATTTTCAAATACTACAGTCAAATATAATACATGACAAAGGTTTTATTGAATGCAACACTTTATTTAATTAAAAGCATGAGACTCCATGCACAGCTTACGATACTAGAGCGACTAGCCCGGTTGGGATTGTCAAACCCGATAGATCTATCAATAGGATTCGCGCTTACATGTTCTTACAACATGTAAATATTAGTTACCAAGATATTAGGGAAGATATGCAAGGTGGTACAACTCAACGTAGAATATATTTTAAGTACTTGTGTCCATGGCGTAAAACATAAAATGCATGTATTCTCATCCCAAAATATTTGTAGAGTTTAAAAATGCGACTATATACTCACGATAGTAAAAGTATATTAATAATAAGTTTTCAACTTATTAAAAATATGGCCGTCGTCCTTGGATTCACGAACCTGTAACAAATATATATGTGTATCAAAATGTAATACAACTATTATTCATATCATATCTTCAATCACATGTGATTGTTTAAGTTCATATTTTCAATCACGTGTGATTGTCTAAGTTTATATTTTCAATCACGTGTGATTGTTTAAGTTGTCAAATTAGCAGTCCAATGTTAGTAGTCCACAATTAGTAGTCCATAGTTAGTAGTCCACAGTTAGTAGTCCACAATTAGTAGTACATAGTTAGTAGTCCACAGTTAGTAGTTCACAATTAGTAGTACATAGTATACACGTGTTGTATAAAACTCAATTATGACCCACAATATCGCTATTGAAGTTACACGTATTGTGTATGTGGTGTCTTTTGAATTATCCTAAGTATTGTGTAACCATGACATGTTAGAATACATGTATAATACAAGAAAAGTTAGCTAGGATATGGTTAGTATAGATTTTAATGAATTAATCCTGTAATCAAATTATCCATTTCTAACCAATATTGTTTTGCCCATAATTTCTTCGTTATAAATCCGTTTTGAGTGAATCAAATTACTATGGTTTCATAACGAACTATAATTTGTGAAACTAAACTGAAAAAGTGGTGGTTTTAGTTAGAGTTACAAGTTATAATCCATATTTGAAAGAGGTAGTCATTTCCGTCGAAAAAATGATATCTTGATGACCATTTTGAAAAACATACTTCAATTTTGAGTTTAACCATGATTTTTGGATATAGTATCATGTTTATATATATATTGTAACATATATATTGTTCAAAAACTCTTTAAATTAGTAGTATGAAAATATATATATAATACTTTGTTAATATACTTAATGAGATATTTAATTATCATATTTTCAAGTTAAATCTATATATATATATATATATATATATATATATATATATATATATATATATATATATATATATATATATATATATATATATATATATATATGTGTGTGTGTGTGTGTGTGTGTGTGTGTGTGTACACACATATATATATATAATTAATACAAGTTATGACGTTCGTGAATCATAAGAATAAAAGGATCGTCAAACGTTTACATAAATTCCGTTTCAATTAATCAAGTCTTAACAAGTTTGATTGCTTAACATGTTGGAAACATTTAATTGTGTAAATATTAATCTCATATATATTAACGGAAAAATCTGGGTCGTTTTACACATAATTGTTAGTGAATCGTCAAGAGCAGTCGATAGGTAAATGAATACATGAACACAGTTCAAAGTTTTTGAGATTTCAACATTACAGACTTTGCTTATCGTGTCTAATATATATAAAGATCAAGTTAAAATTTGGTCAGAAATTTCCGGGTTGTCACAGTACATACCCGTTAAAGAAATTTCATCCCGAAATTTGATTAGGATGGTCATGGCTGACTATAATTATGTTTTCATGACTCTTATGAGTTGGAAATTAGAGTTTTATTATCATTAAGTAATATGGATAGGACAATGTGTTTATGTGAAGAGTACGAGTGAAGCTACCACAAAAGAGTGAAATGAGTAGGTGTAGATTCGTCATATCTCTTGATGTAGATAGGATTGATTTCCAAGTTCAAGAGATTTGGAGAAAATCTTCGTAATAAGATTTGATTCTTCGGTAATCAAGGGAATTAGGATCTGCTTTAAATGCGATCATCTGTTTTGATTGCTCTGTCAGATATTTTACTATAAATCCACCCCCTTCGTTTCCTTACAACTCACACCTTCTATTCTTTCTCTCTCAACTCATACTTTAAAGTATTCGTCAATATGCTCCATCCAGTGCTGATTCTTGATATACTCCTAACCTTCATATCTGTCATTCTTCTTTTTCATCTGCCGCCGGAAGAATCTATTTATTTCTACTATACTCTTGGTTTTATAGTGTTTTTAGTCCTCTCGTGTCTTTATATTGCTATATGCATCGATATACACGGTTTGTAATTTCTGAGTTGTTGTTGGGCTTTATATCTTCCCTTATATTTCAAAGTCCCTACTTCTGTCTTCTATAATCATTGTCATCCACAGTTAATGTTCTTTCCTATTTGCTGCGATTTATACCCCCATTTCTATTTCGGAGATTCATTCTTTTGTTTTCACTTCCCGACTTTAAATCAAGCAAATAATGGTCCAGAATTCGTAGGTATGAATTTCAAAATGAACATAATTAATGTTCTAAGAAAGAAATTGTAATGGCAAAATCTTAATTTGTCAAATTACCAGAATATCCGGAAAAGATTGAATCATCAAGAAAATATTTTCTTGATATTTTTAGAGGTTAAATAGAATACCAGAGTCGTGTAACATGGCACATGATGATGATATGGTCTGTGAATCGTCATGTCCCATTAGAAACTCAACATAACTTACTGTAATATAATCACGTTGATCAAGTGTCATTATATTATACTAACTCATGCTTCAGTTCCCAACATTACTTTAAAAACATTTATACTTTACACTCAGAGGTTTCAGATGTTTAGAAACTAAAACAGTTTCCTTTATGATGTGCTACAGATAACACGAGGGGATAAATGATTTCAGATAAGAATGGTTATGAAAGTATCTTCAGAAATATGGAGGATATTTATAATGGAAGATACGATGATATCTTAGAATATTTAAGATAAGAGGATGATGAAGAATATTGTCCGTAAGGGTTTTAGAGTAAGGAGCAAGGTATTTGCTAAGGATTTTAGCAGACACTGAATCACAGCCTCCTTCATAGTTTGCTCAATCCGTTTTCCAGTTCCAAACCTTCTCTTTTTCTGAGCTTTGCCAACATACTATTCTTTATCATCAAACTTTTGACTGTTAAGGTCGTTTACAGTTTTTGCTGCTTCATCAGCATTTTTCCAAAATTCAGAGAACTAGTTCGCAGTTTAGGGTGTTTTTCAGAAACTTCATATTCGAAGTCTGTAAGTCTTGGAGGTAGACGTTATATGTATATATATAATTGCTGCGAAATTCAAAATACTGATTGCTAATTCCCAGTAGTTGGTATGACAATTATTGTTACAAGTTGTAGATGAGTACTTGATAAAGTTTCAATGAATAAGTATCGTGATTTTTCGGAGAGGCTTAAAGATCAATGAAGTTGTTGATAAGTTTACTGCTAATGTAGAGAGATATGAAAGGTTCCCCGGTAACAATGATGAAGGGGTAATCATTATAATAAGGCTTATTCGATGAACAATTGAAGGTGATTTGCTGGAGCTGTGATAAAACTGTCTATTTTGAAAAGAGATTGAAAAGTTATTTTAGCTAATAAATGCCAAAGGGTCTGACACGGATACGTGTTAAACTATGACTTTGGTTTTGAGGGTTTTTCAGGTACAAGACTGCTGGTAACATGTGGTTGGATCATCATCTCGAGTGTCTTCAGGAATTTTGAAGGGTTTGAACACAGATTGTAATTGTTAATATACATATGATGTTCTAGGATTTTGAATGATACAAATATTTTTCTGGGTTCCATGAATAGAAATGATATTCTAATACAGTTTTGAAGTCAAAGTATAGTTTTGAAAGATGTAGGAATCTAAGAGTGATGATTTCGATTATATCTCGAATTGAATTCTGAGGTTTCAAAATCAGAATATGTAATTAGATTTGAATGAGTATGGTTGTTTTGATTTCTATGAAAGAATGTGCATCGTTGTGAAGGTAGCGAGTATAGTTGATGATTGTTGAATCAGAATAGAAGAATGTGACATATTAATTGTGAATTTATATATCTCTCGGGTATTACCTACCCGTTAAAAAAATTCACAAGTAATATTTTGTACAAGAGAATTTTATTACAGTCTTTATGAAAATATGTGTATATTTTCTTCAGATGTATTACAGATTTAATGAATTAATATCATATTAAGCTCATTTAATTTTCAGCTAAAACTAGAAATGGATAATCTCTAAAACTTTAGAAATTTCGTAATCTTCGTGGATTATCACTTCAACGTAAATGAAATTATGAATCAATACTTCATTATTCATTTTTATTGATATTTACTCAGTAAATGATGTTGGTGTTCGTGGGATTATTGTGAACTTCGCAAGGTACGAATGATGTTGTCTAGAAAGTTTCGAGTATATCGAAGGTGTAAAATCAAATATGTAATTGAATAATATACTTAGTTTATTATGAAACGGAATTCATTGAATTTGAAACAGAGATTGTAGTTAATGATTGTTAAGTTGCTAACGAAGGATGTACATTATAGCATATTAATCATATGAATATGAATTAACCGAGTAGTATCTACCCCTTTTTCAATTCATACATGATAGCTTAATACGTAAAGATATATTGTGTTTCCAAAATTTATATAACATATAAATTCTTTGGAAATAATGAGTTAATACTTCATAACTCATTATTTCAATATATCCATAGGTGATTGTCGTGTTTATATCATTTATGGTTATGTAACTGGTGGAGCTTGTAGTGTTACAGATGTTGCTGGTATTCTTTGATATCTATAGTGTATGTGACGTTGATGCTCGAGGTACCGTTTGTGATGTTGAGGTGTGGGATGCGGATGTTGTTTTTGGTGGTGGTGATGGTATTGTTGGTGTTGCTGATGGTGGTACTATTGCTGTCGGTGATGCTGCTGGTGCTTGTAACCTTTGCACCATATTCTCCAAAGTCAATATTCGAGCGCGAAGCTCGGTGACTTCTTCTATTACACCGGATGATTGGTGGTTTGAACGAACGGGTGAATAAGATCTAGGATTTGAGTTAATATATAATCGTGATGAGACACTCTGGAAATGAGAGAGAAAATGGTGTCTCGGATAGGTTCGCCGGTAAGTGCTTCAGGTTCTTCGCCAAGATGGTAATGTGGTGGATGGAAGGGATCACATTACTCTTGTCTCCAATGACTAAGTAGACTACGAACCCATCCCCAATTCATCCAGAATAGATGATGGCTAATTGGTTGATGCATTCCGGTTACACTGCTTTCAGAGCTCGAGTGAAACTCCATATCAGAATTCGAGGGACTTGAACTAGTGGAGAGTTCCATTTCGTTCGATTGAATAAAGGATTTTTCGATATGAAATGATTTCCGGCTATCGGATGATATTCTAATTACCTAGAATATCTATATATATAGAACAAAAGATTTCATAGATTACGGAGGAATTTTATGGAATATGTCAGACAAAGTTTACAGTAATACATACGCTAAGATATGAATTTTGTCTATACACTATTCATGTAGTCAATGCAGTAAGATGTGTCTAGACTAAGAATGATAAGCATGTAATTTCTGACAAGAAATGATAAGCAACACTTTTTGACATGCAGCTAAGGTCGAAGTCCAGACTCACTAATGCATCCTAACAACTATCAGTTAGACACACTAATGCAAGACCTGGTTTGCTAAGACCACCGATCTGATACCAACTGAAACCTCTCGTCCATATTACTATAAACATGGTACATTATTCATTGGTCCCATAGCAAGGTATTTGACCTCTATATGACACGTTTTAGAAAATATTGCATTTGTTTCATAAAAAGCACACTATTATTATACATAATGCATGTTTTAAACAATTGGGCAATTATTTAAGGAAAGGAATAATACCCATAATACATCGATTTTCAAATACTACACACGTGACATAACAGTCAAATATAATACATGACAAAGGTTTTATTGAATGCAACACTTTATTTAATTAAAAGCATGAGACTCCATGCACAGCTTGCTCAGATAATGCAACATCAGAAGACTTTCTTAAGGACCTGAGAATAAACCTGCTTAAACAGTCAACACAAAGGTTGGTGAGATATATAGGTTTAGCATCGATATAAAAGTAGACCACAAGATTTCATAGTTATAAATATATGTACACTCACAAGTGTATAAAAGTATTCTATAAGTTGTTGAGCGCTTCGGTAACCATACTTAACCATTAATGTAGCATATTCCCTTTTATTATGAAATCTCCCTACACTGTACCAAGTGTAGTAAAAACGAGGTACTATGCAACCGTTTACGATACTAGAGCGACTAGCCCGGTTGGGATTGTCAAACCCGATAGATCTATCAATAGGATTCGCGCTTACATGTTCTTACAACATGTAAATATTAGTTACCAAGCTATTAGGGAAGATATGCAAGGTGGTACAACTCAACGTAGAATATATTTTAAGTACTTGTGTCCATGGTGTAAAACATAAAATGCATGTATTCTCATCCCAAAATATTTGTAGAGTTTAAAAATGGGATTATATACTCACGATAGTAAAAGTATATTAATAATAAGTTTTCAACTTATTAAAAATATGGCTGTCGTCCTTGGATTCACGAACCTGTAACAAATATATATGTGTATCAAAATGTAATACAACTATTATTCATATCATATCTTCAATCACATGTGATTGTTTAAGTTCATATTTTCAATCACGTGTGATTGTTTAAGTTGTCAAGTTAGCAGTCCAACAATTAGTAGTCCATAGTTAGTAATCCACAGTTAGTAGTCCACAATTAGTAGTACATAGTATACACGTGTTGTATAAGACTCAATCATGACCCACAATACCGCTATTGTAGTTACACGTATTGTGTATGTGGTATCTTTTGATTTATCCGACGTATTGTGTAACCATGACATGTTAGAATACATATATAATACAAGAAAAGTTAGCTAGGATATGGTTAGTATAGATTTTAATGAATTAATCCCTTAATCAAATTATCCATTTCTAACCAATATTGTTTTGCCCATAATTTCTTCGTTATAAATCCGTTTTGAGTGAATCAAATTGCTATGGTTTCATAATGAACTATAATTTTTGAAACTAAACTGAAAAAGTGGTGGTTTATAGTCGAAGTTACAAGTTATAATCCATATTTGAAAGAGGTAGTCATTTCCGTCGAAAAAATGACATTTTGATGACCATTTTGAAAAACATACTTCAATTTTGAGTTTAACCAAGATTTTTGGATATAGTATCATGTTCATATGAAATATAATTTTCTCAGAAGAACAACTTTTAAATCAAATATTATGATAGTTTTTAATTTTCCAACCCAAAACAGCCTCCGGGTTTACTACGACGGCGTAGGTCCGGTTTTACTGTGTTCTTTGTGTTTCCAAGTTTTAACTCATTAAGTTAGTATATCATATAGATATAAAACATGTGTTAAGTTATTTTTAAAAGTCAATTTAGAAGGATTAACTTTGTTTGCGAACAAATTTAGAATTAACTAAACTATGTTCTAGTTTATAAACTCTTATATAGATAGCTATAGACATATGAATTGAACAAGAGTTAAAGTAGAGTTTTTACCTCAAGTTTAGAATGTAAAGTTGCTGGAAAGAAGTAGTAGAACAAAACTTGAGAGAGTTCTTGTAAGTGTGTGTGAAAATTGGAAGTAAAATTTGGAAAATAAATGTGTAAAAATGAGTTAGAAATGGTGTTTATTTATAGGCTTAAAAATTTAGTTTTTAGTGAAAATATCTAAGATAAGTTAAAATGAATTAAGTCAAGGATGACATATTAAATTGATTAGGTTATGGATGACATATTACACAAATAATTGCAGATTTCTATTGGTATATACCAATAGTAAATACTTCTAGAAGCTGTGTATGATACGGGTAAAAATACCGTATGAATGCGAGTAGAATTCTTGAGGAAATTATACGAAAATACGAGTATAGCTATCCTTTATATGTATTGGTATATTATAAAGTGTATTTAATACTTGTAAGGATGTATTTACACTCGTAATACTTTATGTGTAAATACATTTTAACATAAGTTAATTACGTCGTTTAAATAGTAATATATATATTGTTCAAAAACTCTTTAAATTAGTAGTATGAAAATATATATAATACTTTGTTAATATACTTAATGAGATATTTAATTATCATATTTTCAAGTTATATATATATATATATATATATATATATATATATATATATATATATATATATATATATATATACACACACACACTGTCATAACCCGTCCTTAACCATAAGAACGAGTTAGATAACGTATGATTTCATTGCGAGGTATTGACCTCTATATGTGACAGTTTTAAAAGAACAACTGCATATATTTTACATTACAAACCATAATTCTTATTTTTGATACAAGCTTTAGACAATAAAAAGATGATTATCGTTTAGCGATAATCTTAGACTTACAAACTTTACATATGATGATAACAACACGATTTCTAGCATATTTTACAATACAAATCCTCGGATATGCAGTTTTGTTTTTGACACAAATATGCATACTCAAGATCTTGCTTAAATTCAACATGTTGCAGCGGAAGCTTTTAGTTATCACCTGAGAATAGACATGTTTAAAACGTCAACATAAAGTTGGTGAGATATAGGTTTAATGCCGGCAGCAATATATATATATATAGACCACAAGATTTCATATGTAAACATTTTAATAAAAATATTCTAAATGGTTGAGCACTTGGTAGCCATACTTAACATTTAATCACGTCGCATATTCCCTTTATTATGAAATCTTACTACACCGTACCAAGTGTAGTCACGAAACGAAGTACTGTGCAACCGTTGAATACTGGTCGTCCAGTCCGGTTGGGGTTGTCAGGCCCGATAGATCTATCAACAGGATTCGCGTTTACAATACCGCTGTAAATAGTAGTTACCAAGCTACAGGGAAGTATGCCAGTGGTACAACTCAACGTAGAATATATTTTTCAGTTACTTGTGTCCATATCGTAAAACATAAAATACATGTATTCTCATCCCGAAATATTTAGAGTTTAAAAGTGGGACTATATACTCACTTTCGTCTTGAAGATATGTAATTTTGACTTGGTCTCCGATTGATATCACGAACCAATCCATATATAATATATCAATATATTTTCATTTTAAACAATCGTCACGTATATATATACTTATAATACTTTTAATGTCTTCTTAGTCCGTAGTTAGCAGTCCGATGTTAGTAATTCAATTTTAATGGTTCATTTTTAGGTGTTTAATAAATAAAACCCCCATCGAAATAAATAAAAACCCCCATCGTATATGTATTGGTCGAGATTAATCTTGACCCACGGTACCGGTGTTGTCAAATGACGTGTTGCGTACATAAAGTACCGGTGTTGTCAAATGACGTGTTGCGTACAATCATGGGATCTTATGATTAATCTTCTCGTATTGTTTACGGGTGATCCTGAACCATATAAAATTAAATTATGAGTACATATATATAAAATATCATGTTATTTTAAAAAGATGTGATTTATTTAATTTTCTCCAATTATTTTCGTAGCTAAACTAGTCTTAGATATCCGATCTCGTTTTGGTCATAGTTTCTTTGTTACAACTCCGTTTTCGTTGATTCAACTTGCCACTTCCTTGGATCGAGTCCCTCTTTAAGACTATGAACTGTAAATACCTTAGTTTGTATTCGAAATCACAGGTCATAGGTCAAACTTTAGTGAAACTTATGAAGTTAATCATTTTCCATCATGTAAACAACCTTAAATGATTATTTTTCTAAAAATACTTATACTTTGAGTTAAATCATGAAATTTTTATGTGTTATCATATTCATAGTAAAAATCATTTTTCCAGAAAATAAACCTCCAATTCAAAGTTTAAGATGGTTTTTAATTATCCAACCCAAAACAGCCCCCGGTTGCACTCCGACGTCGTAAATTCAGTTTTTAAGGTGTTCTTTGAAAAACCAAGTTATACCTTGTTAAATTAGCATATATTTATGATATATTACAGGTCTTGAAGTATTTTAAAAGTTAAGTGAGAAGGATCTATTTAGTTTGCAAACAAGTTTGAAAACATTCAAACTATGTTCTTGTTGTTAAAATTTTATACCACAAAATAAGATAGCTATATATATATGAATCAAATAAGGTTATGAACAAAGTTACTACCTCAAGTTACTTGGACAAGATTGCTGTAAAATAGAAGTAAAAATCTAGAACCAAAAGAGTGATGGAATTGGATGAAAGATTGGAAGTAAACTTGTGTTCTTGAAAGGATTCTTGAAGTGTTTTTGTAAGGTTTTTCTTATGGTGTTTAAGTGATGTTTTTATGGCTAGATCTTCATAGATACTAGCTGAATGGTTATGGAGTTTCTTAAGAGTGTGTTTTTGGTTAAAGAAATGTGTAGTAAAATGAAAATGGAATGGAGTATAAATGGTGGTGTAAAAGGTGTATAAGTTTGTAATTTTGTGAAAAAATCTTTTAATCATGTGAAATTGTCATACTAGATAACAAAAGTAGTTACCTTATACATAAGGCATTGAACAAGGGCTGGTTGGTGGTGATTTGATGTGTATATACCAATAGTAAATACGTATAGAGGTTAGGTATGATACGAGTACATGTACTCTAGATATACGTATAGAAATCTTGTGAAAAATGGAATGAGAATTCAAATATAGCTATCTTTTGTGAATATACTTATATTGTTTTATGTATTTAAGTCCTTAAAAGTGATTAAATACATTACATATACGATATATGTATAAACATTATATGTTATAAGTATTTATGTCAAATAACGTTACGTATGGTTATCGTTTTGAAAACTTAAGTTAGTAGTTTCAAAATATACTTATAACTTATTGTTATTAATACAAAATGAGATATTAAAACATCCTTAGATCATGTTAAATATGTATATATACATATATATACACAAACGTATAATTATCATATGTTATATAGTTCGTGATATCATCGGTCAAACTAGACGGTCAAACGTTGTGTAAAACTCATTTCAAAAACATAAGTCTCAACAATTTGGATTGCTTATCATGTTGGTAAGGTTTAATTTATGTAAATATTAATCTTATAAGTATAGAACGATCGAAAAAGTGCGGGTCATTACAGTACCTACCTGTTAAATAAATTTCGTCCCGAAATTTTAAAATTGTACCTATTTTGCGTCATCGAGAAACAAGTGTGGATACTTTTGTTTCATCTGATCCTCTCGTTCCCAAGTAAACTCGGGACCCCTTCGAACATTCCAACGAACCTTAACGATCGGTATGTTGCTCTGCTTGAGCTGTTTAACTTCACGGTCCATGATTTCGATTGGTTCTTCGACGAATTGTAGTTTCTCGTCGACATGGATTTCTTCAAGAGGAATGGTGAAATCTTCCTTTGCAAGACACTTCTTAAGGTTTGAGACGTGAAATGTATTATGTACTCCGGCGAGTTTTTGCGGTAACTCGAGTCGATAAGCTACCGGTCCAATGCGTTCGATGATCTTGAACGGGCCTACATATCTTGGGTTCAGTTTACCCCTTTTTCCAAAACGTATTACACCTTTCCATGGTGACACCTTTAACATAACCATGTCACCGATCTGAAACTCTAATGGTTTCCTTCGGACATCGGCGTAGCTCTTTTGGTGACTACGGGCTGTTTTCAATCTCTCCTTGATTTGTACTATCTTTTCAGTAGTTTCATGTATGATCTCGGGACCAGTTAATTGTCGATCTCCTACTTCATTCCAACAGATAGGAGATCTACACTTCCTTCCGTACAATGCTTCGAATGGTGCAGCTTTAATGCTCGCATGATAACTATTATTATACCAGAATTCTGCTAATGGTAGATACTTATCCCATCCGTTTCCAAAATCGATCACACATGCCCTGAGCATGTCTTCAAGAGTCTGAATTGTTCTTTCACTCTGCCCGTCCGTTTGCGGATGATATGCGGTACTCATATCCAAACGAGTTCCTAGTGCCTCCTGCAGTGATTGCCAGAACTTTGAGGTAAATCTACTATCACGATCAGATATAATGGAAATAGGTATTCCATGCCTTGAAACAATTTCCTTTATATACAATCGTAATAGTTTCTCCATCCTATCCGTTTCCTTTATAGGCAAGAAATGTGCAGACTTGGTGAGACGATCAACAATCACCCAAATGGTGTCGTATCCCCAGGAAGTCTTTGGTAACTTCGTGATGAAATCCATGGTAATACCATCCCATTTCCATTCTGGGATTTCTGGTTGTTGAAGTAACCCTGACGGCTTCTGGTGTTCTGCTTTGACCTTAGAACAAGTTAAACACTCCCCAACATATGTTGCAACGTCTGTCTTTAAATTAGGCCACCAATAACGTGTCTTAAGATCTTGGTACATCTTTCCAACTCCAGGATGTATCGAGTATCTTGTCTTATGTACCTCGTTCAATATCAACTTCCTTAATCCACCCAACTTCGGTACCCAAATACGATTTGCAAAATATCGAATTCCATCTTCCCGTATAACGAGTTGCTTCTCATACTTCTTCATTATTTCATTTCTTATGTTTTCTTTAGTAAGTGCTTCTCGTTGAACTTCTTTGATTTGTGAGTTGAGATTCATGCGAATTTTTATGTTCATCGCTCGTACTCGAATTGGTTCTCGTTCCTTTCTGCTTAATGCGTCAGCCACCACATTCGCTTTCCCGGGATGATAACGAATTTCACAATCATAGTCGTTTATTAACTCGACCCACCTACGTTGCCTCATGTTCAGCTGTTTCTGATCAAAAATATGTTGAAGGCTTTTATGATCAGTAAACACAGTGCATTTAACTCCATACAAGTAGTGTCTCCACATCTTCAATGCAAACACGACTGCTCCCAATTCTAGATCATGCGTCGTATAATTCCGCTCGTGAATCTTCAATTGTCGAGATGCGTATGCAATAACTTTCTTTCGTTGCATAAGAACACAACCAAAACCTTGTCGCGAAGCGTCACAATATATTTCAAAATCATCGTTCCCTTCTGGTAACGATAAAATAGGCGCCGTAGTTAACTTCTTCTTTAGTAATTGAAATGCACTCTCCTGCTCAGAGGTCCATTCATATTTCTTCCCTTTTTGCGTTAACGCTGTCAACGGCTTAGCTATTCGGGAAAAATCTTGAATAAACCTTCTATAATAACCGGCTAAACCCAAAAATTGGCGTATCTGCATTGGTGTTTTAGGAGTCTCTCATTTTTCAATGGCCTCAATTTTAGCTGGATCAACCTGAATTCCTTTGCTACTAACAACGTGGCCAAGAAATTGCACTTCTTTCAACCAAAAAGCACACTTAGAAAATTTAGCATATAGCTGTTCTTTTCTCAACAACTCTAATATCAACCTTAAATGTTGCTCATGCTCTTGCTCACTCTTGGAATAGATAAGAATGTCATCAATGAAAACAATAACAAACTTATCTAAATACGGACTACAAACTCGATTCATAAGGTCCATGAATACAGCTGGCGCATTTGTCAACCCAAACGGCATGACCAAAAATTCGTAATGACCATAACGTGTCCGAAAAGCAGTTTTCGGAATGTCCTCTTCTTTGACACGTAATTGATGATAACCCGATCTTAGGTCGATTTTCGAATAAACACATGATCCTTGCAGTTGATCAAATAAGTCATCAATTCTCGGTAGTGGATACCGATTCTTGATAGTTAACTTATTTAATTCACGATAATCTATACACATCCTAAAAGATCCATCTTTCTTCTTAAAAAACAAAATTGGAGCTCCCCACGGTGAAGTGCTTGGTCGTATGAATCCACGGTCTAGTAATTCTTTTAACTGACTTTGAAGTTCTTTTAATTCGGACGGTGCAAGTCTATATGGAGCACGAGCCACTGGTGCAGCTCCTGGTACTAAATCTATTTGAAATTCTACAGATCTAAATGGAGGTAATCCCGGCAACTCTTCCGGAAAAACTTCAGGAAAATCTCTTGCCACAGGCACGTCGTTGATGCACTTCTCTTTTTCTTTCTTTTCGACTTTATTAACATGTGCTAGAATAGCATAACATCCCTTTTCTAAACACTTCTTGGCTTTCAAACAGCTAATGAGTTTTAGCTTTGAGTTACCCTTCTCTCCATAAATCATCACCGGCATTTTATCCTTACAAGGAATGCGAATTGCCTTCTTGGCACACACAACTTCAGCTCCTACTTTGGACATCCAGTCCATGCCGACTATTACATCAAAACTTCCTAATTCTACGGGTATTAAGTCAATTTTAAATGTTTCTCCGGCTAAATTTATTTTACAATCGCGGCAAATTTTATCGGCTTTAATTAGTTTACCATTAGCTAACTCAATCATGTACTTAGCATCTAGAGGTAATGATGAACAATTCAATTTAGCGTAAAAGCCTCTACTCACGTAACTTCTATCAGCACCAGTATCAAATATAATAGATGCGGATAAGTTATTAATGGTAAACGTACTCGTAACAAGCTCCGGGTCTTCACACGCCTCTCTAGCATTAATAACAAATGCTCTTCCACGTGCAGATCCATTATTCTTCTCTGGATTCGGACACTGGCTCTTATAGTGACCTTGTTTTCCACACCCATAACAAGTAATGGTAGCCAAAGCAGTTCTATTTGCATTGGTGGCAGGAGTCTTGGTACCATTTGTATTTGTAACGAGAGCCCTACAATCTTTAGCAAGATGACCCTGTCGATTACACTTGTTGCATACCACACTACAGTAACCAAAATGATGTTTGTGGCATCGGTTGCATAAAGGACTTTGTCCTTTGTAACCAAAACCTGAACCACTACCCGCACCTTTCGTGGTTTCTTGTTTCTTAAAAGATTGTTGTTGGTTACCTCGATCATAATTTCCATTCCACTTTCTTTTGTTACCCAATACCTTCACATCAGTATTGGATGATTTCTTATCCAAGATGACCTGATCCATTAGCTCGTTTGCCATAGTTATAGCTTCATGAATTGTCTTAGGTCTCGATGCTGTAACGTTTGCCTTGACCTTTGTGGGCAAACCATCTTTGTACATTTCAATCTTCCGTTCTTCGGTTGGAACCAATTCAGGACATAGCAAAACTAATTCCATGAATCGCTGATTGTAGTTGGTGATTTCAGTACCAACAACCTTCAAACTTCGTAATTCGTCTTCCAACTTCCTAACCTCGTTCCTTGGACAATATTCGTTGATTAACATTGTTTTGAATTCTTCCCATGGAGTATCATAAGCTATATCTCCTCCTACAGCCTTCACATAATTTTTCCACCACGTGAGTGCACTATCTTGTAAAGTGCACGATGCATACTTGGTCATGTCCTTTTCAACACAACCACTGATTTTAAACACAGTCTCCATCTTTTCTATCCACCGGGTTAAACCGATCGGTCCTTCCGTTCCACTGAATGATGAGGGCTTGCAAGCTTGAAACGTCTTGTAGGTGCATCCTACATGAGGATTTGGGTTAACTGCAGCAGCTCTTGCAGCTTTGACCCATAACATTCTGTCATTGACTCGCTGGTTGATGAATTCCTCGACTTCTTGTTCCGTCATTCGATTCAATCGCGCCATTTCCTAATGAAAGAAAATAATTATTCACATGGAATATTATAGATGTAGTGTGTATTTATAGTACATTATAGCTTGTTAATAATATGAACTAGGTATTATTATAAAAGCCTTTTCTTCTTATTAGCGTTTTATAATTATATCTAGGGTAGTACCTACCCGTTAATGTTCATACTTAATAGCTTAGTACAGAACCAATTACTACAATCTAAATAATACTTAACCATGGAAAATTATTGCATTTCATACTTCACTATTTTACATATGCTTATCTTACATCGAACATTAAGCAAACCACACTAATAATATTATACAAAACATTATATGATCCCATGGTTTAATACGGCAGCGCATCGTTTGGTCTATTTTCTAGGACGTTTAGGTTCAAGGAATGGCCTAACGCTTATCCTAGCTGTCTGCCTATATTTTGGCTGTGGGGCTGAAGAACTAGATGCCGGGATAGAACGAATAGGAATAGCAGGAATAGGGGTGGTAGTGTCTAGTGGAGTTGGTGCCACATCATCCTCACTAAACTCGGGATTTGAATTTTCTAATTCATTAGCCTTTCGTTTCTTTCCTAGTTCAAACTTGTCTTTTGTAATTTCCTGTATTTCTTCCTCGGGTTCACTTTCCTCCTCGGGTTCACTTTCCTCCTCGGGTTCACTTTCCGGGTTCTCTATAGTCGGTTCATCCGGAATTTGTGAGTCTTCCCCAAAGATATTATTTTCGTCATCGGATAGGTTAATGACTGGAACACCATCTGAAGATTCTGGTTCGGAGTCGCTGAATGTGATAACAAGTTTTGAGCCCGACATCTATCACACAACAACTAACCCATTAGTACTACATAATATTTACATATAAATTTTAACCAACAATGATAAGCAATGGTTGTTAAATCAGATCCGGTCAAAGTCCAGACTTACTAATGTATCCTAACGACTTATCAGTTAGACACACTAATGCAAACCTGGTTCGCTAAGACCACCGCTCTGATACCACATGTCATAACCCGTCCTTAACCATAAGAACGAGTTAGATAACGTATGATTTCATTGCGAGGTATTGACCTCTATATGCGACATTTTTAAAAGAACAACTGCATATATTTTACATTACAAACCATAATTCTTATTTTTGATACAAGCTTTAGACAATAAAAAGATGATTATCGTTTAGCGATAATCTTAGACTTACAAACTTTACATATGATGATAACAACACGATTTCTGGCATATTTTACAATACAAATCCTCGGATATGCAGTTTTGTTTTTGACACAAATATGCATACTCAAGATCTTGCTTAAATTCAACATGTTGCAGCGGAAGCTTTTAGTTATCACCTGAGAATAGACATGTTTAAAACGTCAACATAAAGTTGGTGAGATATAGGTTTAATGCCGGCAGCAATATATATATATAGAACACAAGATTTCATATGTAAACATTTTAATAAAAATATTCTAAATGGTTGAGCACTTGGTAGCCATACTTAACATTTAATCACGTCGCATATTCCCTTTATTATGAAATCTTACTACACCGTACCAAGTGTAGTCACGAAACGAAGTACTGTGCAACCGTTGAATACTGGTCGTCCAGTCCGGTTGGGGTTGTCAGGCCCGATAGATCTATCAACAGGATTCGCGTTTACAATACCGCTGTAAATAGTAGTTACCAAGCTACAGGGAAGTATGCCAGTGGTACAACTCAACGTAGAATATATTTTTCAGTTACTTGTGTCCATATCGTAAAACATAAAATACATGTATTCTCATCCCGAAATATTTAGAGTTTAAAAGTGAGACTATATACTCACTTTCGTCTTGAAGATATGTAATTTTGACTTGGTCTCCGATTGATATCACGAACCTATCCATATATAATATATCAATATATTTTCATTTTAAACAATCGTCACGTATATATATACTTATAATACTTTTAATGTCTTCTTAGTCCGTAGTTAGCAGTCCGATGTTAGTAATTCAATTTTAATGGTTCATTTTTAGGTGTTTAATAAATAAAACCCCCATCGAAATAAATAAAAAACCCCATCGTATATGTATTGGTCGAGATTAATCTTGACCCACGGTACCGGTGTTGTCAAATGACGTGTTGCGTACAATCATGGGATCTTATGATTAATCTTCTCGTATTGTTTACGGGTGCTCCTGAACCATATAAAATTAAATTATGAGTACATATATATAAAATATCATGTTATTTTAAAAAGATGTGATTTATTTAATTTTCTCCAATTATTTTCGTAGCTAAACTAGTCTTAGATATCCGATCTCGTTTTGGTCATAGTTTCTTCGTTACAACTCCGTTTTCGTTGATTCAACTTGCCACTTCCTTGGATCGAGTCCCTCTTTAAGACTATGAACTGTAAATACCTTAGTTTGTATTCGAAATCACAGGTCATAGGTCAAACTTTAGTGAAACTTATGAAGTTAATCATTTTCCATCATGTAAACAACCTTAAATGATTATTTTTCTAAAAATACTTATACTTTGAGTTAAATCATGAAATTTTTATGTGTTATCATATTCATAGTAAAAATCATTTTTCCAGAAAATAAACCTCCAATTCAAAGTTTAAGATGGTTTTTAATTATCCAACCCAAAACAGCCCCCGGTTGCACTCCGACGTCGTAAATTCAGTTTTAAGGTGTTCTTTGAAAAACCAAGTTATACCTTGTTAAATTAGCATATATTTATGATATATTACAGGTCTTGAAGTATTTTAAAAGTTAAGTGAGAAGGATCTATTTAGTTTGCAAACAAGTTTGAAAACATTCAAACTATGTTCTTGTTGTTAAAATTTTATACCACAAAATAAGATAGCTATATATATATGAATCGAATAAGGTTATGAACAAAGTTACTACCTCAAGTTACTTGGACAAGATTGCTGTAAAATAGAAGTAAAAATCTAGAACCAAAAGAGTGATGGAATTGGATGAAAGATTGGAAGTAAACTTGTGTTCTTGAAAGGATTCTTGAAGTGTTTTTGTAAGGTTTTTCTTATGGTGTTTAAGTGATATTTTTATGGCTAGATCTTCATGGATACTAGCTGAATGGTTATGGAGTTTCTTAAGAGTGTGTTTTTGGTTAAAGAAATGTGTAGTAAAATGAAAATGGAATGGAGTATAAATGGTGGTGTAAAAGGTGTATAAGTTTGTAATTTTGTGAAAAAATCTTTTAATCATGTGAAATTGTCATACTAGATAACAAAAGTAGTTACCTTATACATAAGGCATTGAACAAGGGCTGGTTGGTGGTGATTTGATGTGTATATACCAATAGTAAATACGTATAGAGGTTAGGTATGATACGAGTACATGTACTCTAGATATACGTATAGAAATCTTGTGAAAAATGGAATGAGAATTCAAATATAGCTATCTTTTGTGAATATACTTATATTGTTTTATGTATTTAAGTCCTTAAAAGTGATTAAATACATTACATATACGATATATGTATAAACATTATATGTTATAAGTATTTATGTCAAATAACGTTACGTATGGTTATCGTTTTGAAAACTTAAGTTAGTAGTTTCAAAATATACTTATAACTTATTGTTATTAATACAAAATGAGATATTAAAACATCCTTAGATCATGTTAAATATGTATATATACATATATATACACAAACGTATAATTATCATATGTTATATAGTTCGTGATATCATCGGTCAAACTAGACGGTCAAACGTTGTGTAAAACTCATTTCAAAAACATAAGTCTCAACAATTTGGATTGCTTATCATGTTGGTAAGGTTTAATTTATGTAAATATTAATCTTATAAGTATAGAACGATCGAAAAAGTGCGGGTCATTACAGTACCTACCTGTTAAATAAATTTCGTCCCGAAATTTTAAAATTGTACCTATTTTGCGTCATCGAGAAACAAGTGTGGATACTTTTGTTTCATCTGATCCTCTCGTTCCCAAGTAAAATCGGGACCCCTTCGAGCATTCCAACGAACCTTAACGATCGGTATGTTGCTCTGCTTGAGCTGTTTAACTTCACGGTCCATGATTTCGATTGGTTCTTCGACGAATTGTAGTTTCTCGTCGACATGGATTTCTTCAAGAGGAATGGTGAAATCTTCCTTTGCAAGACACTTCTTAAGGTTTGAGACGTGAAATGTATTATGTACTCCGGCGAGTTTTTGCGGTAACTCGAGTCGATAAGCTACCGGTCCAATGCGTTCGATGATCTTGAACGGGCCTACATATCTTGGGTTCAGTTTACCCCTTTTTTCCAAAACGTATTACACCTTTCCATGGTGACACCTTTAACATAACCATGTCACCGATCTGAAACTCTAATGGTTTCCTTCGGACATCGGCGTAGCTCTTTTGGCGACTACGGGCTGTTTTCAATCTCTCCTTGATTTGTACTATCTTTTCAGTAGTTTCATGTATGATCTCGGGACCAGTTAATTGTCGATCTCCTACTTCATTCCAACAGATAGGAGATCTACACTTCCTTCCGTACAATGCTTCGAATGGTGCAGCTTTAATGCTCGCATGATAACTATTATTATACGAGAATTCTGCTAATGGTAGATACTTATCCCATCCGTTTCCAAAATCGATCACACATGCCCTGAGCATGTATTCAAGAGTCTGAATTGTTCTTTCACTCTGCCCGTCCGTTTGCGGATGATATGCGGTACTCATATCCAAACGAGTTCCTAGTGCCTCCTGTAGTGATTGCCAGAACTTTGAGGTAAATCTACTATCACGATCAGATATAATGGAAATAGGTATTCCATGCCTTGAAACAATTTCCTTTATATACAATCGTAATAGTTTCTCCATCCTATCCGTTTCCTTTATAGGCAAGAAATGTGCAGACTAGGTGAGACGATCAACAATCACCCAAATGGTGTCGTATCCCCAGGAAGTCTTTGGTAACTTCGTGATGAAATCCATGGTAATACCATCCCATTTCCATTCTGGGATTTCTGGTTGTTGAAGTAACCCTGACGGCTTCTGGTGTTCTACTTTGACCTTAGAACAAGTTAAACACTCCCCAACATATGTTGCAACGTCTGTCTTTAAATTAGGCCACCAATAACGTGTCTTAAGATCTTGGTACATCTTTCCAACTCCAGGATGTATCGAGTATCTTGTCTTATGTACCTCGTTCAATATCAACTTCCTTAATCCACCCAACTTCGGTACCCAAATACGATTTGCAAAATATCGAATTCCATCTTCCCGTATAACGAGTTGCTTCTCATACTTCTTCATTATTTCATTTCTTATGTTTTCTTTAGTAAGTGCTTCTCGTTGAACTTCTTTGATTTGTGAGTTGAGATTCATGCGAATTTTTATGTTCATCGCTCGTACTCGAATTGGTTCTCGTTCCTTTCTGCTTAATGCGTCAGCCACCACATTCGCTTTCCCGGGATGATAACGAATTTCACAATCATAGTCGTTTATTAACTCGACCCACCTACGTTGCCTCATGTTCAGCTGTTTCTGATCAAAAATATGTTGAAGGCTTTTATGATCAGTAAACACAGTGCATTTAACTCCATACAAGTAGTGTCTCCACATCTTCAATGCAAACACGACTGCTCCCAATTCTAGATCATGCGTCGTATAATTCCGCTCGTGAATCTTCAATTGTCGAGATGCGTATGCAATAACTTTCTTTCGTTGCATAAGAACACAACCAAAACCTTGTCGCGAAGCATCACAATATATTTCAAAATCATCGTTCCCTTCTGGTAACGATAAAATAGGCGCCGTAGTTAACTTCTTCTTTAGTAATTGAAATGCACTCTCCTGCTCAGAGGTCCATTCATATTTCTTTCCTTTTTGCGTTAACGCTGTCAACGGCTTAGCTATTCGGGAAAAATCTTGAATAAACCTTCTATAATAACCGGCTAAACCCAAAAATTGGCGTATCTGCATTGGTGTTTTAGGAGTCTCCCATTTTTCAATGGCCTCAATTTTAGCTGGATCAACCTGAATTCCTTTGCTACTAACAACGTGGCCAAGAAATTGCACTTCTTTCAACCAAAAAGCACACTTAGAAAATTTAGCATATAGCTGTTCTTTTCTCAACAACTCTAATATCAACCTTAAATGTTGCTCATGCTCTTGCTCACTCTTGGAATAGATAAGAATGTCATCAATGAAAACAATAACAAACTTATCTAAATACGGACTACAAACTCGATTCATAAGGTCCATGAATACAGCTGGCGCATTTGTCAACCCAAACGGCATGACCAAAAATTCGTAATGACCATAACGTGTCCGAAAAGCAGTTTTCGGAATGTCCTCTTCTTTGACACGTAATTGATGATAACCCGATCTTAGGTCGATTTTCGAATAAACACATGATCCTTGCAGTTGATCAAATAAGTCATCAATTCTCGGTAGTGGATACCGATTCTTGATAGTTAACTTATTTAATTCACGATAATCTATACACATCCTAAAAGATCCATCTTTCTTCTTAACAAACAAAATTGGAGCTCCCCACGGTGAAGTGCTTGGTCGTATGAATCCACGGTCTAGTAATTCTTTTAACTGACTTTGAAGTTCTTTTAATTCGGGCGGTGCAAGTCTATATGGAGCACGAGCCACTGGTGCAGCTCCTGGTACTAAATCTATTTGAAATTCTACAGATCTAAATGGAGGTAATCCCGGCAACTCTTCCGGAAAAACTTCAGGAAAATCTCTTGCCACAGGCACGTCGTTGATGCACTTCTCTTTTTCTTTCTTTTCGACTTTATTAACATGTGCTAGAATAGCATAACATCCCTTTTCTAAACACTTCTTGGCTTTCAAACAGCTAATGAGTTTTAGCTTTGAGTTACCCTTCTCTCCATAAATCATCACCGGCATTTTATCCTTACAAGGAATGCGAATTGCCTTCTTGGCACACACAACTTCAGCTCCTACTTTGGACATCCAGTTCATGCCGACTATTACATCAAAACTTCCTAATTCTACGGGTATTAAGTCAATTTTAAATGTTTCTCCGGCTAAATTTATTTTACAATCGCGGCAAATTTTATCGGCTTTAATTAGTTTACCATTAGCTAACTCAATCATGTACTTAGCATCTAGAGGTAATGATGAACAATTCAATTTAGCGTAAAAGCCTCTACTCACGTAACTTCTATCAGCACCAGTATCAAATATAATAGATGCGGATAAGTTATTAATGGTAAACGTACTCGTAACAAGCTCCGGGTCTTCACACGCCTCTCTAGCATTAATAACAAATGCTCTTCCACGTGCAGATCCATTATTCTTCTCTGGATTCGGACACTGGCTCTTATAGTGACCTTGTTTTCCACACCCATAACAAGTAATGGTAGCCAAAGCAGTTCTATTTGCATTGGTGGCAGGAGTCTTGGTACCATTTGTATTTGTAACGAGAGCCCTACAATCTTCAGCAAGATGACCCTGTGGAAACATTTCAATTAATCAAGTCTTAACAAGTTTGATTGCTTAACATGTTGGAAACATTTAATTGTATAAATATTAATCTCGTATATATTAACGGAAAAATCTGGGTCGTTTTACACATAATTGTTCGTGAATCGTCAAGAGCAGTCAATGGGTAAATGAAAACATGAACACAGTTCAAAGTTTTTAAGATTTCAACATTACAGACTTTGCTTATCGTGTCGGAAACATATAAAGATCAAGTTTAAATTTGGTCAGAAATTTCCGGGTTGTCACATTGATGCTCTTAGGGAGGCCATGTAACGACCCGGATTTTTCCGATCGTTTTATACATATGAGATTAATATTTACATAAATTAAACATTACTAACATGATAAGAAATCCAAATTGTTGAGTCTTGTGCTTTTGAAAAGAGTTTTACACAACGTTTGACCGTCCAATTTGACCGATGATATCACGAACTGTATAACATACGATAATTATATGATTGTGTACATATATGTATTTATACATATTTAACTTGATTTAAGGATGGTTTAACATCTCATTGTGTATTAATAACAATGAGTTATAAGTATACTTTGAGACTACTAACTTAAGTTTTCAAAACGGTAACTATACGTAACGTTCTTTGACATATATACCTATAACCTATAATGCTTATATAAGTATCATATAAATACGTATTTAATCACTTTTAAAGGGCTTAAATACATAAAACAATATAAGTATATTCACAAAAGATAGTTATATTTGAATTCTCGTTCCGTTTCCTCAAGATTTCTACAAGTATATCAAGGGTATATGTAACCGTATCATACCCAGCTTCTATACGTATTTACTATTAGTATATACACATCACAATCACTTTATTAGCAGCCATGAGTCATCAAATTTTGGATCTTAGCATGCATGATTAATCAACTTGGCATATTACAAGACTTTTACACAATATTACAAACTTATACATCATTTCACCACCATTTATACTCCATTCCATTTTCATTTTTACTACACATTTTCTCTAGCTAAACACCTACTTGTAAGCTTCATTCACCTCTAAGAAATCCAGCAAAAACTCTCTCAAGAATCACCTTAATAACCATCATATTAAGATCAAACAAGAACACTACAAGATACTACTTTCATTTCAAGTCTATATTCTAAGTTTACTTCCAATCTTTCAATCCAACTTCACCACTCTTTAGGATCAAGAGTTATACTTCCTTTCCAGTAGCTTTATCCAAGTAATTTGAGGTAGTAACCTTATTAATAATCTTATTCGATTCATATTTATATAGCTATCTTATTTTGAGTTATAAATTATAACAACAAGAACATAGTTTAAATGATTTCAAACTTGTTCGCAAACTAAATAGATCCTTCTAACTTGACTTTTAAAACACTTCAAGACCTGTAATATATCATAGTGATATGCTAACTTAACAAGATACAACTTGATTTTACAAAGAACACCTTAAAACTGAATCTACGTCGTCGGAGTGCAACCGGGGGCTGTTTTGGGTTGGATAATTAAAAACCATCTTAAAATTTGAATTGGAAGTTTATATTCTGGAAAAATGATATTTCTTATGAATATGTTAACATACAAAAATCTCAAGGTTTAACTCAAAGTGTAAGTATTTTTAAAAATGATCATTTAGATGTTGTTTTTACGACGGAAATGACCACTTTCATAAAATTCACCTAAGTTTGACCTATAACCTGTGATTTAGAATACAAACCAAGGTATTTACTGTTCATATTCATAAATAATGGCTCGATCCATGGAAGTGGCAAGTTGAACCAATAAAAACAGAGTTGTATTGAAGAAACTACGGCTAAAACAAAATCGGGTATCCGAAGCTAGTTTAGCTACGAAAATATTTTGAGTAAAACTAAACTAATCATATCTTTGCTAATTAATACGATATTTTATATATATTTACTCATAATTTGATTTTATATATTTCAGGACCACCCGTAAACAACACGTGAAGATTAATTATAAGACCTCATGATTGTACACAACACGTCATTTGACAATACGGTACTTTGGGTCACGATTTTAAATCATAAGACACCATGTACACAATACGCCATTTGACAACACGGTACCATGGGTCAAGATTAATTCTGATCAATACGAATACGATGGGGTCTTTATTTTATTAAGCAACTAATTGTGGACCACTAACATCGGACTGCTAACTACGGACTAATAGATATTAAAAGTATTATAAGTATATATGTAACGATTAATTGAAAAGAAAACATGTTGATATATTATATATGGTTAGGTTCGTGATATCTATTGGTGACCAGGTCGTGTTATATATCTTCAAGGCAAAAGTGAGTATATAGTCCCATTTTTAAACTCTAAATATTTCGGGATGAGAATACATGCATTTTATGATTTACGTTATGGACACAAGTGATTAAAAATATATTCTACGTTGAGTTGTACCACTGGCATACTTCCCTGTAGCTTGGTAACTACTATTTACATGCGGTATTATAAACGCGAATCCTGTTGATAGATCTATCGGGCCTGACAACCCCAACCGGACTGGACGACCAGTATTCAACGGTTGCACAGTACTTCGTTTCGGTGACTACACTTGGTACGGTGTAGTGAAATTTCATAATAAAGGTAATATGCGACGTTGATTAAATGTTAAGTATGTTTATCAAGTGCTCAACCACTTAGAATATTTTTTTTAAAACGTTTAAGTATATGAAATCTTGTGGTCTATATTTTTAATGCTGCTAGCATTAAACCTATATCTCACCAACTTTATGTTGATATTTTAAGAATGTTTATTCTCAGGTGATAAATAAAAGCTTCCGTTGGATTATGCTGAATTTAAGCAAGATTTGGAGTATGTATATTTGTGTCAAAAATAAAACTGCATTTCAGAAGATTTGTAATGTGAAATATGTTGGAAATCGTGTTGTTGTTATCACATGTAAAGTTTGTAAGACTAAGATTATCGATAAACGATAATCATTATTATGTTGTTTAAATCCTTTGGTTATAATAAAGGTTATGGTTTGTATTATAAAAACGAATGCAGATTTTGAAAAATGTCACATATAGAGGTCAATACCTCGCAATGAAATCATATGTTATTGTATTCGTCCTTATGGATTAGGACGGGTCGTCTCATGTGGTATCAGAGCGGTGGTCTTAGCGAACCAGATTTTTGCATTAAACGTGTCTAAACTAGTTTTTGATGCATTAGTAAGTCTGGACTTTGACCGTGTATGATTTCGAAAACTATTGCTTATCATTGTCGATAAAAAAAAACTTAATAGGTAAATATTATGTGGTACTAATGTGCTAGTTATTGTGTGATAGATGTCTGGCTCAAAACTTGTTATCACATTCAGCGACTCTGAACCAGAATCCCCAGATAGTGTTCCAGTCATTAACCTATCCGACGATGAAAACGACACCTTTGGGGAAGACTCACAATTTATGGATGAACCAATTGAAGAGGAACCGGAAAGTGATCCTGAGGAGGAAGAAATACAGTAAATTACGAAAGACAAGTTCGAACGAGAAAAGAAATGAAAGGCTACTGAATTGGAAAATCCAAATCCCGAGTTTAGTGAGGATGTTGTGGCACCAACTCCACCAAATACTACCACCCCTATTCCCGCTATTCCTATTAGTTCTATCCCGGCATTCAGTTCTTCGGCCCCTCAGCCAAAACGTAGGGAGATATCCAGGATAAGCGTTAAGCGATTTTTTTGAACACAAACGTTTTGGGTTAAATGATGCGCTGTTGTTTTAAACCATGGGATCATATAACGTTTTGTATAATATTACTAGTGTGGTTTGCTTAATGTTTGATGTAAGATAAGCATATGTAAAATAGTGAAGTGTGAAATGCAATAATTTTCCATGGTGGAGTATTATTTGGATGGTAGTAATTAATTTCCGTACTAAGCTATTAAGTATGAACTTTAACGGGTAGGTACTACCCTAGATATAATTATAAAATGCTAATAGGAAGAAAAGGCTTTTATAATAATAACTGGTTCATATTATTAATAAGCTACGATGTACTATAAATACACACTACATCTATAATATTCTATGTGAATAATTATTTTTTTTCATTCTTATTGAAGAATATGGCGCGATTGAACCGAATGACGGAACAAGAAATCGAGGAACTCATCAATCAGCGAGTGAACGACAGAATGTTATGGGTCGAGGCTACAAGAGGTGCTGCAGTTAACCCAAATCCTCATGTGGGATGCACCTACAAAACTTTTCAAGGTTGCAAGCCCTCATCATTCAGTGGAACAGAAGGACCGATCGGTTAAACCCGGTGGATCGAAAAAATTGAGTCTGTGTTTAAAATCAGTGGTTGTATTGAGAAGGACATGACCAAGTATGCATCGTGCACCTTACAAGATAGTGCACTCACGTGGTGGAAAAACTATGTGAAGGCCGTAGGAGGAGATGTAGCTTATGATACTCCATGGGAAGAATTCAAAACAATGCTAATCAACGAGTATTGTCCAAGGAACGAGGTTAGGAAGTTGGAAGTTGAACTACGAAGCCTGAAAGTTGTTGGTACTGAACTCACCAACTATAATCAGTGATTCATGGAATTAGCTTTGCTATGTCCCGAATTGGTACCAACTGAAGAACGGAAGATAGAACTGTACAAAGATGGTTTGCCTAAAAATGTCAAGGCAAATGTTACAGCATCGAAACCCAAGACTATTCATGAAGCCATCACCATGGAAAACGAGTTGATGGACTAGATTATTCTGGATAAGAACACCAATGTCAAGACATCATAAAACAAAAGAAAGTGGGAAGGTAATCATCAACAATCCAACAAGAAACAAGAAACCACATAAGGTGCGGGTAGTGGTTCAAGTTCAGGTTACAAAGGATGAAATCCTTTATGTAACAGATGCCACAAATATCACTCTGGTTATTGTAATGTGGTGTGCAACAATTGTAATCGAAGGGGTCATCTTGCTGAAGATTGTAGGATTCCCGTTACAAATACAAATGGCACCAAGACTCCTGCCACCAATGCAAATAGAACTGCCCTGGCCACTGTTACTTGTTATGGATGTGGGAAACAGGGTCATATTAAGAGCCAGTGCCCGAATCCAGAGAAGAATAACGGATCTGCACGTGGAAGAGCATTTATTATTAATGCTAGAGAGGCGTGTGAAGACCCGGAGCTTGTTACGGGTACGTTTACCATTAATAACTTATCAGCATCTATTATATTTGATACTGGTGCCGATAGAAGTTACGTGTGTAGAGACTTTTACGCTAAATTGAATTGTTCATCATTACCTCTAGATGCTAAGTACATGATTGAGTTAGCTAATGGTAAACTAATTAAAGCTGATAAAATTTGCCGTGATTGTAAAATAAATTTAGCCGGAGAAACATTTAAAATTGATTTGATACCCGTAGAATTAGGAAGTTTTGACCTAATAGTCGGCATGGACTGGATGTCCAAAATAGGAGCTGAAGTTGTGTGTGCCAAGAAGGCAATTCGCATTCCTCGTAAGGATAAAATGCCAGTAATGATTTATGGAGAGAAGGGTAACTCAAAGTTAAAACTCATTAGCTGTTTGAAAGCTCAAAAGTGCTTGAAGAAAAGGTGCTATGCTATCCTAGCACATGTTAATAAAGTCGAAATGAAAGAAAAAGAGAAGTGCATCAATGACGTGCCTGTGGCAAGAGATTTTCATGATGTCTTTCTGGAAGAATTACCGGGACTACCTCCCTTTAGGTCTGTAGAATTTCAAATAGATCTTGTATCAGGAGCTGCACCAGTTTCTCGTGCTCCATATAGACTTGCACCATCTGAGTTAAAAGAACTTCAGAGTCAGCTAAAAGAATTACTGGACCGTGGATTCATACGACCAAGTACTTCATCGTGGGGAGCTCCAATTTTATTTGTTAAAAAGAAAGATGGATCTTTTAGGATGTGTATAGATTACCATGAATTAAATAAGTTAACTATCAAGAATTGGTATCCACTACCGAGAATTGACGACTTATTTGATCAACTACAAGGATCATGTGTTTAATCGAAAATCGACCTAAGATCGGGCTATCATCAACTACGTGTCAAAGAAGAAGATATTCTGAAAACTGCTTTCCGGACACGCTTCGGTCATTATGAATTTTTGGTCATGCCGTTTGGGTTGACGAATGCGCCAGCTGTATTCATGGACCTCATGAATCGAGTTTGTAGTCAGTATTTGGATAAGTTTGTTATCGTTTTCATTGATGATATTCTTATCTATTCCAAGAATGAGCAAGAGCATGAGCAGCATTTAAGGTTGGTATTAGAATTGTTAAGAAAAGAACAGTTATATGCCAAATTTTATAAGTGTGCTTTTTGGTTGAAAGAAGTGCAATTTCTTGGCCACGTTGTTAGTAGCAAAGGAATTCAGGTTGATCTAGCTAAAATTGAGGCCATTGAAAAATGGGAGACTCCTAAGACACCAACACAGATACGCCAATTTTTGGGTTTAGCCGGTTATTATAGAAGGTTTATTCAAGATTTTTCCCGAATAGCTAAGCCATTGACAGCGTTAACGCAAAAAGGAAAGAAGTATGAATGAACCTCTGAGCAGGAGTGTGTAATTCAATTACTGAAAAAGTAGTTGACTACAGCGCCTATTTTATCGTTACCTGAAGGGAACGATGATTTTGAGATATATTGTGACACTTTGCGACAAGGTTTTGGTTGCGTCCTTATGCAACGAAAGAAAGTTATTGCATACGCATCCCGATAATTGAAGATTCATGAGCAAAATTATACGATGCATGATCTAGAACTGGGAGCAGTCATGTTTACATTGAAGATATGGAGACACTACTTATATGGGGTTAAATGCACTGTGTTTACCGATCATAAAAGCCTTCAACATATTTTCGATCAGAAACAGCTGAACATGAGGCAACATAGGTGGGTCGAGCTGATAAACGACTATGATTGTGAAATTCGCTATCATCCTGGGAAAGCGAATGTGGTGGCCGATGCTCTAAGCAGAAAGGAACGAGAGCCAATTCGAGTACGAGCGATGAACATAAAAATTCGTATGAATATCAACTCACAAATCAAAGAGACTCAACGAGAAGCTCTTACTAAAGAAAACATAGGAAATAAATAATGAAGAAGTATGAGAAGCAACTCGTTATACGGGAAGATGGAATTCGATATTTTGCAAAACGTATTTGGGTACCAAAGTTGGGTGGATTAAGGAAGTTGATATTGAATGAGGCATATAAGACAAGATACTCGATACATCCTGGAGTTGGAAAGATGTATCAAGATCTTAAGACACATTATTGGTGGCCTAATTTGAATACGGACGTTGCAACATATGTCGGGAAATGTTTAACTTGTTCCAAAGTCAAAGCTGAACACCAGAAGCAGTCAGGGTTACTTCAACAACCAGAAATCCCAGAATGGAAATGGGACGGTATTACCATGGATTTCATCACGAAGTTACCCAAGACTGCATGGGGTTATGACACCATTTGGATAATAGTTGATCGTCTCACCAAATCTGCACATTTCTTGCCTATAAAGGAAACGGATAGAATGGAGAAACTATTACGATTATACATAAAAGAAATTGTTTCAAAGCATGGAATACCTATTGCCATTATATCTGATCGTGATAGTAGATTTACATCAAAGTTCTGGCAATCACTACAGGAGGCCCTGGGAACTCGTTTGGATATGAGCACCGCATATCATCCGCAAACTGACGGGCAGAGTGAAAGAACAATTCAGACTCTTGAAGACATGCTCAGGGCATGTGTGATCGATTTTGGAAACGGATGGGATAAATACCTACCATTAGCAGAATTCTCGTATAATAATAGTTATCATGCGAGCATTAAAGCTGCACCATTCGAAGCACTGTATGGAAGGAAGTGTAGATCCCCTATCTGTTGGAATGAAGTAGGAGATCGACGATTAACTGGTCCCGAGATCATACACGAAACTACTGAGAAGATAGTACAAATCAAGGAGAGATTGAAAATAGCCCGTAGTCGCCAAAAGAGCTACGCCAATGTCCGAAGGAAACCATTAGAGTTTCAGATAGGTGACATGGTTATGCTAAAGGTGTCACCTTGGAAAGGTGTAATACGTTTTGGCAAAAGGGGTAAACTGAACCCAAGGTATGTAGGCCCGTTCAAGATCATCGGAGTACATAATACGTTTCACGTTTCAAACCTTAAGAAGTGTCTTGCAAAGGAAGATCTCACCATTCCTCTTGAAGAAATCCAAGTCGACAAGAAACTACAATTCATAGAAGAACCAGTCGAAATCATGGACCGTGAAGTTAAACAGCTCAAGCAGAGCAATATACCAATCATTAAGGTTCGTTGGAATGCTCGAAGAGGTCCCGAGTTTACTTGGGAACGAGAGGATCAGATGAAACAAAAGTACCCACATTTTTTTTCCCGATAACGCAAAATAGGTACAACTTTAAAATTTCGGGACTAAATTTATTTAACGGGTAGGTACTGTAACGACCCAGATTTTTCCGATCGTTTTATACATATGAGATTAATATTTACATAAATTAAACATTACTAACATGATAAGAAATCCAAATTGTTGAGTCTTGTGCTTTTGAAAAGAGTTTTACACAACGTTTGACCGTCCAATTTGACCGATGATATCACGAACTATATAACATACGATAATTATACGATTGTGTACATATATGTATTTATACATATTTAACTTGATTTAAGGATGGTTTAACATCTCATTGTGTATTAATAACAATGAGTTATAAGTATACTTTGAGACTACTAACTTAAGTTTTCAAAACGGTAACTATACGTAACGTTCTTTGACATATTTACCTATAACCTATAATGCTTATACAAGTATCATATAAATACGTATTTAATCACTTTTAAAGTGCTTAAATACATAAAACAATATAATTATATTCATAAAAGATAGTTATATCTGGATTCTCGTTCTGTTTCCTCAAGATTTCTACAAGTATATCAAGGATATATGTAACCGTATCATACCCAGCTTCTATACGTATTTACTATTGGTATATACACATCACAATCACTTTATTAGTAGCCATGAGTCAGAAAATTTTGGATCTTAGCATGCATGATTAATCAACTTGGCA
This sequence comes from Rutidosis leptorrhynchoides, assembly GCF_046630445.1. Classification (NCBI taxonomy): domain Eukaryota; kingdom Viridiplantae; phylum Streptophyta; class Magnoliopsida; order Asterales; family Asteraceae; genus Rutidosis; species Rutidosis leptorrhynchoides. Next base: position 673,040,790 of record NC_092334.1, read on the forward strand.
TATTACAAGACTTTTACACAATATTACAAACTTATACATCATTTCACCACCATTTATACTCCATTCCATTTTCATTTTTACTACACATTTTCTCTAGCTAAAAACACCTACTTGTAAGCTTCATTCACCTCTAAGAAATCCAGCAAAAAGTCTCTCAAGAATCACCTTAATAATCATCATATTAAGATCAAACAAGAACACTGCAAGATACTACTTTCATTTCAAGTCTATATTCTAAGTTTACTTCCAATCTTTCAATCCAACTTCACCACTCTTTAGGATCAAGAGTTATAATTCCTTTCTAGTAGCTTTATCTAAGTAATTTGAGGTAGTAACCTTATTCATAATCTGATTCGATTCATATTTATATAGCTATCTTATTTTGAGTTATAAATTATAACAACAAGAACATAGTTTAAATGATTTCAAACTTGTTCGCAAACTAAATAGATCCTTCTAACTTGACTTTTAAAACACTTCAAGACTTGTAATATATTATAATGATATGCTAACTTAACAAGATACAACTTGATTTTACAAAGAACACCTTAAAACTGAATCTACGTCGTCGGAGTGCAACCGGGGGCTATTTTGGGTTGGATAATTAAAAACCATCTTAAACTTTGAATTGGAAGTTTATATTCTAGAAAAATGATATTTCTTATGAATATGTTAACATACAAAAATCTCATGGTTTAACTCAAAGTGTAAGTATTTTTAAAAATGATCATTTAGATGTTGTTTTTACGACGGAAATGACCACTTTCATAAGATTCACCTAAGTTTGACCTATAACCTGTGATTTCGAATAAAAACCAAGGTATTTACTATTCATATTCATAAATAATGACTCGATCCAAGGAAGTGGCAAGTTGAACCAACAAAAATGGAGTTGTATTGAAGAAACTACGGCTAAAACAAAATCGGGTATCCGAAGCTAGTTTAGCTACGAAAATATTTTGAGTAAAACTAAAATAATCATATCTTTGCTAATTAATACGATATTTTATATATATTTACTCATAATTTGATTTTATATATTTCAGGACCACCCGTAAACAACACGTGAAGATTAATTATAAGACCTCATGATTGTACACAACACGTCATTTGACAATACGGTACTTTGGGTCACGATTTTAAATCATAAGACACCATGTACACAATACGCCATTTGACAACACGGTACCATGGGTCAAGATTAATTCAGATCAATACGAATACGATGGGGTCTTTATTTTATTAAGCAACTAATTGTGGACCACTAACATCGGACTGCTAACTACGGACTAATAGATATTAAAAGTATTATAAGTATATATGTAACGATTAATTGAAAAGAAAACATGTTGATATATTATATATGATTAGGTTCGTGATATCTATCGGAGACCAGGTCGTATTATATATCTTCAAGGCAAAAGTGAGTATATAGTCCCATTTTTAAACTCTAAATATTTCGGGATGAGAATACATGCATTTTATGATTTACGTTATGGACACAAATGATTAAAAATATATTCTACGTTGAGTTGTACCACTGGCATACTTCCCTGTAGCTTGGTAACTACTATTTACATGCGGTATTGTAAACGTGAATCCTGTTGATAGATCTATCGGGCCTGACAACCCCAACCGGACTGGACGACCAGTATTCAACGGTTGCACAGTACTTCGTTTCGGTGACTACACTTGGTACGGTGTAGTGAAATTTCATAATAAAGGGAATATGCGACGTTGATTAAATGTTAAGTATGGTTATCAAATGCTCAATCACTTAGAATATTTTTATTAAAACATTTAAGTATATGAAATCTTGTGGTCTATATTTTTAACGCTGCTAGCATTAAACCTATATCTCACCAACTTTATGTTGACATTTTAAGCATGTTTATTCTCAGGTGATAAATAAAAGCTTCCGCTGCATTATGCTGAATTTAAGCAAGATTTGGAGTAATCATATTTGTGTCAAAAATAAAACTGCATTTTGGAAGATTTGTAATGTGAAATATGTTAGAAATCATGTTGTTGTTATCACATGTAAAGTTTGTAAGACTAAGATTATCGCTAAACGATAATCATTATTATGTTGTTTAAATCCTTTGGTTATAATAAAGGTTATGGTTTGTATTATAAAAACGAATGCAGATTTTGAAAAATGTCGCATATAGAGGTCAATACCTCGCACTGAAATCATATGTTATTGTATTCGTCCTTATAGATTAGGACGGGTCGTCTCAGGCCATCCTTGTAAAGTTCAACCCTTAGGGGCTCGGGAGTCACGAGGGTCGGACTCATTAGGGCTAGCTCGGCAAACAGTTGATTATAAGTCTTGAGGTCATTTCCGACTGCTTTCAAACTTCTTAGCTCGCTTTCGAGCTCTCGAGTCTCTTCACGCGGGAAGTATTCGGTGATCATCTTCCCTCTTAAGTCAGCCCAAGAGAGTGCGTGCGCTTCATCGGTGCCCACCGTTTGTGTAGCGACCCGACAAAATCGTCATTGACGGCACCGTCTACTTAGGTCCCGTTACGTGGTCATAAGTCTTTAAAATGACGTTTGACCAAAATATGTCGCATTCATTTTAAATGTAAAAGTGTTTCAAGTTTACAAAGGTAGTTCCACGACTAGTTACATTACAATGTTTAACGTACAAATGAAACCTATGCGACACAATTTTGAAAGTAATCTAAAAGATGCTCCATGTATGCATATATACTCGAAATCCAAGCAAGTATCAAAAAGAGTGTGGAAGCATGTATCACATAGCGTTTAAGGACCTGAGAAAATATATAGAAAACTGTCAACGAAAAATGTTGATGAAATCATAGGTGTATTAGTAACGTTTGTTTGAACCACAAGATTTAATATAGTTGATTATCCAAATCGTTTGTTCCAAAAGTATGTTCGTGAGCACCCAATTATCAAGACTTAACTGTTTTGTACCCTGTTACGTAGTGTTAGAACATACACTATACTCGAAAATATATTTCATCCGCTAACGGTAGCGAACCGTCCGAATGAGGCTCGTCAAGCCCATGTGATCACATAATATAAGTTCTCGTTTACACCCTGCAAGTGTAACTAATGATAATTGAATTGAGGCTTTTTGTTCAAACTCGCACGTGGAATGTTTGTTTTCGTACTTGTGTTCAAAGCATAAAAGTATGATAAGTATATGTTTCTCATCCCATAGTTTAAAGTAAAAGTTGTTGAAAAGGTGGGACTATGATCTCACCTTGAGTGCAAGCGTATAAAAGTACTTCATAAGTAACGTGTGCAAGAACGAATGCTAGTCTCGACCCAAATGAGATGTAATCGGTATGGATTCGAAGAGGAAGATGCAAGGATTCCGAATATGTAATTTTTTTGGATTGATGCTTACTCGATTTGATTTAGATGATGAATCTTTGTATTGGAGATTTAGAGAAAATGGTGAAAGTATGAAAAGAAAAGGGAAATGAAAATGGATAAATGAATGGATGAGGAAGAGTGTTGACTCTTTGACCTAGTCACCTCTTTGCTCTTTTGACAACCTTAGTCCCTTACCTTTGGAAACGGGTGCGTGAATTACCTAAACGAGAAAATTTTAAAACGCGTGTTAACGGGAGATGTTATATGTGATGACCCGGGAATTTCTGACCAAATTTAAACTTAATCTTTATATGATTCAGACACGATAAGCAAAGTCTGTTAAACCAAGTCTCAAAGTGTTGGAACTATTTATCATAAATGCATTTGACTTTGACCATTACCGATGATTCACGAACAATTATTGTAAACTAATATGTATGTATATACATATATATGTAAATATAAATAACAGTATGATAATAAAATTGAGATAGTAAACTACAATTAAATCATTAGAATTAACTATGTAAAATAATATATAGAATAATTAAGTTGTTATTGAAATAAATATATATATGAATTCTATATACAATTAATATTACCTGTATATTGTAAAATACATAAATATTAAAAATTCTATACATTAGATAACTAGTAAATATTATATAATTAATAAATTGTAATATATTAAATTTAATGACAAGTTTGAATGTAATTGTTATGTTAATGTTATTAACAATAATTTCATTATAAACATTAATAGGGATATTTGAATAACGGATATTATTATATAAAATATATATATGAATATGTAAAATTTGGTATGTACAAGTAAAATTAATATTATTGATATTATTATTATTATTATTAATATTATTATTATTATTATTATTATTATTATTATTATTATTATTATTATTATTATTATTATTAAAATTAATATTGATATTTATATAATTAATATTATTATGTTTCCATATATTTTTGGATATACATATATATATATATATATATATATATATATATATATATATATATATATATATATATATATATATATATAATCGATATATATAATTATACAAACACTGATAAATATACATAGATATATATAAATTTTGGTTATACATATAAATAAATACAGATATTCAGTTAAATAAATATATAAATATAAAATATACTTATACTGAGATATATACGTATATATAGTTAGATAAAATACGTATTTGTTTTATAAAATCCAAAATCAGATATAGATAAAAATAAATATATATATATATACGAACGTGTACATACAGGATTGGAGGAGTACGTTTTCATCTCACCATCACACTTTTCTTTAAATTGTTTCCTGTCTATAATTTGTCCAAACAAATCGAATTCCAATCACTTACATGCCAAAATCTGTTATAAGTTTGTATCAGCTTTGCAGAACCATACAAAATCCAGTACAAGCCTTTATTGTTCTTTATTTTTATTTCCTCTTTATCACGTACGAATGATTCTTTCTGTCCATGAGTTTTGATATAAAACGATTTCATCCAGCTGTAAATGATAACATATAACCTACAATATCAATTTAAAATCACCAGCACAGCTTTTATTTAATTAATTTAAAACAGAGTTGTCGAAGAACCCAGATAGAGTTCTGTACGCGTAATTATTTCTAATTTCAATTCGCAACTCCTTCTATAAATTTCTAATTTTCGAAGTCAAATTAAATTTTCAAAAGTCAAATGTTATGTTCTTTGAGAAATTCGAATTACAGTTGAAGTTTTAGGATCAATTGATGGTTGGGAAAGATTCTAGGAGTGAATTTAAACCTATTTCATGTTATAATCTTGTACTAAAACGATAAAAAATTCGAATTCTGATTCTGAGTTCATATCGGGTTCAAGAGACTGTCGAAGTTTTATTTATTAATAATATTAAGTGTTATACCTATTATTATTTTTATTATGAATATTAGTTATGATATTATCATTAAGTATTATTAGTATTAGTATCATTTGGTAATTATCTGTATTATTATTATTATTATCATTAACATAAGTATTATTGTTAAAGTTATCATTATTATTATTATTATTATTATTATTATTATTATTACCATGGTTATCTTTATTAGTAAAAATATAATTTTTAGTAAATTATCATTAGTAGTAAAGTTATTATCCTTATTAAAATTTTTATTTTCAAAAGTTAACATTATCATTATTATTACTATTATTACTATCAATATTATTACTATCATTTTTATCATTATCAGAACTACTACAAATAGATTTTTATAAAAATATATAACACTATATTTTTATTATTAAAAAGATATAAATTAAGCTATATATAAAAGATATCAATTAAAATATAAATATATATTTTTATCATATATAAACCTTAATATATAATTTTATTATTATTAAAGATGAATAATAGTTATATAAAATTATATAAATAATAATCATTTTCAAATATGTATGCAAACTAAATAAATAATATATAAAGTTATAATATATGAAATTGTTCGATTACGAGTATAGATGTTAATATATATACTTGATATAGGTTCGTGAATCTAAGGCCAACCCTGCATTGTTAAATGTTGTCATATGTATTTTTACATAAAATACAATAGGTGAGTTTCATTTGCCTTTTTACCCTTTATATTTTTGGGCTGAGAATACATGCGAAATTTTTATAAATGTTTTATGAAATAGACACAAGTAATCGAAACTACATTATATGGTTGAATGATCGAAGCCGAATATGCCCCTTTTTTCTTGGTAACCTAAGAATTAGTAAATCGATCTACTAATTGATGCGAATCCTAAAGATAGATCTATTGGGCCTAACGAACCCCATCCAAAGTACCGGATGCTTTAGTACTTCGATTGTTGTTTTTTATCATGTCCGAAGGATTTCCCGGAATGATAGGGGATATTCTTATATGCATCTTGTTAATGTCAGTTACCAGGTGTTCAATTCATATGAATGATATTTTTATCTCTATGCATGGGACGTATATTTATGAGAAATGAAAATCTTGTGGTCTATTAAAATGATGGAAATGATTATTTATGTTAAACTAATGAACTCACCAACCTTTTGATTGACACTTTAAAGCATGTTTATTCTCAGGTATTAAAGAAATCTTCTGCTGTGCATTTGCTCATTTTAGAGATATTACTTGGAGTCATTCATGACATATTTCAAAAGACGTTGCATTCGAGTCGTCGAGTTTATCAAGATTATTATTAAGTCAATTATAGATAGAAATATTATGAGATGGTATGCATGCCGTCAACTTTGGATGAAATGAAAGTTTGTCTTTTTAAAATCGAATGCAATGTTTGTAAAATGTTTCATATAGAGGTCAAGTACCTCGCGATGTAATCAACTATTGTGAATCGTTTGTAATCGATATGGACTTCGTCCAGATGGATTAGGACGGGTCGCTTCAGTTGGTATCAGATCGGTGGTCTTAGCAAACCAGGTCTGCATTAGTATGTCTAACTGATAAGTTGTTAGGATGCATTAGTGAGTCTGGACTTCGACCGTGTCTGCATGTCAAAAGTTTTGCTTATCGTTTTGTGTCAAAAATTACTTGCTTATCATTCTTAGAGAATCACTTGCTTATCATCCTTAGTCTAGACACATCTTATTGCATTGATTGCATGTTTAGTGTATAGAAAAAATTCATATCTTAGCATATCTGCTAATTCATATCTTAGCGTAGCTGTTACTGTAGACTTTGCTTGACAGCTTCCGTAGATTCCTCCGTAAGTTATGGGATTTTAGTATTATATATGCATATGTAAATTATGTATTGCAGGGTACTAATCTACATCCTATTCTATTTCTTATTGAAAACCCTTCATCTGATCGTACGAGATGAATCCCTCAACCAGTTCGAGTCCTTTAGATTTCGATAGCTATTCTGATAGTTATTCCGACAGCTATTCCGACATAGAGTTTCACTCGAGCTTCGAAAGCAGAGTCACCAGAATGAATCAACCAATCATCCATCCTCAATTCATCTGATGGGTTCGTAGTCGACTTAATCAATGGAGACGTGAAGAAGGCGATCCTTTTCACCCACCGAATTTACCTCTTGACGAAGAACCCGAAGTACTTACTGGTGAACCAGTCCGAAACACCATTTTCACTCTCATTTCCCGAATATCTCGCCACGATTATATTATATCTAAAATTCTAAACCTTATTCATTCGCCCGTTCTTACAGACAATCATCCCGGAGTAATAAGTCAACGAACTACGCGCCCGAGTTGTAGCCTTGAAAAACATGGTGCAAAACGTACCAGCTTCAGCAACATCAACGGCACCAACAGTACCATCAACATCAATACCAGTACCACCAACAACCCAAGTTCAACATCTCACACCTCAACATCTCATTATGTACCTCGAGTATAATCATCGTTCTACGTATCGTTCTACATCAAGTATCTTCGTTCTTCATGGCGATTATGTAATCTCTAATGTTATAGAGATTATGTATTCTAGTTTTGACGGTAAACCAAATGAGATTAATATCATATCAACTCATTAAATCTATATTACATCTGAAGAAAATATATATGTAAGTATATTTTTATAAAGATTGTAATTAAAAATTCTTTCGTACAAACTGTTAATGGTGAAAATATTTTAACGGGTAGGTAATACCCGAGGAATATTTAGATTTCACATTAATAAGTTACACTGTACAATTTTTCGAATTTGATTCAACAGTCATTTACTATCTTACTTACATTCACCGATATACATATCCGTCAACACAGAATAACCATTTTCATTCAATTTCATATTTGGATTTTAACATATCAGAATCCAACAAGTGGTATAATGAAGAAAACATTGGACAAAATAAAATTTGTTAGAAACAAACAAATTAATTATTAGAAATTTTGTTAAGAATCCATGATATCTGTTCCTAGCTAACTGTTCCTAGCTAACTGATTACATTTTATTTATCGCAATTTATTTATCGCAATTTAAATTCTCGCAATTTTATTTATCGTCATTTAATTTCTGTTATTTATTTTACGCACTTTAAATATCGGGACACGTATACAAAGTTTTGACATATCATATCGACGCATCGATATATATTATTTGGAATAACCATAGACACTCTATATGCAGTAATGATCGAGTTCTCTATACAGGGTTGAGGTTGATTCTACAATAATATATATAGTTTGAGTTGTGATCGAGTCTGAGACATGTACACGGGTCACGATATGTATTAATTAATTCGAATATTATATATTAAACTATATATGAATTATTGGACTATTACTGTGGACTATCGACTGTGGACTAATAACATTGGACAATTAAAATGAATTAAAATATTGATTATAACATATGAAACTAAACATTTCTTCAAGTTTGCCACTTGATTTCATCTTAAACCTCATTTGTATCTTGACAATTACAATATGTGTTCAAATTTTTCACGATTCTTGAAAACACCTCAATCGAGAAGATGAACCAACCGCACTTCATCTACGGAAGAAAAGATTGATGCATATAGTTATGCACCTGAAAAACTCTCGGAACCTGAGTAAATGTTTAAAACATAGCTGTGCTAATTCCTTTGGCGTTGTTATTACCGAAAATAACTTTGCAATTCCTTTTCAAATTAGCTAATTTTGTCACAACTCCAACAAGCCAACTTCGACTTTTCGTTCGAAACAACCTTAGTATAACCTTGATATATATGCGTGCTCTTTTATTGTTACCGAAAACTTTTTATATTCCATCATATTACCAGCAGACGTACCAGCAACCTTGTTGTTCCTTGGCTTAAATCTCTCCGACAAATCACTATATTTATCTATTGAAGTCTCATCATGTACTCATCCGCATCTTGTAACAAGAATTGCCATACCAATTACAGGGAATCAGCAAATCTGTATTGTGAGTATCGCAACGTTTCCACATCAACAGTTATATGTATCCATATAACATTAATCTCTTAGAACTATGATCTTTCATTCAGAAATTTTGAAAAGCACCCATTCTGCGAATTAATGCTCTGAATTTTGAAAAGTTGAATGAAGCAACAAAAACTGTAAACGACCTCAACAGCCAAAAGTTGATGATAAAGAATTGTATGTTGGAAAAGCTCAGAAAATGTTTGAAACTGAAAAACTGATTGAGCAAACTACGATGGAGTCTCTGAACAAATCACAAGGACTAAACTTGTACATTAAGAATTCTGATGATTCTGTTTCTGATGAAATTTTTAGCAAATACCTTGCTCCTTAATCTCTCTAAATTATCGTGAATGAATTTCTTCATCACAATTTGATTCTAAAATTCCAAGATATTATCGTATCTTTCATTATAAATATCCTCCATATTTCTGAAGATATTTTTATAACTATTCTTATCTGAAATCATTAATCTATTCGTGCTATCAGTGTTACATCATATAGAAACTGTTAGTTTCTATATTCTGTAAACTTTCGAGCTTAAAATATGAATGTTATTGAAGTAATGTTGGGAACTGATGCATGAGTTAGTATAATATAATGACACTTGATCAACATGATTATATTACAGTAAGACATGCTGAGTTTTTAATGGAATGTGATGATTCACAGATCATAACGTCATCATGTGCCATGTTACATAACTCTTTCATTCTGCTTAACTTCTGAACATATCAAGAAAGTATATTCTTGATAGTTCTATTCTCAGTAATTCTGGTAATTTGACAAATCAAATCGTGCTAATACATTCTTTCTTATTTAGAACATGATGTTTATCCGAAATTTCATACTTACAAATTCTGGACCATTACTCGCTTTACTAGAGGTCGGGAGGATAATAAAAAGGCAAAGAGCTCCAAAATATAAGAGAAAATATGAAGTCCAATAACAACACGAAAGTTAAAAATCGTGGATATTAATACGAATAGCAATATAAAGACACGGTATAATTAAGAATAGTATCACCCCAGGGTAAAAGTAAAAGTAAACAAATTTTTCTGGTGGAAGATTGAAAAGAAGAATGACAGATATGAAGGTTAGGAAAGTATCAAGGATTAGAACTGGACTAAGCATTTTCACAATCTTTTGGATGTATGAACTAAGAAAGAAAGTATAGGAATGGTAAAAGATACGAAACGGAAGAAGTTAATTTATAGTGAAATATTTGATAAAGAAATCAAGGAAGATCTCCGCATTTAATTAGAGAATCCTAATTTCCTGATTCGCCGAAGAATCATTCGAAGATTTTCTTTAAATCCCTTGAATTCCGGAATTCAACCAAGACAACGTCAAAAGTTAAGATACATCTTATTTTCTAAATTCAACCATGACTAGTCAAAAGTTATGATGAAACTAGTCTTTCTCACTTCACCATTTAGTGATAGCTTCATTCGTGCTCTTCAAATAATCGAATTGTTTTAACCATATTACTCAATGATGATAAAACTCCAATTATCAGCTCGTATGTGTCATGAAAACATTCTTATTTTCAGCCATGATGACCTCACTCAAATTTCGGGACGAAATTTCTTTAACGGGTAGGTACTTTGATGACCCAGGAATTTCTGACCAAATTTAAACTTAATCTTTATATGATTCAGACACGATAAGCAAAGTCTGTTAAACCAAGTCTCAAAGTGTTGGAACTATTTATCATAAATGCATTTGACTTTGACCATTACCGATGATTCACGAACAATTATTGTAAACTAATATGTATGTATATACATATATATGTAAATATAAATAACAGTATGATAATAAAATTGAGATAGTAAACTACAATTAAATCATTAGAATTAACTATGTAAAATAATATATAGAATAATTAAGTTGTTATTGAAATAAATATATATATGAATTCTATATACAATTAATATTACCTGTATATTGTAAAATACATAAAATATATAAATATTAAAAATTCTATACATTAGATAACTAGTAAATATTATATAATTAATAAATTGTAATATATTAAATTTAATGACAAGTTTGAATGTAATTGTTATGTTAATGTTATTAACAATAATTTCATTATAAACATTAATAGGGATATTTGAATAATGGATATTATTATATAAAATATATATATGAATATGTAAAATTTGGTATGTACAAGTAAAATTAATATTATTGATATTATTATTATTATTATTATTATTATTAAAATTAATATTGATATTTATATAATTAATATTATTATTTTTCCATATATATATATATATATATATATATATATATATATATATATATATATAATCGATATATATAATTATACAAACACTGATAAATATACATAGATATATATAAATTTTGGTTATACATATAAATAAATACAGATATTCAGTTAAATAAATATATAAATATAAAATATACTTATACTGAGATATATACGTATATATAGTTAGATAAAATACGTATTTGTTTTATAAAATCCAAAATCAGATATAGATAAAAATAAATATATATACGAACGTATACATACAGGATTGGAGGAGTACGTTTTCATCTCACCATCACACTTTTCTTTAAATTGTTTCCTGTCTATAATTTGTCCAAACAAATCATATTCCAATCACTTACATGCCAAAATATATTATAAGTTTGTATCAGCTTTGCAGAACCATACAAAATCCAATACAAGCCTTTATTGTTCTTTATTTTTATTTCCTCTTTATCACGTACGAATGATTCTTTCTGTCCATGAGTTTTGATATAAAACGATTTCATCCAGCTGTAAATGATAACATATAACCTACAATATCAATTTAAAATCACCAGCATAGCTTTTATTTAATTAATTTAAAACAGAGTTGTCGAAGAACCCAGATAGAGTTCTGTACGCGTAATTATTTTCTATGGCTCAATGGAGAATGAATTTTCAAAATCCTTAAATGTAGAAGGGATAGGAATCATCTAATGAATATATCTGTTAGTTTTCAATTCACAACTCCTTCTATAAATTTCTAATTTTCGAAGTCAAATTAAATTTTCAAAAGTCAAATGTTATGTTCTTTGAGAAATTCGAATTACAGTTGAAGTTTTAGGATCAATTGATGGTTGGGAAAGATTCTAGGAGTGAATTTAAACCTATTTCATTTTATAATCTTGTACTAAAATGATCAAAAATTCGAATTCTGATTCTGAGTTCATATCGGGTTCAAGAGACTGTCGAAGTTTTATTTATTTTTTTTTCTTCGATCGATTGATTTAATTTCTCTAATCAACCATTTACCATTCTGTTTCATCTATATATTTAAACCCAAACGTGTTTTAACTGTTATAAATTCGAATTATAGTCATTGATTTGATCCTGCTGATGAAGAAGGAGAAGTTAGAGAACAATATAATACTGGTTAAATAATTAGGTATTGGTGATACTAACAGAAAAACATACCAGATCAGTTGGTCAGGAGAGTGTCGTGTCATCGAGAGGTCCTGGGTTCGAATCCCATCTAAGGCGTTTATTTTTTTTTGGAAGGCTTATCACTTGAGGTAGTTTTCAAATTATTATTATTATTATGATTATGATTATTATTATTGTTGTTGTTATTATTATTTGTTATTATCATTAAGTAGGAGTGTTATTATTATTATTAATATTAAGTATTATACCTATTATTATTTTTATTATGAATATTAGTTATGATATTATCATTAAGTATTATTAGTATTAGTATCATTTGGTAATTATCTATATTATTATTATTATCATTAACATAAGTATTATTGTTAAAGTTATCATTATTATTATTATTATTATTATTACCATGGTTATCATTTTTAGTAAATTATTATTAGTAGTAAAGTTATTATCCTTATTAAAAATTTTATTTTCAAAAGTTAACATTATCATTATTATTACTATTATTACTATCAATATTATTACTATCATTTTTATCATTATCAGAACTACTACAAATAGATTTTTATAAAAATATATAACACTATATTTTTATTATTAAAAAGATATAAATTAAGCTATATATAAAAGATATCAATTAAAATATAAATATATATTTTTATCATATATAAACCTTAATATACAATTTTATTATTATTAAAGATGAATTATAGTTATATAAAATTATATAAATAATAATCATTTTCAAATATGTATGCAAACTAAATAAATAATATATAAAGTTATAATATTTGAAATTGTTCGATTACGAGTATAGATGTTAATATTTATACTTGAGATAGGTTCGTGAATCCGAGGCCAACCCTGCATTGTTAAATGTTGTCATATGTATTTTTACTACAAAATACAATAGGTGAGTTTCATTTGCCTTTTTACCCTTTATATTTTTGGGCTGAGAATACATGCGAAATTTTTATAAATGTTTTACGAAATAGACACAAGTAATCGAAACTACATTATATGATTGAATGATCGAAGCCGAATATGCCCCCTTTTGCTTGGTAACCTAAGAATTAGTAAACCGATCTACTAATTGACGCGAATCCTAAAGATAGATCTATTGGGCCTAACGAACCCCATCCAAAGTACCGGATGCTTTAGTACTTCGATTTTTATTTTTTATCATGTCCGAAGGATTTCCCGGAATGATAGGGGATATTCTTATATGCATCTTGTTAATGTCGTTTACCAGCTGTTCAATCCATATGAATGATATTTTTGTCTTTATGCATGGGACGTATATTTATGAGAAATGAAAATCTTGTGGTCTATTAAAATGATGGAAATGATTATTTATGTTAAACTAATGAACTCACCAACCTTTTGGTTGACACTTTAAAGCATGTTTATTTTCAGGTATTAAAGAGATCTTCTGCTGTGCATTTGCTCATTTTAGAGATATTACTTGGAGTCATTCATGACATATTTCAAAAGACGTTGCATTCGAGTCGTCGAGTTTATCAAGATTATTATTAAGTCAATTATAGATAGAAATATTATGAGATGGTATGCATGCCGTCAACTTTGGATGAAATGAAAGTTTGTCTTTTTAAAATAGAATGCAATGTTTGTAAAATATTTCATATAGAGGTCAAGTACCTCGCGATGTAATCAACTATTGTGAATCATTTGTAATCGATATGGACTTCGTCCAGATGGATTAGGACGGGTCGCTTCATTATAAATATATAACGGACTTTAAATAGTTAGACGGAAATTTAACGGAAAAAGGCGGGATGTTACATTACCTACTCCTTAAAAGAAATTTCGTCTCGAAATTTAAGTAGGCGTAATAGTCGTTGTTTCTTCCTCGAGATCTTGTGTTTTCGGATCCGCGAATAAGTGAGGGTATTTCTTTTGCATTTGATCTTGCCTTTCCCAAGTAAACTCGGGTCCTCTTTTGGCGTTCCAACAGACCTTAACAATCAGGATTCGGCTTTGTTTTAACGTTTTGACGGAGGAGTCCACAATTTCAACCGGTTCCTCCACAAAATGAAGTTTGTCATCAATAGTAAGTTCTTCGAGAGGGATGACGATATCGGGTTCGGCAAGACACTTTTTCAAGTTGGATACATGGAAGGTAGGATGAACGGAGCTCAATTGAGGCGGGAAATCTAAACGATAAGCAACGGTTCCAACACGCTCCAATATTTCGAAAGGACCAATATACCGCGGATTTAGCTTCTCGCGCTTCCCAAAACGGATCACACCCTTCCAAGGTGCGACTTTTAACATTACGTGGTCACCGACTTGAAATTTGAGGTCGTTGCGTCTTTTGTCGGTATAGCTCTTTTGACGACTTCGGGCCGTCCGAAGTCTATCTCGGATTTAAACGATCTTCTCGGTCGTTTCGTGAATAAGTTCGGGTCCAGTGATTTGCACGTCGCCTACTTCGGCCCAACAAAGAGGAGAACGACATTTTCGGCCATATAGTGCTTCGAATGGTGCGGCGTTAATACTCGCGTGATAGCTATTGTTGTAAGAGAACTCGGCTAGTGGAAAATGCTTTTCCCAAGCTTTTCCGAAGTCGACAACGCAAGCTCGTAGCATATCTTCCAAAGTTTGAATTGTGCGTTCGCTTTGCCCATCGGTTTGTGGATGATATGCGGTGCTCATGTCCAATCGCGTTCCCAATGCTTCTTGTAAGGTACGCCAAAATCTAGAAACAAAACGGTCATCTCGATCAGAAATAATCGATAAAGGTACACCGTGACGAGCTACGATCTCTCTGATGTAAAGTTGTGCGAGCTTTTCCATTTTTTCGGTTTCCTTCATGGCTAGGAAGTGCGCGTATTTGGTGAGACGGTCAACAATAACCCAAATAGTATCATAACCGCCCACCGTCTTTGGTAGTTTGGTGATAAAATCCATCATTATCCTTTCCCACTTCCATTGCGGGATTTCGGGTTGTTGAAGTAGTCCGGATGGTTTTTGATGTTCGGCTTTGACTTTGGAGCAAGTTAGGCATTTTCCAACATAAGTAGCGACGTCCCTTTTAATGTTCGGCCACCAATATTGTTCCTTAAGGTCGTGGTACATCTTATTGGCACCGAGGTGAATCGAATATCTTGACTTATGGGCTTCGTCAAAAATAAGGCATTGTAGGTCCCTATAACTAGGGACCCAAATTCTTCTGGCGAAATATCGGATTTCGGTTTCTTTAACTTCGAATCGAGAGGTGAGGACGTTCAAGTGTTCGAGAGAGATGTTTTCATCCTTGAGAGCCTCGTCTTGGGCTACTCAAATTTGACTATTGAGGTTGGTATGAATGGTGATGTTTAAAGCTCGGACACGAAGAGGCACCACTCTTTCTTTTCGACTTAAGGCATCGGCTACTACGTTTGCCTTCCCGGGATGGTAACGAAGCTCACAATCATAATCGTTTAAAGTTTCAATCCACCGGCTTTGTCTCATGTTTAGTTACTTTTGGTCGAAGATGTGTTGGAGGCTTTTGTGATCGGTGAAGATAGTACTCTTGGTTCCATAAAGATAGTGTCTCCACATTTTAAGTGCAAAGACAACAGCTCCGAGTGCGAGATCATGTGTCGTGTAGTTCCATTCTTGAATTTTTAGTTGTCGAGAGGCATAAGCAATGACTTTCTTTCGTTGCATCAATACACATCCAAAACCATGTTTCGAGGCATCGCAATATACAACAAAATCATCATTGCCTTCGGGAAGAGACAAGATAGGAGCGGTGGTTAGCTTTGTCTTCAAGACTTGAAACGCGGATTCTTACTCGGTTGCACAAATGAATTTCTTTCCCTTGTGAGTTAACGCTGTTAGCGGACGTGCAACTAAAGAGAAGTTTTCGATGAATCTACGATAGTACCCAGCGAGACCCAAGAATTGACGTATGTGAGTAGGAGTAGTAGGAGTCTCCCATTTGCTAATGGCTTCGATTTTCGATGGATCGACCTTAATACCTTGATCACTTACAACATGACCAAGAAATTGAACTTCCTTCAACCAAAATTCACACTTGGAGAATTTGGCATAGAGTCATTCTTGTCTCAAGAGTTCAAGCACAAGTCGGAAATGCTGTTCGTGCTCTTCTTCGCTTTTAGAATAGACCAAAATATCGTCGATGAACACGATAACGAATTTGTCAAGGTACGATTTGCACACACGGTTTATAAGGTCCATGAACACCACCAGTGCATTAGTGAGACCGAATGGCATGACAAGGAATTCATAACTACCATAACGAGTCCGGAAAGCGGTTTTGGAGACATCTTCCTCCTTAACCTTTAGTTGATGATAACCCGAACGGAGATCGATTTTTGAATATACACGAGACCCTTGTAGTTGATCAAATAGGTCATTGATGCGAGGAAGAGGATATCGATTCTTAACTGTTAATTTGTTTAGTTCACGGTAGTCGATACACATTCGTAGGGATCCATCTTTCTTCTTAACGAATAAAATCGGAGCGCCCCATGGTGAATGGCTAGGTTGGATAAAACCACGGTCAAGTAGTTCTTGGATTTGACTTTGCAATTCTTGCATTTCGGATGGAGCAAGTCTATACGGTGCACGTGCTACGGGTGCAGCTCCCGGAATGAGATCGATTTGGAATTCAATCGGTCGATGAGGTGGAAGACCCGGCAATTCATCAAAAAATACATCGGAAAAGTCACTAACAATTGGCACATCATCGATATGCTTCTCATCGGACTCGACTTTCTTAACGTGGGCAAGGATTGCAAAACAACCCTTACTGAGTAGTTTTCTAACTTTAAGGCACGAGACGAGGTTGAGTCCGGTGCAACTCTTATCGCCATAGACAATCAAGGGTTCACCGTTCTCGATAGGAATCCGGATTGCATTAAGATCACAAAGAATGTGAGATTTCGTTTTGGCTAACCAATTCATACCGATTATTACATCGAAGCTCCCTAGTTCCATGGGTATCAAGTCAATTTCAAACTCATTTCCCAAAATGTTTAACGTACACCCCCGGTAATATGTGTCGGCACTCAATATGTTCCCGTTGGCCACCTCAATGGCATAAGTAGTATTTAGGGGAAGTGATGGAGTGCTAAGACTATGAACCAAAGTCTTGGATATAAAACATTTATCGGCAACCGAATCGAATAAGCAAGAAACGTAAGTTTTGTTGAGAAGAAACGTACCCGTGACTAGTTCATTGTCATCTCGGGCCTCTTGGGCATTAATGTTGAAAGCTCGGCCGCGTGTGTTGGGGTTAGCTTTCTTCTTCGGACACGCATTTCTAAAATAACCCATTTGGCCACATTCAAAATAAGCACCCGGTTTTGGTGCATTGGGCCCCTTTTGAGCGACGGGGGCGGCACTTCTACAATCGTTGGCCACATGACCACTCCTTTGGCACCGGTGGCAAAATGATTTGTCACATTCACCATAGTGATGTTTATGGCATTTGTTGCAAAATGGTTTATTTTTGCCATAACTTTTCTTGGCATCGGAGGTGAAAAGCTTTTTGGTGAAGTTGTTGTTGTAGTTGCTTGATGGAGTGGCTTCCCATTTTCTTTTGTTGTTACTCGACTTATCCTCGACTTTAGGTGCCAGTACTATGATTTCGTCCACTGTTTCTATCAATTTACGGGCCATGTTCAAAGCTTCTTGATGATTAGCGGGTTTAAATGACATTACTCCGTGTTTGATGCTCTTTGGAAGACCATCCATGTAAAGTTCAACCCTTGAAGACTCGGGGTTCACAAGGTTTGGGCACATCAAGGCTAATTCAGAAAATCGTTGATTATAAGCCTTGAGGTCGTTTCCGACTGCTTTTAGAGTTCTTAGTTCTTGCTCGAGCTTGCGAGTCTCTTCACGTGGGAAGTATTCGGTGATCATCTTCCCCTTTAAGTCGGACCAAGAGAGAGCGTGGGCTTCATCAGTACCCACCGATTGTACATACGTGTTCCACCACGTGAGAGCGATACCGACAAAAGTGTGAGTGGAATATTTGACCTTGTCTTGGTCTCGGCAACCGCTTATGCTAAAAAAGGCTTCCGTTTGTTCGAACCATCGGGTGAGAGTAATCGGTCCCCCGATTCCATCGAAAGTATGAGGTTTGCACCCCATAAAAGCTTTGTAGGAGCATCCCTCGTTTGAATTTCTGGCTCCATTGTTATTGTTGTTGTTGTTGGGGTTATTGGTGTTGGATGAGTGACCGGCCATGACCGCATCTATGGTGGTGGCGATCATTCGTTCAAGAGCTTGTTCGGGAGTTTCATTGCGTGGTACATGACGGGGAGGCATTGTTCCTTCAAAACACAAGAATACCGTTGATTAGTATTTTTAATAATACTAATCATGATATGGAATAAGGATAGAGAGAAAATTTTCCTTGACTCTCCTTAAATTCTTCATGTCATAATGTCGGAACGTTCATATGAGTCACCGTAATATAATCCCGGAAATTATATTACCCTAATTCATATGTGCATTCGACATTATTTCACTAAGTCAAGGTGGTGTGTCAATCAAATTAAACAACGAGAGATTAAGATGTAATAAGAGTTGATATGAATAGAAGATTTCGAGTATAAATGCACAAGTAGTCAAGTAATTCCTACCTCAAGTCTATATGCCGATTATAGTCTAGACGCACTAATGTACCCTATGACACTGGGTTGACACCAATGAACTCTAAATCCCTACAACCAACGCTCTGATACCATCTGTAGCGACCCGACAAAATCGTCATTGACGGCGCCGTCTACTTAGGTCCCGTTACGTGGTCATATGTCTTTAAAATGACGTTTGACCAAAATATGTCGCATTCATTTCAAATGTAAAAGTGTTTCAAGTTTACAAAGGTAGTTCCACGACTAGTTACATTACAATGTTTAACGTATAAATGAAACCTATGCGACACAATTTTGAAAGTAATCCAAAAGATGCTCCATGTATGCATATATACTCGACATCCAAGCAAGTATCAAAAAGAGTGCAGAAGCATGTATCACATAGCGTTTAAGGACCTAAGAAAACATATAGAAAACTGTCAACGAAAAACGTTGGTGAAATCATAGGTGTATTAGTAACGTTTGTTTGAACCACAAGATTTAATATAGTTGATTATCCAAATCATTTGTATTCCAAAAGTATGTTCTCGAGCACCCAATTATCAAGACTTAACTGTTTTGTACCCTGTTACGTAGTGTTAGAACATACACTATACTCGAAAATATATTTCATCCGCTAACGGTAGCGAACCGTCCGAATGAGGCTCGTCAAGCCCATGTGATCACATAATATAAGTTCTCGTTTACACCCTGCAAGTGTAACTAATGATAATTGAATTGAGGATTTTTGTTCAGACTCGCACGTGGAATGTTTTTTTTCGTACTTGTGTTCAAAGTATAAAAGTATGATACGTATATGCTTCTCATCCCATAGTTTAAAGTAAAAGTTGTTGCAAGCGTATAAAAGTACTTCACAAGTAATGTGTGCAAGAACGAATGCTAGTCTCAACCCAAATGAGATGTAATCGGTATGGATTCGAAGAGGAAGATGCAAGGATTCCGATTATGTAATTTGTTTGGATTGATGCTTGCTCTATTTGATTTAGATGATGAATCTTTGTATTGGAGATTTAGAGAAAATGGTGAAAGTATGAAAAGAAAAGGGAAATGAAAATGGATAAATGAATGGATGAGGAAGAGTGTTGACTCTTTGACCTAGTCACCGCTTTGCTCTTTTGACAGCCTTAGTCCCTCAACTTTGGAAGCGGGTGCGTGAATTACCTAAACGAGAAAATTTTAAAACGCGTGTAAACGGGAGATGTTATAAATATATAACGGACTTTAAATAGTTAGACGGAAATTTAACGGAAAAAGGCGGGATGTTACAGTTTGTACATATGTATTCGACCATGTGAGAGCAATACCGGCGAAAGTGTGGGTGGAAAACTTGACCTTATCTTGGTCCCGACAACCGCTTATGCAAAAGACGGCTTCCGTTTGTTCGAACCATCGGGTGAGAGTAACCGGTCGCCCGGTTCCATCGAAAGTATGAGGTTTGCACCCCATGAAAGCTTTGTAGGAGCATCCCTTGTGACGGCCCGAAAATTTTTGACTAATTTTGAATCAAACTCTCGATACGATATTATATTTTTGACACGATAAGCAAAGTCTGTAATGTTGAGTCTCAAAAAGTTTGAACTGTTTCATATATTCAATTGACCTTCGACTGCTCTCGACGATTCACGAACAATTAATTGTAAATAGATATGCATATATATATATATATATATATATATATATATATATATATATATATATATATATATATATATATATATATATATATATATATATATGTATATAATAAAATGAAATATTATATATTCTAACTGTTAGAATTAGTTATGTAAATAATAATAATATATAATAAATATTATTCAGAAAGTGTATTTACATATAAATAAAGTGTATAGAATATATATTTAGTGATTTCGAAGTTATTTAGTAAACAATGGCAACGCTCAATTGTCACTCAATTGATAGTCAACGAGTTAAAAGGGAACTTAAGTGATTTTAAAATAAACGGTGATCCAAAAATGAGTTTTATAAATTATAGGCTTATTAAAAATATATTTAGGAACTATTTGTTAAATTTTAAAAGTTTTTATTTTTTACTTTGAGTTGGGAGTGAATAATTAATGTATTTTTATTTAATAGTTAATGATCGAATTTTATACCATAATGACCAAAATAAATAAATATAGTTACTCTAAAAATTTGAGATTTTTCCAAAGACTTTTTATTCGCCACTGATTTAACAACGGGGTACGATATTTCGGTCCGTGAAAACTGTCGGTAGATTAAAAACAAAACTTTGAAAATTAACTATTCCTAGTGCACGTTTATGAATCACATATTATTTATATTTATTATTATATTATTAATATTATTATATATTACTGTACCTAATTGAAATTTGTTTGTACTGTGCCTCTCTTTATCGTTCCTACGTTTCTTAATTTAAGATTATTATTATGGAGTGTTGTGTTATTTTCTTTCCACTTGAAACTGAACCAATCATTCTATCTCATTTACTGTTTCATCTTTTTGTTTCTTTTCATGCAAATTTCAAATATATATACACATTATACATATACTTAGACATATAGATATGCACCTCGATCAACCTTCACAATCATCACACTTCTCAACCATTCCTTTATTTCTTCTTCTTGAACCTACAAACCCACGGCAACCACCAAGTACCACAACCCTACAACCATCACTTTACGATTCTATATTTTTTTCTGTTTTCTCATGTCATGAACCCAATAAACCGCCACCATGGTCATCTAGTTTTACAAGGTGGCTCCTACTGTTTCGCTTCCATTCTACACCACCACTTCACCTTTCACCCCCACCATAAACACCACCTCACAACCACCATGGACGACCTTACACCACCACCACAAGAACCAACTCCGGCCACCTTCTCTCTCTCTCATCCTATCTATATCTCACATCTATTTCTGTTTCTTCTTCTGGTTATATCGTGAACGAACACCATCTTTTGGACACCCCTAAAACTGCAGCCCATCACCATCCATAACTTGAACCCAGTTTAAACCGCTGCTGCACTTATGGTTCCTGTTTACTGTGACCATCACCACCGTAACCACCGTCATCACAACCATCTAAAAATAGCTGCCATGTTTCTTGAACATTTATAGCTAGCTCTACTCTTTGTTGTTGTTCGTGTTCGTATGCAGCCAGGAACCACCTAAAATCCATCAACCAACATTAAAAGTAATTGTTAGTTTATGCTTCTGCCTTGTTATCAAAACAAACATTTTGCTACAGTAAGTAAACGAAGAAGATGATGCTATAGTTCACCAGTTTGCTGTTGTTTGGTTCGATATTCACAGGCTGCTGCTCGCTACTTTTTTATGTTTCTGTTACAGCAACAACAATTATGTTGTACGGTAATAATAAAAGACTTTGAATAATTAGCAAGGAGTCTGTGTAAAGATGAAGATGATATAATTCACGATGGGTATACATGATTAAGTGAGATAGATAGATGAAGATGATAGTTTAAGTTAGATAATGATAGATGATTAAGTTAATGATGAAGTTAATGATGATGTGATTAGGTGATGATGATAGTGGTATTATGATGATTTTATGTTAGATGATGAGTAATAGAAGAAGATAACAATTATCGATATTAAGTAATTAATCGAGCTGTGTAAAACATAAATAAACAAACGGTTCGGTGGTTGGGGATGTGAATGTTAATCGAGAGGTCGTGGGTTCAAATCTAGGCAACTGCAAATATTTTTATCAAAATTAAAAAAAAAACTGAATTGGGCTTTAAATCGGGCTACTGCTATTCCTCTTGCTGGACTGAATATTTGGGCCAAGATCCCACATATAATTGTTGTTGGGCCGTAATTGATGTTGGGTCGTATATATGAAAAATGGTGATCGTGAATGATGTTTGATGATTCGGTATAAGGTAGTAGTTAGGATGATTGGGTTTTAAGTTTAAGAAGGAAATTGAAACTGGATGGTTAAGGATATTATTGGGTTAGCGGGACGTTGCGGGTTCAAACCTGAACTTGGGCATTTTTTTAAGGATTTCTTCTTTGAGGTAGAATTCCTATTTACTTATTATTATTATTATTATTATTATTACTTTTATTATTATTATTATTATTATTATTATTATTATTATTATTATTATTATTATTATTATTATTATTATTATTATTATTATTATTATTATTATTATTATTATTAATATTATTGATATTATTATTATTACATCATTATTATGATTAAAGATAAATATTATTATCACCATTAATATTATTATCATTATTATTATTAACATCATTATTATTATTAATATCATTATCATGATTTATAAATATACATGATTATTATCATTATTTTGATTATCATTAATAATATTATTATTATCATGGTTATTATTACTATAATTATTTTTATTAATAAATATTATTACTATTATTATTATTATTATAAGATAATACAACTTTTATTTATTATTATTATTATTTTACCAAATAACAATTAGTTACATAAAACTATAATTAATACATATAACATATAATTCAACAAGTATATCATTAATAATATATATATTCGTTCGATCACAATTATATGTGTTAATATATATATAAATGATATAGGTTCGTGAATCCGAGGCCAACCTTGCACTTGTTCAATGCCATCATATGCATAATTACTACGAAATACAGTATAGTGAGTTTCATTTAC
Source organism: Rutidosis leptorrhynchoides (assembly GCF_046630445.1). NCBI lineage: Eukaryota > Viridiplantae > Streptophyta > Magnoliopsida > Asterales > Asteraceae > Rutidosis > Rutidosis leptorrhynchoides. The sequence goes on from NC_092334.1 coordinate 673,064,849, forward strand.
TCCCTTTTTAAATGCTTTTGCAATATATATTTTTGGGACTGAGAATACATGCGCTGCTTTTATAAATGTTTTACGAAATAGACACAAGTAATCGAAACTACATTCTATGGTTGGATTATCGAATCGAATATCACCCTTTTTAGTCTGGTAATCTAAGAACTAGGGAACAGAAACCCTAATTGACGCGAATCCTAAAGATAGATCTATTGGGCCTAACAAACCCCATCCGGGTTACGGATGCTTTAGTACTTTGATTTTATCATGTCCGATGAGAGTCCCGGAATGTTGGGGATATTCTAGACGCGTTTTGTTAATGTCGATTACCAGGTGTTCACCATATGAATGATTTTTAATTCGTGGGTTACGCGTATTGTTTTGTACTCGGGTTACGTGTACAATTAAATATCTGGAAATCTTGTGGTCTATTAAAATTATAGAAATGATCGATTATGTTAAACTAATGAACTCACCAACCTTTTGGTTGACACTTTAAAGCATGTTTATTCTCAGGTATTAAAGAAATTTTCCGCTGTGAATTTGCTCATGTTAAAGATATTACTTGGAGTCATTCATGGCATATTTCAAAAGACATTGCATTCAAGTCGTTGAGTTCAATAAAGATTATTATTAAGTAAATGACAGATTAGGTCATTTATAGTTAGGATACTATGAAATGGTATGCATACCTGTCATCTTTCGATGTAATGAAAGTTGTCTTTTAAAAACGAATGCAATGTTTGTAAAATGTATCATATAGAGGTCAAATACCTCCCAATGTATCCATATGTTATTGTATTCGTCCTTATGGATTAGAACGGGTCATCTCATGTGGTATCAGAGCGGTGGTCTTAGCGAACCAGGTCTGCATTAGTGTGTCTAACTGATAGTCGTTAGGATGCATTAGTGAGTCTGAACTTCGACCTTAGCTGCATGACAAAAGTTTTGCTTATCATTTCTTGTCGGAAATTACATGCTTATCATTTTTAGCCTAGACACATCTTATTGCATTAATTGCATGAATAGTGTATAGACAAAATTCATATCTTAGCGTATCTGCTAATTCATATAGCGAATCTGTTACTGTAAACTTTGTCTGACATATTCTGTAAATCCCTCCGTAATCTACGAAATCTTTTATTCTATATATTGATATTCTATGTAAATAGAATACTATCCGATAGCCGAAATTCATTTCATATCGAAAAAATTCTTTATTCAATCGTACGAAATGGAACTTGCCACTAGTTCAAGTCCCTCGGATTCCGATATGGATTTTCACTCAAGCTCCGAAAGCAGCATCACCGGAATGAATCAACCAATCAGTCATCATCAATTCTGGATGAATTGGGGATGGGTTCATAATTGACTTAATCAATGGAGACGAGAAGTGGGCGATCCTTTCCACCAACCGAATTCACCTCTTGGTGAAGAACCTAAAGCACTTACCGGCGAACCTATCCGAACACCATTTTCAGCCTCATTTTCAGGGTAGCTCGTCATGATTATATTGTATCCACAATTCTAGATCTTATTCATCCGCTTGTTCCAACCGCCAATCATCCCAGAATAATAGAAGAAGTCAACGAATTTTGCGCTCGAGTAATCAATTTGGAGAATATGGTGCAAAATTTACCAGCTTCAACAACATCACCGACACCAACAGTACCATCAGTAACAGCACCAGTACCATCAACAATCCATGCCTCCACATCTCATTCTGTACCTCGAGTATAATCATCATTCTACGTATCGTTCTACATCAATTATCTTCGTTCTTCATGGCAATTATGTAATCTCTAAAGTTTTAGAGATTATTCATTCTAGTTCCAACCGAAAACCAAATGAGATTAATATCACATTAACTCATTAAATCCATGATTACATATGAAGAAAATATATATGTATTTATGTTTTCATAAAGATTGTAATTAAAAATTTCTTTGTACAAACTGTTAATGGCGAAAATATTTTAACGGGTAGGTAATACCCGATGAATATTTAAATTTCGCATTAATAAGTTACTCTGTACATTCTTCGAATCTGATTCAACAGTCAATTACAATTCTACTTACATCCACAGATATACATATCCATTCACTGCAGAATAACCATTTTCATTCAACTTCATATTTGGATTTTAACTTATCAGAATCCAACAAGTGGTATAATGAAGAAAACATTGGAAAAAAATAAAATTTGTCAGAAACAAATAAATTAACTATGAGAAATTTTGTTAATAATCCACGCTAACAAAATCCTAGCTAAGTGTTCCTAGCTAACTGTTAATTCCTTATTACATTTTATTTATCGCAATTTATTTATCGCAATTTTAATTCTCGCAATTTTATTTATCGTCATTTAATTTATGTTATTTATTTTACGCACTTTAAATATCGGGACACGTATACAATGTTTTGACATATCATATTGACGTCATCTATATATATTATTTGGAATAACCATAGACACTCTATATGTAGTAATGCTCGAGTTAGCTATACAGGGTTGAGGTTGATTCCAAATAATATATATACTTTGAGTTGTGATCGAGTCTGAGACATGTATACAATGGGTCACGACATGTATTAATTAATTCGAATATTATATATTAAACTATATATGAATTGTTGAACTACCAATTGTGGACTACAAACTGTGGACTAATAACATTGGACAATTAAAATGAATTATAATATTGATTATAACATATGAAACTAAATATTTCTTCAAGTTTGCCACTTGATTTCATCTTAAACCTCATTTGTATCTTGATGATTACAATCTGCGTTCAAACTTTTCATGATTCGTGAAAACACCTCAAACGAGAGGATGAACCAACCGCACTTCATCTACGGAAGAAAAGATTGATGCATATAGTTATGTACCTGGAGAACAATTGGAACCTAAGTAAAAGTTTAACACGTATTCGTGACAGATTCTTTAGCATTATTATTACCCAAAATAACCTGCAATCCTTTTTAAAAGTAGCAAATTCTGTCACAGCTTCAGCAAGTCAACTTCGACTTTTCAGTCGAAACAGTCTTATTATAACTTCGATATATACGTTGCCCTTCGCCATTGTTACCGGGGAACCTTTTATATTCCACCTTTACAACCACAGACGTATCAGTAACCTCGTCTCTCCGTGGCTTAATCTCTCCGATAAATCACTATATTTATTCATTGAAACCCTATCATATACTCATCCGCATCTTGTAACGAGAACTGCCATACCAATTACAGGAAATCAGCAATCAGTACTTTGAAAACTCACAGCATGTCTACATTAACAGTTATATGTATACATATAACCTTTATCTCTTAGAATTATGATTTTTCCATTCTGAAATTCTGAAAAACACCTAGTCTGCGAATTAATACTCAGAATGTTGAAAAAAGCTGAATAAAGCGGCAGAAACAGTAGACAACCGTAAACGACCTTAATCGCCGGAAGTTGGATGATTAAGAATAGTATGTTGGCAAAGCTCAGAAAAATTGATACAGAAAAACGAATTAAGAAAACCATGAAGGAGACTGAGGACAAACACAAGGACCAAACACTGTATTTAAAGAATCCAGATGATTCTGTTTCTGATGAAATCTTCAGCGAATACCTTGCTCCTTAATGATTCTAAATCATTGTGAATGAAATTCTTCATCACACTTTGATTCTAAAATTCTACGATATTATCGATCTTTCATTATAAATATCCTCAATATTTCTGAAGACATCTTCATAACTATTCTAATCCGATATTGTTTATCTCTTCACGCTATCTGTGTTACATTATAAAGGAAACTGATTTAGTTTCTAAATTTCTGAAAATTTTGAGTTTGAATTATGAATGATTTTGAAGTAGTGTTGGGAACTGAAGCATGAGTTAGTATAATATAATGACACTTGATCAACATGATTATATTACAGTAAGTCATGCTGAGTTTCTAAATGGAACGTGATGATTCACAGACCATAACGGCATCATGTGCTATGTTACACGACTCTTACATTCTACAAAATCTCTAAACAAATTAAGAACATATTTTCTTGATAATTCTATCTTTTCCAGTGACTTCTGATAATTTGGCAAATGGTTTGGGAAATATGAATTGAAGTATAAAAGAGTATAAAAGATGAGAGTTGTGAAAATAATGGAACGAAAGAAGTGAATTTATAGTGAAATATCAGACAGAGCAATCAAGACAGATCATCGCATTTAACCAAAGAGGATTCTAATTTCCTTAATTACCGAAAAATCAGATCTTTTATAGATTACGAAGATTTTCTTTAAATCCCTTGAATCCCGGAAAATCAACCACGACTACGTCAAAAGTTAAGACGAATCTCTATGTCTTTATCTCAATCTTTTGTGACAGCTTCACCCGTACGCTTCACATAATCGAATCGTTTAATCTATATTAATCAATAATGATAAAACTCTATTTATCAACTCATAATCGTCATGAAAACATTCTTATTTATTAACCATGACCACCAAACTCAAATTTCGGGATGAAATTTCTTTAACGGATAGGTACTGTGACGACCCGAAAAATTTCGACTAATTTTGAATCAAACTCTCGATACGATATTATATTTTTGACACGATAAGCAAAGTCTGTAATGTTGAGTCTCAAAAAGTTTGAACTGTTTCATATATTCAATTGACCTTCGACTGCTCTCGACGATTCACGAACAATTAATTGTAAATATATATGCATATATATATATATATATATATATATATATATATATATATATATATATATATATATATATATATATAATAAAATGAAATATTATATATTATAATTGTTAGAATTAGTTATGTAAATAACAATAATATATAATAAATATTATTTAGAAAGTATATTTACATATAAATAAAGTGTATAGAATATATATTTAGTGATTTCGAAGTTATTTAGTAAACAATGGTAACACTCAATTGTCACTCAATTGATAGTCAACGAGTTAAAAGGGAACTTAAGTGATTTTAAAATAAATGGTGATCCGAAAATGAGTGTTATAAATTATAGGCTTATTAAAAATATAATTAGGAACTATTTGTTAAATTTTAAAAGTTTTTATATTTTACTTGGGGTTGGGAGTGAATAATTAATTTATTTTTATTTAATATTTAAGGATCGAATTTTATACCATAATGACCAAAATAAATAAATATATTTACTCTAAAAATTTGGGATTTTTCCAAAGACTTTTTATTCGCCACTGATTTAACAACGGGTTACGATATTTCGGTCCGTGAAAACTGTCGGTAGATTAAAAACAAAACTTTGAAAATTAACTATTCCTAGTGCACGTTTATGAATCACATATTATTTATATTTTTTATTATATTATTAATATTATTATATATTACTGTACCTAATTGAAATTTGTTTGTACTGTGCCTCTCTTTATCGTTCCCACGTTTCTTAATTTAAGATTATTATTATGGAGTGTTGTGTTATTTTCTTTCCACTTGAAACTGAACCAATCATTCTATCTCATTTACAGTTTCATCTTTTTGTTTCTTTTCATGCAAATTTCAAATATATATATACACATTATACATATACTTAGACATATAGATATGCACCTCGATCAACCTTCACAATCATCACACTTCTCAACCATTCCTTTATTTCTTCTTCTTGAACCTACAAACCCACGGCAACCACCAAGTACCAAAACCCTACAACCATCACTCTACGATTCTATATTTTTTTCTATTTTCTCATGTCGTGAACCCAATAAACCGCCACCATGGTCATCTAGTTTTACAAGGTGGCTCCTACTGTTTCGCTTCCATTCTACACCACCACTTCACCTTTCACCCCCACCGTAAACACCACCTCACAACCACCATGGACGACCTTACACCACCACCACAAGAACCAACTCCGACCACCTTCTCTCTCTCTCATCCTATCTATATCTCACATCTATTTCCATTTCTTCTTCTGGTTATATCGTGAACGAACACCATCTTTTGGACACCCCTAAAACTGCAGCCCATCACCATCCACAACTCGAACCCAGTTTAAACCGCTGCTGCACTTATGGTTCCTGTTTACTGTGACCATCACCACCGTAACCACCGTCATCACAACCATCTAAAAATAGCTGCCATGTTTCCTGAACATTTACAGCTACCTCTACTCTTTGTTGCTGTTCGTGTTCGTATGCAGCCAGGAACCACCTAAAATCCATCAACCAACATTAAAAGTAATTGTTAGTTTATGCTTCTGCCTTGTTATCAAAACCCTCATTTTGCTACAGTAAGTAAACGAAGAAGATGATGCTATAGTGCACCGGTTTGCTGTTGTTTGGTTCGATCTTCACAGGCTGCTGCTCGCTACTTTTTTATGTTTCTGTTACAGCAACACCAATTATTATGACAACCCAGAAAATTTCTGATTTAAATTTCATTAAACCTTGACAAATACCGATAATTCACGAACAACTATTTGTATGTAATTACGTATTATTATTAATATTGTTTTAAACAATATATTCATTAATTACTTTTAGAATTGAATATTATTATTATTAATTACTAATATCATTAATATAAAATAAATTATTAATATTATTAGTGTTAACACTTTTACTAAAATTATTAAAAATTATTATAAATATCATATTGAAACAACTTATCATTATTATTAATGACATTATATAGTTATCATTATTATTATTAAAAATGATAATTTGTCATTAAAATTATTATTGTTATCATTATTATTATTATTTATTATCATTATTAGTAATATTAAAAATATTATTTTTATTATTATTAAAGAAATTATTATTATTAGTATTAAGTTTATTAATATATTTATAAAAGAATGAAAAGTAGATAAATACCTAATTTAGGTCGACCTTTGATCTGCTGTAATTATCTGTATTATTATTATTATCATTAACATAAGTATTATTGTTAAAGTTAAAGTTATCATTATTATTATTATTATTATTACCATGGTTATCTTTATTAGTAAAAATATCATTTTTAGTAAATTATCATTAGTAGTAAAGTTATTATCCTTATTAAAAAAAATTATTTTCAAAAGTTAACATTATCATTATTATTACTATTATTACTATCAATATTATTACTATCATTTTTATCATTATCAGAACTACTACAAATAGATTTTTATAAAAATATATAACACTATATTTTTATTATTAAAAAGATATAAATTAAGCTATATATAAAAGATATCAATTAAAATATAAATATATATTTTTATCATATATAAACCTTAATATACAATTTTATTATTATTAAAGATGAATAATAGTTATATAAAATTATATAAATAATAATCATTTTCAAATATGTATGCAAAATAAATAAATAATATATAAAGTTATAATATATGAAATTGTTCGATTACGAGTATAGATGTTAATATATATACTTGATATAGGTTCGTGAATCAGAGGCCAACCCTGCATTGTTAAATGTTGTCATATGTATTTTTACTACAAAATACAATATGTGAGTTTCATTTGCCTTTTTACCCTTTATATTTTTGGGCTGAGAATACATGCAAAATTTTTATAAATGTTTTACGAAATAGAAACAAGTAATCGAAATTACATTATATGGTTGAATGATCGAAGCCGAATATGCCCCTTTTTGCTTGGTAACCTAAGAATTAGTAAACCGATCTACTAATTGACGCGAATCCTAAAGATAGATCTATTGGGCCTAACGAACCTCATCCAAAGTACCGGATGCTTTAGTACTTCGATTGCTGTTTTTTATCATGTCCGAAGGATTTCCCGAAATGATAGGGGATATTTTTATATGCATCTTGTTAATGTCGGTTACCAGGTGTTCAATCCATGTGAATGATATTTTTGTCTCTATGCATGGGACGTATATTTATGAGAAATGAAAATCTTGTGGTCTATTAAAATGATGGAAATGATTATTTATGTTAAACTAATGAACTCACCAACCTTTTGGTTGACACTTTAAAGCATGTTTATTCTCAGGTATTAAAGAAATCTTTTGCTGTGCATTTGCTCATTTTAGAGATATTACTTGGAGTCATTCTTGACATATTTCAAAAGACGTTGCATTCGAGTCGTCGAGTTTATCAAGATTATTATTAAGTCAATTATAGATAGAAATATTATGAGATGGTATGCATGCCGTCAACTTTGGATGAAATGAAAGTTTGTCTTTTTAAAATCGAATGCAATGTTTGTAAAATGTTTCATATAGAGGTCAAGTACCTCGCGATGTAATCAACTATTGTGAATCGCTTGTAATCGATATGGACTTCGTCCTGATGGATTAGGACGGGTCGCTTCATTATAAATATATAACGGACTTTAAATAGTTAGACGGAAATTTAACGGAAAAAGGCGGGATGTTACATTACCTACTCCTTAAAAGAAATTTCGTCCCGAAATTTAAGTAGGCGTAATAGTCGTTATTTCTTCCTTGAGATCTTGCGTTTCCGGATCCGCGAATAAGTGAGGGTATTTCTTTTGCATTTGATCTTGCCTTTCCCAAGTAAACTCGGGTCCTCTTTTGGCGTTCCAACGGACCTTAACAATCAGGATTCGGCTTTGTTTTAACGTTTTGACGGAGGAGTCCACAATTTCAACCGGTTCCTCCACAAAATGAAGTTTGTCATCAATAGTAAGTTCTTCGAGAGGGATGACGATATCGGGTTCGGCAAGACACCTTTTCAAGTTGGATACATGGAAGGTAGGATGAACGGAGCTCAATTGAGGTGGGAGATCTAAACGATAAGCAACGGTTCCAACACGCTCCAAGATTTCGAAAGGACCAATATACCGCGGATTTAGCTTCCCGCGCTTCCCAAAATGGATCACACCCTTCCAAGGTGTGACTTTTAACATTACGCGGTCACCGACTTGAAATTCGAGGTCGTTGCGTCTTTTGTCGGTATAGCTCTTTTGACGACTTCGGGCCGTCCGGAGTCTATCTCGGATTTGAACGATCTTCTCGGTCGTTTCGTGAATAAGTTCGGGTCCGGTGATTTGCACGTCGCCTACTTCGGCCCAATAAAGAGGAGAACGACATTTTCGGCCATATAGTGCTTCGAATGGTGAGACGTTAATACTCGCGTGATAGCTATTGTTGTAAGAGAACTCGGCTAGTGGCAAATGCTTTTCCCAAGCTTTTCCGAAGTCGACAACGCAAGCTCGTAGCATATCTTCCAAAGTTTGAATTGTGCATTCGCTTTACCCATCGGTTTGTGGATGATATGCGGTGCTCATGTCCAATCGCGTTCCCAACGCTTCTTGTAAGGTACGCCAAAATCTAGAAATAAAACGGTCATCTCGGTCAGAAATAATCGATAAAGGTACACCGTGACGGGCTACGATCTCTCTGATGTAAAGTTGTGCGAGCTTTTCCATTTTGTCGGTTTCCTTCATGGCTAGGAAGTGCGCGGATTTGGTGAGACGGTCAACAATAACCCAAATAGTATCATAACAGCCCACCGTCTTTGGTAGTTTGGTGATAAAATCCATCGTTATCCTTTCCCACTTCCATTGTGGGATTTCGGGTTGTTGAAGTAGTCCGGATGGTCTTTGATGTTCGGCTTTAACTTTGGAGCAAGTTAGGCATTTTCCAACATAAGTAGCGACGTCCCTTTTAATGTTCGGCCACCAATATTGTTCCTTAAGGTTGTGGTACATCTTATTGGCACCGGGGTGAATCGAATATCTTGACTTATGGGCTTCGTCTAAAATAAGGCTTTGTAGGTCCCCATAACTAGGGACCCAAATTCTTCCAGCGAAATATCGGATTTCGGTTTCTTTAACTTCGAATCGAGATGTGAGGACGTTCAAGTGTTCGAGAAAGATATTTTCATCCTTGAGAGCCTCGTCTTGGGCTATTCGAATTTGACTATTGAGGTTGGTATGAATGGTGATGTTTAAAGCTCAGACACGAAGAGGCACCGCTCTTTCTTTTCGACTTAAGGCATCGGCTACTACGTTTGCCTTCCCGAGATGGTAACGAAGCTCACAATCATAATCGTTTAAAGTTTCAATCCACCAGCGTTGTCTCATGTTTAATTACTTTTGGTCGAAGATGTGTTGGACTCTTTTGTGATCGGTGAAGATAGTACTCTTGGTTCCATAAAGATAGTGTCTCCACATTTTAAGTGCAAAGACAACAGCTCCGAGTTCGAGATCATGTGTCGTGTAGTTCCATTCTTGAATTTTTAGTTGTCGAGAGGCATAAGCAATGACTTTCTTTCGTTGCATCAATACACATCCAAAACCATGTTTCGAGGCATCGCAATCATCATTGCCTTCGGGAAGAGACAAGATAGGAGCGGTGGTTAGCTTTATCTTCAAGACTTGAAACGCGGATTCTTGCTCGATCGCACAAATGAATTTCTTTCCCTTGTGAATTAACGCTGTTAGCGGACGTGCAACCAAAGAGAAGTTTTCGATGAATCTACGATAGTACCCGACGAGGCCCAAGAATTGACGTATGTGAGTAGGAGTAGTAGGAGTCTCCCATTTGCTAATGGCTTCGATTTTTGATGGATCGACCTTAATACCTTGATCACTTACAACATGACCAAGAAATTGAACTTCCTTCAACCAAAATTCACACTTGGAGAATTTAGTATAGAGTCGTTCTTGTCTCAAGAGTTCAAGCACAAGTCGGAGATGCTGTTCGTGCTCTTCTTCGCTTTTAGAATAGACCAAAATATCGTCGATGAACACGATAAAGAATTTGTCGAGGTACGGTTTGCACACGCGGTTTATAAGGTCCATGAACACAGCCGGTGCATTAGTGAGACCGAATGGCATGACAAGGAATTCATAACTACCATAACGAGTCCGGAAAGCGGTTTTGGAGACATCTTCCACCTTAACCTTTAGTTGATGATAACCCGAACGGATATCGATTTTTGAATATACACGAGACCCTTGTAGTTGATCAAAGAGGTCATCGATGCGAGGAAGAGGATATCGGTTCTTAACTGTTAATTTTTTTAGTTCACAGTAGTCGATACACATTCGTAGGGATCCATCTTTCTTCTTAACGAATAAAATCGGAGCGCCCCATGGTGAATGGCTAGGTTGGATAAATCCACGGTCAAGTAGTTCTTGGATTTGACTTTGCAATTCTTGCATTTCAGATGGAGCAAGTCTATACAGTGCACGTGCTACGGGTGCAGCTCCCGGAATGAGATCGATTTGGAATTCAACCGGTCGATGAGGTGGAAGACCCGGCAATTCGTCGGAAAATACATCAGAAAAGTCACTAACAATTGGCACATCATCTATATGCTTCTCATCGAACTCGACTTTCTTAACGTAGGCAAGGATTGCAAAACAACCCTTACAGAGTAGTTTTCTAACTTTAAGGCACGAGATGAGGTTGAGTCCGATGCAACTCTTATCGCCATAGACAATCAAGGGTTCACCGTTCTCGATAGGAATCCGAATTGCATTAAGATCACCAAGAATGTGAGATTTCATTTTGGTTAACCAATTCATACCGATTATTACATCGAAGCTCCCTAGTTCCATGGGTATCAAGTCAATTTCAAACTCATTTCCCAAAATGTTTAACGTACACCCCCGGTAATATGTGTCAGCACTCAATAGGTTCCCTTTGGCCACCTCAATGGCATAAGTAGTATCTAGGGGAAGTGATGGAGTGCAAAGAGTATGAACCAAAGTCTTGGATATAAAACATTTATCGGCAACCGAATCGAATAAGCAAGAAACATAAGTTTTGTTGAGAAGAAACGTACCCGTGACTAGTTCATTGTCATCTCGGGCCTCTTGGGCATTAATGTTGAAAGCTCGGCCGCGTGTGTTAGGGTTAGCTTTCTTCTTCGGACACGCATTTCTAAAATGACCCTTTGGCCACATTCAAAACAAGCACCCGATTTTGGTGCATTGGGCCCCTTTTGAGCGATGGGGGCGGAACTTCTACAATCGTTGGCCACATGACCACTCCTTTGGCACCGGTGGCAAAATGATTTGTCACATTCACCATAGTGATGTTTGTGGCATTTGTTGCAAAAGGGTTTATTTCGACCATAACTTTTCTTGGCATCGGAGGTGAAAAGCTTTTTGGTGAAGTTGTTGTTGTAGTTGCTTGATGGAGTGGCTTCCCATTTTCTTTTGTTGTTACTCGACTTATCCTCGGCTTTAGGTGCCGGTACTACGATTTTGTCCACCGTTTCTATTAATTTGCGGGCCATGTTCAAAGCTTCTTAATGATTAGCGGGTTTGAATGACATTTCTCCGTGTTTGATGCTCTTTGGAAGACCATCCATGTAAAGTTCAACCCTTGAAGACTCGGGGTTCACAAGGTTTGGGCACATCAAGGCTAATTCAGAAAATTGTTGATTATAAGCCTTGAGGTCGTTTTCGACCGCTTTTAGAGTTCTTAGTTCTTGCTCGAGCTTGCGAGTCTCTTCACGTGGGAAGTATTCGGTGATCATCTTCCCCTTTAAGTCAGACCAAGAGAGAGCGTGGGCTTCATCGATACCCACCGATTGTACATACGTGTTCCACAATGTGAGAGTGATACCGGCAAAAGTGTGAGTGGAATATTTGACCTTGTCTTGGTCTCGGCAACCGCTTATGCTAAAAAAAGGTTTCCGTTTGTTCGAACCATCGGGTGAGAGCAACCGGTCCCCCGATTCCATCGAAAGTATGAGGTTTGCACCCCATAAAAGCTGTGTAGGAGCATCCTTCATTTGAATTTCCGGCTCCATTGTTGTTGTTATTGTTGTTGGGGTTGTTGGTGTTGGATGAGTGACCGGCCATGGCTGCATCTACGGCGGTGGTGATCATTCGTTCAAGAGCTTGTTCGGGAGTTTCATTGCGTGGTACACGGCGAGGAGGCATTGTTCCTTCAAAACACAAGAATACCGTTGATTAGTATTTTCAATAATACTAATCATGATATGGAATAAGGATAGAGAGAAATTTTTCCTTGACTCGCCTTAAATTCTTCATGTCATAATGTCGGAACGTTCATATGAGTCACCGTAATATAATCCCGAAAATTATATTACCCTAATTCATATGTGCATTCGACATTATTTCACTAAATCAAGGTGGCGTGTCAATCAAATTAAACAACGAGAGATTAAGATGTAATAAGAGTTGATATGAATAGAAGAGTTCGAGTATAAATGCACAAGTAGTCAAGTAATTCCTACCTCAAGTCTATATGCCTGTTATAGTCTAGATGCACTAATGTACCCTATGACTCAGGGTTGATACCAATGAACTCTAAATCCCTACAACCAATGCTCTGATACCATCTGTAGCGACCCGACAAAATCGTCATTGACGGCGCCGTCTACTTAGGTCCCGTTACGTGGTCATAAGTCTTTAAAATGACGTTTGACCAAAATATGTCGCATTCATTTCAAATGTAAAAGTGTTTCAAGTTTACAAAGGTAGTTCCACGACTAGTTACATTACAATGTTTAATGTACAAATGAAACCTATGCGATACAATTTTGAAAGTAATCCAAAAGATGCTCCATGTATGCATATATACTCGACATCCAAGCAAGTATCAAAAAGAGTGCGGAAGCATGTATCACATAACATTTAAGGACCTAAGAAAATATATAGAAAACTGTCACCGAAAAACATTGGTGAAATCATAGGTGTATTAGTAACGTTTGTTTGAACCACAAGATTTAATATAGTTGATTATCCAAATCATTTGTATTCCAAAAGTATGTTCGTGAGCACCCAATTATCAAGACTTAACTGTTTTGTACCCTGTTACATAGTGTTAGAACATACACTATACTCGAAAATATATTTCATACGCTAACGGTAGCGAACCGTCCGAATGAGGCTCGTCAAGCCTATATGATCACATAATATAAGTTCTCGTTTACACCCTGCAAGTGTAACTAATGATAATTGAATTGGGGCTTTTTGTACAGACTCGCATGTGGAATGTTTGTTTTCATACTTGTGTTCAAAGCATAAAAGTATGATACGTATATGTTTCTCATCCCATAGTTTAAAGTAAAAGTTGTTGAAAAGGTGGGACTATGATCTCACCTTGAGTGCAAGCGTATAAAAGTACTTCACAAGTAACGTGTGCAAGAACGAATGCTAGTCTCGACCCAAATGAGATGTAATCAGTATGGATTCGAAGAGGAAGATGTAAGGATTCCGAATATGTAATTTGTTTGGATTGATGCTTGCTCGATTTGATTTAGATGATGAATCTTTGTATTGGAGATTTATAGAAAATGGTGAAAGTATGAAAAGAAAAGGGAAATGAAAATGGATAAATGAATGGATGAGGAAGAGTGTTGACTCTTTGACCTAGTCACCTCTTTGCTCTTTTGACAGCCTTAGTCCCTCAACTTTGGAAACGGGTGCGTGAATTACCTAAACGAGAAAATTTTAAAACGCGTGTCAATGGGAGATGTTATAAATATATAACGGACTTTAAATAGTTAGAAGGAAATTTAACGGAAAAAGGCGGGATGTTACAGTTTGTACATATGTATTCCACCATGTGAGAGCAATACCGGTGAAAGTGTGGGTGGAAAACTTGACCTTATCTTGGTCCCGGCAACCGCTTATGCTAAAGACGGCTTCCGTTTGTTCGAACCATCAGGTGAGAGTAACCGGTCTCCCGGTTCCATCGAAAGTATGAGATTTGCACCTCATGAAAGCTTTGTAGGAGCATCCCTTGTGACGACCCGAAAATTTTTGACTAATTTTGAATCAAACTCTCGATACGATATTATATTTTTGACACGATAAGCAAAGTCTGTAATGTTGAGTCTCAAAAAGTTTGAACTGTTTTATATATTCAATTGACCTTCGACTGCTCTCGACGATTCACGAACAATTAATTATAAATAGATATGCATATATATATATATATATATATATATATATATATATATATATATATATATATATATATATATATATATATATATATATATATATATATATATATATATATATATATATATATATAATAAAATGAAATATTATATACTGTAATTGTTAGAATTAGTTATGTAAATAATAATAATATATAATAAATATTATTCAGAAAGTGTATTTACATATAAATAAAGTGTATAGAATATATATTTAGTGATTTCGAAGTTATTTAGTAAACAATGGTAACGCTCAATTGTCACTCAATTGATAGTCAACGAGTTAAAAGGGAACTTCAGTGATTTTAAAATAAACGGTGATCTGAAAATGAGTTTTATAAATTATAGGCTTATTAAAAATATATTTAGGAACTATTTGTTAAATTTTAAAAGTTTTTATATTTTACTTGGAGTTGGGAGTGAATAATTAATGTATTTTTATTTAATAGTAAAGGATCGAATTTTATACCATAATGATCAAAATAAATAAATATAGTTACTCTAAAAATTTGAGATTTTTCCAAAGACTTTTTATTCGCCACTGATTTAACAACGGGGTAAGATATTTCGGTCCGTGAAAACTGTCGGTAGATTAAAAACAAAACTTTGAAAATTAACTATTCCTAGTGCACGTTTATGAATCACATATTATTTATATTTATTATTATATTATTAATATTATTATATATTACTGTACCTAATTGAAATTTGTTTGTACTGTGCCTCTCTTTATCGTTCCCACGTTTCTTAATTTAAGATTATTATTATGGAGTGTTGTGTTATTTTCTTTCCCTTTGAAACTGAACCAATCATTCTATCTCATTTACTGTTTCATCTTTTTGTTTCTTTTCATGCAAATTTCAAATATATATACACATTATACATATACTTAGACATATTGATATGCACCTCGATCAACCTTCACAATCATCACACTTCTCAACCATTCCTTTATTTCTTCTTCTTGAACCTACAAACCCACGGCAACCACCAAGTACCACAACCCTACAACCATCACTCTACGATTCTATATTTTTTTCTGTTTTCTCATGTTGTGAACCCAATAAACTGCCACCATGGTCATCTAGTTTTACAAGGTGGCTCCTACTATTTCGCTTCCATTCTACACCACCACTTCACCTTTCACCCCCACCGTAAACACCACCTCACAACCACCATGGACGACCTTAAACCACCACCATAAGAACCAACTCCGGCCACCTTCTCTCTCTCTCATCATATCTATATCTCACATCTATTTCTGTTTCTTCTTCTGGTTATATCGTGAACGAACAACATCTTTTGGACACCCCTAAAACTGCAGCCCATCACCATCCACAACTCGAACCCAGTTTAAACCGCTGCTACACTTATGGTTCCTGTTTACTGTGACCATCACCACCGTAACCACCGTCATCACAACCATCTAAAAATAGCTGCCATGTTTCCTGAACATTTACAGCTACCTCTGCTCTTTGTTGCTGTTCGTGTTCATATGCAGCCAGGAACCACCTAAAATCCATCAACCAACATTAAAAGTAATTGTTAGTTTATGCTTCTGCCTTGTTATCAAAACCCACATTTTGCTATAGTAAGTAAACGAAGAAGATGATGCTATAGTGCACCAGTTTGCTGTTGTTTAGTTCCATCTTCACAGGCTGTTGCTCGTTACTTTTTTATGTTTCTGTTACAGCAACAACAATTATGTTGTACGGTAATAATAAAAGACTTTGAATAATTAGCAAGGAGTCTGTGTAAAGATGAAGATGATATAATTCACGATGGGTATACATGATTAAGTGAGATAGATAGATGAAGATGATAGTTTAAGTTAGATAATGATAGATGATTAAGTTAATGATGAAGTTAATGATGATGTGATTAGGTGATGATGATAGTGGTATTATGATGATTTTATGTTAGATGATGAGTAATAGAAGAAGATAACAATTATCGATATTAAGTAATTAATCGAGCTGTGTAAAACATAAATAAACCAACGGTTCGGTGGTTGGGGATGTGTTTGTTAATCGAGAGGTTGTGGGTTCGAATCTAGGCAACTGCAAATATTTTTATCAAAATAAAAAAAACTGAATTGGGCTTTAAATCGGGCTACTGCTATTCCTTTTGCTGGACTGAATATTTGGGCCGAGATCCCACATATAATTGTTGTTGGGCCGTAATTGATGTTAGGTCGTATATATGAAAAATGGTGATCTTGAATGATGTTGATGATTCGGTATAAGGTAGTAGCTAGGATGATTGGGTTTTAAGTTTAAGAAGGAAATTGAAACTGGATGGTTAAGGATATTATTGGGTTAGCGGGACGTTGCGGGTTCAAACCCGAACTTGGGCATTTTTTTAAGGATTTCTTCTTTGAGGTAGAATTCCTATTTACTTATTATTATTACTTTTATTATTATTATTATTATTATTATTATTATTATTATTATTATTATTATTATTATTATTATTATTATTATTATTATTATTATTAATATTATTGATATTATTATTATTACATCATTATTATGATTAAAGATAAATATTATTATCACCATTAATATTATTATCATTATTATTATTAACATTATTATTATTATTATTATTATTATTATTATTATTATTATTATTATTATTATTATTATTATTATTAATAGCATTATCATGATTTATAAATATACATGATTATTATCAATATTTTGATTATCATTAATAATATTATTATTATCATGGTTATTATTACTATAATTATTTTTATTAATAAATATTATTACTATTATTATTATTATAAGATAATACAACTTTTATTTATTATTATTATTTTATCAAATAACAATTAGTTACATAAAACTATAATTAATACATATAACATATAATTCAACAAGTATATCATTAATAATATATATATTCGTTCGATCACAATTATATGTGTTAATATATATATAAATGATATAGGTTCGTGAATCTGAGGCCAACCTTGCACTTGTTCAATGCCATCATATTCATAATTACTACAAAATACAGTATAGTGAGTTTTATTTACTCCCTTTTTAAATGCTTTTGCAATATATATTTTTGGGACTGAGAATACATGCGTTGCTTTTATAAATGTTTTACGAAATAGACACAAGTAATCGAAACTACATTCTATGGTTGGATTATCGAATCGAATATCACCCTTTTTAGTCTGGTAATCTAAGAATTAGGGAACAGAAACCCTAATTAACGCAAATCCTAATGATAGATCTATTGGGCCTAACAAACCCCATCCGGGTTATGGATGCTTTAGTACTTCGATTTTATCATGTCCGATGAGAGTCCCGGAATGTTGGGGATATTCTAGACGCGTTTTGTTAATGTCGATTACCAGGTGTTCACCATATGAATGATTTTTAATTCGCGGGTTACGCGTATTATTTTGTACTCGGGTTACGTGTACAATTAAATATCTGGAAATCTTGTGGTCTATTAAAATTATAGAAATGATCGATTATGTTAAACTAATGAACTCACCAACCTTTTGGTTGACACTTTAAAGCATGTTTATTCTCAGGTATTAAAGAAATCTTCCGCTGTGAATTTGCTCATGTTAAAGATATTACTTGGAGTCATTCATGGCATATTTCAAAAGACATTGCATTCAAGTCGTTGAGTTCAATAAAGATTATTATTAAGTAAATGACAGATTAGGTCATTTATAGTTAGGATACTATGAAATGGTATGCATACTTGTCATCTTTCGATGTAATGAAAGTTGTCTTTTAAAAACTAATGCAATGTTTGTAAAATGTATCATATAGAGGTCAAATACCTCGCAATGTATCCATATGTTATTGTATTCGTCCTTATGGATTAGGACGGGTCATCTCATATGGTATCAGAGCGGTGGTCTTAGCGAACCAGGTCTGCATTAGTGTGTCTAACTGATAGTCGTTAGGATGCATTAGTGAGTCTAAACTTCGACCTTAGCTGCATGACAAAAGTTTTGCTTATCATTTCTTGTCGGAAATTACATGCTTATCATTTTTAGCCTAGACACATCTTACTGCATTAATTGCATGAATAGTGGATAGACAAAATTCATATCTATAACATCCTCAAGTGGGCCTAGATGTAAGATTACTATTTTGCCCTTAAGATAGTATGGTGTTATTATATGCTTTTATTTTTATTTATTGTTTATTATTATTTAATGTTGAGGTTAGGACCAGTTTGTGACGAGGGTCACAGAACAAGTTTGTTTATTTAAATTTAGACTTCGTTTGGGTTGCC
Organism: Rutidosis leptorrhynchoides; assembly: GCF_046630445.1. Lineage (NCBI taxonomy): Eukaryota > Viridiplantae > Streptophyta > Magnoliopsida > Asterales > Asteraceae > Rutidosis > Rutidosis leptorrhynchoides. The sequence continues at coordinate 673,084,043 of NC_092334.1, forward strand.
AAATAATGTACGAAAGATATCAGATAACTGGTAAATACCCGTGTGTCACACAGTGTGGGATTTTAACCCACTTTTGATGACTTGTGCAGTGCATTTCTTGCACTTTCCAGATCCTTCCCAAAATAATACCCCGTACCTAATTCTTTCTCCTTTGAAACCCTAATTGCTAAAACTAGTTCTTGAGCTCAAATTGTTCTTGGAATCGTGTTCTTTGTTGTCTACTGATTCTAACAAGGTAAGAAACATGTGTTTTTGTGTTCAATTCGTGGTTAAATTCATAGTTTTGTGTAAGTTTTGTAAAAAGCTTGATTTTGTGTCAAAACCCATGAATTTGATGTTGTTATAGTCCAAACTTTGTGGGTTTATAGTCTATAACATGTAGTGATTGAGTTGTGGTAAGTTTTGGTGTCGAAAATGAGCTCTAGATCGAGTTTTGGCGATTTTAGCTTGAAGTCCGTAACTTGTGTTCAGCTTCTGAAGAAGATGAACACAGTCGGCCGACTGTCGGTCGACAGTCGGCCGACCGAGGGTGAACCGACCGATTGACGATGACAACCGATCGACTGAGATTTACCTTCGGCCGACTGATGATATACCAAGTGAGACGACCGACTGAGAGGGTCAGTCGATCGACTGTGTAGACAGTCGACCGACTGTCAGTGTCAGTCGACCGACTGAGTGTCCAGGGCAGAATATTTTACCAAAGTGTTGATTTCTAGCCGTTATGCTGCCCGTTTGTATTTTGATGTTTACGATGTAAATTTTGAAAGTGCACAAGTGTTAAGGAGAAAATTTTTAGCGGACAGTTTTCTGACAAAATTTTCTGTATTGTGTTATTTGGTGTTTATGGACATAAACTAACTCGTGTATATGTATTTCTCAGGAGAAAAGGAGAAAGAGAAGGTTCAGTGATTAGATAGCTGAACACCTTCTCGTTTGCTGGTAATCGGTGAGTGGGACTAACTGGAGTATATAGTATATAGTAGCATGTTATATTATGACTGCCATGCTCGTTAGATATACTTATTGTTGTGGATAGTTGGTACGTTGTGATGACTGCATGTTGGTTGTTGCTTGTCTGCTGGAGCCCAGTGCGTCCCTATTGTGTGGTGGCCTCGGTAGGAGAGATCAACCTGCGGGTTGGGTTCCTCATGTGGTGGCCTAGACAGCCGTGGTGTATATATATGTGAATGACGCGTCCGTCGCGTGTGGATTATGTATATACATACAGTGGTGGAGGAACTTCTGGTAAGCCCCAGTCCGATCAGCTGGTGGTTAATGGTTTGGCCGAGCCGCCAGAGTCTCTGTAGACGGCACTTGGGTGATGTTTGTGTGTTAGACTAAGTGACATGATTAGTATAACACTTATGTATACTATGGCCTGTAGTTAGTCATACTCACTTAGCTTCGTGCTAATTCCCCTCCATCTCCTCCCTGCAGGTTGTTAGCTTTTGTAGATAGTGCTTTTGGGAGAAGACGGGCATGATGATGTTATGTTTGACAGGGTTAACTCTGATGTGGTCTTTTAGAATATGAACCGTGTACCTTTGAAAACAGAATGTATTTACGTCTCTTCCTATTAATATGTAAATTGTTTTAATGACACGTGACATCGGTTTGTACAAATGTTGATATTGTAATTAATTAATATTATGCTTCCGCCACGTATAAAAAAAAATAGCGGTGTCACAAGTTGGTATCAGAGCTGAATTTGGCAGCATGTGCATTGTGATCTACATGTCATGTTCCCAAACTTAGAAGAGTCATGTCAAACATAACATGCTGGGGATGGGTTAAGTGAGTATTAGGACAGGTTATGTGTTAGTTGTAATGACCCGCACTTTTTCGATCATTCTATACTTATAAGATTAATATTTACATAAATTAAACCTTACCAACATGATAAGCAATCCAAATTGTTGAGATTTATGTTTTTAAAAAAGAGTTTTACACAACGTTGGACCGTCTAGTTTGACCGATGATATCACGAACTATATAACATATGATAATTATACGTTTGTGTATATATATGTATATATACATATTTAACATGATCTAAGAATGTTTTAATACCTCATTTTGTATTAATAACAATAAGTTATAAGTATATTTTGAAACTACTAACTTAAGTTTTCAAAACAATAACCATACGTAACGTTTTTTGATATAAATACTTATGACCTATAATGTTTATACATATATCGTACATATAATGCATTTAATCACTTTTTAAGGACTTAAATACATAAAACAATATAAGTATATTCACAAAAGATAGCTATATTTGAATTCTCATTCCATTTTTCACAAGATTTCTATACGTATATCTACGGTATATGTACTCGTATCATACCTAGCTTCTATACGTATTTACTATTGGTATATACACATCAAATCACCACCAACCAGCCCTTGTTCATGCCCTAGGTATAAGGTAATTGGAATTTGGAAGCTTATTGACTAATTACATAAGATAACAAACTAAAATCTTGTCATGAACACCTTAGTTCCATGTTTTTTATAAGCTTCATGGGCACTTCATTTTGATTCAAATTTCTACATCATTTCTTAGTTAAACACACACTCTTCCATAACCCTTAAACACCTTCAACAATTCAGCAAGTTACCATGAAGATCTAGCTCAAAAACAACCCTTAATCATCATATGAAAAACCTTCCAAGAACACTTCAATAATCCTTTCAAGAATACAAGTTTATTTCCAACCTTTTGATCCAACTCCATTACTCTTTTGGTTCTAGGTTTTTACTCCTCTTTTACAGCAATCTTGTCCAAGTAACTTGAGGTAGTAACTTTGTTCATAACCTTATTCGATTCATATATATATAGCTATCTTATTTTATGGTATAAAATTTTAACAACAAGAACATAGTTTGAATGTTTTCAAACTTGTTTGCAAACTAAATAGATCCTTCTAACTTAACTTTTAAAATACTTCAAGACCTGTAATATATCATAAATATATTCTAATTTAACAAGGTATAACTTGGTTTTTCAAAGAACACCTTAAAAACTGTTTTTACGACGTCGGAGTGCAACCGGGGGCTGTTTTGGGTTGGATAATTAAAAACTATCTTGAACCTTGAATTGGAGGTTTATTTTCTGGAAAAATGATATTTACTATGAATATGATAACACATAAAAATTTCATGATTTAACTCAAAGTATAAGTATTTTTAGAAAAATAATCATTTAAGGTTGTTTACATGATGGAAAATGATTAACTTCATAAGTTTCACCAAAGTTTGACCTATGACCTGTGATTTCGAATACAAACTAAGGTATTTACAGTTCATATTCTTAAATAAGGACTCGATCCAAGGAAGTGGCAAGTTGAACCAACGAAAACGGAGTTGTAACGAAGAAACTATGACCAAAACAAAATCGGATATCCAAGTCTAGTTTAGCCACGAAAATAATTGGAGAAAAATTAAATAAATCACATCTTTTTAAAATAACATGATATTTTATATATATGTACTCATAATTTAATTTTATATATTTCAGGACCACCCGTAAACAATACGAGAAGATTAATCATAAGATCCCATGATTGTACGCAACACGTCATTTGACAACACCGGTACTTTATGTACGCAACACGTCATTTGACAACACCGGTACCGTGGGTCAAGATTAATCCCGACCAATACAAATACGATGGGGTTTTATTTATTTCGATGGGGGTTTTATTTATTAAACACCTAAATATGAACCATTAAAATTGAATTACTAACATCGGACTGCTAACTACGGACTAAGAAATTATTAAAACTATTAAAAGTATAATAAGTATATATATGTGACGATTGTTTAAAATGGAAATATATTGATAAACTATATATGGATAGGTTCGTGATATCAACCGGAGACCAAGTCAAAATATATATATCTTCAAGGCAAAAGTGAGTATATAGTCCCACTTTTAAACTCTAAGTATTTCGGGATGAGAATACATGTATTTTATGTTTTACGTTATGGACACAAGTAACTGAAAAATATACTCTACGTTGAGTTGTACCACTGGCATACTTCCCTGTAGCTTGGTAACTATTATTTACAGCGGTATTGTAAACGCGAATCCTGTTGATAGATCTATCGGGCCTGACAACCCCAACCGGACTGGACGACCAGTATTCAACGGTTGCACAGTACTTCGTTTCGGTGACTACACTTGGTACAGTGTAGTAAGATTTCATAATAAAGGGAATATGCGACGTGATTAAATGTTAAGTATGGTTACCAAGTGCTCAACCACTTAGAATATTTTTATTAAAATGTTTACATATGAAATCTTGTGGTCTATATTTATACCGCTGCCGGCATTAAACCTATATCTCACCAACTTTATGTTGACGTTTTAAACATGTCTATTCTCAGGTGATAACTAAAAGCTTCCGCTGCAACATGTTGAATTTAAACAAGATCTTGAGTATGCATATTTGTGTCAAAAATAAAACTGCATATCGGAGGATTTGTAATGTAAAATATGCTAGAAATCGTATTGTTATCATCACATATAAAGTTTGTAAGTCTAAGATTATCGCTAAATGATAATCATCTTTATATTGTCTAAAGCTTGTATTAAAATAAGAGTTATGGTTTGTAATGTAAAATAAATGCAGTTGTTCTTTTAAAAATGTCGCATATAGAGGTCAATACCTCACAATGAAATCATACGTTATCCAACTCGTTCTTATGGTTAAGGACGGGTTATGACATTAGTTGTTAGTACTAACAGAGTTTATACTAAGCTTTGGTGTGAGTGTTGTGGTAGTGCAGTAATGGCAGATAACGAAGCTAACGCTACTGGCCCCACTGTCCCTGGAACTGGTACTTTTAGAGCCCCTGACGAAGATGGACATGTGTCTTCAGAAGAAGAAACTTCTCAAGAAGTAATAGAACTTCAAAGTCGGTTACTAGAAGCTCAGGAGAAAATTAACGAATTAGAACAAGAACGGGCGCAATGGAACCCAAATACCACTGCGTTGAACACAACCTTTCCTACTAATTTTTATAATCAAGCCGGTGGCAGTTCTCAGTCACAATTTCCACAAAATACCTATCAAAACTATCAAATGCCATTTCCGTTTAACCAGACTTTTCCTAATCAAATGATGTACCCATTTCAAGTCCCTGAGACAAGAAGGAAGTGTACCTATAAACAGTTTATGGACTGCAAACCTCCTGAGTACAGTGGTCACACAAACCCTACAATGACCCTTAATTGGCTAAGGGAAGTAGAGAGAGCGTTGGAAGCATGTTTTTGTGAGCCTGAATCTATGGTACTGTTTACTAGTAGGCTTCTCAAGGGTGAAGCAATGGAATGGTGGGACTCTATCAATGCATATTTACCCAAAGAACAGATCAGTCAGATAACTTGGGAACAGTTCGCTGCTAAGGTTCGGGAGCAGTATTGTTCTGAGTATGAGATGGAAAGATTGAAAACTGAGTTTCTGAGTATGAAAATGACCGAAAACATGACGATTGATGAGGTTTTCAGAGATTTTACATCGAAGTTAAGGTTTGTTCAACAGTGGGTACCAACTGAGAAAGATAAGATTCAGCATTTTATGCGGGTGATTAGGCCAGAATATAGGACAGTTGCAAGATGTGCCAATGGCTCATGAGATGGCTAAAGTTACAGAAGGTGATATAATGGCAGCGAAAAGAGAAAGTTCAAAAGGTGGACCTTTTAGGGGTAAATCAGAAGGTCAATCAGGTGGACAGTCGACTCAGCAGTCGAGTAAGCAATCTGGTTTTCGTGGTAAGAAGTCAGGTGAGATTAAACAGAGAAGTAAGTCTGGTATGAGTGGATCGGGTTCTAGTCAGTCTGGTTGGTGTAATGTTTGTAAGTCGACTCATGACGGTCCATGTTCTCCAATGACCCGAAGATGCTTGAGATGTGGAGTACTAGGTCATGAAACAACAACTTGTTCCTTTAAGTCCGATGTGTGTTGGACTTGTCATCAGGTAGGTCATAGATCAGCGAATTGTCCATCCGCGTCGAGAGCCAGTTCTGGGGCAGGGTCAGGGGCGAGGTCAGCAACTTCTGGGGGATCTTCTGCTTCTACCGCCGGGCAGAAGAGAAAGAATCCTTCAATAGCAGAGGCAAGGGCGTTTCAGATGATGGTAGACACTGCAACCACTACCGATGACGTCATTACTGGTATGTTCTTGGTTAATTCCTTGCCAGCTCGTGTGTTATTTGATTCAGGAGCGAATCGATCTTTTATGTCCTTAGGCCTCTGTGATAAGTTGAAGTTGCCTGTTAGAATGTTAGATGCGCCTTTGGGAATAGAAGTAGCTGATGGTAAAATGGTTCCATGCACATCATCTGTGTCTGGAATTACCATCGAAATTGACGGCCATTCCTTTCCTTTAACCTGTTTGTTGATGCCTATACCTAGCTTTAATGTAGTCAAAGGCATGAATTGGTTAAGAGCTAATAGGGCTAATATTAAGTGTGATAAGAAGATGATTTCTTTCCGTTTCGCTGACGGATCCCGAGTGATAGCTAGGGGAGAGCACAGTGGATTTAACTTCCCTATGGTTTCCCTAATGAAAGCTCAGAAGTCGATAACGAAAGGGTGTGATTCATTCTTAGCCTACGTGATTGATGTTAAGAAAGAGAAGAAGCAGGTGACCGATATTCCCGTTGTGTCAGAATTTCCAGAAGTATTTCCAGATGATTTACCAGGGTTACCTCCAGTACGTGAAGTAAAGTATAAAATCGATTTGGTTCCAGGTGCTACACCAGTTGCAAAAGCTCCTTACAGATTAGCTCTATCAGAAATCTGAGAAATGATGTCTCAGATTCAGGAATTGTTAGATAAGGGGTTTATCTGACCAAGTTCTTCACCGTGGGGTGCTCCTGTGTTGTTTGTGAAAAAGAAAGATGGGTCGCTTCGTATGTGTATAGATTATCGTGATTTAAACAAGAGAACAATCAAGAATAAGTATCCGTTACCAAGAATAGATGACTTATTTGATCAGTTACAGGGTGCTTCCTACTTTTCAAAGATTGATTTACGTTCAGGGTATCACCAGGTACGTGTTACAGAGAGTGATATACCGAAAACAGCGTTTAGAACTAGATATGGTCATTATGAATTTTTAGTTATGCCATTCGGGTTAACAAACGCGCCAGCAGTGTTTATGGATTTAATGAACAGGGTGTGTCGTCAGTATCTTGACAAGTTTGTGATTGTCTTCATAGATGATATCTTGATATATTCGAAAACCGAGAAAGATCATGCTACGCATCTGAGGTTGATGTTAGAACTTTTGAAACAGGAACAATTGTACGCTAAGTTCTCCAAATGTGAATTTTGGTTGCGGGAAGTACAGTTTTTGGGTCATGTGATTTGTGAACAGGGTATTAAAGTAGATCAGTCTAAGATAGAGGCCGTAATGAATTGGAACTCACCGAAAACGCCGACAGAAATTAAGAGTTTTCTGGGTTTAGCAGGTTATTACCGCCGATTTATCAAAGACTTCTCTAAAATAGCAGGTCCATTGAATAAGTTAACTAGAAAAGATGTAGCCTTTCGATGGACTGATGAACAAGAAAAGGCTTTTCAGACTCTCAAACAGTTGTTATGTCAAGCGCCGGTTTTAGCTTTACCAGAGGGAACAGAAGATTTTGTGGTCTACTGCGATGCGTCATGTGCAGGTCTGGGTTGTGTTTTGATGCAGAGAAATAAAGTTATAGCGTATGCTTCACGACAGTTGAAGAATCATGAACGAAACTACCCTACTCACGATTTAGAGTTAACTGCAGTTGTGTTTGCTTTGAAGCTTTGGAGACATTATTTGTATGGTACACATTGTGAAATCTATACAGATCATAAGAGTCTTCAATATATCTTTTCGCAGAAAGAATTAAATATGCGTCAACGTCGATGTTTAGAATTGATTAAAGACTATGATTGTGAGATTAAGTACCATCCGGGTAAAGCAAATGTGGTCGCAGATGCTCTGAGTCGCAAGAAAACCATCGAAAATGTTAGATTTATGAGAATTGAAATAGTTTCAGACTTGATTGATCGATTGAAAACCATTCAGTTAGTAGCTTTGAATGACGAAAACCTAAAGACTGAATAAATGACTAAAAGAAAATTTGACCTATGCAATGATTCTAGAGGATTAAAAACCTATAAAGATCTTATTTGGGTGCCTATGCTTGGAGATTTGAGAGATTTAATCCTTACTGAAGCGCATAAATCGAGATTATCAGTGCATCCAGGTAGTATAAAGATGTATAGAGACTTGAAAATATTGTATTGGTGGCCGACAATAAAGACAGATGTTGCAAATTTTGTCGAAAAATGTCATATTTGTGCGCAAGTTAAGGCAGAACATCAGAAACCGTATGGATCTCTAAGACAGTTAGAAATTCCTCAGTGGAAATGGGATCATATAACGATGGATTTTGTAACCAAGTTACCCCGAACCCAGAAAGGACACGACATGATCTGGGTGATTGTGGATCGTTTAACAAAGAGTGCTCACTTTTTAGCTACTCGTGAAACAGCCTCGTTGAGTGATTTGGCAGAATTGTACTTGAAAGAGATCATTAGTTGACATGGTGTACCGTTGTCTATAGTTTCCGACAGAGATACTAGGTTTGTATCGAACTTCTGGAACAGTTTACAACAAAATTTGGGTACACGTGTAAATCTGAGTACAGCATATCATCCACAGACAGACGGTCAGAGTGAACGGACAATTCAGACATTAGAAGATATGTTAAGAGCATGTGTGTAATGACCCGCACTTTTTCGATCATTCTATACTTATAAGATTAATATTTACATAAATTAAACCTTACCAACATGACAAGCAATCCAAATTGTTGAGACTTATGTCTTCGAAAAGAGTTTTACACAACGTTTGACCGTCTAGTTTGACCGATGATATCACGAACTATACAATATATGATAATTATACGTTTGTGTATATATATGTATATATACATATTTAACATGATCTAAGAATGTTTTAATACCTCATTTTGTATTAATAACAATAAGTTACAAGTATATTTTGAAACTACTAACTTAAGTTTTTAAAACGATAACCATACGTAACGTTATTTGACATAAATACTTATGACCTATAATGTTTATACATATATCGTATAAGTAATGTATTTAATCACTTTTTAAGGACTTAAATACATAAAACAATATAAGTGTATTCACAAAAGATAGCTATATTTGAATTCTCATTCCATTTTTCACAAAATTTCTATACGTATATCTAGAGTACATGTACTCATATCATACCTAACCTCTATACGTATTTACTATTGGTATATACACATCAAATCACCACCAACCAGCCCTTGTTCAATGCCTTATGTATAAGGTAACTACTTTTGTTATCTAGTATGACAATTTCACATGATTAAAAGATTTTTTTCACAAAATTACAAACTTATACACCTTTTACACCACCATTTATACTCCATTCCATTTTCATTTTACTACACATTTCCTTTAACAAAAACACACTCTTAAGAAACTCCATAACCATTCAGCTAGTATCCATGAAGATCTAGCCATAAAAACATCACTTAAACACCATAAGAAAAACCTTACAAAAACACTTCAAGAATCCTTTCAAGAACACAAGTTTACTTCCAATCTTTCATCCAATTCCATCACTCTTTTGGTTCTAGGTTCTTAATCCTCTTTTACAGCAATCTTGTCCAAGTAACTTGAGGTAGTAACTTTGTTCATAACCTTATTCGATTCATATATATATAGCTATCTTATTTTGTGGTATAAATTTTAACAACAAGAACATAGTTTGAATGTTTTCAAACTTGTTTGCAAACTAAATAGATCCTTCTAACTTAACTTTTAAAATACTTCAAGACCTGTAATATAACATAAATATATGCTAATTTAACAAGGTATAACTTGGTTTTTCAAAGAACACCTTAAAAACTGAATTTACGACGTCGGAGTGTAACCGGGGGCTGTTTTGGGTTGAATAATTAAAAACCATCTTAAGCTTTGAATTGGAAGTTCATATTCTGGAAAAATGATATTTCTTATGAATATGTTAACACATAAAAATTTCATGGTTTAACTCAAAGTGTAAGTATTTTTAGAAAAATGATCATTAAATGTTGTTTTTATGATGGAAAATGATCACTTTCATAAGTTTCACCAAAGTTTGACCTATGACCTGTGATTTCGAATACAAACTAAGGTATTTACAGTTCATAGTCTTAAAGAAGAACTCGATCCAAGGAAGTGGCAAGTTTAACCAACGAAAACGGAGTTGTAACGAAGAAACTATGACCAAAACAAGATCGGATATCCAAAACTAGTTTAGCCACGAAAATAATTGGAGAAAAATTAAATGAAACACATCTTTCTAAAATAACATGATATTTTATATATATGTACTCATAATTTAATTTTATATATTTCAGGACCACCCGTAAACAATACGAGAAGATTAATCATAAGATTCCATGATTGTACGCAACACGTCATTTGACAACACCGGTACTTTATGTACGCAACACGTCATTTGACAACACCGGTACCGTGGGTCAAGATTAATCCCGACCAATACAAATACGATGGGGTTTTATTTATTTCGATGGGGGTTTTATTTATTTATTAAACACCTAAATATGAACCATTAAAATTGAATTACTAACATCGGACTGCTAACTACGGACTAAGGAATTATTAAAAGTATTAAAAGTATTATAAGTATATATATGTGACGATTGTTTAAAAGAAAAGGTATTGATATATTATATATGGATAGGTTCGTGATATCAATCGGAGACCAAGTCAAAATTACATATCTTCAAGACGAAAGTGAGTATATAGTCCCACTTTTAAACTCTAAGAATTTCGGGATGAGAATACATGTATTTTATGTTTTACGTTATGGACACAAGTAACTGAAAAATATATTCTACGTTGAGTTGTACCACTGGCATACTTTCCTGTAGCTTGGTAACTGTTATTTACAGCGGTATTGTAAACGCGAATCCTGTTGATAGATCTATCGGGCCTGACAACCCCAACCGGACTGGACGACCAGTATTCAACGGTTGCACAGTACTTCGTTTTGTGACTACACTTGGTACGGTGTAGTAAGATTTCATAATAAAGGGAATATGCGACGTGATTAAATGTTAAGTATGGTTATCAAGTGCTCAACCACTTAGAATATTTTTATTAAAATGTTTACATATGAAATCTTGTGGTCTATATTTATATCGCTGCCGGCATTAAACCTATATCTCACCAACTTTATATTGACGTTTTAAGCATGTCTATTCTCAGGTGATAATTAGAAGCTTCCGCTGCAACATGTTGAATTTAAGCAGGATCTTGCGTACTCATATTTGTGTCAAAAACAAAACTGCATATCCGAGGATTTGTATTGTAAAATATGCTAGAAATCGTGTTGTTATCATCATATGTAAAGTTTGTAAGTCTAAGATTATCGCTAAACGATAATCATCTTTTTATTGTCTAAAGCTTGTATCAAAAATAAGAATTATGGTTTGTAATGTAAAATATATGCAGTTGTTCTTTTAAAAATGTCGCATATAGAGGTCAATACCTCGCTATGAAATCATACGTTATCTAACACGTTCTTATGGTTAAGGACGGGTTATGACATGTGGTATCAGAGCGGTGGTCTTAGCGAACCAGGTTTGCATTAGTGTGTCTAACTGATAAGTCGTTAGGATACATTAGTAAGTCTGGACTTTGACCGGGTCTGATTTAAAAACCATTGCTTATCATTGTTGGTTAAAATTTATATGTAAATATTATGTAGTACTAATGGGTTAGTTGTTGTATGATAGATGTCGGGCTCAAAACTTGTTATCACATTCAGCGACTCCGAACCAGAATCTTCAGATGGCGTTTCAGTCATTAACCTATCCGATGACGAAAATAATATCTTTGGGGAAGACTCACAAATTCCGGATGAACCAACAATAAAGAACCCGGAAAGTGAACCCGAGGAGGAAAGTGAACCCGAGGAAGAAATACAGGAAATTACGAAAGACAAGTTCGAATTAGGAAAGAAATGAAAGGCTAATGAATTAGAAAATTCAAATCCCGAGTTTAGTGAGGATGATGTGGCACCAACTCCACTAGACACTACCACCCCTATTCCCGCTATTCCTATTCGTTCTATCCCGGCATCCAGTTCTTCAGTCCCACAGCCAAAATATAGGCAGACAGCTAGGATAAGCGTTAGGCGATTCATTGAACCTAAACGTCTTAGAAAATAGACCAAACGATGCGCTGCCGTACTAAACCATGGGATCATATAATGTTTTGTATAATATTATTAGTGTGGTTTGCTTAATGTTCGATGTAAGATAAGCATATGTAAAATAGTGAAGTGTGAAATGCAATAATTTTCCATGGTTAAGTATTATTTAGATGGTAGTAATTGATTCTGTACTAAGCTATTAAGTATGGACATTAACGGGTAGGTACTACCCTAGATATAATTATAAAACGCTAATAAGAAGAAAAGGCTTTTATAATAATACCTGGTTCATATAATTAATAAGCTATAATGTACTGTAAATATACACTACATCTATAATATTCCATGTGAATAATTATTTTCTTTTCATTCTTATAGAAGAATATGGCGCGATTGAACCGAATGACGGAACAAGAAATCCAAGAACTCGTCAATCAGCGAGTGAACGACAGAATGTTATGGGTCGAGGCTGCAAGAGGTGCTGCAGTTAACCCAAATCCTCGTGTGGGGTGCACTTACAAAACTTTTCAAGCTTGCAAGCCCTCATCATTCAGTGGAACAGAAGGACCGATCGGTTTAACCCGGTGGATAGAAAAGATGGAGACTGTGTTTAAAATAAGTGGTTGTGTTGAAAAGGACATGACCAAGTATGCATCGTGCACTTTACAAGATAGTGCACTCACGTGGTGGAAAAATTATGTGAAGGCTGTAGGAGGAGATGTAGCTTATGATACTCCTTGGGAAGAATTCAAAACAATGTTAATCAACGAGTATTGTCCAAGGAACGAGGTTAGGAAGTTGGAAGATGAATTACGAAGCCTGAAGGTTGTTGGTACTAAAATCACCAACTACAATCAGCGATTCATGGAATTAGTTTTGCTATGTCCTGAATTGGTTCCAACCGAAGAACGGAAGATTGAAATGTACAAAGATGGTTTGCCCAAAAAGGTCAAGGCAAATGTTACAGCATCGAAACCTAAGACAATTCATGAAGCTATAACCATGGCAAACGAGCTAATGGATCAGGTCATCATGGATAAGAAAGTATCCAATACTGTTGTGAAGGTATCAGGTAACAAAAGAAAGTGAAATGGAAATTATGATCGAGGTAACCAACAACAATCTTTTAAGAAACAAGAAATCACGCAAGGTGCGGGTAGTGGTTTAAGCTTTGGTTATAAAGGACAAAATCCTTTATGTAACCGATGCCACAAACATCACTCCGGCTACTGTAATGTGATATGCAACAAATGTAATCGAAAGGGTCATCTTGCTGAAGATTGTAGGGCTCTCGTTACAAATACAAATGGTACCAAGACTCCTGCCACTAATGCAAATAGAACTGCTTTGGCTACTGTTACTTGTTATGGATGTGGGAAACAGGGTCATTATAAGAGCCAGTGCCCGAATCCAGAGAAGAATATCGGACCTGCACGAGGGAGAGCATTTGTTATTAATGCTAGAGAGGCGTGTGAAGACCCGGAGCTTGTTACAGGTACGTTTACCATTAATAACTTATCCGCATCTATTATATTTGATACTGGTGCTGATAGAAGTTACGTGTGTAGAGACTTTCACGCTAAATTGAATTGTTCATCATTACCTCTAGATGCTAAGTACATGATTGAGTTAGCTAATGGTAAACTAATTAAAGCCGATAAAATTTGCCGTGATTGTAAAATAAATTTAGCCGGAGAAACGTTTAAAATTGACTTGATACCCGTAGAATTAGGAAGTTTTGATGTAATAGTCGGCATAGACTGGATGTCCAAAATAGGAGCTGAAGTTGTGTGCGCCAAGAAGGCAATTCGCATTCCTCGTAAGGATAAAACGCCAGTAATGATTTATGGAGAGAAGGGTAACTCAAAGCTAAAACTCATTAGTTATTTGAAAGCTCAAAAGTGCTTGAAGAAAGGGTGCTATGCTATCTTAGCACATGTTAATAAAGTCGAAACGAAGGAAAAAGTGAAGAGCATCAATGACGTGCCTGTGGCAAGAGATTTTCCTGAAGTCTTTCCGGAAGAGTTGCCGGGATTACCTCCATTTAGATCTGTAGAATTTCAAATAGATTTAGTACCAGGAGCTGCACCAGTTGCCCGTGCTCCATATAGACTTGCACCGTCCGAGTTAAAAGAACTTCAGAGTCAGTTAAAAGAATTACTGGATCGTGGATTCATACGACCAAGTACTTCACCGTGGGGAGCTCCAATTTTATTCGTCAAGAAGAAAGACGGATCTTTCCGAATGTGTATAGATTATCGTGAATTAAATAAGTTAACTATCAAGAATCGGTATCCACTACCGAGAATTGACGACTTATTTGATCAACTCCAAGGATCATGTGTGTACTCGAAAATTGACCTAAGATCGGGCTATCATCAATTACGCGTCAAAGAAGAAGATATACCGAAAACTGCTTTTCGGACACGTTACGGTCATTACAAATTTTTGGTCATGCCGTTTGGGTTGACAAATGCGCCAGCTGTATTCATGGACCTCATGAATCGAGTTTGTAGTCCGTATTTAGATAAGTTTGTTATTGTTTTCATTGATGATATTCTTATCTATTCCAAGAGTGAGCAAGAGCATGAGCAGCATTTAAGGTTGATATTAGAGTTGTTGAGAAAAGAACAGCTATATGCTAAATTTTCTAAGTGTGCTTTTTGGTTGAAAGAAGTGCAATTTCTTGGCCACGTTGTTAGTAGCAAAGGAATTCAGGTTGATCCAGCAAAAATTGAAGCCATTGAAAAATGGGAGACTCCTAAGACACCAATGCAGATACGCCAATTTTTGGGTTTAGCCGGTTATTATAGAAAGTTTATTCAAGATTTTTCCCGAATAGCTAAGCCGTTGACAGCGTTAACGCAAAAAGGGAAGAAATATGAATGGACTTCTGAGCAGGAGAGTGCATTTCAATTACTGAAAAAGAAGTTGACTACGGCGCCTATTTTATCGTTACCTGAAGGGAACGATGATTTTGAAATATATTGTGACGCTTCGCGACAAGGTTTTGGTTGCGTTCTTATGCAACGGAAGAAAGTTATTGCATACGCATCCCGACAATTAAAGATTCACGAGCGGAATTATACGACGCATGATCTAGAACTGGGAGCAGTCGTGTTTGCATTGAAGATATGGAGACACTACTTGTATGGGGTTAAATTCACTGTGTTTACTGATTATAAAAGCCTTCAACATATTTTTGATCAGAAACAGCTGAACATGAGGCAACGTAGGTGGGTCGAATTAATAAACGACTATGATTGTGAAATTCGTTATCATCCCGGGAAAGCGAACGTGGTGGCCGACGCTCTAAGCAGAAAGGAACGAGAATCAATTCGAGTACGAGCGATGAACATAAAAATTCGCATGAATCTCAACTCACAAATCAAAGAAGTTCAACGAGAAGCACTTACTAAAGAAAATATAGGAAATGAAATAATGAAGAAGTATGAGAAGCAACTCGTTATGCGGGAAGATGGAATTCGATATTTTGCAAATCGTATTTGGGTTCCAAAGTTGGGTGGATTAAGGAAGTTGATATTGAACGAGGCACATAAGACAAGATACTCGATACATCCCGGAGTCGGAAAGATGTATCAAGATCTTAAGACACATTATTGGTGGCCGAATTTAAAGACAGACGTTGCAACATATGTTGGGGAATGTTTAACTTGTTCCAAAGTCAAAGCTGAACACCAAAAGCCGTCAGGGTTACTTCAACAACCAGAAATCCCAGAATGGAAATGGGATGGTATTACCATGGATTTCATCACGAAGTTACCAAAGACTGCCTGGGGATACGACACCATTTGGGTGATTGTTGATCGTCTCACCAAGTCTGCACATTTCTTGCCTATAAAGGAAACGGATAGAATGGAGAAACTATTACGATTGTATATAAAGGAAATTGTTTCAAGGCATGGAATACCTATTTCCATTATATCTGATCGTGATAGTAGATTTACCTCAAAGTTCTGGCAATCACTACAGGAGGCCCTAGGAACTCGTTTGGATATGAGCACCGCATATCATCCGCAAACTGACGGCCAGAGTGAAAGAACAATTCAGACTCTTGAAGACATGCTCAGGGCATGTGTGATCGATTTTGGAAACGGATGGGATAAATATTTACCATTAGCAGAATTCTCGTATAATAATAGTTATCATGCGAGCATTAAAGCTGCGCCATTCGAAGCATTGTATGGAAGGAAGTGTAGATCTCCTATCTGTTGGAATGAAGTAGGAGATCGACAATTAACTGGTCCCGAGATCATACATGAAACTACTGAAAAGATAGTACAAATCAAGGAGAGATTGAAAACAGCCCGTAGTCGCCAAAAGAGCTACGCCGATGTCCGAAGGAAACCATTAGAGTTTCAGATCGGTGACATGGTTATGTTAAAGGTGTCACCTTGGAAAGGTGTAATACGTTTTGGAAAAATGGGTAAACTAAACCCAAGGTATGTAGGCCCGTTCAAGATCATCGAACGCATTGGACCGGTAGCTTATCGACTTGAGTTACCGCAACAACTCGCCGGAGTACATAATACCTTTCACGTCTCAAACCTTAAGAAGTGTCTTGCAAAGGAAGACCTCACCATTCCTATTGAAGAAATCCATGTCGACGAGAAACTACAATTCATCGAAGAACCAATCGAAATCATGGATCGTGAAGTTAAACGGCTCAAGCAGAGCAACATACCGATCATTAAGGTTCGTTGGAATGCTTGAAGAGGTCCTGAGTTTACTTGGCAACGAGAGGATCAAATGAAACAAAAGTATCCACACTTGTTTCCCGATGACGCAAAATAGGTACAATTTTAAAATTTCGGGACGAAATTTATTTAACGGGTAGGTACTGTAATGACCCGCACTTTTTCGATCATTCTATACTTATAAGATTAATATTTACATAAATTAAACCTTACCAACATGACAAGCAATCCAAATTATTGAGACTTATGTCTTCGAAAAGAGTTTTACACAACGTTTGACCGTCTAGTTTGACCGATGATATCACGAACTATACAATATATGATAATTATACGTTTGTGTATATATACACATATATATACATATTTAACATGATCTAAGAATGTTTTAATACCTCATTTTGTATTAATAACAATAAGTTACAAGTATATTTTGAAACTACTAACTTAAGTTTTTAAAACGATAACCATACGTAACGTTATTTGACATAAATACTTATGACCTATAATGTTTATACATATATCGTATAAGTAATGTATTTAATCACTTTTTAAGGACTTAAATACATAAAACAATATAAGTGTATTCACAAAAGATAGCTATATTTGAATTCTCATTCCATTTTTCACAAAATTTCTATACGTATATCTAGAGTACATGTACTCATATCATACCTAACCTCTATACGTATTTACTATTGGTATATACACATCAAATCACCACCAACCAGCCCTTGTTCAATGCCTTATGTATAAGGTAACTACTTTTGTTATCTAGTATGACAATTTCACATGATTAAAAGATTTTTTTCACAAAATTACAAACTTATACACCTTTTACACCACCATTTATACTCCATTCCATTTTCATTTTACTACACATTTCCTTTAACAAAAACACACTCTTAAGAAACTCCATAACCATTCAGCTAGTATCCATGAAGATCTAGCCATAAAAACATCACTTAAACACCATAAGAAAAACCTTACAAAAACACTTCAAGAATCCTTTCAAGAACACAAGTTTACTTCCAATCTTTCATCCAATTCCATCACTCTTTTGGTTCTAGGTTCTTAATCCTCTTTTACAGCAATCTTGTCCAAGTAACTTGAGGTAGTAACTTTGTTCATAACCTTATTCGATTCATATATATATAGCTATCTTATTTTGTGGTATAAATTTTAACAACAAGAACATAGTTTGAATATTTTCAAACTTGTTTGCAAACTAAATAGATCCTTCTAACTTAACTTTTAAAATACTTCAAGACCTGTAATATAACATAAATATATGCTAATTTAACAAGGTATAACTTGGTTTTTCAAAGAACACCTTAAAAACTGAATTTACGACGTCGGAGTGTAACCGGGGGCTGTTTTGGGTTGAATAATTAAAAACCATCTTAAGCTTTGAATTGGAAGTTCATATTCTGGAAAAATGATATTTCTTATGAATATGTTAACACATAAAAATTTCATGGTTTAACTCAAAGTGTAAGTATTTTTAGAAAAATGATCATTAAATGTTGTTTTTATGATGGAAAATGATCACTTTCATAAGTTTCACCAAAGTTTGACCTATGACCTGTGATTTCGAATACAAACTAAGGTATTTACAGTTCATAGTCTTAAAGAAGAACTCGATCCAAGGAAGTGGCAAGTTTAACCAACGAAAACGGAGTTGTAACGAAGAAACTATGACCAAAAGAAGATCGGATATCCAAAACTAGTTTAGCCACGAAAATAATTGGAGAAAAATTAAATGAAACACATCTTTCTAAAATAACATGATATTTTATATATATGTACTCATAATTTAATTTTATATATTTCAGGACCACCCGTAAACAATACGAGAAGATTAATCATAAGATTCCATGATTGTACGCAACACGTCATTTGACAACACCGGTACTTTATGTACGCAACACGTCATTTGACAACACCGGTACCGTGGGTCAAGATTAATCCCGACCAATACAAATACGATGGGGTTTTATTTATTTCGATGGGGGTTTTATTTATTTATTAAACACCTAAATATGAACCATTAAAATTGAATTACTAACATCGGACTGCTAACTACGGACTAAGGAATTATTAAAAGTATTAAAAGTATTAAAAGTATTATAAGTATATATATGTGACGATTGTTTAAAAGAAAAGGTATTGATATATTATATATGGATAGGTTCGTGATATCAATCGGAGACCAAGTCAAAATTACATATCTTCAAGACGAAAGTGAGTATATAGTCCCACTTTTAAACTCTAAGAATTTCGGGATGAGAATACATGTATTTTATGTTTTACGTTATGGACACAAGTAACTGAAAAATATATTCTACGTTGAGTTGTACCACTGGCATACTTCCCTGTAGCTTGGTAACTGTTATTTACAGCGGTATTGTAAACGCGAATCCTGTTGATAGATCTATCGGGCCTGACAACCCCAACCGGACTGGACGACCAGTATTCAACGGTTGCACAGTACTTCGTTTTGTGACTACACTTGGTACGGTGTAGTAAGATTTCATAATAAAGGGAATATGCGACGTGATTAAATGTTAAATATGGTTATCAAGTGCTCAACCACTTAGAATATTTTTATTAAAATGTTTACATATGAAATCTTGTGGTCTATATTTATATCGCTGCCGGCATTAAACCTATATCTCACCAACTTTATGTTGACGTTTTAAGCATGTCTATTCTCAGGTGATAATTAGAAGCTTCCGCTGCAACATGTTGAATTTAAGCAGGATCTTGCGTACTCATATTTGTGTCAAAAACAAAACTGCATATCCGAGGATTTGTATTGTAAAATATGCTAGAAATCGTGTTGTTATCATCATATGTAAAGTTTGTAAGTCTAAGATTATCGCTAAACGATAATCATCTTTTTATTGTCTAAAGCTTGTATCAAAAATAAGAATTATGGTTTGTAATGTAAAATATATGCAGTTGTTCTTTTAAAAATGTCGCATATAGAGGTCAATACCTCGCTATGAAATCATACGTTATCTAACACGTTCTTATGGTTAAGGACGGGTTATGACAATGTGTCTTAGAATATGGTGGTTCTTGGGATTCACATCTTCCATTGATAGAGTTTGCTTACAACAATTCATATCATTCGAGTATCGGAATGCCACCGTATGAAATGTTATATGGTCGAAAATGCAGAACTCCTACGTGTTGGTTAGAAGCAGGCGAGAAACAATTTGCAGGTCCCGAGATTGTTCAGATAACTGCAGAAAAAGTTGAAATTGCACGTGAGAAATTAAAGGCAGCTAGAGATCGACAAAAGGTATATGCTGATCCGCGCAGACGTCCGGTGACATTTAATGTAGGTGATCGTGTTTATCTGAAAGTTTCACCGTGGAAGGGAGTGATCAGATTTGGTAAACGTGGTAAACTAGCTCCGAGGTTTATTGGGCCATTTCCAATCAAAGAAATTTTGAATGATCAGACTGTTGTTTTAGATCTTCCATCAGAGTTAGCAGGAATTCACAATACATTTAATGTGTGCTACTTGAGAAAGTGCAAAGTAGGTGATGAAAGTTTGATTCTTCCGCTGAAGGATTTGAAAGTGGATTTAAGTAAGAAATTAGTGGAAGAGCCGATTAAGATAGTAGATAAGAAAGTCACCAAGTTAAGAAGGAAGCTGATTCCAATGGTGTTAGTAGAGTGGCGACATAGTTTAGGTTCCAACCTGACGTGGGAAACCGAGGAGTTAATGAGAACGCGCTATCCCCATTTGTTTGACCTTGACCAGATTCCGAGGACGGAATCTTCTTAAGGGGGGTAGATTTGTAACATCCTCAAGTGGGCCTAGATGTAAGATTACTATTTTGCCCTTAAGATAGTATGGTGTTATTATATGCTTTTATTTTTATTTATTGTTTATTATTATTTAATGTTGAGGTTAGGACCAGTTTGTGACGAGGGTCACAGAACAGGTTTGTTTATTTAAATTTGGACTTCGTTTGGGTTGCCAAATAATGTACGAAAGATATCAGATAACTGGTAAATACCCGTGTGTCACACAGTGTGGGATTTTAACCCACTTTTGATGACTTGTGCAGTGCATTTCTTGCACTTTCCAGATCCTTCCCAAAATAATACCCCGTACCTAATTCTTTCTCCTTTGAAACCCTAATTGCTAAAACTAGTTCTTGAGCTCAAATTGTTCTTGGAATCGTGTTCTTTGTTGTCTACTGATTCTAACAAGGTAAGAAACATGTGTTTTTGTGTTCAATTCGTGGTTAAATTTATAGTTTTGTGTAAGTTTTGTAAAAAGCTTGATTTTGTGTCAAAACCCATGAATTTGATGTTGTTATAGTCCAAACTTTGTGGGTTTATAGTCTATAACATGTAGTGATTGAGTTGTGGTAATTTTTGGTGTCGAAAATGAGCTCTAGATCGAGTTTTGGCGATTTTAGCTTGAAGTCCGTAACTTGTGTTCAGCTTCTGAAGAAGATGAACACAGTCGGCCGACTGTCGGTCGACAGTCGACCGACCGAGGGTGAACCGACCGATTAACGATGACAACCGATCGACTGAGATTTACCTTCGGCCGACTGATGATATACCAAGTGAGACGACCGACTGAGAGGGTCAGTCGACCGATTGTGTAGACAGTCGATCGACTGTCACTGTCAGTCGACCGACTGTCAGTGTCAGTCGACCGACTGAGTGTCCAGGGCAGAATATTTTACCAAAGTGTTGATTTCTAGCCGTTATGCTGCCCGTTTGTATTTTGATGTTTATGATGTAAATTTTGAAAGTGCACAAGTGTTAAGGAGAAAATTTTTAGCGGACAGTTTTCTGACAAAATTTTCTGTATTGTGTTATTTGGTGTTTATGGACATAAACTAACTCGTGTATATGTATTTCTCAGGAGAAAAGGAGAAAGAGAAGGTTCAGTGATTAGATAGCTGAACACCTTCTCGTTTGCTGGTAATCGGTGAGTGGGACTAACTGGAGTATATAGTATATAGTAGCATGTTATATTATGACTGCCATGCTCGTTAGATATACTTATTGTTGTGGATAGTTGGTACGTTGTGATGACTGCATGTTGATTGTTGCTTGTCTGCTGGAGCCCAGTGCGTCCCTATTGTGTGGTGGCCTCGGTAGGAGAGATCAACCTGCGGGTTGGGTTCCTCATGTGGTGGCCTAGACAGCCGTGGTGTATATATATGTGAATGATGCGTCCGTCGCGTGTGGATTATGTATATACATACGGTGGTGGAGGAACTTCTGGTAAGCCCCAGTCCGATCAGCTGGTGGTTAATGGTTTGGCCGAGCCGCCAGAGTCTCTGTAGATGGCACTTGGGTGATGTTTGTGTGTTAGCCTTTGTGACATGATTAATATAACGGTTCCTGTATACTATTTCCTGTAGTTAGTCATACTCACTTAGCTTCGTGCTAATTCCCCTCCATCTCCTCCCTGCAGGTTGTTAGCTTTTGTAGATAGTGCTTTTGGGAGAAGACGGGCATGATGATGTTATGTTTGACAGGGTTAACTCTGATGTGGTCTTTTAGAATATGAACCGTGTACCTTTGAAAACAGAATGTATTTACGTCTCTTCTTATTAATATGTAAATTGTTTTAATGACACGTGACATCGGTTTGTACAAATGTTGATATCGTAATTAATTAATATTATGCTTCCGCCACGTATAAAAAAAAATAGCGGTGTCACAATATCTTAGCGTATCTGCTAATTCATATAGCGAATCTGTTACTGTAAACTTTGTCTGACATATTCTGTAAATCCCTCCGTAATCTACGAAATCTTTTATTCTATATATTGATATTCTATGTAAATAGAATACTATCCAATAGCCGAAAATCATTTCATATCGAAAAAATTCTTTATTCAATCGTACGAAATGGAACTTGCCACTAGTTCAAGTCCCTCGGATTCCGATATGGATTTTCACTCAAGCTCCGAAAGCAGCATCACCGGAATGAATCAACCAATCAGTCATCATCAATTCTGGATGAATTGGGGATGGGTTCGTAATCGACTTAATCAATGGAGACGAGAAGAGGGTAATCCTTTCCACCAACCGAATTCACCTCTTGGTGAAGAACCTGAAGCACTTACCGGCGAACCTATCCGAACACCATTTTCAGCCTCATTTTCAGGGTAGCTCGTCATGATTATATTGTATCCACAATTCTAGATCTTATTCATCCGCTTGTTCCAACTGCCAATCATCCCAGAATAATAGAAGAAGTCAACGAATTTTGCGCTCGAGTAATCAATTTGGAGAATATGGTGCAAAATTTACTAGCTTCAACAACATCACCGACACCAACAATACCATCAGTAACAGCACCAGTACCATCAACAATCCATGCCTCCACATCTCATTCTGTACCTCGAGTATAATCATCATTCTACGTATCGTTCTACATCAATTATCTTCGTTCTTCATGGCGATTATGTAATCTCTAAAGTTTTAGAGATTATTCATTCTAGTTCCAACCGAAAACCAAATGAGATTAATATCACATTAACTCATTAAATCCATGATTACATATGAAGAAAATATATATGTATATATGTTTTCATAAAGATTGTAATTAAAAATTCCTTTGTACAAACTGTTAATGGCGAAAATATTTTAACGGGTAGGTAATACCCGATGAATATTTAAATTTCGCATTAATAAGTTACTCTGTACATTCTTCGAATCTGATTCAACAGTCAATTACTATCCTACTTACATCCACAGATATACGTATCCGTTCACTGCAGAATAACCATTTTCATTCAACTTCATATTTGGATTTTAACTTATCAGAATTCAACAAGTGGCATAATGAAGAAAACATTGGAAAAAAATAAAATTTGTTAGAAACAAATAAATTAACTATGAGAAATTTTGTTAATAATCCACGCTAACAAAATCCTAGCTAACTGTTAATTCCTTATTACATTTTATTTATCGCAATTTATTTATCACAATTTTAATTCTCGCAATTTTATTTATCATCATTTAATTTCTGTTATTTATTTTACGCACTTTAAATATCGGGACACGTATACAATATTTTGACATATCATATTGACGTCATCTATATATATTATTTGGAATAACCATAGACACTCTATATGCAGTAATGCTCGAGTTAGCTATACAGGGTTGAGGTTGATTCTAAATAATATATATACTTTGAGTTGTGATCGAGTCTGAGACATGTATACAATGGGTCACGACATGTATTAATTAATTCGAATATTATATATTAAACTATATATGAATTGTTGAACTACAAATTGTGGACTACAAACTGTGGACTAATAACATTGGATAATTAAAATGAATTATAATATTGATTATAACATATGAAACTAAACATTTCTTCAAGTTTGCCACTTGATTTCATCGTAAACCTCATTTGAATCTTGATGATTACAATCTGCGTTCAAACTTTTCATTATTCGTGAAAACACCTCAAACGAGAGGATAAACCAACCGCACTTCATCTACGGAAGAAAAGATTGATGCATATAGTTATGCACCTGGAGAACAATTGGAACCTAAGTAAAAGTTTAACACGTATCCGTGACAGATTCTTTAGCATTATTATTACCCAAAATAACCTGCAATCCGTTTTCAAAGTAGCAAAATCTGTCACAGCTCCAGCAAGTCAACTTCGACTTTTCAGTCAAAACAGTCTTATTATAACTTCGATATATACGTTGCCCGTCGCCATTGTTACCGGGGAACCTTTTATATTCCACCTTTACAACCACAGACGTATCAGTAACCTCGTCTCTCCGTGGCTTAAATCTCTCCGATAAATCACTATAATTATTCATTGAAACCCTATCATATACTCATCTGCATCTTGTAACGAGAAATGCCATACCAATTACTGGAAATCAGCAATCAGTACTTTGAAAACTCACAGCATGTCTACATTAACAGTTATATGTATACATATAACCTTTATCTCTTAGAATTATGATTTTTCCATTCTGAAATTCTGAAAAACACCTAGTCTGCGAATTAATACTCGGAATGTTGAAAAAAGCTGAATAAAGCGGCAGAAACAGTAGACAAACGAATTAATACGCCGGAAGTTGGATGATTAAGAATAGTATGTTGGCAAAGCTCAGAAAAATTGATACTGAAAAACGAATTAAGCAAACCATGAAGGAGACTGAGGACAAACACAAGGACCAAACACTGTATTTAAAGAATCCAGATGATTCTGTTTCTGATGAAATCTTCAGCAAATACCTTGCTCCTTAATGATTCTAAATCATTGTGAATGAAATTCTTCATCACACTTTGATTCTAAAATTCTACGATATTATCGATCTTTCATTATAAATATCCTCAATATTTCTGAAGACATCTTCATAACTATTCTAATCCGATATTGTTTATCTCTTCGCACTATCTGTGTTACATTATAAAGGAAACTGATTTAGTTTCTAAATTTTTGAAAATTTTGAGTTTGAATTATGAATGATTTTGAAGTAGTGTTGGGAACTGAAGCATGAGTTAGTATAATATAATGACACTTGATCAACGTGATTATATTACAGTAAGTCATGCTGAGTTTCTAAATGGAACGTGATGATTCACAGACCATAACGTCATCATGTGCTATGTTACACGACTCTTACATTCTACAAAATCTCTAAACAAATTAAGAACATATTTTCTTGATAATTCTATCTTTTCCAGTGATTTCTGATAATTTGGCAAATGGTTTGGGAAATATGAATTGAAGTATAAAAGATGAAAGTTATGAAAATAATGGAACGAAAGAAGTGAATTTATAGTGAAATATCGGACAGAGCAATCAAGACAGATCATCGCATTTAACCAAAGAGGATTCTAATTTCCTTAATTACCGAAAAATCAGATCTTTTATAGATTACGAAGATTTTCTTTAAATCCCTTGAATCCCAGAAAATCAACCATGACTACGTCAAAATTTAAGACGAATCTCTATGTCTTTATCTCAATCTTTTGTGACAGCTTCACCCGTACGCTTCACATAATCGAATCGTTTAATTTATATTAATCAATAATGATAAAACTCTATTTATCAACTCATATTCGTCATGAAAACATTCTTATTTTTAAACATGACCACCACACTCAAATTTCGGGACGAAATTTCTTTAACGGATAGGTACTGTGACAACCCGGAAAATTTCGACTAATTTTGAATCAAACTCTCGATATGATATTATATTTTTGACATGATAAGCAAAGTCTGTAATGTTGAGTCTCAAAAAGTTTGAACTGTTTCATATATTCAATTGACCTTCGACTGCTCTCGACGATTCACGAACAATTAATTGTAAATATATATGCATATATATATATATGTATATAATAAAATGAAATATTATATATTGTACTTGTTAGAATTTGTTATGTAAATAACAATAATATATAATAAATATTATTTAGAAAGTATATTTACATATAAATAAAGTGTATAGAATATATATTTAGTGATTTCGAAGTTATTTAGTAAACAATGGCAACACTCAATTGTCACTCAATTGATAGTCAACGAGTTAAAAGGGAACTTAAGTGATTTTAAAATAAACGGTGATCCGAAAATGAGTTTTATAAATTATAGGCATATTAAAAATATATTTAGGAACTATTTGTTAAATTTTAAAAGTTTTTATATTTTACTTGGGGTTGAGAGTGAATAATTAATGTATTTTTATTTAATAGTTAAGGATCGAATTTTATACCATAATGACCAAAATAAATAAATATATTTACTCTAAAAATTTGGGATTTTTCCAAAGACTTTTTATTCGCCACTGATTTAACAACGGGGTACGATATTCCGGTCCGTGAAAACTGTCGATAGATTAAAAACAAAACTTTGAAAATTAACTATTCCTAGTGCACGTTTATGAATCACATATTATTTATATTTATTATTATATTATTAATATTATTATATATTACTGTACCTAATTGAAATTTGTTTGTACTGTGCCTCTCTTTATCGTTCCCACGTTTCTTAATTTAAGATTATTATTATGGAGTGTTGTGTTATTTTCTTTCCACTTGAAACTGAACCAATCATTCTATCTCATTTACTGTTTCATCTTTTTTTTTCTTTTCATGCAAATTTCAAATATATATACACATTATACATATACTTAGACATATAGATATGCACCTCGATCAACCTTCACAATCATCACACTTCTCAACCATTCCTTTATTTTTTCTTCTTGAACCTATAAACCCACGGCAACCACCAAGTACCAAAACCCTACAACCATCACTCTACGATTCTATGTTTTATTTCTGTTTTCTCATGTCGTGAACCCAATAAACTGCCTCCATGGTCATCTAGTTTTATAAGGTGGCTCCTACTGTTTTGCTTCCATTCTACACCACCACTTCACCTTTCACCCCCACCGTAAACACCACCTCACAACCACCATGGACGACCTTACACCACCACCACAAGAACCAACTCCGGCCACCTTCTCTCTCTCTCATCCTATCTATATCTTACATCTATTTTCTTTTCTTCTTCTGGTTATATCGTGAACGAACACCCGATTTTGGACACCCCTAAAACTGCAGCCCATCACCATCCACAACTCGAACCCAGTTTAAACCGCTGCTGAACTTATGGTTCCTGTTTACTGTGACCATCTCCACCGTAACCACCGTCATCACAACCATCTAAAAATAGCTGCCATGTTTCCTGAACATTTACAGCTACCTCTGCTCTTTGTTGCAGTTCGTGTTCGTATGTAGCCAGGAACCACCTAAAATCCATCAACCAACATTAAAAGTAATTGTTAGTTTATGCTTCTGCGTTGTTATCAAAACCCACATTTTGCTACAGTAAGTAAACGAAGAAGATGATGCTATAGTGCACCAGTTTGCTGTTGTTTGGCTCGATCTTCACAGGCTACTGCTCGCTACTTTTTTTATGTTTCTGTTACAGCAACAACAATTATTATGACAACCCGGAAAATTTCTGATTTAAATTTCATTAAACTTTGACAAATACCGATAATTCACGAACAACTATTTATATGTAATTACGTATTATTATTAATATTGTTTTAAACAATATATTCATTAATTACTTTTAACATTGAATATTATTATTATTAATTACTAAATTCATTAATATAAAATAAATTATTAATATTATTAGTGTTAACACTTTTACTAAAATTATTAAAAATTATTATAAATATCATATTGAAACAACTTATCATTATTATTAATGACATTATATAGTTATCATTATTATTATTAAAAATGATAATTTGTCATTAAAATTATTATTGTTATCATTATTATTATTATTTATTATCATTATTAGCAATATTAAAAGTATTATTATTATTATTATTAATGAAATTATTATTATTAGTATTAAGTTTATTAATATATTTATAAAAGAATGAAAAGGAGATAAATACCTAATTTAGGTCGACCTTTGATCTGCTGTATCTGTTTTAATATTAATCGTGGTTATCTGCTTTCATGATCTGCTTTCCTGAGTCGACACCCATTTTTATCAATCACTTTTTATATTATTTTTTTCTCCTGCTTGCTCAAGATATAATCTAGTCGACATCCACTCAATTTATATAAATCGATCACATTTTCTTTATTTATAAACACAGACGACCTTACATTATCATTTATCAAATACCACTAACCATTACAGTTTTTGATTCAATTGAATTAAAACAGAAAATCTCATTAAAAGCTCGAAAAACTTTGTACGAGTAACTTTTGGTCAAAAGCTCGAATTTGTATCTCATTTCAAAATCTTTAAATGCAGTGATGTTAGGAATTTCATACTAAAACTATCTGCAAAAGCACAGCGTCCAATTCATCCTATCGATCTTTAATTTTCGAGTCAAAGAAAAGTTAAACAATGTGTTCATCGTGAAATTCGAGTTCATTTTGACGTTTTAGGATCAATTGATGATTTGAAAAGATTCTAAGAACGATTTACAAACTATTTTGTGTAGAAATCGTGGTCTAAAAAGTTCTAAAAATTCGAATTTGAAATTTGAGTTCATACGTGCTGTTACAGTGTTTTTATTTTTTCTATTTTTTTTCTATTTTAATTAATGTAACCAACCTTTAATCGTCTCTGTAATTATTTATAAATCCTAAAATTTAATAAGAAACTTCTTGTTAGTTGGTAATGAACTCTGGTCATGCGAATTGGTGAAGAAGATGATGACCAGATCTTAAGGGTTAAATAAAATTAAGTTTGGTTATAAAATAGAAAAGCAGTTGGCAGTTCAGTGGTTTGTAGTGGTGTCGGGTTAGCGAGAGGTCTTGGGTTCGAGTTCTGTCTTGGGCATATTCTTTTTAGAAAAACTTCAAAGGTAGTTTTCAACTCTATTTTCATTATTATAATTACTAATTATTATTATTATTATTATTATTATTATTATTATTATTATTATTATTATTATTATTATTATTATTATTATTATTATTATTAAAGGAATCACTATTTTTTTTAAACTCATCATTTTTATTATAATTATTATCATTAACATGATTACACTACAATTGTTATTAAAGTTATTAATATGAATACTAATATTATTATCATCAAGATTATTATTAGTAATACTAAGATATTTTAATTTAAACACATTAACATTGATAGTTTACCTTTTTAAATTACTATTGAGTAATTATTTCAAATATTGAAAATAAATATATTTAAATTATGATGAGTTATTAATCATTATTATTATCACTGTTATTAGTATTAGTACAAATAAATATTACAATTATATATATATATATATATATATATATATACACACACACACACACACACACACACACATATTAAGTTTTAATACATGATATAAAATTCCTAAACATCAATATATGATATTGACATATCATATACTTTAAATCTGATAGATATATAAACATTAAATATTTATATATAAAATGAATATAGCTAAATAATTAATTATTTATTCAAGAAGTATATTAATAATATTAAAATATATAAACTGATTAATTGTTATTATATGTTTTAATATATACATAACTGATATAGGTTCGTGAATCCGAGGATAACCCTGCACTTGTTCAATACCATCATACACATATATATATAACAAACTATCATAGAATATCGTGAGTTTTCATAGCTCCCCTTTTATCTATATTTATGGGCTGAGAATACATGCACAACTTTTATAACTGTTTTATACGTTACACACAAGTACCAACTATTAAACTATGATATGTTGGGCTATGACCAGCAAGTCCCCAACCGACAAGTATAAACGATAACTTGTTACGGGGCAAACTTGAAAGTTTAGTCTAAATATCAGTACCAACTATTAAACTATGCTATACCAGGCTATGTCCGACTAAGTCCCTACAGTGATATTTTTAATTGCTGCGGCATTCTTAATTATTGGGGATAGGCCTATCGGGAGTAACGTCCCCGATACATTTGACTAAGTCTTTGTATTACTTGATAATGAAATTAAACGACAAGGACAGAACAACTTGTCATGGGGCAAACAACGTTTAGTCTAAATATCACGCACTGGCATAACTTTTTGATCCTGCGGGAGATCAACTTGACTGGATCTGAGTGATCTACTTATGAAAACAAATCTTGTGGTCTAACACTATTACTGAAATCATTATTTATGAAAAACCTATGAACTCACTCAACCTCGTGTTGACCTTTTTAAGCATGTTTATTCTCAGGTACTTAAGTATTGCTTCCGCTGTATATCTGCTGCTTTGATGATGATTGCTTGCTATGCCTGGAGTCTTCATTACATATCATATCAATTAAAGACATTTAATGTTCTAAATACAATGTAATCTATTTATCTTCCGCTGCAAAACTCAATAAAACGTCTCATATAGAGTCGTTCTCGTTTATACAACTGTGATTTGATATAATTAGTGACGTTATTCTTCGAAGCCCTATCTGGAGGACGTCACAGATTGGTATCAGAGTTGGTTTAACTGCATCCAAAGCAACGACCGGTTAACGTTCCCAACATTCGGGTTCGGTTAACGGCAATTACTTTGGGTGAGTTAGTCGTAGAGGGGGTTCTCACAGTGTTACCTGTGACGAAGCATTGGCTCTTACTCTTTGCGATCCTTTTATGGTTGGCCAAATAACAGCGGTGATGCGGGCTATAAAATCAGAGTCTGAGGTACGCTCAGTGGTCACCCTATTCGTAGGAAATGCACTGTTTGTGTTTTAACCCCAATCTGTGTCACATGGTGTCACAGATTGGTATCAGAGCAGGTTGTTGTAGAGAACCAGGATTGCATTTTATGTGTGCCTTATACAATTAGGTACCTTAGCAATGTAGGACTACAACTTTCCTTGACCGTAGTGCCTTTACTTGTTGCCTTTAACTGTTAAATGCTACACTTTACTTTAGAAACTTTACTTATCTTAGAATGCCGAGCCAACCTAAGAACTCTGCTTACTTTCCTAAGTATTATCCAATTATGCCACCGCATTTAAATGCGACACCATGATTTCTGAAATTCTTGACATTCCTATGTCATCTATCATGGTTTTGTGTATTACATATGTATTACATGAAATATTATCCATGATTTTTGAAACTCCTATAATTGTTACTATTCATACTCAAACGTATAAAACTCCCTATTATATCATGTACCTATATGCCTTATACCTTTATACATCGGTTTGGGAACCAAAAAATGTCATTGGGTTATCACAGTATACGAATTGAAAGTCTTTAATCGAAAGATTATTAGATTACATACTTATCATTTTATAATCTCGACACGTCATACTGCCATTATTGGAGTTTAGACAAATCATATCTTATCATATCTATCCCAATAGACCTTGTCTACCACTTTTCCTAAATTTCCTCCGTAAATTACGGAAATCTTTTTATTATAAATACGTATTCAAGGAGACGAATATATCATTCAGTATTCAATACCCATTTCATATCAAACCCTATTCCAAACACATAATATGAATTTCTCGAACTCCTCGAGCTCCAACGGCAGCGTAACCGGAACAAACGAACCAATCAGTCATCATCTATTCTGGATGAATTGGGGATGGGTTCGTAGCCGGTTAATGGAGGCAAGAAGAAGGTGATAACTTCCATCAATCAAATTTACCTCTTGGCGAAGAACCTGAAGCACTTACCGGCGAACCAGTTCGGAACACCATTTTCTCTCTTCTTTCCAGGGTATCCCGTCACGAATATATAATATCGAAGATTTTAGATCTTATTCACCCTCTTGTTCCAACCGCCAATCATCCTGGAATGGTAGAAAAAGTCAACGAGCTTCGCGCTCGAGTGGTGGCACTGGAGAATACGGTGCGATATCTACAAGCATCACCTGCACCAGCAGCATAACCAGTACCATCAGCATCATAACCAACAGCATCAGCTTCATCAGCAACAACATCCGCATCCCACGCCTCAACATCACACTCAGTACCTCAAACATCAACATCATACGCCAATAGATACCAAGGAATATTAGTAATAATGAGCTAAGATGTATTGACTCATTCTTCATGAAGAATTATATATGTATACCTTATATATATATGATTTGGAACAATAATAAATCTTGTCGTACTAAGCAATTACGTGTGAATCTCAACTAGTATGTACTACTTGGTTAATTCATATCACTAATATGCTATGATGTACACCCTTCGTTAATGAATTAACAATTGTTAATCACTGCTTCAACACAATAAACTCCATTTCATAATAAATCAAGTGTAACGATGAATGTATTGATTCATAACTTCATTAGCGAAATATTTCGCGACAATTATGAAATCTCTAAGGTTTTGGAGATTATTTACTCTCGTTCCAAACCGCAAATCAGATGAGTTTAATATATATTAACTCATTAAATCCATGATTATATCTGAAGAATACATATATGAACGTATATCTTCATAAAGATTGTAAATTCTATTGTACAAACTGTTAATTGTGAAAATATTTTAACGGGTAGGTAATACCCTAGAAATATTTATATCTCACATTAATATGTTACATTCTTCAATTCTGATTCTCATGAATTGATGAATTATCATATCAAATCACCGAAATTATCATTCATTACTTTTAAAATCAATAACGCCTATTCGTTAACCATTAGATCCGTTGACGATTACAATCAGCGTTTAATCATCTAAAAATAAAATTTCTTGAAACCATCTCGGATTGATAACCAATGATTCAGATATGGTAGCATTAAATGCAGAGGAAACAGAAGAATTTTCCTCGTCATTGGATCTTAGAAATTCTAAGATATCACCGTATCTTTCGTTATAAATATCCTCTATATTTCTGAAGATATCTTTATAACGATTCTTGACCGCAATTAATTGTCTCCTTGCGATATCTTTATCACATCATAAAGGAAACTATTTTAGTTTCTATATTCTGTAAAATTCAAGTTTGAATTATGAATGATTTGAAGTAGTGTTGGGAATTGAAGCATGATTTAGTATAATATAATGACGTCAGGCCAACGTGATTATATTACAGTAAGTCATGCTAAATTTTTAATGGAAGATGATGATTCATAGACTTTATAATCATCATTTGCCATGTTAAACGACTCTGACTTTCTACTTAATCTCTGAACATATCAAGAACATATATTCTTGATAGTTCTATTCTCAGTAATTCTAGTAATTTAACAAATCAAATTGTGATATTACTGCTTTGAACAATAGGTTCATTTGAAACTTCATACCTACGAATTTTGGACCGTTACTTGCTTTACAAAAGCATGAAGCTTCGACATATAAGGGAAAATATGAAGCCTGATAACGACACAGAAATTACAAACCGTGTATATCAATGCGTATAGCAATATAAAGACACGGGAGAACTAAAAACACAATAAATCCTAAAGCATAGTAGAAGTAAACAGACTCCTCTGGTGGGAGTTGGAAAAGAAGGATGATTGTGGCGATAACCAACATAAGGTCAAGAACAAGAACTGGATTGAACATATTAACAAATCTTTTGGAAGTATGAATTGAGAAAGAAAGTATAGAAGTGGTGAAGATAATGAAATGGAAGAAACTAATTTATAGCAAAATTCCAGACATAGCAATCGAGACAATTCACCGCATTTAATTAAAGAAAATCCTAATTTCCTTAATTACCGGAGAATCAAATCTTATAAAGATTTCGAAGATTTCTTTAATTCCTTGAATTCCAAAAATCAACTTTAACCATATCAAAAGTTAAGGCAAACATTTCCTCATTTCAATCTTTTACGATAGCTTCATTTATACTCTCTTTATAATCGAACCGTTTTATCCATATTATTTAATGTCGATAAAACTCTATTTTTCAACTCATATTCATCATTCTTGTTGTAAAGAATGACGATCTCTATCAAATTTCATGACCGTGATTTTCACGAACTCCTCTCTATCTTATCTACCCTAATATTGTGGCATAAACGCTCAAGGTTTAAATAAACTCACTATTATTCATACCAAATTACATGTATATTGAAATGCCTGTATAGCGTCATCATCTCCTTCTGAGGAAACCTAATCAATGACACTCTTGTTAGATAACCTCCGCATTAATAATAAAATGCACTTCGTAGAATTTATAGATCGTATGATTTAAACGTTTGAAACAAAACAATATTCTATCCGTTGGAATTCACGAAAGGCCCCGAGCATACCTGGGAACGTGAAAACCAAATAAAACGTAAATATCCTCACCTGTTTACAAATAACGCCGATTGCTGGCAACAACTAAATTTCGGGACAAAATTTCTTTTAACGGGTAGGTACTTTGACAACCCGGAAAATTTCTGATTTAAATTTCATTAAACTTCGACAAATACCGATAATTCATGAACAACTATTTGTATGTAATTACGTATTATTATTAATATTGTTTTAAACAATATATTCATTAATTACTTTTAACATTGAATATTATTATTAATTACTAATATCATTAATATAAAATAAATTATTAATATTATTAGTGTTAACACTTTTACTAAATTTATTAAAAATTATTATAAATATCATATTGAAACAACTTATCATTATTATTAATGACATTATATAGTTATCATTATTATTATTAAAAATGATAATTTTTCATTAAAATTATTATTGTTATCATTATTATTATTATTTATTATCATTATTAGCAATATTAAAAGTATTATTATTATTATTTTTATTAATGAAATTATTATTATTAGTATTAAGTTTATTAATATATTTATAAAAGAATGAAAAGGAGATAAATACCTAATTTAGGTCGACCTTTGATCTGCTGTATCTGTTTTAATATTAATCGTGATTATCTGCTTTCATGATCTGCTTTCCTGAGTCGACACCCATTTTTATCAATCACTTTTTATATATTTTTTCTCCTGCTTGCTCACGATATAATCTAGTTGACATCCACTCAATTTATATAAATCGATCACATTTTCTTTGTTTATAAACACAGACAGCCTTACATTATCATTTATCAAATACCACTAACCATTACAGTTTTTGATTCAATTGAATTAAAACAGAAAAACTCATTAAAAGCTCGAAAAACTCTGTACGAGTAACTTTTGGTCAAAAGCTCGAATTCGTATTTCATTTCAAAATCTTTAAATGCGGTGATGTTAGGAATTTCATACTAAAACTATCTGCAAAAGCACAGCTTCCAATTCATCCTATCGATCTTTAATTTTCGAGTCAAAGAAAAGTCAAACAATGTGTTCATCGTGAAATTCGAGTTCATTTTGACGTTTTAGGATCAATTAATGATTTGAAAATATTCTAAGAACGATTTGCAAACTATTTTGTGTAGAAATCGTGGTCTAAAAAGTTCTAAAAATTCGAATTTGAAATTTGAGTTCATACGTGCTGTTACAGCGTTTTTATTTTTTTCTATTTTTTTCTATTTTAATTAATGTAACCAACCTTTAATCGTCTCTGTAATTATTTATAAATCCTAAAATTTAATAAGAAACTTCTTGTTAGTTGGTAATGAACTCTGGTCATGCGAATTGGTGAAGAAGATGATGACCATATCTTAAGGGTTAAATAAAATTAAGTTTGGTTATAAAATAGAAAAGCAGTTGGCAGTTCAGTGGTTTGTAGTGGTGTCGAGTTAGCGAGAGGTCTCGGGTTCGAGCCCTGTCTTGGGCATATTCTTTTTAGAAAAACTTCAAAGGTAGTTTTCAACTCTATTTTTATTATTATAATTACTAATTATTATTATTATTATTATTATTATTATTATTATTATTATTATTATTATTATTAAAGGAATCACTATTTTTTTTAAACTCATCATTTTTATTATAATTATTATCATTAACATGATTACACTAAAATTGTTATTAAAGTTATTAATATGAATACTAATATTATTATCTTCAAGATTATTATTAGTAATACTAAGATATTTTAATTTAAACACATTAACATTGATAATTTACCTTTTTAAATTACTATTGAGTAATTATTTCAAATATTGAAAATAAATATATTTAAATTATGATGAGTTATTAATCATTATTATTATCACTGTTATTAGTATTAATAAATATTGCAATTATATATATATATATATATATATATATATATATATATATATATATATATATATATATATATATATATATATACACACACACACACACACATATTAAGTTTTAATACATGATATAAAATTCCTAAACATCAATATATGATATTGACATATCATATACTTTAAATCTGATAGATATATAAACATTAAATATTTATATATAAAATGAATATAGCTAAATAAATAATTATTTATTCAAGAAGTATATTAATAATATT
This sequence comes from Rutidosis leptorrhynchoides, assembly GCF_046630445.1. NCBI lineage: Eukaryota > Viridiplantae > Streptophyta > Magnoliopsida > Asterales > Asteraceae > Rutidosis > Rutidosis leptorrhynchoides. The sequence continues at coordinate 673,120,950 of NC_092334.1, forward strand.
AAAATATATAAACTGATTAATTGTTATTATATGTTTTAATATATACATAACTGATATAGGTTCGTGAATCCGAGGACAACCCTGCACTTGTTCAGTACCATCATACACATATATACTACAAACTATCATACAATATCGTGAGTTTTCATAGCTCCCTTTTTATCTATATTTTTGGGCTGAGAATACATGAGCAACTTTTATAACTGTTTTATATGTTAGACACAAGTACCAACTATTAAACTGTGATATGTTGGGATATGACCAGCAAGTCCCCAACCGACAAGTATAAACAATAACTTGTTACGGGGCAAACTTGAAAGTCTAGTCTAAATATCAGTACCAACTATTAAACTATGCTATACCCGGCTATGCCCGACTAAGTCCATACAGTGATATTTTTAATTGCTGTGGCATTCTTAATTATTGGGGATAGGCCTATCGGGAGTAACGTCCCCGATACATTTGACTAAGTCTTTGTATTACTTGATAATGAAATTAAACGACAAGGACAGAACAACTTGTCACGGGGCAAACAACGTTTAGTCTAAATATCACGCACTGGCATAACTTTTTGATCCTGCGGGAGATCAACTTGACTAGATCTGAGTGATCTACTTATGAAAACAAATCTTGTGGTCTAACACTATTACTGAAATCATTATTTATGACAAACCTATGAACTCACTCAACCTCGTGTTGACCTTTTTAAGCATGTTTATTCCCAGGTACTTAAGTATTGCTTCCGCTGTATATCTGCTGCTTTGATGATGATTGTTTGCTATGCTTGGTGTCTTCATTACATATCATATCAATCAAAGACATTTAATGTTCTAAATACAGTGTAATCTATTTATCTTCCGCTGCAAAACTCAATAAAACGTCTCATATAGAGTCGTTCTCGTTTATACAACTGTGATTTGATATAATTAGTGACGTTATTCTTCCAGGTTCTATCTGGAGGATGTCACAATTATGTTGTACGGTAATAATAAAAGACTTTGATTAATTAGCAAGGAGTCTGTGTAAAGATGAAGATGATATAATTCACGATGGGTATACATGATTAAGTGAGATAGATAGATGAAGATGATAGTTTAAGTTAGATAATGATAGATGATTAAGTTAATGATGAAGTTAATGACGATATCATTAGGTAATGATGATAGTGGTATTATGATGATTTTATGTTAGATGACGAGTAATAGAAGAAGATAACAATTATCGATATTAAGTAATTAATCGAGCTGTGTAAAACATAAATAAACAAACGGTTCAGTGGTTGGGGATGTGTTTGTTAATCGAGAGGTCGTGGGTTCGAATCTAGGCAACTGCAAATATTTTTATCAAAATTAAAAAAAACTGAATTGGGCTTTAAATCGGGCTACTGCTATTCCTCTTGCTGGACTGAATATTTGGGCCGAGATCCCACATATAATTGTTGTTGGGCCGTAATTGATGTTGGGTCATATATATGAAAAATGGTGATTGTGAATGATGTTTGATGATTCGGTATAAGGTAGTAGTTAGGATGATTGGGTTTTAAGTTTAAGAAGGAAATTGAAACTGAATGGTTAAGGATATTATTGGGTTAGCGGGACATTGCGGGTTCAAACCTGAACTTGGGCATTTTTTTAAGGATTTCTTCTTTGAGGTAGAATTCCTATTTACTTATTATTATTATTATTATTATTATTATTATTATTATTATTATTATTATTATTATTATTATTATTATTATTATTATTATTATTATTATTATTATTATTGATATTATTATTATTATATACATCATTATTATGATTAAAGATAAATATTATTATCACCATTAATATTATTATCATTATTATTATTAACATTATTATTATTAACATTATTATTATTATTATTATTAATATCATTATCATGATTTATAAATATACATGATTATTATCATTATTTTGATTATCATTAATAATATTATTATTATCATGGTTATTATTACTATAATTATTTTTATTAATAAATATTATTACTATTATTATTATTATAAGATAATACAACTTTTATTTATTATTATTATTTTACCAAATAACAATTAGTTACATAAAACTATAATTAATACCTATAACATATAATTCAACAAGTATATCATTAATGATATATATATTCGTTCGATCACAATTATATGTGTTAATATATATATATATAAATGATATAGGTTCGTGAATCCGAGGCCAACCTTGCACTTGTTCAATGCCATCATATGCATAATTACTACGAAATACAGTATAGTGAGTTTCATTTACTCCCTTTTTAAATGCTTTTGCAATATATATTTTTGGGACTGAGAATACATGCGCTGCTTTTATAAATGTTTTACGAAATAGACACAAGTAATCGAAACTACATTCTATGGTTAGATTATCGAATCGAATATCACCCTTTTTAGTCTGGTAATCTAAGAATTAGGGAACAGAAACCCTAATTGATGCGAATCCTAAAGATAGATCTATTGGGCCTAACAAACCCCATCCGGGTTACGGATGCTTTAGTACTTCGATTTTATCATGTCCGATGAGAGTCCCGGAATGATGGGGATATTCTAGACGCGTTTTATTAATGTCGATTACCAGGTGGTCACCATATGAATGATTTTTAATTCGCGGGTTACGCGTATTATATTGTACTCAGGTTACGTGTACAATTAAATATCTGGAAATTTTGTGGTCTATTAAAATTATAGAAATGATCGATTATGTTAAACTAATGAACTCACCAACCTTTTGGTTGACACTTTAAAGCATGTTTATTCTCAGGTATTAAAGAAATCTTTCGCTGTGCATTTGCTCATGTTAAATATATTACTTGGAGTCATTCATGGCATATTTCAAAAGACATTGCATTCAAGTCGTTGAGTTCAATAAAGATTATTATTAAGTAAATGATAGATTAGGTCATTTATAGTTAGTATATTATGAAATGGTATGCATACCTGTCATCTTTCGATGTAATGAAAGTTGTCTTTTAAAAACAAATGCAATGTTTATAAAATGTATCATATAGAGGTCAAATACCTCACAGTGTATCCATATGTTATTGTATTCGTCCTTATGGATTAGGACGGGTCATCTCATCCCTCGTTTGAATTACCGGCTCCGTTGTTGTTGTTTTTGTTGTTGTTGTGATTGTTATTGTTGTTGGAGGAGTGACCGGCCATGGCCACATCTACGGCGGTGGCTATCATTCGTTGAAGGGCTTGTTCGGGAGTTTCATTGCATGGGACTCGGTGAGGAGGCATTGTTCCTTCAAGACACAAAAATATCGTTGATTAGTATTCTCAATAAAACTAATCGTGATATGGAATAAAGATAGATAGAAATTTTTCCTTGACTCTCCCTAAATTCTTCATGTTATAATGTCGGAACGTCCATATGAGTCACCGTAATATAATCCCGGTAATTATATTACCCTAATTAATATGTGCATTCGACATTATCTTATAAAGTCAAAATGGCGTGTCAATCAAATTAAGCAACGTGAGATTAAGATGAAATAAGAGTTAGATACGAATAGAAGAGTTCAAGTATAAATGCACAAGTAGTCAAGCAAGTCCTACTTCAAGTCTATATGCCGGTTGTAGTCTAGACTCACCAATGTACCCTATGACTCGAGGTTGACACCAATGAACTCTAAATCCTTACAACTAATGCTCTGATACCATCTGTAGCGACCCGAAAAAATCGTCATTGACGGCGCCGTCTACTTAGGTCCCGTTACGTGGTCATAAGTCTTTAAATAACGTTTGACCAAAAGTATGTCGCATTCATTTCATAAGTAAAGATGTTTCAAGGTTTACAAAAGTAGTTCAACGACTAGTTACATTACAATGTTAACGTACAAATGAAACCTATGCGACATGATTTAGTAAAGTCAAAAGACGCTTCACGTATGCATGTATACTCGACATCCAAGCAAGTATCAAAATAGAGTGCGGACGCATGTATCACTTAGCGTTCAAGGACCTGAGAAAACATATAAAAAACTGTCAACAAAAAACGTTGGTGAAATCATAGGTGTAATAGTAAACGTTGTTTTTTAACCACAAGATTTTGTATTGCCATAACGTTTATTATCTAAATTGTTTTCATTCCAAAGTTGTTATACATTTGTGGAGCACCCAATTATCAAGACTTAACTGTTCATGAACCCCGTTATCATATTGTTATAACCTACACTATATACTCGAAAATATATTTCATCCGCTAACGGTAGCGAACCGTCCGAATGAGGGCTTGTCAAGCCCATGTGATCACATAACATAAGTTCACATTTACACCCTGCAAGTGTAACTAATGATAATTGAATTGAGGCCTTTTTGTTCTAACTCGCACGTGGAATGTTTGTTTTCGTACTTGTGTTCAAAGCATAAAAGTATGATACATATATGTTTCTCATCCCATAGTTTAAAGAGTAAAAGTTGTTGAAAAGGTGGGACTATGATCTCACATTGATTGCACGGATATAAATGTACTTCACAAAGTAACGTGTGCAAGAACGAATGCTAGTCTTGACCTAAACAATTAGGTTGTATCAATATCGGTAAACACGGTCGGTCAAAGTTGTTCAATTAGTCCTATGGCTCGTTATGACTCGATTATATAACATGTGAATCAAGTTGTCAAGTTTCATGCATGAATCAAGTATACAAGAAGATTAGAACAGTTTAAACAAGTATTTGTTAAGTTTGAACAAAAGTCAACCTTGGTCAAGTCAAAGTCAACGAAAAAGTCAACACGTTCGGGTCGGGTCTCGAACTATTTTTATGAGGTTTTTAATCATATATAAGCATGTTAGAACAAGTTACATGGTAATCGGAGGTGCGTAGCATAGTTAGAATTTTTTGTAAAAGTGCCAAGGTGAACAGCCGCTGAACACGGCTTATGTCGCGCCACGACATAGGATGGCCGCGCCGCGGCAATCAACTGGAGCTGGTGCCTGGCTCATTTCAAAAGTCTAAGTCCCAAACCAAATTTCATTCAAACACAATTAACGAACCGTAAATATTCAAGACACGTATCTTATATCGTTGGAAAGATAATTTGACGAGGAACACAACAAAACACATTTCATCAATCAAAAATCAACATTTATAATAATCAAATCCAAATTGAAAGTTCATTAAACGTTCACCATAAATGCTTTCAAATTCATAAATGCACTTTGATGATTCGGGAATTAAATGCACACATGTGATACGTCGTTTCGTAGGTAATTACGCATACAATACAACTAAACACTTACAAACAACATTGTAAAGCATTCAATGCATTAAAAGTTTATTTTACTTCTATCAAACTCTAACTCAAAATCACAAATTTAACAATTATGTTTATGAAGCTTTTCCATGTCAACCTACATACCAAATTGAAACTAGTGATGCTAGTGACACATTTAATACATGCACTTTTAACATCTAACAACATATAAACATCCAAAACTCAAAATCAAGCACACCCATTTCAAGTTCATGCTAGTTACTCAAAATAACAAGATCGAGCATATGATTCACATATCCATGTTAGTCTTGAGCCATAGACACTAATTAATACACTTTTAAGTTTAAAAGATCAAGAACAAGAAATTTAGTATTTTTAGAAAGTTACCCAAATGTAATGAAGTTGGTATGGATTCGAAGAGGAAGATGCAAGGATTCCAAATATGTAATTTGTTTGAGTTGATGCTTGCTAGATTTGAAATGGATGATGAATCTTTGATTTGGTGTTTGAGAGAATAAAGTGGAAGTAGTAAAAGAGTGAGGAGGTGAATGAGTGGAAGAGATGATGGTTTGACCATTTGACCTAGTAACATCTTTGGTCATTTGGCAAGTTTAGTCCCTCGAGTTTAAAAACAGATGCGTGAATTATCTAAACGAAATATTTTAAGAACGAGTATTAATGGAAAGTGTTATAATTATATAACGGACTGTAAAATAAATAGACGGAAAGTAAACGGAAAAAGGCGGGATGTTACATAATATTTGTGGGTTTATGTCTCAAAAGATTTTATAAACAAGTAGTTTTGAGGACAAAATCAAGTCCAAGATCGAGATTTGTTGGATTTGGCTCAAAATAGTTGACCGTTTGTCTTGCACAGTCTACCATTTGTCCATGACAGTCCACCGATTGTCTATGACAAACTACCGACAGTGTTATTTTGGAGAAATTTATGTTACGTGTCAGTTTTTAGCCGTTATGCTACCACGTGTGTCTAACTTTTTGTTAAAGCACTATACTAACTTGGTTTATATTGTTATCAGGCTACAAGAATAAGGGATAAGCTCAGAAGTTAGATAAATGTGCTATTGTTGGTGATCGGTGAGTAGGTCTATCTACAGATATAGTTTAAGTAGCATGTCATGCTACTGTCTTGTACCGTATTACCATACTTTAGTGTATTTATTGCCATTTTTAGATAATGGTTGACATTATAATTAGATGTGCATGTTTATTGTTGTTATGTGATCTTATGCGCACACTGTGCTTGACACCAACCGAGCTTGTGGAGGCTTGGGACTAGTAACCGGACATGTAGAGGTTAGATTTTGTATGAGGTCAACTGGTCATGTGGAGGTTGGTTCCATGCCATGTTTTCTGTGTACTGATTCAGCAGGATGGACTATCGATAGACACTAGTCTGATCAGCTAGGGTCGTGTACCCGTACAAGCCCCGATCCTCGTATCGTCTTTACTTGTATGCTAGTTGTTTGTTAGCATGTTTGTGGAGTTTTTTTTGCATGTATGATGTTGTAACATCCTCAACTGGGCCTAGATGTAAGATTACAAGTTTGCCCTTAAGTTTGTGTCGAGTTATTATATGTCTTTATTTTAATTTAACATTTATGATTATTTGATGACGTGGTTAGGACCAGTTTGTGACAAGGGTCACATAATAGGTTTGTTTATTTAATTTGGACTTCGTTTGGGTCGCCAAATGATGTACGAAAGATATCAGATAACTGATAAATACCCGTGTGTTGCACAGTGTAGGATTTTAACCCACTTTAGATGACTAGTGCTTCCAATTTCTTCATTTGGTTTCCAGATTATTCACACACAAACACATCTCGTTCTTCATCTCCTCCAACTACTAAACCCTAATCCTTAATTCTTGTTTTAGAGCTCAAATCATTTGTGTCTTTGTGTTCCTTGTGATTTACTGATTCTAACAAGGTAAGAATCATAACATTTCATGCTTTAATCTTTGAGAAATTTGAGTTTTTGTGTAAGTTTTTACAAAATGAGTAATTTGGGTCAAAGTGGTTAGATTTGATGTTATTTGAGTCCAACTCTTGTGGGTTTATGTTTCTACATGTATAGTGTCTTCGATTTGGTCAGTTTTGAGGTCGTAATCGAGCTCTAGAAGCAAGAATTGGAGGAATTTGGGTGAAACCCATCACTTTGTCTTCAGCTTCTGCAGATAAACACAGTCGGCCGAGTGTCTCCTGACACTCGACCGACCGACTCGACCATCGACCGAGTGTGTATGACCCACGTCCGAGTGTGTCTCTATCGACCGAGTGACTAGACACTCAGCCGAGTGAGTATAGACACCGACTGTCTATGACAGTCGACCGAGTGTCTTTGGCAGTGAAATATTTTACTAAGTGTTGATTTTTAGCCGTTATGCTGCCCGTTTGTATTTTGATGATCAGGATGTAAATTTGGAAAATGCATAAGTGTTAAGCAACAAAATTTAGCGGACGCTTTTTGATACAAAAATTTCTGTACTGTGTTATTTGGTGTTAACAGAAAGTAACTAACTTAATTTGCCTTATGTTCAGGTGATAAGGATAAAGAAGCCTCTTAGTAGTAGATTATCTGAGCTGGTTGTTGGTAATTGGTGAGTGAGACTAACTGGAGAATATAGTATAGAGTAGCATGTTATAATATGATTGTCATGCTTGTTAGATATACTTACTGTTGTGGTTAGTTAGTACATTGTGATGACTGCATGTTAGTTGATGCTTGTCTGCTGGAGCCCAGTGCATCCCTATTGTGTGGTAGCCTCGGTAGGAGAGATCAACCTGCGGGTTGGGTTCCTCATGTGGTAGCCTAGACAATCGAGGTATATATATATGTGAATGATGCGTCTGTCGCGTGTGAATTATATATATACACACGGTGGTGGAGGAACTTATGGTAAGCCCCAGTCCGATCAGCTGGTGGTTAATGGTTTGGCCGAGCCGCCAGAGTCTCTGTAGACGGCACTTGGGTGATGTTTGTGTGTTAGCCTTTGTGACATGATTAATATAACGGTTCCTGTATACTATTTCCTGTAGTTAGTCATACTCACTTAGCTTCGTGCTAATTCCCCTCCATCTCCTCCCTGCAGGTTGTTAGCTTTCGTAGATTATGCATTTTGGGGAGAAGACGGACATGGTGTTGTTATGTTTGACTATGAAGAAACTCTGATGTGTCTTTTCAGTTAAAACTGATTTTGATTGTAATGTCACGTGACACTAGAATTATTGTTTAATATTAGCCGTCAAATGATTTAGAAATGTAATTAAATATGTTTATGTTATTGTAATGGTTAATTGATACTAATGCTTCTGCCACGTTTAAAACAAAAAAAATAATTAAAAAATTTAGCGGTGTCATAAATGCTTAAGCTTGTCTGTTAGATAGATTTCATTCACTTAGCCAAGCGCTAATCCCCCGCATTCCATCCTTGCAAGTTTATGTACTGCTATTTGAGTTGGGTGTTGGTGTATGAAGACATGTTTGACGACCGAACTCTGATGTGATTTTTATAAAATGTATTTTGTAATAAAGTAACACCGTTTGTAAACATTAATGATATAATGTAACACCGTACTTTTCCATTTACCTACTCCAAGGGCCTCGAATCTCTAGAACGCTAGTTTTTTCAGCCAATGCAATTAGCGTCTCCTAGAACTAGAAGATTAAATCAATATCGTCTTGTCTTTCTTGACTTGTAGCTCTGCAGAGTCCAGCATGAAGTCGTTATGGGGTATAAAAATAATGAAGAAATAAATAATATATAAAATAGTAGGTTTTTTCATAGGGAGAAAACTCACTCACCTATTTTTTCCCTTATTAAAAACACAGCGCCTTCAATAAGAGAACCTAGTCACGTCTAAATAAGGTAAGTTTTGTGACCCTCGTCACAAAACAAATTAATATGACCACATAACAAACAATTATCAATTAATTATTAATTTCACTTATTACCTCGTAACTCATTAATTAATATTAATTTACATAAAAAATATACACAAAGTCTAAAACGTTAAGGCCACAAACGAGGGTGTTACAATTTTAATATATATCTTGTATTTTATATATACTTAAGGGTTGTCAAAGTTTTTTTTCTTCTATTAATCAATATCGTTTAGTTCAGATAAGTATATGAGTACTTTAATATCCTTATGAGATTTAAATAATTAATTTTGGAAGTAGTCTCTTTGTTGTATCTTAAACTTTTTACTCACCACATCATTAATCTTCTTATCCTGTATTGGTAAATATATAAATGTTTTTTAGATTTTAAATTTGATATTGCTTATATACTTTATAACATTTTTTCTTATATATAACAATAATAAGAAAATAAGAATAAGAATGATGATCACGACACCGATGATGATAATAATAATGATAATGATAATAATAATAACAATGATAATAATAATAATAATAATAATAATAATAATAATAATAATAATAATAATAATAATAATAATAATAATAATAATAATAATAATAATAATAATAATAATAATAATAATAATAATAATATTGTTACTTTGGAAAAGTATCAGAAAAACAATATCGATAATATATTCGTAAATAAATTATACTTTAAAAAGTTCAAAAGGTTCAACATGCAAGTTTATGCAATACATTTTGTCGCTTCGAGATTAATCAGTTCGTAAAGTTAGTCAAAAATTGAGTTCCAAAGAGAAGAAAAGATAAAAAATAAATTCGAAGGTTGAAATTACACTTATACGTTCTCTAACTCACTATTATAGTTCCCCGCAACTTATAATATGATATAAAATCCATACAATATATCAAGCAAACTCTTGATATAATAGAGCAGTTTATAAAAATTTGAATTATTGACAATCATTAGATTGGTTAATTACATAGAATACATCTTAATCCACTCATTCAAATCAATATTAGAAAGTAATAGACAAATAAGTAATGCTTAATTTTTTCTAATTTCTTATATGCCATTATTATTTAATTAGATATCATCAACCTTAATAATAAAACATTTACCATTTGAAATTTGCTAGTGAAATTTGATTTGTTTATTTCTTATATGCCACTGAAATTTGATTTTTTTAGGCGTTTGATTATTGTTTTTTGAGTTTTTATCATATATACCCTTATTAACTTTCAAAATAACATGTTTGCCCAATTAATTAACATAATATCAAATATAACCAATCTAAGTATTAAAATACACATATTTACCCATTTGATTCAAAAAAATCAATAAAATTAATCCTAAAAAACTTAATTCCTAATATATCCCCAATATTTATTACGGAGTATCATAGCAAAGTACAGTAATTATTATCATCTCTTTAAAGCGACCCGTCCTAATCCATCTGGACGAATACATTATATTTGGTTACATCGCGAGGTACTTGACCTCTGTATGATACATTTTACAAACATTGCATTCGTTTTTAAAAGACAAACTTTCTTTAAAGTTAACAGGCATGCATACCATTTCCTAATATATCAAACTATCAATGTCTTCTTATCAATCTTGATGAACTTAATGACTCGAATGCAACGTCTTTTGAAATATGCCATGAAGGACTCCAAGTAATATCTTTAGAATGAGCAAATACACAGCGGAAGATTTCTTTTATACCTGAGAATAAACATGCTTTAAAGTGTCAACCAAAAGGTTGGTGAGTTCATTAGTTTTTCATAAACATTCATTTCCATCATTTTAATAGACCACAAGATTTCCGGATATTTAATTGTACACGTAACCCGAGTACAAAATAATACGCGTAACTCGCGATTTAAAAATCATTCATATGGTGAACGCTTGATAACCGATTTAACTTTAATGCATAGAATATCCCTAAACAGAACCTCTCGTCTGTATAATAATAATAATCTCGAAGTACTAAAGCATCCGTACCCCGGATGGGACTTGTCGAGGTCCGTAGATCTATCTTTAGGATTCGCGTCAATTAGGGGCCATACCCGTTTCCTAATTATTAGGTCACCAAGCTAAAAAGGGGTGATATTCAATATTCATAATCCAGCCATAGAATGTAGTTTTTGATCACTTGTGTCTATTTCGTAAAACATTAATAAAATCAGCGCATGTATTCTCAGTCCCAAAAATATATATAAAAAGGGAGTAATGAAACTCACGATACAATATTTTGTAGTAAAAATATTCGTACGACGATACTGAACAGTGCAGGGTTGGCCTCGGATTCATGAACTTATATCATTTGTATATATATTAACACACATAATCGTAATCGAATAAATATATATATTATTTTAATAATATACTTGTTAAATTATTTGTTATATAGATATAGATATATTTAATTTATATATTTTATTTAACCAGTCTTTATCTTTTATTATAACATATTAATAATAATAATAATAATTTATATTAGGGTTTATATATGCAAAAATATATATGTATATATTAATTGATATATTATATATATAGCTTAGTTACTATCTTATTAATAATAAAATTATAGTGATATGTGATATTAACATTCTTGTAATGTATTTTTATATAAAAATATCTATTTGTAGTAATACTAATAATAATAACTATGAATATAACAATTTTACTACTAATGATAATAATGATAATAAGTTTAATTATAACCATACTAATAATCATATTATCAATAATAATGATTTTATTACTAATACTTTTGTTTGTTAACTTAATGATAATACTAATAACAATAATACTAATAATAATAATGATATTATTGATAATAATTATAATAATAATACTGATAGTTTTAATGATAGCTTTAGTAAAATTGATAGTAATGATAGTAAATTTTAATAATAACAGTACTGATAATGATAATAATAATAATAATAATAAATATTAGTGATGATACTTATAACAATAATAATGATAAATATGATATTAATAATTATAAATATATTGATAAAACTAATATTTATAAAATGATAACAATCCTAATATTAATGATAATAATAATATATATTTATTACTTTCATAATAATAATAATAATAATAATAATAATAATAATAATAATCATAATCATAATCATAATGATAATAATAATACTAAAATGATAAGTTTACTACTAATAACAATATTACTAACACTTATAATAATAATAATGATAATGATTTTAATATTTTTACATATGATAATAATATTAATAATTTTAACACTAATAGTAATAATAATAGCAATAACAATAATAACAATAATAATAATAATAATAATAATAATAATAATAATAATAATAATAATAATAATAATAATAATAATAATAATAAATAAAATAAGAGTGTATACCCTTTAGGAAACTTTTCTAAAAAGAATTGCACTAAACCGGGCTCGAACCCGAGACCTCCTGATAATCCTATAACCCCTCAAACCATTCAAGCATTTCTGTTTTTCTGTTTAATACACTACCCATTAAATATTAACCAGACATCTTTCTGTCATCTTCTTCCTTCCATTTCGAATCGACCAAGAATCAAAGCGTTTAAACAGAGATTTATATACATCAAAATAACAATAACTAATTAATATCAGTTGTTCGTATGTATTGAAAAAAAAATTAAAAGAAACAATACAGCTGCTACGGCAGTCGCTGTATCAAGAAAAAAAATGAAATTGATTTTTGATTTTGAGGCTGTTATAGACAAAATTTATAACACAAATTATATTTAAAATCACTCCTAGAAACTTCTGAAATCACTAATTGGACTTGAATCACATCATATAACTCGAATTTAATCAATGAACAACGTTTGACTTTATTTTTCAAAAACTTTGACTCTGAAATTAAAACTCAATTCGTAAATTTGAAAGTTGAAACTTTACAGAAAGTTTGAGTGAAGGATTTCAAGCACAACTGTATTTAAGGATTTTGAAAAACAATTCGAGATCGAGTTTTGGCTAAAAAGTGGAAGAACAGAGGTGAACGGTTTCTTTATATGTTTATTTGATTTTTCTTTTCTATTCTTTCTACTGAATCGAGTCTACTCTAATATCAAGTGTAAACGAGATACTAATACAGTACCAGATTCGTTAAGTTTTGTTTTGTATCAGCAATTGGGTCGACAGTTTTGCAATCAGGAACAGAAAGAGAAGAAAAAAATAAGAACATGTTAAAATTTGATTCCATTCGTACCAAATCAAGACTTTAAATATCAGATAATTAAATTAAACATGATTGTGATATATATAACAGGATACGTAATTATCTGTTATATATATGTATAATACAGTATTATATATATAATTAGATGTATATGTAATGATATATATATATATATATATATATATATATATATATATATATATATATAAATAATCGTATTATATATATATATATATATGTATTTATGTATCTGATTTTTTTATATATATCTGTTTATATACATACATAATTCATAAGTTTTGATAATTACCAAATATATTAATACTATTAATAATATTAATAATTAATAATATTACTAATAATAATAATATTATTGATAAATGGACTAGTAAAAATATATGATAAATAATAATATGATAATGATAATTTTAATTTTAATAAAATTAATAATAATAATGATAATAATATTCTTTTTCATGATATTTGTAATAATACTAGTTATAATGATATTAATATTATTAATAATAATAATAACATTAATAGTAATAATAATACAACTTAAACTGATCAAATTATATATATATATATATATATATATATATATATATATATATATATATATATATATATATATATATATATATATATATATATATATATATATATATATATATATATATATATATATATATTACTTTAACAGTAACCTGATTATTCTAATTATTATTTTTTTTATTTTTAAAATGTACTTTATTAATTCCCAATTATATATACACTTTTATTTATTTACATATATATATATATATATATATATACATATATACATACATATATATATATATATATATATATATATATATATATACATATTTATTTACATACAATTGTTCGTGAATCGTCGGAAGTAGTTAAGGTCAAATGTATTTATGTAAACTGTTCCAAAATTTTGAGACTCAACTTTACAGACTTTGCTTATCATGTCGAAATAATATAAAGATTAAGTTTAAATTTGGTCGAAAATTTCCGGGTCGTCACAGTACCTACCCGTTAAAGAAATTTCGTCCCCGAAATTTGATAGAGATCGTCATGGCTAACAATAAGAATGTTTTCCTGACGAATATGAGCTGATAAATAGAGTTTTATTACTGTTGAGTAATATGGATAAGATAATTCGATTACTCGAAGAGTACGAGTGAAGCTACCACAAAAGATTGAGATAAGGTAATAGATATTCGTCTTTACTTTTGACGTAGTCATGGTGGAATTCCGGAATTCAAGAGATTTATAAAAAATCTTTGAAATCTAAAAGATTTTATTCTTCGGCGAATAAGGAAATTAGGATCTCTATAATTAAATACGGTGATCTGTCTCGATTACTCTGTCGGATATTTCACTATAAATCCATTCCCTTCTTTTCCTTATTTCCACAACTCACACTTTCTATTCTTTCTCCCTCAATTCATACTTTTGTTTCCTCTTCCCGACTTTAAGTCAAGCGAATAATGGTCCAGAATTCGTAAGTATGAAGTTTCGAATGAACATGACTAACGTTCCAAGAGTGAGATTGTAATAGCACGATCTTGACTTGTTAAATTACCAGAATTCAAGAGAGAAGATAGAATTATCAAGAAATTATGTTCTTGATTTGTTTAGAGATTAGGTAGAATGTAAAAGTCGTGTAACATGGCACATGATGACGTTATGATCTGTGAATCATCACGTTTCATTAAAAACTCAGCATGACTTACTGTAATATAATCACGTTGATCAAGTGTCATTATATTATACTAACTCATGTATCAGTTCCCAACACTTTCTCAAAAACATTCATATTTTGAATTTGAATCTTTTAGAATTTATAAACTAAAACAGTTTCTTTTCTGATGTAATACTGATTCACGAAGAGATAAATGATTTCAGATAAGAATAGTTATGAAAATATCTTCAAAAATATCGAAGATATTTTATAATGAACAATTCGATGATATCTTAGAATTTATAATATCGAAGGATGATGAAGAAAATTTGTCCGTAAAGGTTTAGAGTCAGAAGCAAGGTATTCGTTAATGACCTCAGCAGATACTGAATCATTTGAATTCTTTGAAGGCAGGTTTAGTCTTTGTGATTTGTCCACAGCTTCCTTCATAGTTTGCTCAATCCGTTTTCCAGTTCCAACTTTTTCGAGCTTTGCCAATACACTTATTCTTTATCTTTATACCTTCGACTGTTAAGGTCGTGTACAGTTTTTGCTGCTGTATTCAGCTTTTTCAGAATTTGAAGTATTGATTTGTAGACTGGGTGCTTTTCAGAATTTCAGAATGGAAGATCATAATTCTAAGAGATAAATGTTATATGTATACATATAACCGCTGATATAGAAACGTTGTGAGATTCAAAATACTAATTGCGAATTTCTGGTAATTGGTATGACAATGCTCGTTACAGGATGCGGATGTGTATATGATAGAGTTTTAATGAACAGATATAATGGTTTTTCGGAGAGACTTAAGCCGATGAGTAATGAAGTTGCTGATAAGTTTATGCTAATGTGATGAGATTTAAACGGTTTCCCGGGAACGATGACGAAAAGGGCATCGTATATATCAAGGTTATAATAAGGCTAATTCGAATGGAAGTCAAAGTTGATTTGCTGAAGCTGTGACAAAATTGGCTAATTTGAAAAAGAGTTGCAATGTTATTTTCGGTAATAACAATGCCAAAGGAGCTAGCACAGACACGTGTGAAACGTTTACTCAGGTTCTGAGTGTTTTCAGGTGCATAACTATATGCATCAATCTCTTCTTTCGTAGATGAAGTGCGGTTGGTTCATCCTATCGATTGAAGTGTTTTCAAGAATTATGAAAGGTTTGAATCGCAGATTGTAATCGTCAAGATACAAATGAGGTTTAAGATGAAATCAAATGGCAAACTTGAAGAAATGTTTAGTTTCATATGTTATAATCAATATTTTAATTTATTTTAATTGTCCAATTTTAGTAGTCCACAATTAGTTGTCCACAGTTAGCAATTCAACAATTCATATATAGTTTAATATATTATATTCGAATTAATTAATACATGTCGTGACCCCTTATATACATGTCTCAGACTCGATCACAACTCAAGGTATATATATTATTTTAGAATCAACCTCAACCGTGTATAGAGAACTTTTGTTTTTTGGAACTATTGTGTTTGTATATATAAGAAAATTATTGACCCTTAAAAAATTTTGTGCTCTGAGCGATCGATCGGGTTGCTCTCCTTTGGACCATCAATGCCAATGGATTCAATGTTGTTTATGATTTAGATTAGTTATATTGTGCCTATTATCATCATCGATCTATCAAAATTCACTTGCAGCAAAAATTGTTAAGTGTAGACTTAAGCTTAGATTGTTAATTCTATGTTGTGTTCTATAAATAGAGCAAAAACAACCAAAACAACAAAATCTAGTTAACATTAATTCAATTTTTAGTCCCGTATAAAATTGCAGGTTATAACCTAATTTAAATACATGTATAATGCATTAATGCTTAATTCGGATTACTTAAGTTTAAAAAATTATTAACCAAATTGTTAAACCAAATTACCATACTACCACCGTAAACGTAAACAAAAGGACCTCATTTTGTCCGCCTATTCAAAACCCTAATTGCCGCCAAACGTATTGGCGCCAGATCTAAACCATTTACTGATTTTATTAGTTTTATTTAGCTTACTCATCTTCATCACATACAACCTCAAATCCCCACCACATCTGTCGATTCACATCTCAGACTGAACTCAAACAATCTGCAAAATCAGGTATCACTTTACAAATTTCAGTTTGATACTTTATTTCGTAACTTTAATCGACTGTTATATATGCGTCTGATAGATCTGCTATTGCGGTATCGTAATTTGTCAATATATTAGTTAATTGGAAGTAGGTTCAGATCTAATTTCAGATTTTGACGTTAGCTAAAAGCTGCACAATTAGGTTTTGTATAGGCGTTATTCTGTTACTGTTATTTTTATTTTTGTCTGATTATTTATTGTTATTATTATTTGTAATGATATCAGAGGAATATGATATTGTTTAGTTAGAGGCCATCAATCGAGAACCTTTATCTATTTGAAATAAGTACTACTTGAATAATGTAAATAATTTTGGCGGGTTTGTTTAATTTTTAAATGTTTGTTGCTAGTGAACAATGTTGTTAATTGATTAGTTTTTCTAGCTTAAAGTTATATAATTAATGATACTAGATCAGTAGACATTAGTAATTTTACATTTTGTTCTTCATGTTGATATCGCGTTTGGCGTATCACATGTTATTTTAACATACAATAGCTTTCTTGAAAAGAGGCAAATGCTAAAAATGCATTTATATTTTTGTTTGTTGAAGTAATTATTGAAAGACTTTTCAGGGTTGGTTTTAGGAATAAAGATGCTTCCAAGAGGTTGCAGTTCATCTCATTTTATAAGGACTATACAAAATGGCGTGATGAAAAGAGTTCACAACACAGATTCACATGGAAGACCACTTCTCAAGTTCAAGAAGTTAGAAGATATATATCAATCTGCAGATGCTGAACGAACACCTTTGCCATTCGCAGAGAGAAAAACAAGATCAAGAAGTGGTTTTGTTGGTGATGATGAACCAGGTTGTCAATCATATGAAAACGATTTAGAAGAAATGACATTATCACAGCTCAGGAAAAAGTGTAAAAGAAAGAAAAGGAAGGTTTCAGAATATGTTTTTCTGACCCCAAAGGTAGAAGATGATGATCCCGATTTGAGCGAACCGTTGTGTAAATTTAGAGTCAAAGGTTCAAAGCGTTCACCGTCAAAGTCAATTCCTACTAATGAAAGTTCTCCAACATCTTCTAGAGACGATATTTCAACTGTTACTGTCAAAATCGAGGCTCCTGATATGGAGAATTTTGAATGTAATGATACTACTTTCATGGAAAAATGTGGCTTTAATGAAGGCCCGGTTTGTAATTCGGACAACATGGAGTCAGATAACGAGGATGATGATATGCAGAATGTTATCACGCCTATGCACGTATCTGAAATGGACAAAGAAGAATATGTCCATCATTCATTATCAATTGTAAGCTCTGTGGAAGATGATTCTTCTTTTGAAGATTTGATTACACGCACGTCTGATTGCTTTCAAAGTCAACAGACATCTGAACAAGTCGGGCACATATGTGATGGTCAAGATTTAGAGTCAACAATCGGTGATGACCATTGTTGCGTGGATATTGAACAATCAAGTGATTACTTGTGCTTACCATGGAAATCACATTTTTTGACAAGCTCCGATGAGCATGATGTTGATGGGGTATTCATGAAGGTTAAATCACCTATTTGTGAGGAGAAGCAAGATTTAACTTCAGTGAATATTGGTGCAGATTTGCACTCTTTGATTTCAGATAACAATAACAACTCTTATGATTCTCAGGACGTTTTCATTCTTCAAGATCCGTCTTTAGTTCCTGCAAATGATCATTCAGAAGTAAAGTTGTTTGATCATACCCATTTAACTGATGTCTTGAATGAGGAGGCATCAGAGGTTAGAAACTCTGACTGTTTGGAAACACGATTTCCTGAAAGGCTTCCTTTGACAAGAAAGGTATTTGATTGTAGTAACTTTTACTAATGATTTCTTTATAATTTTATCTTTGAAAATGCTCATCTTGAGTCTATTTTACAGGCCATTTCTCCAAAGTCTCAGGAAAAATTACGTTTGGCGATGAATTCCGCAGAGTTTTCAGATGACGTGGACCGTTTCAGTAAGACATAGAATACTTTGACCTGTTTTTCTACCTATAAAACATGCTTTTCTTCTTAAATTGCTATATGTTTTATGCACCTGACATAACACATTCATATTTATTAATTTCTACTAAATTGGCATTACTCAACATTCATATTCATACAAGAAACAAGTGATTTGAAATGATGTTACGTTCTGCTTTTGGTTTTGCCAATATTCGCATGTTGGTTCACACCGATTTTGATTTTCCAGAATGCAAGGAGAAACTGAACTTCGAGGAACAAAATGAGAACAAGTTTTCATCAACTACATCAGATACTAAGGACAATGAACCAAATCTGCAGCCTCATCAATCTGTACCATTATCTCAGAACAAAGTTTTTATCAGTTCAAAACAGTTGCTTAAGAGACCAAAGAATTATAAAAAAGGTTCCCCTCCCAATAATCTTACACCTAAAGGTTGTCTCGATGGGCCACGTTCATGCCGTTCACTTCCTCGTGTTAGCACAGGGTGTACTTCGATCCAAGGGTGTTCTGAGAGTGCGATTGCGTTTTCAGAGAGACAGATGCATGACATTGAATCTCTTGCATCAAAGCTTATGAGTGAATTGAACTCCATGAAGGCCATTGTGGAAAACAAATTGCTCTTTGAAGAATATCGTTCCACACCCTTGAATAATGAGGCAGATGAGGTATTATGCTGGCTCTTTGATTAAATATACATAAATGGTAGTTTAGGCCATATTTTATTAATAGGTTGATTTAGAATTTTGAATCATGCTTTATTCCTAACAAGTCATACGTGTTAAACTAAAAGATTAAACTGACAAGGATATATATCAAATGGGTCGAAAATGATCCCGGAGTATATTCAGATGCATATATTTCCCAAAATTGCATGATCATAAACATTGGTTTGTATTGTATTATTATCATTTCTTGTAATTATATTCAAAACATCAACCAAATATATTTAAAATAAGGGTCAACCTAACTTTCCTTGTCCCTTTTAGACTGGCACCTGAAAATCTACACATTTGAATCCTTTACCCAACTTGCACGACCCACCCATTTTGTCATGCCCACCACACTTGCATTTTCCTCATGTCTGTTGCTATAAGTCTTGTAATCTCATTGATTTTTAGTCTTCTATTGATTTACCTCATGTCTGTTGCTATATAAAATGCTTAAGCATGTGTACATATACTTTACTGTTGTCATGATACTTTTGACAGGTGAAATCAGCCATCAAAAGTGCAACCAAAACTGAAGAAATGGCTAGAAAATGGTTATCTATGATGGCTAGGGACTGCAATCGTTTCTGTAAAATCATGGTTAGTGTTTCTTTTTATCATATACATTTTGAAATATCAGTTCAAAGTCAATTCAATACACTGTAACCTGTCTTTATTGCTCTCTAGCCTGAAAATAATTTCATCTAAACAAAATTTCATACGTGTCAATTTGGGCAGGTTGGTCAAAATAGGTTTGGGTTGAAATATGTCATGTTTACAATGGCTTGAATCAAGCTCTGTTGGGTTGGCACTTGGCAGAACATAATTTTATATTATTTCTGAAAATTTTTTAAATAGTCAATACTCCACAGTTGACTTATGATTACAAAACACTACACCGCGAATCCAATGACAGATTATTACGTTGAAGTTGGTCCCTTTGTTTACTGTGTCTTCATCTTTGTTTCTATTTTCAATAATCAGAAACTGAACCAAGACGATAAACCTTCGGGGAACGCAAACCAGGGGAAACCTCTTCCTGTTCAAAAAGAGAGGAAGAGAATCAGTTTTGCTGATGAAGCTGGTGGAACGCTTTGTGATATCAAAGTCTATTGCATGGATCAGGAATCATTAGAGTTGAATGAAAAGCTGGAACCATCACTAGCATAAATAAAAATGTTGTAACATTCTTTCTTCAATTTTTACTTTGAACAAATAATCTTTGGTTGGTTTTAATGATATGTAGATTGTTGTGTCTATTAACCGTTTTTTCATGGTCTTGTAATGTATCTGTGTAATTGTGTGTGCTTGAAAATCGAAATCACTCCGAAGAATGTGTTATCTTCATTAATTTTAAATATACCAAACTTTACTTTGTTTGCATTTGCAAAGTTTTTGTATGAGGATTTGTTTAACGCTTATGTATGTATGATATATAGTAGAAGGATAAAGCATCACACCATTGAGTGGTATGAAATGGATGGCAAAAATACCCTTACTTGATGGGTAAACCTGAAATCCGATATTATTGGTCCGAGTTTGGTTCGGGTATACGGGTTCCCGTATGCCCGACCCATATACTCGATTAGTTTATTCAATATATTACATTGAAAGTTACAAACAAATAACAACTTGGGCTTATATCCTACTAGCCCACTTCATAAGGCCCACCAAAATGGACAAGAAAAACATGCATACATTACATCCGAGTACAGACATGTAACTGAGCACAACAAGATTCTTTAACATTTAACTCTTTAACATTTTAATATCAATTAGTAACGTAGTTTGTAAATTCTTTAACATTTAATTTAATTTGATTTGATTTGAATTAAATGGTTACCCGATTATTCGTGAGGAAATCCGTTACCCAACGGTTAATTAGTTAATGGTTACCTGCCGGGGTATGATACCGGGTTTGGGAGTGAGTTTCTTAATCGGGTTTGAGTTTGGTATTGCCTATACCCGACCAAACCCGACCCGATGCCATCCCTAGGTATGATGGTGAGATCCAACTTGGGGTACTATCAATCCATGTCTGATTCTCACTCCAAGCAGGGATTTTCCAACCTTTGATGATACTGCTAACATCGTCACGAATTGGGTTTCCCTCAACGCGTGTGTGAGTGACAGATGAGAGCATTTGATGTCGATATCGCCGTTAAAAAAAGTAGAAGGATAACTATACATTTATTATATAAATGTATGTATCGTTGCTAGGTAATTAGCTTGTTTTTACAATATGTTGTATAACTGGTAAAGATAATTTGGTTAGTTACCAGCAAAGTTACTTAGTGAAATTCTACTCACGAACACAGGTATGGGTGAACGCTTCCCATTAGGTTTAATTGCGTGTATAAACATATACAAATTATCAAAACAAATATCGATTACTTATAAATAACTAATACGGAGTAATATGGAAATCTATCATCGAACTATTGGTGTAAGGAATACAGATACAGTATCTATGTTTTAAATAGAAAAATTACATAACGATAAATGACATGTTATGAAATTAATTGACAAGTAGTGATTAATCCTCGTTACTATGTTTTAGATTACTATCATATGTTACAATATGTCTGTTTAGAAATGTCTTGTCACTTTTTTTTTATAATGGTACATTATTTAAAATGAATGCTGATATTTTGTTTTTCACTGTCCAGTGCTTCATTGTTTCAGAGTGGGACAATACAGATTTGTTATGTTGTATCCTTGTATTCTTACATGTCTAACTCTGCCTAACAATAATGTACTACACAGGAATTTTTACTTGCTCACTCTAGATCTGGTCCAACTCGGGTTACCCGAAAACTATATAATGATGATATCATGATAATGTTATTAGCAATATCAACTAATACAATATCTAAGCTTTAAATAGAAAAATTACAAATTGTATCTTAGACCTCTTAATACTATTCCTAAGTTCTAGACCGCCCATCTTGCAACCTATATAATGATGATAATGTGAAAGCAAAAATCTCTCTGAGAGTTACCATACCATTAAAATATGACAAAAGTAAGATCACCCTAGCAAACTTCGCTTTTGGGTTAAATCTAAGTTCCCAAAAATGGCAGGGCCAAACAATATTACATAGTCACTGTTGTGGGCCCCCTAAACTTCATTAAACTCTAGTCACTAATATCTTTAAAAATAAAAAAGTATTTACAACTACTACAACAAAGACACGAGCCTTTAATCTTCAACGGTCTGAATCTCTCCCATCATGATCCTGTTGCTAACAACATTAAAACCTAAAACTTCTGAACTAACCTTTTTCCCCTTTTTGCCTTTCTTCTTCCCTACGACCTTGGTGGGCCCACCATCTGCTGTACTGCTGCTACCAAGAACAAGATTGGAATCTCGAGATCCATCATTGATATTGTTTGCATCTCTGGAAACCTTCGAGTTGTTTTGACTTTGAAAGGCGAGCTCGAGGACATCAGAAGGTAAGAAATCTTTGTAGTTAAGGAACTTGTCAATGAACTCGTGATTAGGGTCATATGATCCAAGGTTCTCCTTTAGTAATATCTCCGCCTCTGATCTAGATTGCTTTACACAAAATTCCAAGAAACTTGTATCTGAAATAACAAGGTCAATTTGGTAAATATGGTTTGGGGTTAAAGCAGGCATAATAATCTATTTAGATACGCTGAATCGTAGCCATCTTTAACTCCATTGTTTAAGTTGGTAGTTAAAAGATCATTCATTTACAGTACCCGCGATAACATTATAAATATAAAAAATAAAATAAAATGAAACATAAATAGGACCCGACTTGAGGATTAGTAATACCTTTGGTTCCAATAAGCCTGACACACTCACTCTCGCACCAATCTCTAAAGTCAGATGCCTCTGCAAAACATTCATTAGTCATATTCTAGCATAGTTGTCATATGGCAATCTGTAACCATATTCAACAAGTTACTGTACCTGAATGTTTAGACAACGCATCTTTCTTTCCCTTAGATGATCCAGAAATTCCCTTTACAGAAGAAGTCTTCTTTGACCAATTACCCTGGTTTGCAAGTTGAGGAAAATCTGATCTGCATGAAGAAAACATTTCCAAATCAATACTCACTTGCCTTTATATATATATATATATATATATATAGAAGTAATACATTAAATATGATAACCTAATCGCCATTTAACCCCTTCCCTTTTCTACTTGACTGATCTGAGATTCAAAATAACCCAAAAAACCAAATTCACCTATTCATGAGTACATGGGTCAAAACTGCCACCTATACATAACAGTGAACACTATAATAAATATGTATCGACAAAATAAAAGAACATACTGGTTGGTTTCATGTTTCTGATGATCCACCGGACCCCAAAACAGATCGTCATCTACTCTATTTTTCGTTTGTGTATAACTACGAGTTGTATCAGGGACAGGGGATGCAGCCTTAGCAGGAGAAGCCATAGAAGACGACCATGAAGGACCATTTCCACGGGTTGATTGAACGGGAACAGACTTTTGAGAAGCAGGGACAGGTGCCGGACTCTGATTGGATGAAACCTTTTTCTCTTGTTCCTTCAAAATGTCCCTCAAAGAAGTGTGTGTACCAACCTTTCCCGAATCAGTTGACCAAGCAGGAGCAGGTGAATGGCCAGCGGTCTCACCTTTCCAGACAACAAAATCTCCCAGTGACGGACCGGATGGTGCGGCTGGCAACAGATCCTTATCATGAGGTGCCACACGTGGGATATTTACTTTCTCGTTTGGACTTGAACTAACATGAACTTCGGGCACCGAAACCTTGAGACCAGCAGCCTTAGATTTTGCAGACTTTTTACGGCTCTTTTTACTTCCTTTAGCCTCAATAAAGTTGTCAGTGTCAACCAAATCTGTTTGAAAACTTGCAGAATCTTTTTCACTAGGTTTTTCTGTAATTTCTTCAGCCAAAAGATCATGCAACGGGCTAATCTTGCTTTTCTGATTGAAAGCTGAGCTGGCTAGGTCTATCTTATTCTCCTTGTGGTCTGAACTTTCAACAACATTAGCCCATGGTGTGGACACTTTCATCGAGCCTATAGATGCAGAGATATCAGTAACGCTTGTTTCTAACTGTGATTGTGCATATGCATGTGCCCTCCATTGCTCTTCTTGTTGAATTTCAAGTAATGACTTCGGCTTAAAACCAGGTGCAGGCTTCCATGCTCGTTGTACTGTAGAAGCTTGTGAGGCGTCATCATTCTTTTTCTCAGATATTTGGCTGACATCATCAGATAGAATATCACTTTGCCTTTCTTGCTGAACACTTTCAACATTGGATTCAGAATCATTGACTTTACTTACATCACTGTCAAATTGCTTCTGCTGTTGTTTTGACTTCTGTTTCTTTGACTTCTTTTCAGAAGGTTTATTAACCTCACACGGTTCAACCGCCGATACAATTGAAGGAGCAGAGACTTCATTAGATACAATTTGGACTGCAGAAACAGGCGTCAAAACATCGTGAGATGTTGATATTTTAGCACTTTCATCAGTTTTTAAACCGATGTTTATAGCCTGTTCATGTAAGTAACTGTCCTCAGCACCTTTCGTATGACCACTGTCATCATTCTCCATCATTTGATGGGGTAGTTGTACAGGAATTTCAAATTGATTGGCGTGATTTTCAGCTTGTGATACAATCGGAGACATATTGACGAAGTTACCAGTTACTGCATCTTGAATATTGGGTACTTGATTTTGTGGTCCCGTTTGAAAGACCTCATGTGATGCGGGCTGGAACCCAAGACGATCCAACGACTGAATCTGTCCATAAGATTGACTGACTAAAGGCTGCTGAGAATGTTGTTCGATGAGCATCTGGGAGAGCAATTGCTGTTTCAATAACTGCTGCTGCTGCTGCTGCTGCTGCTGCAACTCCTGCTTTTGCTGTTGCTGTTTAAGCAATAGATATTCATCCAATATTGACAGCTGTTGTGTAGGTACTGGTGCCTGCGGGTTCATTTGTAACATGTGTTGTTGTTGCAGTAAATTTGAAAATTGCGGTTCTTGGGGAAGGCCAGAAGCAAGCAACTTTTCAGGGGTTAACGGACCAGATTGATTCTGCGGTTGAAGTCTTTGGTAGCTTGTTTGATGTGGGTCCAAACCACCCTGTACTGATGCCTGTGGGTTCATTTGTAACATGTGTTGTTGTTGCAGCAGATTTGAAAATTGTGGTTCTTGGGTAAGGCTAGAAGCAAGCAACTTTTCAGGGGTTAAAGGAGCAGATTGATGGTGCGGCTGAAGTCTTTGGTGGGTTCCAAGGGGTGTTTGATGTGGGTCCAAATTACCATGAATTGGGTAGTTTGGCCAGTTTGTAACTGCACCGTTGACTCCAGATGTAGGCCTTGCAGATAAACCCTGAAGAACTGACATGAACTCGGGACTTGGTACACTTGAAAGATGCGAGATGTTCGATTGTTGAATTGTGGGATTCAGAAGAACATCAGATGTGGGGCCTACAGAAGACGTATCTCTTCCGGCCCAAAGAGAATAAGGATTGGATAACGAATTTTGCCTTTCAAGCTGTATCTTCTGTGCTAACTGGTATAAGTTATCTCTGTTTTCGGTTCCTAGAGGAACCGAGTTTGAGTTTCCAAAATACCCCTGTATACCTGCTAAACAAACAATCAGTATCATTCTCAGTTTAAGTTGAAAGTTGAAACATGTTGATAATGATTACAAAAACAGTATTACTACAGCAGTAACAGTTATTCGTCATATAATATTAATGACTGTGCAGAAAGAATGATATGGAGAAAACATTTTTTTGTTAAAATAATAAAAAATAGGTTACTTATGGAAAAATTATAAACTTTGGGAGACTTACACCCTGTTTGATGACCTACTCAACCCATGTATCCCGTTCTCTTTTGATATTATCAGGTTGTGATGACTAGATACGATTTACTAACACTGCCACTACCTCCAAGTAGGGATTCTCAAAAGGTATTTGATTTTGCTCTGTAAATGTTTACTGCCTATATTTATTAAATTCATGTTTATCTTTATGTTCAGATGCCAAGTTGACCCATTTATTTATATTAAAAGGACAATTTTTCCTAAACAAAATTACATAATGAATCATACCTTCAGACAAAGCAATCTTCTCCAGTGGGCCGCCGCCGCCACCACCACCGCCCATGTTATTAGACATCAGCGACTCAAGAAACCTCTTCTCCGTGTCTGTGATTGAACCATGCTGTAACATAGGTTCATTTTTCATTCTGGCAATATTATTACCCAAGCCAGTAACATTTAACTGACTAGATTGATCATTGACTTCACTTTGTTTTGCTGCACTGAAACCAGGTGGTGGTCTGACCTTAGCACGCAGATGTGGCATGACATCACCAAGTAAACTCCATGGTGACTCATGTGGTGCATTTGCAAGACGAACTAATAAATCTATTCCGAAATAACCAGCCTCAAACCAACCAATGATATCAGTACCAGTAAAAGGACCTTGAACTGATCCCTGAGGATCTTTGTAAAAGAGAACAAGGTCTTCAGGAGACGGTTGCGAAAGTGACTGAATCCTTGAGTCTTGTTCTCTGTCTAAATGTCCAGCTGGAAGCTTTTTAATAACAGGACCCTCGCCTTTGGAATATGGATTTACAGGATGGCCACTCCATTCATCGGTTGCATCCTTTTGAGACTGAGATCGCCAAGTTGCCGTAGAGTGAACTGACGTTCCGTGCACTCGGGATTCTTTAGTCATTCCCACATCATTATTCTTCCCATAAGAACCATAATCCGCATCTGTGAGTCAAAAACAATAGATATAATTATACAAGCCTCAAAGCATAATAAGAAAAGAATTCGTCTAACGACAGCCCTTAGGGCTGTCATTAAGGTGCATTAATGTGTTGTACAAAGTGGTTAATGTTGACTTTTATATGGCGGTTATTAAAAAGTAGGAAGTCTTTTTTGCACCTGCATTCGTCTAACTACAGCCCTTAGGGCTGTCATTGAAGGTGCAGTAATGTGTTGTAAAGTGGCTAATGTTGACTTTTACATAGCAGTTATTAAAAACTGCAAGTGTTTTTTGCACCTTGAAAGCCCTACGGGCTGTCGTTAAAAAAAATCCAATGGTAAATTAAACTAAAAGAAATGGTTCATATGGGCTAAAGCATTTATTTAATGTGTACAACCTCCTTATTCTCTTTACATTACTATGATAGACAAATACTATATGTGAAATATAACTGCACTAACTATATATTACAAAGATTACAATGAAGAAAAATGGTTTTCCAGTCATCCCAGCCCAACCCTGACTCATTCCAAAGACCCAACTTGCCCCTTGCCATCTCTGCAAAAGACCATTTTATCGCTGTGTTGGAGAAGTTCAAGTAGTTATAGATTTATATCACCAAACAAGCATAGGAAATCATGAGAAGTTATTGCTCACATCACATGCAGTAATACCTCCAAATCGTAATAAGAAAAACGGTTTGTGAGCCTCAGTGATATATTCTTCTCAGAAGACACACCCAGATAAATTTGAATAATTACCTTTAAAACGATCAGCAATCCCGTCTTTATGATAGTCATCAGTAAGTTGTAGATCTTCTTTACTACCTACTCAGGAAACACATATCCAACAACAATAGTATCACAAACTATACACCGATATATGGATAAATTCAAGAGACAGATCATAGTACCAAGCTTCGTTCTACTTGTCTGAACATCACTAGTGTTACGCCCAAAAGAACCTTCTTTTGTAATGACACCACTACTTAGGATGTCCCCTTTGTCAATGCCATTTAATAAAAACTACAAACGAAAATAAATAATTAATCAACTATACTACTATCAAATCAGATCAAACGAAAGTAGAGGTACCAATATTGACCTTTTTACTTGGAAATTGGAATTCGGTTAATTACGGTGAGTTGAATGAACAGATGGCCAAACAGATTGAAAATCGCAGAAAACTGAGCTTAATGCCAACAACCTCCTATATCGTTTTCTTCGAAATTCAAATATTATTTTTGTGTTGATAAAATGTTTGTAACTTTACGTTGAGAAACTTAAAAGCCACCTCTAATCCACCTCTACAACTTAAAACTTCACCCAACCCCCCAATCCACACCTCATGCCACCTCTAATCAAAATGTTAAACTTACCAATTCCTCAGGAGTAGGTGAAGTAAGTGCAAGAGGCTCCAATGGATCTTCTTGCGTAAGAGATGGAACTAACGCGACCCTTTCACAGGATTTCATATCAGTCATCCTGTAAACATCAATCAGTTGTGCCCTGCTATATCCCACAAGAGACGATTCCTCATGACATTGATCAATCTTATCAGAAAACGATGTTGGTGAATGAGAATTATTCAACGAATTCCCTTCTAGTGCACCCCTTCCCCTACCAATAGGGAACGTTGAATTTTGATTTTCACCCCGACCACGACCATGGACCCCCATAAGTGAACCCTTATTGGATATTGGGCTTTGGTAAGATGGCTGCTCTACTTTTGCTCGATTAACAGCTGAACTAGACCTCCATGGCTTTGGATGGTCTGTATCCCACTCATGTTTTCCAGAGTCAACCCATTTGTCACGCAGACTATCCACTCCCTTATTGTCCCTGCCCCACCGGGTGCTCCATTTGTTCTCACGATGCTGGTCATCACTCGGATCCTTGTTACCCGAATCACTCAATCTTTCAGAAGGTGCACGGTATCTTCCAGATGAGTTGTCATTCCAACGATCCACCTTACGGGTGTCCTCGGGCTCTTTATCGCCCTCACCCCACCTGTCCTTGCGAGCAGATGATTTTGTCTCTCTTTCCTCCTCACGCCACCTGTCACGGTTATCGAGTACGGAAGGACGAAAGACATCCTTCTTCTTCTGAATATCATTAACCGGGTCAAGGTATCCCTGTGACTTCACAGGACCAGGACAATTGGCAACAGCTGGAAAGGCACTTGTGTGCATCTCCTGCAATTATCATATACAAAAGTAGAAATATTTGAAGCTAACAAAACTAACATATTTCAGATTATTATTAGCATAGTTAGAATATGGTCACACACCCCAGACACAGTTCCAGTCTTATTCTCCCTGGGTTTCGGTAGAAGCCACTGCGGTGAAAGCGGAATCGAACTGTCAGACCCTTGCCCATCTATACAATTAAACAGTGAAAGTCTAATCAGATCATCCACATGAAAATTGTAGATGCAGTAATAAAGTGTGAGCTATTTAAGGTAACTAAAGTAGATGTTATAAGTAAGAACGGGAGATAAACAGTCTGATCCCATGTTCCATAATGCCATCCATAGTACTTTACATCAAATGCATATAAACTCTACATATATCACCAGTTTAAGGCTATAAATTTTTGTTACTCTGTATATAATAATTGACGGCATTACTCAAACAACAACATACACATAGATTCCACATGGAATTAATATGAAATTAAACACTTGCAAATGATGCTTTTCGTGAATTTAATAAAAGTTAAGAGCTTTCAAAATGTATTTTGACACATAGCTAACGTCTGTTCTTTTAATAGCAGTATGCAAGTAAAATAAGATGAATAATAACATTTGAATATGAATATATTTAAAATTTAAAACTTTAAAATGCATATAAAATTCTGAGCATCACTAGCTTAAGACTATACTTCTGTTAGATAATAGTTTAAGGCAATACTCAAACAACAACATACGCATAGTTTATCCACAAATATAATATATATATATATATATATATATATATATATATATATATATATATATATATATATATATATATATATATATATATATATAAATGCAATTTAAAACTTACATTTACACATTTTTTTAATTTCAATTAACAGTTTAACCAAAAATAACACTGGAGCAGACATTTTGTACGCAGAATAGCTTTAAAATTACACTCGAGCAGACGTTTTGTAAGTGAAAAATAATAAAAAAAAATTAGAGTATTAGAGTATAAATATATATAAAACCCTAAATGCATTCATAACCGCCTGAATTTCTACAAAAGAGTGAACAGAAGTGAAAAAATTTAAAATAATCGATTGAAAACCTTTAGAGATCTGAGCGTGATGAGGAGAATCAAGGAATTCGGTATTGTTAGCCATTGATGCGATGATGATTACGAGTTTGGAGAAAGCTAGGGTTTATATTTGGAGTGTGTATAAACGAAATGTGTAAGAGCACGAGTGCAGGGGGCTAGCGAACGTGTAGATATAGATAATAGATATAGCTAAAAATGAAGATTGAAGAGCCGTACTTGAATGGCAAATTTGTTTACACGGGTAGTCCTTTCAGCCAAGAGCCAACTACGTTACACTACTATAGTTTAGTACTAACCATCATAATTCTATCATATAGATTCAGTTACAGAGGCGTTTTTGAACGTAGGCAAGATAAAAAATTGCGTAGGACTCAAAAATTTTAAAGGACCCGATATTTTGAATATCTATATATATTTTCCCCAAAATATTCTGTTTAATTAAATAAAGATTTGTCAATTAAAGTCGTAATATTGTAACTTTAAATAGTTAAATACATTGTAAGTAAATAAATCTAAGTATTATCTTTTCATATGTATTAAAAAATTAAACGTGTATAATGACCGACTTTTATTTTCGCCTAGGGCCTTCAAATTGTTGAGACGGCCCT
This sequence comes from Rutidosis leptorrhynchoides, assembly GCF_046630445.1. NCBI lineage: Eukaryota > Viridiplantae > Streptophyta > Magnoliopsida > Asterales > Asteraceae > Rutidosis > Rutidosis leptorrhynchoides. The sequence continues at coordinate 673,152,504 of NC_092334.1, forward strand.
ATTCAGTTAACGTCATTTTCTTTTGAAAAACGACTTTGTTTTATACAAGTTTTCGTTATCTTTTTAAAAGAAAAAAAAGGAAAAAAGGATAGACTCTCATATTATCGTTCCCAAGAAAAGTGTCATGATATTATCAGTCAATTCGTCAGTAGAACAAGGCAAGGACATAAAGACTCTCATTCATCGTCATTCACTCCCCTGCTTACAAAATTGAGATTCACTATTATTTAACTAGTTTTATGAGCCCGTGCGTTGCACGGCAGTTGCACAAATTTATATTCAATAACATTAGTATTGATATTCTATCAAATGTATAATACAATTACTATGAAAAATCCATTTGTTACTACTAATAATATTTGTTTCGAAAGCGTTAGTATCTATTTATTATTTATTATTAATGATAATAATACTAAACGTGAGCTTGTGCATTACACGGCAGCTATATAAATTAGTATTCGATAACGTTGGTATTGATATTTATTAAATGTATAATACAATTACAATGAAAAAACCGTTTATTACAAATAACATTTGTATCGAAAGCATTAGTATTGAAAAATAACGCATGGATTATGAGTTCGTTCCGATCGGTGTAGGGCCGTCAGAGGGTCGGTTTACCCTTTTTTAGATTATGAGCTCGTTTATGTGCATGTTGTCTATTTAAAAACATAAATGTAGTAGCTTCTAATTATTATTATTATTTTTTTGAAAAATCAGTAGCTTCTAATTATTAAAATGTTAAATTTAATGAATAATAATTTAAACCTTGAATTCGTTCATATTATTAATATTAATGGATAAAATATGACTTCTTATTATATTTAAATTATTTCTATACATAATTCAATATAATATTTATTAATTAGGACATGCTCCGATGATTATTTAATGTAGTCATTGTAAGAAGTAGAGGTAATATTCTATACGTAATTATAGTATGATTATGATTTACATTAATAAATTTTTGTAAAAATTCACGAGTCACTATTATGTGTAAATTAAATATTTAAATTATGATTATAATTCTATACATAATTAAATAGAATATTAATTAATGTCCCCGCAGCTTTGGCTCAGTGGACATGTGGTGGTGCCTAACACCCCTGCCGGGCTAGAGGTCTCAGGTTCGAGCCTCGTCACCTACAAAGGATATTATTTGAAAAAATTCCTTGAGGGTGACCTAAAGGGAAGGTTTTACCGACCCGCTCCGGGACTAAAGTCCGGCCCGCCTACCCCGTATGGGATGGTTTAAGGATCGGATCCCCTGAGTGTGGTTCGGGTTTCCTGCCCGAACGCGTGTGTGTGTGCAAATGATGACTAGGCTTCGGTCCGGACTGATGCAACTTGCCGTTCAAAAAAAAAAAATAGAATATTAATGAAATTTCGCACCTTTAATTTAGGAGTTATTTTAGAGAGTTATCTTATCTAATTTAGGAAGTTATTTTAGAGAGTTATTATTATTTAATTCATATTAATTGAGAACATGACACGTATACAAATATATATTTTAGTTTAATTGAAAAATTGACACGCGTGCAAATTTAATTCAGATTAATTGAGAAATTGACACGTAGAATTATTGGCACGCGCTTTATATTAATGTATAGATAGATAGATAGATTCAACAAACTATTAAAAGCCATGTTTATATATATTAAATGAAATTGATATTTACATGATTAAGTGTTTCCAACATGTTAAGAAATCAAACTTGTTAAGACTTGATTAATTGAAATAGGTTTCATATAGACAATTGACCACCCAAGTTGACCGGTGATTCACGAACGTTAAAACTTGTAAAAACTATATGATGACATATATATGATTATATATATAGTTAACATGATATTATGATAAGTAAGTATCTCATTAGGTATTTTAACAAAGAGTTATATACATAAAAATGAGACTAATGAATTTAAGAAACTCGAAAACGTTATATATAACGATTATCGTTATATCAACGTCTTACTAAGTACATATGAATCATATTAAGATATTGATACACTTGGTTAATTATGTTAAATGATAAGTAAATATATCATTAAGTGTATTAACAATGAACTACATATGTAAAAATAAGACTACTAACTTAATGATTTCGAAACGAGACATATATGTAACGATTATCGTTGTAACGACATTTAACTGTATATATATCATACTAAGATATATTATAAATCATAATATCATGATAATGTAACAATTTAACATCTCTTTAGATATAATAAACATTGGGTTAACAACATTAAAATGATCGTTAACTTAAAGGTTTCAAATCAACATTTACATGTAACGACTAACGATGACTTAACGACTCAGTTAAAATGTATATACATGTAGTGTTTTAATATGTATTCATACACTTTTGAAAGACTTCAAGACACTTATCAAAATACTTCTACTTAACAAAAATGCTTACAATTACATCCTCGTTCAGTTTCATCAACAATTCTACTCGTATGCACCCGTATTCGTACTCGTACAATACACAGCTTTTAGACGTATGTACTATTGGTATATACACTCTAATGATCAGCTCTTAGCAGCCCATGTGAGTCACCTAACACATGTGGGAACCATCATTTGTCAACTAGCATTAAATATCTCATAAAATTACAAAAATATTAGTAATCATTCATGACTTATTTACATGAAAATAAAATTACATATCCTTTATATCTAATCCATATACCAACGACCAAAAACACCTACAAACACTTTCATTCTTCAATTTTCTTCATCTAATTGATCTCTCTCAAGTTCCATCTTCAAGTTCTAAGTGTTCTTCATAAATTCCATAAGTATAGTTTCATAAAAATCAAGAATACTTCCAAGTTTGCAAGTCTACTTCCAAGCTTTCTAATCCATTTCAAGTAATCATATAAGATCAAGGAACCTCTGTTATTTACAGTAGGTTATCTTTCTAATTCAAGGTAATATTCATATTCAAACTTTGATTCAATTTCTACAACTATAACAATCTTATTTCGAGTGAAAATCTTACTTGAACTGTTTTCGTGTCATGATTCTGCTTCAAGAACTTTCAAGCCATCCAAGGATCCTTTGAAGCTAGATCCATTTTTTTCATTTCCAGTAGTTTTATCCAGAAAACTTGAGATAGTAATGATGTTCATAACATCATTCGATTCATACATATAAAGCTATCTTATTCGAAGGTTTAAACTTGTAATCACTAGAACATAGTTTAGTTAATTCTAAACTTGTTCGCAAACAAAAGTTAATCCTTCTAAATTGACTTTTAAAATCAACTAAACACATGTTCTATATCTATATGATATGCTAACTTAATGATTTAAAACCTGAAAACACGAAAAACACCGTAAAACCGGATATACGCCGTCGTAGTAACACCGCGGGCTGTTTTGGGTTAGTTAATTAAAAACTATGATAAACTTTGATTTAAAAGTTTTTCTTCTGGGAAAATGATTTTTCTTATGAACATGAAACTATATCCAAAAATTATGGTTAAACTCAAAGTGAAAGTATGTATTCCAAAATGGTCATCAAGATGTCGTTTTTTTGACGGAAATGACTACCTCTTTAATAATTGACATGTAACTTAAATTTCTGACTATAAACCTATACTTTTTCTGTTTAGATTCTTAAATTAGAGTTCAATATGAAACCATAGCAATTTGATTCACTCAAAACGGATTTAAAATGAAGAAGTTATAGGTAAAACAAGATTGGATATTTTTGATCTTTTTAGCTACGGGAAATGTTTAACAAATCTATACAAATCATATCCTAGCTAACTTATATTGTATTATATATGTATTCTAATATATTATGTAATCTTGGGATACCATAGACACGTATGCAAATGTTTTGACATATCATATCGACCCATGTATATATATTATTTGGAACAACCATAGACACTCTATATGCAGTAATGTTGGAGTTAGCTATACAAGGTTGAGGTTGATTCCAAAAATATATATACTTTGAGTTGTGATCTAGCCTGAGACGTGTATACACTGGGTCGTGGATTGATTCAAGATAATATATATCGATTTATTTCTGTACATCTAACTGTGGACAACTAGTTGTAGGTTACTAACGAGGACAGCTGACTTAATACACTCAAATCTTTAAAACATAATAAAAATGGTTGTAATTATATTTTGATCATACTTTGATATATATGTACATATTTGTATAGGTTCGTGAATCGATCCGTGGCCAAGTCTTATTTCCGAGGAAGGAAATATCTGTGAAAGTGAGTTATAGTCCCACTTTTAAAATCTAATATTTTTGGGATGAGAATACATGCAGGTTTTATAAATGATTTACAAAATAGACACAAGTACGTGAAACTACATTCTATGGTTAAAACTACATTCTTATATATGCATCTTGTTAATGTCGATTACCAGGTGTTCACCATATGAATGATTTTTTATCTCTATGTATGGGATGTGTATTGAAATATGAAATCTTGTGATCTATTGCTACGATTTGATATATATAGGTTAAACCTATAACTCACCAACATTTTTGTTGACGTTTAAAACATGTTTATTCTCAGGTGAATACTAAGAGCTTCCGCTGTTGCATACTAAAATAAGGACAAGATTTGGAGTCCAAGTTTGTATGATATTGTGTAAAAACTGCATTCAAGAAACATATGTCGATGTAATATATTTCTATTGTAAACCATTATATAATGGTAGTGTGTAAACAGTATATTTTAGATTATCATTATTTGATAATCTACGTAATATTTTTAAAATCTTTATTGATAAAATAAAGGTTATGGTTATTTTAAAATTGAATGCAGTCTTTGAAAAACGTCTCATATAAAGGTCAAAACCTCGCAACGAAATCAATTAATATGGAACGTTTATAATCAATATGAACGGGACATTTCAGTTGGTATCCGAGCGTTGGTCTTAGAGAACCAGAAAATTTGCATTAGTGTGTCTTATCGAGTTTGTTAGGATGCATTAGTGAGTCTGGACTTCGACCGTGTTTTCTTTAAAAATGATTGCTTAACATTTTTTTTGTTGGAAACTATATATTATTAACATGTAAATATTATGTGATATATTAATCTCTTAATGTATTTGATATTGTGTGATAGATGTCTACCTCTAGTACAAATCCCATTGATTCACCTAATAATAATGAAAAGTCGAATATATTTTGGGAAGATTCACAAATTCCTGAAGAGGAACCGGAAGAAGAAGAACCGGAAGAGGAGGAACCGGAAGAAGATGAACCAGAAGAGGAGGAATCGGAAGAGGAGGAACCAGAAGAAGAGGTTCCAGAGGAAGAAATATTGATACCTATTGTAAATCGATTAAATAAAAGAAAATCCTCAACCAACAGACCAAAGTTAATAATGGTCAATGGTGTTTCCGCCGAGGAAGCAAAATATTGGGAAGATTACCAATTTTCCGATGAATCGGATCTCGATGAGGATTCCGATGATGTTATAGAAATTACCTCGACCCAATTTAATAAAGCGAAAGAAAATAATAAGGTAAAAGGTATAAAAATAGAGAAACCCGATTCCAACCCCGATGAACTTTATATGTATCGACAACATCCGTATTTCCTAAAATGTAACAATGACCCGGGAACCTCTAAACCACCAGGTTTTTCTAAACCATTGTGGAAAATGACGGCTCATATTAGAGGAACACCATATATTCCTAGAAAATTAGGAAAACGAACCAAGTTCGAAGAAGAAGAAACCAGTGATTCAGATTAGAAGGTTGTAATCATGTTGTGTATTATATGTATTGTAGTGTGCTTGTACTTTTATGTTCTATGTAAAAATTGCTTGTATTGTTTGTTAATTATCTTTTACGAATCTAATCTTTGTCTATTTTACAGTATAAAAACAAAATGGACGTTAAGGGTAGATAACCGAATATTTTAGAAGACCTACCAGAGGATATGATTGAGGAAATCTTGTCTAGAGTCGGTCAGAATTCATCAACACATTTAGTTATGGCAAAATTAACTTGTCAAACATTTGAAAGACTTTCCAGAAATGCCTTAGTTTATAAAAGGCTTTCCTTTGATAGGTGGGGTATATCACATTGGGGAGACCGTAAGTTACGCCGTGTTTTCTTTAAAGCATTAAATGCGGGGAACCCAAATGCAATTTTACGCTACGGGTTAAGAACCTATTTTGACTCAACATATCCCAACATAGGATTTCGTGAATTAGAAAGAGCTTCTAACATGCAACATAAAGAAGCATGTTATGCTTATGGGTTAGTGATGTTCGCTTCTTACCAAAGTGAGAAAAAGAACATTGGATTGCAACTTTTAAATAAAACCTTCCCACAAGTGACGGATTCAGTATTTGGGGTGAGAAACAAGGTTTTTAGATTATTACGGGGCTGTTGGACATTACGAAACCCTCGTCCTTTTGACGACATTACAACATGCTGCCTAGCCAATGGTCATAACGGTTATTTTCCACAAGACCAAGGATGTGAAGTCGTCTTAGTAAAACCAGAATGCATGACTTGTTTCTGGACTTATGAATTACGTGTCTTTATTTCCTTTGTTGAACAACTTGCGTATTAACTAGATTTATCTTCAAAACTGTCCTGTATCATAATGTACTATATTTCATGTTATATGTAATATAGCGAAGTTGTAAGTTTGAAGAATATTTGTATGTGATATATTATTATAATCAGTTTTTCATATGGAATTGTAGTAGTTGAATTGTATATTAGCTACTAAGTATGAACTTAATGGGTAGGTAGTACCCGAATTTAAACTTATAAAACGCTAATATGAAGAAAAAGCTTTTATAAATGAGTTCATATTATGCTACGAGATACTATTGACTACTCTTAATATTCTGTATGATTAAATTGTTTCATTTGACTATTTTGAAGGAAATGGCACCGACTACTCGACACACCTTGAATATGAGCGAAGAGAAATTTCGTGCCTTTCTTGCTTCAAACATAGCCGCAGTACAGGCCGCGCTACATACCAACAATAACTCTGAATCTAGCAATGCAGCTAAAGGCGCAAGAAATCGTGTAGGATGCTCCTACAAAGAATTCACTGCCTGCAAACCTTTGGAATTTGATGGAACTGAAGGACCAATTGGATTGAAACGGTGGACCGAGAAAGTCGAATCGGTGTTTGCCATAAGTAAGTGTACTGAAGGAGACAAAGTGAAGTACGCTACGCATACCTTCACAGGTATTGCGTTAACATGGTGGAATACCTATCTAGAGCAATTGGGACAAGATGCTGCTTACACGCTACCGTGGTCAGCATTCAAGCACTTGATGAACGAGAAGTACCGTCCCATAACCGAGGTCAATAAGCTCAAGTCAGAACTTAGAGGGTTACGAACACAGGGATTCGATATTACTTCGTACGAAATACGATTCACAAAATTGTGCCTATTGTGTCCGAGATCGTTCGAAGATGAGGAAGAGAAGATCGACGCATTTGTGAAAGGGTTACCGGAGAGAATCCAAGAAGATATAAGTTCACACAAGCTTGCCTCCATACAAAAGGCATGTAGAATGGCTCACAAACTAGTGAACCAGATTGAGGAAAGAATTAAAGAACAGGCGGCCGAAGAGGCCAACGTGAAGTTAGTCAAAAGAAAGTGGAAGGAAAACGGTGATAAGAGTCACCAAAACAACAACAACTATCCCAACAATCACAACATCAATCGCAACTACAACAAACGGCCCAACAACAACAACTACAACAATCATCCCAATAACAATAACAACCGCAACAACAACAACAACAATCAGAAGCAGCTATGCCAAAGGTGTGAAAAGTATCACTCGGGGTTCTGCACCAAATTTTTCAACAAGTGTAAAAGAAATGGTCATAGCGCGGCGAAGTGTGAGGTCTACGGACCAGGGGTTAACAGAACGAAAGGAACAAATGGTGTCGGAACGAGTAATGGCGGAGCAAGTAGTGTCGGAGCAAGTTATGCCAATGTAGTTTGTTATAAATGTGGAAAACCAGGCTACATTATTAGAAATTGCCCGAACCAGGAGAACACGAATGGACAAGGCCGCGGAAGAGTTTTCAATATTAATGCGGCAGAGGCACAGGAAGACCCGGAGCTTGTTACGGGTAAATCTGCTTACGTTTTATTTGATTCGGGTGCGGATAGAAGCTATATGAGTACAGATTTTTGTGCTAAATTAAGTTGTCCATTGACGCCGTTAGATAGTAAATTTTTACTCGAATTAGCAAACGGTAAATTAATTTCAGCAGATAATATATGTCGGGAGAGAGAAATTAAACTGGGGGATGAAACGTTTAAAATTGATTTAATACCAGTCGAGTTAGGAAGTTTGGATGTAATAATTGGCATGGACTGGTTGAAAAAGGTGAGAGCAGAGGTCGTTTGTTGCAAAAATGCGATTCGCATTATGCGTGAAAAAGGAAAACCTTTAATGGTGTACGGAGAAAAGAACAACGCGAAATTAAATCTTATTAGTAGTTTGAAGGCGCAAAAACTAATAAGAAAAGGTTGCTATGCTGTTCTAGCACACGTCGAAAAAGTACAAACTGGAGAAAAGAGCATCAATGATGTTCCCGTCGCAAAAGAATTTCCCGATGTATTTCTGAAAGAATTACCGGGACTACCTCCACATCGATCTATTGAATTTCAAATAGATCTTGTACCAGGAGCTGCACCAATAGCTCGTGCTCCTTACAGACTCGCACCCAGCGAGATGAAAGAACTGCAAAGCCAACTGCAAGAACTATTAGAACGTGGTTTCATTCGACCAAGCACATCACCATGGGGAGCTCCTGTTTTGTTTGTCAAGAAGAAGGATGGTACATTTAGGTTGTGTATTGACTACAGAGAGTTGAATAAACTTACCATCAAAAACCGTTATCCACTGCCGAGAATTGACGACTTATTTGATCAACTACAAGGCTCGTCGGTTTATTCGAAAATCGATTTACGTTCTGGATATCATCAAATGTGAGTAAAGGAGGATGATATTCAAAAAACTGCTTTTATGACGCGTTATGGTCATTACGAGTTTATGGTTATGCCGTTTGGATTGACTAACGCACCAGCTGTGTTCATGGACCTTATGAACCGAGTGTGTGGGCCATATCTTGACAAGTTTTTCATTGTTTTCATCGATGACATACTTATTTACTCAAAGAATGATCAAAAGCACGAAGAACATTTGAGAAAAGTGCTAGAAGTATTGAGGAAAGAAAAACTGTACGCTAAGTTTTCAAAGTGTGCATTTTGGTTAGAAGAAGTTTAATTCCTGGTCACATAGTGAACAAAGAAGGTATCCATGTGGACCCGGCAAAGATCAAAACCGTTGAAAAGTGGGAAACCCCAAAAACTCCGAAGCATATACGTCAATTTTTAGGATTGGCTGATTACTACAGAAGATTCATCCAAGATTTCTCCAAAATAGCAAAACCCTTGACTGCATTAACGCATAAAGGGAAGAAATTTGAATAGAAGTATGAACAAGATAAGGCATTTCAGTTATTGAAGAAAAAGCTAACTACGGCACCTATATTGTCATTGCCTGAAGGGAATGATGATTTTGTGATTTATTGTGACTCATCAAAGCAAAGTCTCGGTTGTGTATTAATGCAACGAATGAAGATGATTGCTTATGCGTCTAGATAATTGAAGATTCACGAGCAAAATTATACAACTCACGATTTGGAATTGGGTGCTGTTGTTTTTGCATTAAAGACTTGGAGGCATTACTTATATGGGGTCAAAAGTATTATATATACCGACCACAAAAGTCTTCAACACATATTTAATCAGAAACAACTGAATATGAGATAGCGTAGGTGGATTGAATTGTTGAATGATTACGACTTTGAGATTCGTTATCACCCGGGGAAGGCAAATGTGGTAGCCGACGCCTTGAGCAGAAAGGACAGAGAACCCATTCGAGTAAAAGCTATGAATATAATGATTCACACTAACCTTACTACTCAAATAAAGGAGTGATAATGCTAAAAACGAACATATATTTCATAGCATTATTCCTCAAGAAAGACAAGCTTTTAGTTGCAATTGTTCTATTTAAAAGTGATATTCGTTTAAATAATAAAAGGTGAAGACAAAAAACAGATTCGACGAATTGAAGACGCAAACGACCAAAAAGCTCAAAAGTACAAAATACAATCAAAGAAGTTCCAATTATTGATAAGAAACGTCTCAAAATTACAAGAGTACAAGATTCAAAACGCAAAGTACAAAATATAAAATTGTATGCAAGGACGTTCGAAAATCCGGAACTGGGACCAGAGTCAGCTCTCAACGCTCGACGCAACGGACTAAAAATTACAAGTCAACTATGCACATGAATATAATATAATATATAAATAATTCTTAAAAATTATATATATATTATACTAATATTTAAAACCGTCGGCAGACTAAGATCCAATTTGGAGTGAGCTGTATTTTCAAACTCCGCGACTCGCGGAGTTTGAAGGCAAAAAATGCCGCGAGTCGCGGAGTATCCCTGAACTCAAATCCCTATAAAGCCAACCGAATTCTGATCATTTTTCACACTCATATATCCATCCTCTCTATATCTATATGTAAATATTTATATTTATATTTTAATTTTAATTTTAATTTTAATTTTAATCCTAATAATAAAGGTATATTAGCAAATGTTGTAAGGGTGTAAGTCGAAATTCTGTTCGTGTAACGCTACGCTATTTTTAATCATTGTAAGTTATGTTCAACCTTTTTATATTAATGTCTCGTAGCTAAGTTATTATTATGCTTATTTAATCCGAAGTAATCATGATGTTGAGCTAATTACTAAAATTGGGTAATTGGGCTTTGTACCATAATTGGGGTTTGGACAAAAGAACGACACTTGTGGAAATTGGACTATGGGCTATTAATGGGCTTTATATTTGTTTAACTAAATGATAGTTTGTTAATGTTAATATAAAGATTTACAATTGGGCGTCCCTATAAATTACCATATACACTCGATCGGACACGATGGGCGGGGTATTTATATGTACCAATAATCGTTCATTTAACCGGACATGGGAATGGATTAATAGCCACTAGAATAATTAAAACAGGGGTGAAATTATGTACAAGGACACTTGGTATAATTGATAACAAAATATTAAAACCTTGGGTTACACTCAGTCGACATCCTGGTGTAATTATTAAACAAAGTATTAAAATCTTGTTACAGTTTAAGTCCCCAATTAGTTGGAATATTTAACTTCGGGTATAAGGATAATTTGACGAGGACACTCGCACTTTATATTTATGACTGATGGACTGTTATGGACAAAAACCAGACGGACATATTAAATAATCCAGGACAAAGGACAATTAACCCATGGGCATAAAACTAAAATCAACACGTCAAACATCATGATTACGGAAGTTTAAATAAGCATAATTCTTTTATTTCATATTTAATTTCCTTTATTTTATATTTAATTGCACTGCTAATTATCACATTTTTACTGTTATTGTATTTAATTGCACTTTTAATTATCGTACTTTTTAATTATCGCAAGTTTATTTTATCGCACTTTTATTATTCGCAATTTCATTATCGTTATTTACTTTACGCTTTAATTTAAGTCTTGTATTTATTTTTAATATTTTACATTTGGTTTTAACTGCGACTGAAGTTTTAAAATCGACAAACCGGTCATTAAACGGTAAAACCCCACCTTATAATAATAATATTACTTATATATATATTTGTATTTTTATAAAAGTAAACAAATATAGCGTTAAGCTTTGTTTAAAGATTTTCCCTGTGGAACGAACCGGACTTACTAAAAACTACACTACTGTACGATTAGGTACACTGCCTATAAGTGTTGTAGCAAGGTTTAAGTATATCCATTCTCTAAATAAATAAATATCTTGTGTAAAATTGTATCGTATTTAATAGTATTTCCTGCTAAAATTTAATAGCTATTTTATATACACCTCTCGCATAACTATCAAGTATTTTTGGCGCCGCTGCCGGGGAATCGCTTAAAAGCCGGAAGCGCAACGCTAATATAAAAAAAAAATATTTAGTTTACTTTTATTAAAATTCGTTTTTATAAAAATACGTTTTAAATATTCGAAAATATTAAAAGAAAAAAAAAATATAAATATTTTTAGGAGTTTGATAAATATTTAAGTTTTATAAAGTTTCTTTAGTTTGTAAAAATATAAGTTTTATTTTATTTATTTTATAAATATATTTTATAAATATAAAACCGAAAAAAAAATATATATATATAAATCTAGCTTTAAGATTTTTATTTATAAAATTATAAAGTAGTTCTATTTTTATTCTGGTTTTTAAAATATAAGTTTTTATTATATAAAAATTTTAGATTATAAAACAAAAACAAAAAAAAAACGCGTCAAATTTAAAACTGTACCAGAGTTGAATTTTGTAACCCCGCGACTCGCGGGGTTTGCTGCTTGGAATACCGCAACTCGCGGAGCTACCCTGACACCGACAGAACCCTAATTTAGCATTTATTATGGGTAATTATTAATTATTATTATTATTAACCCTAATTAATTATTATATTATAATTAGTTTTACTTTTTATTTAATTTATATTTTAGTTAAATTAGTTTAATTAAATTGTAAAATTAATAGTTTTAATAAATAAATAATATAAAAATAATATTTTTATAAAAATTGTATTTTTTACAACTTTTTGTATATTTTTATATTTTGTCCCTTTTTAATTGTTTTAGCGTAATATTTGTATTTTTCGCTCATATTTAGTTTTAAACTTAGTTTTTTGCCATAGTTATTTTTACTTTAAGATTTTTAGGCTTTGCCGTAGAATTCCTTAAGTGCTTTTTCTTTAGACTAAGATTTAGGTACTTTAGAATTTTGCGACGCCTTTTTAAGTTATTTCCATTTGGGATATAGTTTTTCCTGTAAGCTTTAGTATTTTTAGACGACTTTTACCTATGTATCAATTATCATTCCAATTAGTAATCTCAATTTGCGATTATAATTTTAAGTTAGTTGTAGTAATAAGGTTAGGTTAGTCAAGTGTTTTTAAGTTTTATAAGTTTCTTTTATTTTTCTGTCACCTTTTATTTTTCAACCATATTTCTTTTTCGACCTTTTTCCGACGCGCTCTTTTTCTTTCTTATTTCTCGCTATTCTAGTTTTAGGACATAGATTTTTATTCTACTTCTTATCTAAATTTCTTAAAATTACGAAAATTTATTTTAAGTGGTTAAATTGATAGACATCAAAATTTTCTGGTTCGTAGTAATAGTTAGATTTGTACGTGGACCGGGTTATTGGAGCCAAACAGTCCTCAATTATATTGAGACCAAACGAATCCTGCCCCTCTGCTGCATCTTTTGGCTATTCGAAACGTGGGCAAGATCAGAAAAGTCTATTGATTGGATAACTTATTATAATTTTTCTTTCCTTTTAAAAACTAATAGGATATTCAGTGAATGCACCGAGCAAGACGTTCACCACCTTTTGTACGTTCACCACCTGTAACTAGATCAAGACATTTAGCAAATATTACTGCCGTTGATTTTTCTTTAGAATCGTCATCCAGTCGACCAAGTACTCCAGTTCAAATTTCCGATAATCCATTTTTTGAACCCGACCTCACAATTGAGAATCCGGAGAATATTCAGGAACGATTCGTAGATCCTGAACCACTAAACTTTCCTCCGGAACCACCAATCATTCAAACAGAGATTGTTGAGGAACGAACCATTAAATCAGAATCCTCTAGTGATTCCGATTCAACAAATTCAATTATGGAGAATCTGGAACCTTTAAGTATGGAAGACCGAATGAGAGCTAAACGCACTGGCCAAGGTCACGCAATTACTCATCCAGACATTAATGCGCCAGATTATGAAATCAAAGGACAAATTCTACACATGGTGACTAATCAATGCCAATTTAGTGGTGCGCCGAAGGAAGATCCAAATGAACATCTACGTACCTTTAATAGGATCTGCACACTATTTAAAATCCGAGAAGTAGAGGATGAACAGATATATCTCATGTTATTTCCCTGGACTTTAAAGGGAGAAGCCAAAGATTGGTTGGAATCGTTACCTGAAGGGGCGATTGATACATGGGATGTTTTAGTTGAAAAATTTCTTAAACAATTCTTTCCTGCATCTAAAGCCGTAAGGCTTCAAGCAGAAATTGTTACGTTCACACAGAAACCAAATGAAACTCTATATGAGGCGTGGACAAGATTTGGAAAGTTGTTGAGAGGATGTCCGCAACATGGTTTAGACACCTGTCGAATAGTACAAATATTCTACCAAGGATGCGACATCACTACAAGGAAAGACATAGATATAGCAGCTGGTGGTTCTATTATGAAGAAAACCGAAACTGATGCTTACAAAATTATTGATAACACTGCTTCCCACTCACATGAGTGGCACCAAGAAAAAGATATCGTTAGATCATCTAAAGCAGCTAGAGCCGATTCTAGCCATGACTTAGATTCCATTTCCGCAAAGATAGATGCTGTCGAGAGACGAATGGAAAAGATGACTAAAGATATTCACTCAATACGAATTAGTTGTGAGCAGTGTGGAGGACCACATTTGACAAAAGATTGTCTCAGTATTGAATTAACAATGGAACAAAGAGAGAATATTTCATACATAAACCAAAGACCTGGAAATAATTATCAGAATAATTATTAACCGTTAAGATCAATTTACAATCAAAACCAGAACTATAACCGAAATATTCCATACAACAACCAGCAAGGTCCTAGCAATCAACAAGTATCCAATAATAATTACAATCAGCAAAGACCTAATTTTCAAAACAAACCACCACAACAAACCGATGATAAAAAGCCGAATTTAGAAGATATGATGACGAAGCTAGTTGAAACTCAAACGCAGTTTTTCACATCTCAGAAACAAACTAATGAACAAAATGCTCAAGCATTTAGAAATCAACAAGCTTCTATTCAAAATCTGGAACAAGAAGTAAGTAACCTAGTAAGGTTAATAGGTGAAAGAAAACCAGGAAGTCTACCTAGTGATACAAATGCTAACCCCCGGAATGAAACAGCTAAAGCCATTACCACAAGAAGTGGTACAATACTTAAACCACCTGAAATACCTGTAACTTCTGATGAAGCTATTCCTACTCCACAAGAACCCCAACCTAATCAAGATAAGGAAAAAGAACCGGTAGTTGAAAAGGTTAATGAAGATAACACAGTTAAGGCTAAACCTTATGTTAAACCATACCAACCACCACTTCCTTACCCGAGTAAAATGAAGAAAGAGAAACTTGAAGCCGAGCAATCCAAATTCTTGGATATGTTTAAACAGATAAATGTAAATCTTCCTTTCATTGATGTGATTTCAGGAATGCCTAGATATGCTAAATTCTTGAAAGATCTAATCTCAAATAGAAAGAAAATGGAAGAACTCTCGGCTGTAACCATGAATGCTAATTGTTCAGCAGTGCTGTTGAATAAGATACCAGAAAAATTATCTGATCCAGGAAGTTTCACAATTCCATGTTTTCTGGGTAGTCTTAGTTCAATAGAAGCATTGGCAGACTTAGGTGCTAGTATAAATCTAATGCCGTATTCACTATACGCTAAACTAGGCCTTGGAGAATTGAAACCAACCAGAATAAGCATACAACTAGCCGATAGATCAATAAAATATCCTAGAGGGATAATGGAGAACATGCTAGTTAAAGTTGGTACTTTAGTATTTCCAGTAGATTTTGTTGTTCTGGACATGGAAGAAGATTCTCAAGTTCCTCTCATATTATGAAGACCATTCTTAAACACGGCTAAAGCAATGATAGACGTGTTCGGTAAGAAATTGACCCTAAGTATAGAGGATGAGAGTGTTACCTTTTCAGTTGATAGAGCAATGCAACAACCACAATCTGCAGATGATACATGTTATTTTATTCAAACTATAGATGCACATGCAGAATTATTAGAAGAATTTCCAGAATTACAAGGAACAGGAGAATGTTCTTTAGGAGAAGGTAATGAACCAATTGATGAAGCTGAAATGTTAGCTACACTTATAGCTAATGGATATGAACCAACAACAGAAGAAATTCAAATGCTAAAAGAAGAAGACAGATATCGATATAAATCATCGATAGAAGAACCACCAAAATTAGAGTTAAAGCCACTTCCAAACCATTTGGAATACGCTTATTTACACGGTGAATCTGAATTACCTGTAATAATATCGTCTTCTCTTACTGAAAATGAGAAATCACAACTCATTTCTATGTTGAAAGCTCATAAACCAGCCATTGCATGGAAGATTCATGATATTAAAGGAATAAGTCCTTCGTATTGCACACATAAAATCCTTACGGAAGAAGATCATAAAACGTATGTGCAACGCCAACGAAGACTAAATCCTAATATGCAAGATGTAGTTAAGAAAGAGATTATTAAACTGCTAGATGCAGGTCTAATTTATCCAATCTCTGATAGTCCATGGGTAAGCCCAGTTCAATGCGTGCCTAAGAAGGGTGGCATGACTGTCATTACAAATGATAAAAATGAGCTTATTCCTACTAGGACTGTAACAGGATGGCGTGTGTGTATTGATTATAGAAAATTAAATGACGCCACCAGAAAAGATCACTTTCCCTTACCTTTCATTGATCAAATGTTGGAAAGATTAGCCGGAAATAGTTACTATTGTTTTCTAGATGGATTTTTCGGATATTTTCAAATTCCAATAGCACCCGAAGATCAAGAGAAAACCACATTCACGTGCCCTTATGGTACTTTTGCTTACAAACGCATGCCATTTAGACTTTGCAACGCCCCTGCAACCTTTCAAAGGTGTATGATGGCGATTTTTCATGACATGATAGAAGAATGCATGGAAGTTTTCATGGATGACTTTTCAGTCTTCGGTGATACATTTGAATTATGTCTAGCTAATCTGGAACGAATGCTTATTAGATGCGAACAATCAAATCTAGTACTTAATTGGGAGAAATGCCATTTCATGGTTAAAGAAGGCATCGTTCTTGGTCATAAAATTTCAAAAGAAGGAATTGAAGTGGATAGAGCTAAAGTAGATGTAATTGCTAAACTTCCACATCCCACCAATGTTAGAGGAGTTAGGAGTTTTCTAGGGCATGCCGGTTTTTACCGACGTTTCATAAAAGATTTTTCTAAAATTGCCACTCCTATGAATAAACTCCTAGAAAAGGATGCTCCATTCATCTTTTCAGATGAATGTATCAAATCTTTTAATATTCTTAAAGAGAAACTCACTAATGCGCCGATCATGATAACATCAAATTGGAATCTACCATTTGAACTAATGTGCGATGCAAGTAATTTTGCAATGGGAGCCGTTTTAGGACAAAGGATTGAAAAACGATTTCAACCTATATATTATGCTAGTAAGATGTTACAAGGAGTACAAACGAACTATACAACTACTGAAAAAAAACTCCTTGCTATTGTCTTTGCTTTTGACAAATTTCGATCATATCTCGTTCTAGCAAAAACGGTGGTCTATACCGACCATTCTGCTCTTAGATACATATTTTCGAAACAAGATGCTAAACCAAGATTAATCCGTTGGATCTTACTCTTACAAGAGTTTGATATTGAAATCCGAGATAAAAGAGGAGCAGAAAATCTCGCCGCTGATCATCTTTCTCGTCTTGAAAATCCCGAATTAGAAGTTCTAAATGAATCGGCCATACAAGACAACTTTCCTGATGAATATCTATTGAAGATAGATTATAAAGAAATTCCATGGTTTGCAGACTATGCAAACTACTTAGTTTGTGGATTCCTTGAAAAAGGATTATCGTACCAAAGACGAAAGAAATTCTTCAGTGATATAAAACACTATTTTTGGGAAGATCCACATCTGTTTAAAAGTTGTCCCGATGGAATAATACGCCGATGGGTATTTGGAGATGAAGCTAGTAAAATTTTAAACCATTGTCACACAGGACCAACATGAGGGCATTATGGGCCTCAACTAACAGCAAGAAAAGTTTATGATGCTGGATTCTATTGGCCTACAATTTACAAAGACTCACACCTTCTTTGCAAATCCTGTGATGCTTGTCAAAGGGCCGAAAAAATAAGTCAACGTGATGAAATGCCACAAAATGTCATACAAGTATGTGAAGTATTTGACATTTGGGGTATTGACTTTATGGGTCCATTTCCAAAATCTCATAATAATCTATATATACTCGTAGCCATTGATTATGTATCTAAATGGGCGGAAGCACAAGCTCTCCCAACTAACGATGCACGAGTTGTAGTCAACTTTTTAAAACGTCTTTTTGCAAGGTTTGGAACACCGAAAGCTTTAATAAGTGATCGGGGTACTCATTTCTGTAATAATCAACTTGAGAAAGTTCTTAAAAGATATGGAGTAACTCATAAAATCTCCACCGCATATCATCCACAAACAAGTGGACAAGTTGAAAATACCAACCGAGCTTTAAAACGTATTCTAGAGAAAACCGTAGGATCAAATCCGAAGGAATGGTCCATTAAATTGGAGGTTGCACTCTGGGCTTTTAGAACAGCCTACAAAACTCCAATTGGAACCACACCTTTTAGACTTGTTTATGGAAAAGCATGTCATCTTCCAGTAGAAATTGAACACAAAGCATTTTGGGCTTTGAAGACATGTAATCTTGATTTACATGAAGCCGGACGTCTACGATTAAGTCAACTAAACGAATTAGAAGAATTAAGACATGAAGCATACGAAAATTCGTTAATCTATAAGGAAAGAACGAAGAAATGGCATGATAAAAGAATCAGAAGTTCAAAAGAATTTAAAGAAGGAGACAGAGTTCTTCTTTTCAATTCACGATTTAAGCTATTTCCTGGAAAATTGAAATCAAGATGGTCTGGACCATTCATAGTCAAAAGAGTTTTCCCATACGGAACGATAGAATTAATAAATTCAAATGGGATTGAATTTAAAGTTAATGGTCACAGAGTTAAACACTACATAGATAGTCCGATGGAAGTCGACAACGAAGTTAATCACAATTTCGACACCACAGCTAACTAAGTATGGGGAGAATCAAGTCTTTAAAGGATAATATGTATTTCTGTTAGAGTTAGATTGTCTGTTTTCGTGTAGTTCTCAAAAATGGAACCCGAATGGTCTTTCCCTAGCAGACCCTAAAGAACTAGTCTTCTCCCCCCATTCTGAATTTTTATTTTTTTTAGGAAATGAAGACTGCCTGTGAACTAAACCATGGTCTAATGCTACACACTTTGATCACTAAACGTAATAATGACACACTTCCGAGTGAAATAGTATCAGTAATCAGAGAAAGATTGGACGGAGTTAGAAAAGAATCCAGATGCGAAGATAATAAGTTACAATTTGGTAAAGGAAAATCAAAATCTGCAGCGAAAAGAAGAGCACGACACCTAGAAAGATGTCACAAATGCGGAAAATGGTCACATGGAGGTAAATGTTCAAATAATCAAACCTATTCAAATACCGAATTTGTTACTTTATGCAGAGACGGACCGTTCATATGTTTAGAAGAAAAGACACAGAATGCTCGAGGTTACGCCTATGTAGCCAGGGAAAACCAATTAAACCGACTATCTTATGAATGGGATAGATCATATAACTAAGAAATCTATTTCACAGGTAAGTTTGTACAGTTTTTATTTTTTATTTTTAACCTTTTGATAATAAACGCTAATTTGTTCGCTATAAAGTATTACATTAGTATTGAATAAAATTAGGTTTGACGACCGAAATTATTGATATCATTCAAAAATTTATTACATCACTGCGAAATTTAACGTTTATTCTTAAGGTATAAATATCTTTAATCAATCATCCCAAAATATTTTTAAAAAATTCGTCATGAGTTAAATTAGGTCATGGAATCGAAATTACTTTACCGAAAAGAGGGGCGCATATTTTTGATAATATTTGATTGATTAAAGTGGGATAAAAAGCCAAAAAGATTTTTAATTTTATTTTTACCATGTTTTTAAAATTAATATTTAAATCTTAAATTAATATTGTAAACTTTGTAAAAACAATATTTTTAAAATTGTAAATATTTGAAAAATTAATATAAGTTTGGTATGAATTTATAATATAAATTTTTAAATTAAGTTTGGTGTGAATTTTTAATTTTTAAAATATGAATTTTTAATTTTATGCATTTCAAATTTTAAGTTTGGTGTGAATTTTTAATATTAATTTTGAATTTTATATTTAAATTGTGTGAATTTAAAAACAAAAATTTACTTTATCTCATTAAGTTAAAAATATGATTTTTAAACTTCGTCGTAAGTTGAAGACTAGGTCCTTGAACCGAAATTGCTTTACCCAAGGGAGGGACGAGAACTTTTATTATCATTATTTTTAATCTTATTTAATTAAAGTATGCCAAAAACATTAAAAAACCAAAAATCTTAGCTTTTAAAACAATCGCTACAAAAAGACAAATTTTAAAATTTTGTCGAAGGACGGACTAGGACATCGATCCGAAACGACCTCGTCCTAAATAACAAGGGAAACAAAATTTTAAAATTAATTACTTAATTGTTTTAATTAGTATAAGATATAAATAAAAAAAAAATTAACAAACTCCGCGAGTCGCGGAGTTTGAAGGGTAATATACCGCGACTCGCGGAGGGACCAAAAATCAGAAAAAAATAAAAACGCAGAACTGATCAGTTGCACACCACAAACACACCAAATACTGCGAAATACTGCCGAAAAAACCCGCAAAAACACCCCCAAAATCATAATTTTTAACCGTTAATCATCAAATCTTTTACTAAAATCATGTTGAGAAGGATGCTATCAAGGAATTACTCAAGAAAAACGGTAAATTTCAACACCTAAACACCATTTAATCCGAAAATTAGTGTTCTTGAGCAATTTTTTCCCTAATTTGATTTTGATGCTTTTTAGTGTAATTATGCTTAAATTGCTTATGTATTATGCTTGTATAACCTAGATTGATGCTATTTAACATGATTAGAAGCCTTAAACTTCAAATTTTGAGTAATCTAGGGTTTGTGTTCTTGAGCAAATTTGGGGCTTTTTGATATAAACAGGTTATGGCCGATTTTTGTCATGAATTGTTGCTAAATTAAGTAGTGTAACATATTTAGGTAGTTAAATGATCCAAACTTTGAGCCTAAACATGATTTTGAGAATTAAAGTGGACTTTTTCAAGTCTAAAAATTTATGAACTTAATTTTTGAGAGATAATGCCATTTGAAACTTGTTAAATTGCTAGTAATGATTATTTTGACATGTTATTTGAGTAAAATACTTATGAACTTGGCGAACATTTTCGTATATGCTTATTTGAAAAAGTGTAGATTTGATGAAAATATGAAAATGAGCTTAAGTTTGATATAAATTGATCATGTCATTGTAATTATTTTGATTGATGATTTTGCTGACACTAATGCATATTTGGATGCACAAAAATTGTGTTTGATGTGTTTTGCAGACTGAAAGGGGTGAATCTTCATCCCAAGCTCGCAATGCTCCTGCTGAGAATGCGGAACAACAGGAGGTGGATAACTTCTACAAACAAGATATACCTCATCCAGTCATGACATTTTCTGATATGCACTTGGAAGATTTGCACCCGAACCTGAGATTTGACAGACTTTGGATAGATTATCCAAAATACCAAAGGGGTTTCCATACTCTTCATTCTAAAGTTGTTGAGGTACATAGGGTCATAGAATGGGGACCATTAGAAGCTGTAGAATTGGCCGGACCAATTAGGGAATTACTTGCACAGAGGTATGGTAATTCTACTTTTAACGACTGGGTACGTTTATTCACCATGTGTAGACCTGTATATAAAGTATGGTGTGAAGAATTGTTGTGTAGTATAGAATTAAATGATCGGGTAGCTAGTTTAACCGATCGATCTTTTATTAGATTTTTGTTAGGAGGTTCGATGCGCCACATGTCTTTACTAGACATGGCTCAGGCTTTACGTATATATACGCCTGAGGAGTTAGCATCTGCCGATTGTAGAGGGTTGATACTAAATGGTAGAAAGATAGATGAAAATTTTGATACACATGGTGTATGGAGTCAAATGACAAGCCATCACCGATTCAAAGGGGGAAATTACTCTTATTTGGATATAGATAGAGCTGAATTAAGAGTGATTCATAGGTTTTTAGCTAATTCGATTACACAAAGAGGTAAGAACAAGGAAAAGGTAAATGAACAGGATTTGTTTTACCATATGTGTATTCGAGACCCACAAAGCGCTGTAAGTATACCTTATTGTGTGGGTTATTATTTATCAGCTATGGTTAGGGGGATGAGACCGCATAGCATAATAGGAGGTGGTATATTTATTACTTTGATTGCTGAATATCTCGGTGTGGATATAAGTCGGGGGGGATTATTAGTCGAAGAACCAGAACCCCGCGATACAATAGGTTTAAATGTATATCATGGTGCGAAAGTTTTGAAGAGGTGAAATAACGCCGCAGTACGATACCATGGTAGACATCCACAGGTTGAGAGAAACCAACAGCAAGGTAATGTAGGAGGGGGAAATGAAATGCAAGAAATGCAAAGGTTTATAGCTTCACAGGAGTACGAAAATGCTAGACAGAGAGCATTTGAAGATTGGCAAGTTCATCAAAACCAAATCATAGCTCATTGCCAACATATAGGTAGAAACTATATTCCTACTCCAAAACCCATATTCCCTCCCTGGTCTATAGAGATACAACCACCGTATCCTACGTATAACCCAGCCGAAGCATTCTATAGCACCTATGGTTATGCATGGAACCCCTATTGGTATCAGTATCATCCCTAGTCTACTTAGTTTTATTTATTTTGTAATTTGTAATGTTGATACGTTTAATACTTATGTTAATATTGTAATAGTTTTTATAATTTTCTAACTTTTATTCTTAGATTTTAATAATTTTTGAATGTGGGGTAATATACCAAACTTCAAAAATATGTATATATGTTTGCAGTTTATCTTATGTACACAACAGGGTAAAACAACGCATTTTCAAAGACTGGCATTAAGTTCAGCAAAAGCAACTAATTTTGACGACAAGATGAAAAATATATGTGAAATAACAACAAGACGGAATGAACAAATGATGTGCACCATTTATCATTCAGCAAACAAACGCCAATATATTTGGAAACTTTGGTAAAAATTTAATCATTTTCACACAAATCAGCCTCAATAATTTAAATTGTTACTGATTTCTTACAAATGAGGGCATTGTAAGATCTTAAGTGTGGGAAGGGGTTAAATTCTTTCGGATTTTATAATTTTTATCTTAAACACTTGGTTACCATTAAAATACTAGTAAAGCAGTAGTTGTATTAGAATCTAGTGCTCTCTGATAATAAAGAACAGCCCTAGTCTTATATACTGACTACCCAATTCTAGTAAAATTTTTCAAAATTTTCAATTAAATGAACTCAAAATCATGTTTATACATATTTATGAACGATAAAACTAGGTTTTAACACCGAAATTATTGTTACCTCAGAAAGGACATAAATTGAGAAACAAACCAAAATGTTAAAATTCATTTAAAATGGAATAGAGGACAATAAAAAGGAAAATAAAAGCCAAGTGTGGGAAAATTCTCCAAGTTATTCAAAACATATATCACATATTTTTGTACAAATAACTGAAAATACTTTTGCTTTGGACTAAACTAAAAAGTTTTACCTGATTTACTGTAAGAGAGATGGATCTACACGATGAATCAATTCCATCATTAAAAGGAAGTAAAGTCTTCCGAAAAAGAAACGCGCTTCTTGATTTAAGTCAGGAAGTTGTCGTCCAGACCAGCTGTAGGTTAACGAAAAATCTAGAAAAGTCATCACTAAAATCAGCAGGAAATCCACGGACCTCAGCATTAAACAGGGTCGCCAAGTGGTAAGATTTATCCTAACCATGAGAAGGATTTATCTCGTACAATGGGGGGGCACCATGAAAATTAGCTTGATAAGACTAATGAATCAGATCCCCAGAAAGGATAATCTCCTTAAAGATTAAAAATCAGCTTTTAAAGCCTGATATTACTCAATCCTAGAGATTGACCTTAAAGATTGAGAATTCAAACTCATGGAATTCTATGATATCTAAACTCGAGCTTGAACGAGAAAATATTTTGATCAAAAATAAAACCGATTTGTTTTCTAAAAACCCTATTTTCAATGCGTTCATTACCATTGAACGTAAAATCCTAGGAATTCACCTGGAATTCATTAGGTCACCTGAACCAAATCGGGTGTCAACCGTAAGAATGGTGGTTGCATAGCATGGTTAAAGACAGGACCTTGTGCCAGACCGAAAAATTATAAGGATGAGCTTTACTATTGCTCCTACCAAGGATAGTAATTGCGTCTGACACGTTATAGACCATAATTAAAAGCATGTCAGGGGACATTGCCTTAACAGTTGCTTGTTCAACGCTTTCCTTTACAACCGGACGGTAGTTTACCGAAAGATAATATACGGGACAAGTAAACTGGACGTGTTGCTTTCCAAATACAAGGTTAGCAAATGGGTGACACAAAACCATAAGTTTTGAGCTAAAATTTTCAAATCTGAAACCCACCAAACCCACAAAAATATTTTGCAAACACCGGTGAAGGGTTATTCCGGAAAACTTATCTAGGGTAAAAACTAGATTTAATTTTCAAAAGATCAAATGTTTTCATAAAGATCCAATTTCCTTAATGGATCTAAATTTTTATAGTCATGTGGGACTGTAAACCATATCGTTACTACCATTGTTTATACCGCCGTATAGAAATCACTGATGTACAAAGTGTGAAGAATAAAGAAGTGATTCTAGTATTTCAAGACGATATTGCTTGAGGACAAGCAACGCTCAAGTGTGGGAATATTTGATAATGCTAAAAACGAACATATATTTCATAGCATTATTCCTCAAGAAAGACAAGCTTTTAGTTGCAATTGTTCTATTTAAAAGTGATATTCGTTTAAATAATAAAAGGTGAAGACAAAAGACAGATTCGACGAATTGAAGACGCAAACGACCAAAAAGCTCAAAAGTACAAAATACAATCAAAGAAGTTCCAATTATTGATAAGAAACGTCTCGAAATTACAAGAGTACAAGATTCAAAACGCAAAGTACAAAATATAAAATTGTACGCAAGGACGTTCAAAAATCTGGAACCGGGACCAGAGTCAACTCTCAACGCTCGACGCAACGGACTAAAAATTACAAGTCAACTATGCACATGAATATAATATAATATATAAATAATTCTTAAAAATTATATATATATTATATTAATATTTAAAACCGTCGGCAGACTAAGATCCAATTTGGAGTGAGCTGTATTTTCAAACTCCGCGACTCGCGGAGTTTGAAGGCAAAAAATGCCGCGAGTCGCGGAGTATCCCTGAACTCAAATCCCTATAAAGCCAACCGAATTCTGATCATTTTTCACACTCATATATCCATCCTCTCTATATCTATACGTAAATATTTATATTTATATTTTAATTTTAATTTTAATTTTAATTTTAATTTTAATTTTAATCCTAATAATAAAGGTATATTAGCAAATGTTGTAAGGGTGTAAGTCGAAATTCTGTCCGTGTAACGCTACGCTATTTTTAATCATTGTAAGTTATGTTCAACCTTTTTATATTAATGTCTCGTAGCTAAGTTATTATTATGCTTATTTAATCCGAAGTAATCATAATGTTGGGCTAATTACTAAAATTGGGTAATTGGGCTTTGTACCATAATTGGGGTTTGGACAAAAGAACGACACTTGTGGAAATTAGACTATGGGCTATTAATGGGCTTTATATTTGTTTAACTAAATGATAGTTTGTTAATGTTAATATAAAGATTTACAATTGGGCGTCCCTATAAATTACCATATACACTCGATCGGACACGATGGGCGGGGTATTTATATGTACGAATAATCGTTCATTTAACCGGACACGGGAATGGATTAATAGCCACTAGAATAATTAAAACAGGGGTGAAATTATGTACAAGGACACTTGGTATAATTGATAACAAAATATTAAAACCTTGGGTTACACTCAGTCGACATCCTGGTGTAATTATTAAACAAAACATTAAAATCTTGTTACAGTTTAAGTTCCCAATTAGTTGGAATATTTAACTTCGGGTATAAGGATAATTTGACGAGGACACTCGCACTTTATATTTATGACTGATGGACTGTTATGGACAAAAACCAGACGGACATATTAAATAATCCAGGACAAAGGACAATTAACCCATGGGCATAAAACTAAAATCAACACGTCAAACATCATGATTACGGAAGTTTAAATAAGCATAATTCTTTTATTTCATATTTAATTTCCTTTATTTTATATTTAATTGCACTTCTAATTATCGCATTTTTACTGTTATTGTATTTAATTGCACTTTTAATTATCGTACTTTTTAATTATCGCAAGTTTATTTTATCGCACTTTTATTATTCGCAATTTCATTATCGTTATTTACTTTACGCTTTAATTTAAGTCTTGTATTTATTTTTAATATTTTACATTTGGTTTTAACTGCGACTAAAGTTTTAAAATCGACAAACCGGTCATTAAACGGTAAAAACCCCCCTTTATAATAATAATATTACTTATATATATATTTGTATTTTTATAAAAGTAAACAAATATAGCGTTAAGCTTTGTTTAAAGATTTTCCCTGTGGAACGAACCGGACTTACTAAAAACTACACTACTGTACGATTAGGTACACTGCCTATAAGTGTTGTAGCAAGGTTTAAGTATATCCATTCTCTAAATAAATAAATATCTTGTGTAAAATTGTATCGTATTTAATAGTATTTCCTACTAAAATTTAATAGCTATTTTATATACACCTCTCGCATAACTATCAAGGAGGCGCCACAAGGAGTTTTAAAAGAGGGAAATTTAAAGGATGAAATATCCAAAGGATCGGAGAAGCATCTTAATATTCGGGAAGATGGAACCCGGTATAGGGCTGAAAGAATTTTGGTACCAAAATTTGGAAATATGAGAGAAATGGTACTTAGAGAAGCTCATAAAACCAGATACTCAATACATCCTGGAACGGGGAAGATGTACAAAGATCTCAAGAAACATTTTTGGTGGCCAGATATGAAAGCCGATGTTGCTAAATACGTAGGGGAATGTTTGACGTGTTCTAAGGTCAAAGCGGAGCATCAGAAACCATCAGGTCTACTTCAACAACCCGAAATCCCGGAATGGAAATGGGAAAATATTACCATGGATTTCATCACTAAATTGCCAAGGACTGCAAGTGGTTTTGATACTATTTGGGTAATAATTGATCGTCTCACCAAATCAGCACACTTCCTGCCAATAAGAGAAGATGACAAGATGGAGAAGTTAGCACGACTGTATTTGAAGGAAGTCGTCTCCAGACATGGAATACCAATCTCTATTATCTCTGATAGGGATGGCAGATTTATTTCAAGATTCTGGCAGACATTACAGCAAGCATTAGGAACTCGTCTAGACATGAGTACTGCCTATCATCCACAAACTGATGGGAAGAGCGAAAGGATGATACAAACGCTTGAAGACATGCTACGAGCATGTGTTATTGATTTCAGAAACAGTTGGGATCGACATCTACCGTTAGCAGAATTTTCCTACAACAATAGCTACCATTCAAGCATTGAGATGGCGCCGTTTGAAGCACATTATGGTAGAAAGTGCAGGTCTCTGATTTGTTGGAGTGAAGTGGGGGATAGACAGATTACGGGTCCGAAGATAATACAAGAAACTACCGAGAAGATCATCCAAATTCAACAACGATTGAAAACCGCCCAAAGTCGACAAAAGAGCTACGCTGACATTAAAAGAAAAGATATAGAATTTGGAATTGGCGAGATGGTCATGCTTAAAGTTTCACCTTGGAAAGGCGTTGTTCGATTTGGTAAACGAGGGAAACTAAATCCAAGGTATATTGGACCATTCAAGATTATTGAACGTGTCGGACCAGTAGCTTACCGACTTGAGTTACCCCAACAACTCGCAGCTGTACATAACACTTTTCACGTCTCGAATTTGAAGAAATGTTTTGCTAAAGAAGATCTCACTATTCCGTTAGACAAAATTCAAATCAACGAAAAACTTCAATTCATTGAAGAACCCGTCGAAATAATGGATCATGAGGTTAAAAGACTTAAGCAAAACAAGATACCAATTGTTAAGGTTCGATGGAATGCTCGTAGAGGACCCGAGTTCACCTGGGAGTGTGAAGATTAGATGAAGAAGAAATACCCGCACCTATTTCCAGAAGATTCGTCAACACCTCCAACTGCTTAAAAATTTCGGGACGAAATTTATTTAACGGGTAGGTACTGTAGTGACCCGAACTTTTCCATGTTTATATATATTAAATGAAATTGATATTTACATGATTAAGTGTTTCCAACATGTTAAGAAATCAAACTTGTTAAGACTTGATTAATTGAAATAGGTTTCATATAGACAATTGACCACCCAAGTTGACCGGTGATTCACGAACGTTAAAACTTGTAAAAACTATATGATGACATATATATGATTATATATATAGTTAACATGATATTATGATAAGTAAGTATCTCATTAGGTATTTTAACAAAGAGTTATATACATAAAAATGAGACTAATGAATTTAAGAAACTCGAAAACGTTATATATAACGATTATCGTTATATCAACGTCTTACTAAGTACATATGAATCATATTAAGATATTGATACACTTGGTTAATTATGTTAAATGATAAGTAAATATATCATTAAGTGTATTAACAATGAACTACATATGTAAAAATAAGACTACTAACTTAATGATTTCGAAACGAGACATATATGTAACGATTATCGTTGTAACGACATTTAACTGTATATATATCATACTAAGATATATTATATATCATAATATCATGATAATGTAACAATTTAACATCTCTTTAGATATAATAAACATTGGGTTAACAACATTTAAAATGATCGTTAACTTAAAGGTTTCAAATCAACATTTACATGTAACGACTAACGATGACTTAACGACTCAGTTAAAATGTATATACATGTAGTGTTTTAATATGTATTCATACACTTTTGAAAGACTTCAAGACACTTATCAAAATACTTCTACTTAACAAAAATGCTTACAATTACATCCTCGTTCAGTTTCATCAACAATTCTGCTCGTATGCACCCGTATTCGTACTCGTACAATACACAGCTTTTAGACGTATGTACTATTGGTATATACACTCTAATGATCAGATCTTAGCAGCTGATAATGCTAAAAATGAACATATATTTCATAGCATTATTCCTTAAGAAAGACAAGCTTTTAGTTGCAATTATTCTATTTACAAGTGATATTCGTTTAAATAATAAAAGGTGAAGACAAAAGACAGATTCGACGAATTGAAGACGCAAACGAACAAAAAGCTCAAAAGTACAAAAGACAATCAAAGAGGTTCCAATTATTGATAAGAAACGTCTCGAAATTACAAGAGTACAAGATTCAAAACGCAAAGTACAAAATATAAAATTGTACGCAAGGACGTTCGAAAATCCGGAACCGGGACCGGAGTCAACTCTCAACGCTCGACGAAATGGACTAAAAATTACAAGTCAACTATGCACATAAATATAATATAATATTTAAATAATTCTTATAATTATTTAATATATTATATTATTTATAAAACGTCAGCACAAGGAAACAAGCAACATGAGAGCTCTCCCAGCTGGCCATGCGATCGCATGGCCAGGAAGAAGGAAGTCCATGCGATCGCATGGCATGAAAAGTCAGGCCACACCTCCTATAAAAATCGAGCTTTGGTGAACCAAAAAAATATCCATCTTTCTCTCTTCTCTCATATATACGTAAAATATATATATATAATTTATATTTTAATTTTAATTTTAATTATAATTCTAATAATAAGGGTATGTTAGCGAATGTTGTAAGGGTGTAAGTCGAAATTCTGTCCGTGTAACGCTACGCTATTTTTAATCATTGTAAGTTATGTTCAACCTTTTTATATTAATGTCTCGTAGCTAAGTTATTATTATGCTTATTTAAAACGAAGTAATCATGATGTTGGGCTAATTACTAAAATTGGGTAATTGGGCTTTGTACCATAATTGGGGTTTGGACAAAAGAACGACACTTGTGGAAATTAGACTATGGGCTATTAATGGGCTTTATATTTGTTTAACTAAATGAAAGTTTGTTAATGTTAATATAAAGATTTACAATTGGGCGTCCCTATAAATTACCATATACACTCAATCGGACACGATGGGCGGGACATTTATATGTACGAATAATCGTTCATTTAACCGGACACGGGAATGGATTAATAGCCACTAGAATAATTAAAACAGGGGTGAAATTACATTCAAGGGTAATTGGTGTAATTGTTAACAAAGTAGTAAAACCTTGGTTTACACGCAGTCGATAACCTGGTGTATTCATTAAACAAAGTATTAAAACCTTGTTACAATTCGAATCCCCAATTAGTTGGAATATTTAACTTCGGGTATAAGAATAATTTGATGAGGACACTCGCACTTTATATTTATGACTGATGGACTGTTATGGACAAAAACCAGACGGACATATTAAATAATCCAGGACAAAGGACAATTAACCCATGGGCATAAAACTAAAATCAACACGTCAAACATCATGATTACGGAAGTTTAAATAAGCATAATTCTTTTATTTCATATTTAATTTCCTTTATTTTATATTTAATTGCACTTCTAATTATCGCACTTTTATTTATTGTTATTTAATCGCACTTTTAATTATCGTACTTTTTAATTATCGCAAGTTTATTTTATCGCACTTTTATTATTCGCAATTTCATTATCGTTATTTACTTTATGCTTTAATTTAAGTCTTGTATTTATTTTATATTTTACATTAGGTTTTAACTGCGACTAAAGTTTTAAAATCGACAAACCGGTCATTAAACGGTAAAAAAACCCCCCTTTATAATAATAATATTACTTATATATATGTTTGTATTTTTATAAAAGTAAACTAATATAGCGTTGAGCTTTGTTTAAAGATTTCCCTGTAGAACGAACCAGACTTACTAAAAACTACACTACTGTACGATTAGGTACACTGCCTATAAGTGTTGTAGCAAGGTTTAAGTATATCCATTCTATAAATAAATAAATATCTTGTGTAAAATTGTATCGTATTTAATAGTTTTTCCTAGTAAAATATAAGCTATTTCGTATACACCTCGCAGAACATCAAGTATTTTTGGCGCCGCTGCCGGGGACTTATCTTAAACGCCGGAAGCGCAACGCTAATAAAAAAAAAAATTTTTTTAGCTTACTTCTATTAAAAATTCGTTTTTGTAAAAATACGTTTTAATTATTCAAAAATATAAAAAGAAAAACAAAAATATAAGTATTTTTTTAAGATTTTGTTAAATATTTAAGTTTTATAAGTTTCTTTATTTTTATTTTAATTTATAAAAATATAAGTTTTATTAAATATCTTTTATTTATAGAAAAAACAGAAAACAGAAAAAAAAAAAAAAAATTAAATTCGGCCCGAACACTGTAGCAGCCCAGCTTTTGGCCCGAAACCCTAGCCCATGCGATCACATGGCTAGGAAACTGAGGACTCATGCGATCGCATGAGCCCTGCTGACAAGCCAACTGTAGCCCTGATTCAGCATTAATTACGGGTATTATTTATTATTATTATTATAAAACCCTATTTAGTTTTATATTTAATATTAATTAAGTTTAGTTTTATTATTTAATTTATATATTTAGTTTATTTAGTTTAATTAAATTTTAAAATTAATATTTTAATAAAATAAATAATATAAAAATAATATTTTTATACTTTTTACAATTTTTAGTATATTTTTATATTTTGTACTCTTTTAGCGTAATATTTGTATTTTTAGCTCATATTTAATTTTAAACTTAGTTTTTGCTATAGTCATTTTTACTCCTAGATTTTTAGTTTTTGCCGTAGAATTCCTTAAGTGCTTTTTCTTTAGACTAAGATTTAGGTGCTTTAGAATTTTGCGACGCCTTTTTAAGTTTTAGTTTTTTTTTAAGTTATTTCCATTTGGGATTTAGTTTTTCCTGTAAGCTTTAATATTTTTAGACCTTTTACTATGTATCAATTATCATTCCAATTAGTAATTTCAATTTGCGATTATAATTTTAAGTTAGTTGTAGTAATAAGGTTAGGTTAGTCAAGTATTTTTAAGTTTTTATAAGTTTCTTTTATTTTTCCGCCACCTTTTATTTTTCAACCATTTTTCTTTTTCGACCTTTTTCGACGAACTCTTTTTCTCTCTTATTTCTCGCTATTCTAGTTTTTAGGACATAGATTTTTATTCTACTTCTTATCTAAATTTCTTAAAATTACGAAAATTTATTTTAAGTGGTTAAATTAATAGACATCAAAATTTTCTGGTTCGTAGTAATAGTTGGATTTGTACGTGGACCGGGTTATTGGAGCCAAACAGTCCTCAATTATATTGAGACCAAACGAATCCTGCCCCTCTGCTGCATCTTTTGGCTATTCGAAACGTGGGCAAAATCAGAAAAGTCTATTAATTGGATAACTTATTATAATTTTTCTTTTCTTTTTAAAACTAATAGGATATTCAGTGAATGCACCGAGCAAGACGTTCACCACCTTTTGTACGTTCACCACCTGTAACTAGATCAAGACATTTAGCAAATATAACCGCCGTTGATTTTTCTTTAGAATCGTCATCCAGTCAACCAAGTACTTCAGTTCAAATTTCCGATAATCCATTTTTTGAACCCAACCTCACAATTGAGAATCCGGAGAATATTCAGGAACGGTTCATAGATCCTGAACCATTAAACTTTCCTCCGGAACCACCAATCATTCAAACAGAGATTGTTGAGGAACGAACCATTAAATCAGAATCGTCTAGTGATACCGATTCAACAAATTCAATTATGGAGAATCTGGAACCTTTAAGTATGGAAGACCGAATGAGAGCTAAACGCACTGGCCAAGGTCACGCAATTACTCATCCAGACATTAATGCGCCAGATTATGAAATCAAAGGACAAATTCTACATATGGTGACTAATCAATGCCAATTTAGTGGTGCGCCGAAGGAAGATCCAAATGAACATCTACGTACCTTTAATAGGATCTGCACACTATTTAAAATACGAGAAGTAGAGGA
Source organism: Rutidosis leptorrhynchoides (assembly GCF_046630445.1). NCBI lineage: Eukaryota > Viridiplantae > Streptophyta > Magnoliopsida > Asterales > Asteraceae > Rutidosis > Rutidosis leptorrhynchoides. The sequence continues at coordinate 673,185,791 of NC_092334.1, forward strand.
TGAACAGATATATCTCATGTTATTTCCCTGGACTTTAAAGGGAGAAGCCAAAGATTGGTTGGAATCGTTACCTGAAGGGGCGATTGATACATGGGATGTTTTAGTTGACAAATTTCTTAAACAATTCTTTCCTGCATCTAAAGCCGTAAGACTTCAAGCAGAAATTGTTACGTTCACACAGAAACAAAATGAAACTCTATATGAGGCATGGACAAGATATGGAAAGTTGTTAAGAGGATGTCCGCAACATGGTTTAGACACCTGTCAAATAGTACAAATATTCTACCAAGGATGCGACATCACTACAAGGAAAGACATAGATATAGCAGCTGGTGGTTCTATTATGAAGAAAACCGAAACTGATGCTTACAAAATTATTGATAACACTGCTTCCCACTCACATGAGTGGCACCAAGAAAAAGATATCATTAGATCATCTAAAGCAGCTAGAGCCGATTCTAGCCATGACTTAGATTCCATTTCCACAAAGATAGATGCTGTGGAGAGACGAATGAAAAAGATGACTAAAGATATTCACTCAATACGAATTAGTTGTGAGCAGTGTGGAGGACCACATTTGACAAAAGATTGTCTCAGTATTGAATTAACAATGGAACAAAGAGAAAATATTTCATACATAAACCAAAGGCCTGGAAATAATTATCAGAATAATTATCAACCGCCAAGACCGATTTACAATCAAAACCAGAATTATAACCGAAATATTCCATACAACAACCAACAAGGTCCTAGCAATCAACAAGTATCCAATAATACTTACAACCAGCAAAGACCAAATTTTCAAAACAAACCACCACAACAAACCGATGATAAAAAGCCGAATTTAGAAGATATGATGACGAAGCTAGTTGAAACTCAAACGCAGTTTTTCACATCTCAGAAACAAACCAATGAACAAAATGCTCAAGCATTTAGAAATCAACAAGCTTCTATTCAAAATCTGGAACAAGAAGTAAGTAACCTAGCAAGGTTAATAGGTGAAAGAAAACCGGGAAGTCTACCTAGTGATACAAATGCTAACCCCCGAAATGAAACAGCTAAAGCTATTACCACAAGAAGTGGTACAACACTTAAACCACCTGAAATACCTGTAACTTCTGATGAAACCATTCCTACTCCACAAGAACCACAACCTGATCAAGATAAGGAAAAAGAACCGGTAGTTGAAAAGATTAATGAAGATAACACAGCTAAGGCTAAACCTTATGTTAAACCATACCAACCACCACTTCCTTACCCGAGTAAAATGAAGAAAGAGAAACTTGAAGCCGAGCAATCCAAATTCTTGGATATGTTTAAACAGATAAATGTAAATCTTCCTTTCATTGATGTGATTTCAGGAATGCCTAGATATGCTAAATTCTTGAAAGATCTAATCTCAAATAGAAAGAAAATGGAAGAACTCTCGGCTGTTAGCATGAATGCTAATTGTTCAGCAGTGCTGTTGAATAAGATACCAGAAAAACTATCTGATCCAGGAAGTTTCACAATTCCATGTTTTCTGGGTAGTCTTAGTTCAATAGAAGCATTGGCAGACTTAGGTGCTAGTATAAATCTAATGCCGTATTCACTATACGCTAAACTAGACCTTGGAGAATTGAAACCAACAAGAATAAGCATACAACTAGCCGATAGATCAATAAAATATCCTAGAGGGATAATGGAGAACATGCTATTTAAAGTTGGTACTTTAGTATTTCCAGTAGATTTTGTTGTTCTGGACAAGGAAGAAGATTCTCAAGTTCCTCTCATATTAGGAAGACCATTCTTAAACACGGCTAAAGCAATGATAGACGTGTTCGGTAAGAAACTGACCCTAAGTATAGAGGATGAGAGTGTTACCTTTTCAGTTGATAGAGCAATGCAACAACCACAATCTGCAGATGATACATGTTATTATATTCAAACTATAGATGCACATGCAGAATTATTAAAAGAATTTCCAGAATTACAAGGAACAGGAGAATGTTCTTTAGGAGAAGGTAATGAACCAATTGATGAAGCTGAAATGTTAGCTACACTTATAGCTAATGGATATGAACCAACAACAGAAGAAATTCAAATGCTAAAAGAAGAAGACAGATATCGATATAAATCATCGATAGAAGAACCTCCGAAATTAGAGTTAAAGCCACTTCCAAACCATTTGGAATATGCTTATTTACATGGTGAATCTGAATTACCTGTAATAATATCGTCTTCTCTTACTGAAAATGAGAAATCACAACTCATTTCTGTGTTAAAAGCTCATAAACCAGCCATTGCATGGAAGATTCATGATATTAAAGGAATAAGTCCTTCGTATTGCACACATAAAATCCTTATGGAAGAAGGTCATAAAACGTATGTGCAACGCCAACGAAGACTAAATCCTAATATGCAAGATGTAGTTAAGAAAGAGATTATTAAACTGCTAGATGCAGGTTTAATTTATCCAATCTCTGATAGTCCATGGGTAAGCCCAGTTCAATGTGTGCCTAAGAAGGGTGGCATGACTGTCATTACAAATGAAAAAAATGAGCTTATTCCTACTAGGACTGTAACAGGATGGCGTGTGTGTATTGATTATAGAAAATTAAATGACGCCACCAGAAAAGATCACTTTCCCTTACCTTTCATAGATCAAATGTTGGAAAGATTAGCCGGAAATAGTTACTATTGTTTTCTAGATGGATTTTCCGGATATTTTCAAATTCCAATAGCACCCGAAGACCAAGAGAAAACCACATTCACGTGCCCTTATGATACTTTTGCTTACAAACGCATGCCATTTGGACTTTGTAACGCCCCTGCAACCTTTCAAAGGTGTATGATGGCGATTTTTCACGACATGATAGAAGAATGCATGGAAGTATTCATGGATGACTTTTCAGTCCTCGGTGATACATTTAAATCATGTCTAGTTAATCTGGAACGAATGCTAATTAGATGCGAACAATCAAATCTAGTACTTAATTGGGAGAAATGCCATTTCATGGTTAAAGAAGGCATCGTTCTTGGACATAAAATTTCAAAAGAAGGAATTGAAGTGGATAGAGCTAAAGTAGATGTAATTGCTAAACTTCCACATCCCACCAATGTTAGAGGAGTTAGGAGTTTTCTAGGGCATGCCGGTTTTTACCGACGTTTCATAAAAGATTTTTCTAAAATTGCCACTCCTATGAATAAACTCCTAGAAAAGGATGCGCCATTCATCTTTTCAGATGAGTGTATCAAATCTTTTAATATTCTTAAAGAGAAACTCACTAATGCGCCGATCATGATAACACCAAATTGGAATCTACCATTTGAACTAATGTGCGATGCAAGTGATTTTGCAATGGGAGCCGTTTTAGGACAAAGGATTGAAAAACGATTTCAACCTATATATTATGCTAGTAAGACATTACAAGGAGCACAAACGAACTATACAACTACTGAAAAAGAACTCCTTGCTATTGTCTTTGCATTTGACAAATTTCGATCATATCTCGTTCTAGCAAAAACGGTGGTCTATACCGACCATTCTGCTCTTAGATACTTATTTTCAAAACAAGATGCTAAACCAAGATTAATCCGTTGGAGCTTACTCTTACAAGAGTTTGATATTGAAATCCGAGATAAAAGAGGAGCAGAAAATCTCGCCGCTGATCATCTTTCTCGTCTTGAAAATCCCGAATTAGAAGTTCTAAATGAATCGGCCATACAAGACAACTTTCCTGATGAATATCTATTGAAGATAGATTATAAAGAAATCCCATGGTTTGCAGACTATGCAAACTACTTAGTTTGTGGATTCCTTGAAAAAGGATTATCATACCAAATGAATCGGCCATACAAGAAATTCTTCAGTGATATAAAACACTATTTCTGGGAAGATCCACATTTGTTTAAAAGTTGTCCCGATGGATTAATACGCCGATGTGTATTTGGAGATGAAGCTAGTAAAATTTTAAACCATTGTCACACAGGACCAACAGGAGGGCATTATGGGCCTCAACTAACAGCAAGAAAAGTTTATGAAGCTGGATTCTATTGGCCTACAATTTACAAAGACGCACACCTTCTTTGCAAATCCTGTGATGCGTGTCAAAGGGCCGAAAAAATAAGTCAACGTGATGAAATGCCACAAAATGTCATCCAAGTATGTGAAGTATTTGACATTTGGGGTATTGACTTTATGGGTCCATTTCCAAAATCTCATAATAATCTATATATACTCGTAGCCATTGATTATGTATCTAAATGGGCGGAAGCACAAGCTCTCCCAACTAACGATGCACGAGTCGTAGTCAACTTTTTAAAACGTCTTTTTGCAAGGTTTGGAACACCGAAAGCTTTAATAAGTGATCGGGGTACTCATTTCTGTAATAATCAACTTGAGAAAGTTCTTAAAAGATATGGAGTAACTCATAAAATCTCCACCGCATATCATCCACAAACAAGTGGACAAGTTGAAAATACCAACCGAGCTTTAAAACGTATTCTAGAGAAAACCGTAGGATCAAATCCGAAGGAATGGTCCATTAAATTGGAGGATGCACTCTGGGCTTTTAGAACAGCCTACAAAACTCCAATTGGAACCACACCTTTTAGACTTGTTTATGGAAAAGCATGTCATCTTCCAGTAGAAATTGAACACAAAGCATTTTGGGCTTTGAAAACCTGTAATCTTGATTTACATGAAGCCGGACGTCTACGATTAAGTCAACTAAATGAATTAGAAGAATTAAGACATGAAGCATAAGAAAATTCGTTAATCTATAAAGAAAGAACGAAGAAATGGCATGATAAAAGAATCAGAAGTTCAAAAGAATTTAAAGAAGGAGACAGAGTTTTTCTTTTCAATTCACGATTCAAGCTATTTTCTGGAAAATTGAAATCAAGATGGTCTGGACCATTCATAGTCAAAAGAGTTTTCCCATACGGAACGATAGAATTAATAAATTCAAATGGGATTGAATTTAAAGTTAATGGTCACAGAGTTAAACATTACATACATGGTCCGATGGAAGTCGACAACGAAGTTAATCACAATTTCGACACCACAGCTAACTAAGTGTGGGGAGAATCAAGTCTTTAAAGGATAATATGTATTTCTGTTAGAGTTAGATTGTCTGTTTTCGTGTAGTTCTCGAAAATGGAACCCGAATGGTCTTTCCCTAGCAGACCCTAAAGAACTAGTCTTCTTCCCCCATTCTGAATTTTTATTTTTTTTAGGTTTTTACAAAATGAAGACTGCCTGTGAACTAAACCATGGTCTAATGCTACACGCTTTGATCACTAAACGTAATAATGACATACTCCCGAGTGAATTAGTATCAGTAATCAGAGAAAGAATGGACGGAGTTAGAAAAGAATCCAGATGCGAAGATAATAAGTTACAATTTGGTAAAGGAAAATCAAAATCCGCAGCGAAAAGAAGAGCACGACACCTAGAAAGATGTCACAAATGCGGAAAATGGTCACATGGAGGTAAATGTTCAAATAATCAAACCTATTCAAATACCGAATTTGTTACTTTATGCAGAGACGGACCGTTCATATGTTTAGAAGAAAAGACACTGAATGCTCGAGGTTACGCCTATGTAGCCATGGAAAATCAATTAAACCGACTATCTTATGAATGGGATAGATCATATAACTAAGAAATCTATTTCACAGGTATGTCTGTACAGTTTTTATTTTTATTTTTATTTTTAACCTTTTGATAATAAACGCTAATTTGTTCGCTAAAAAGTATCAAATTGGTATTGAATAAAATTAGGTTTGGCGACCGAAATTATTGATATCATTCAAAAATTTATTACATCACTGCGAAATTTAACTTTTATTCTTAAGGTATAAATATCTTTAATCAATCAACCCAAAATATTTCAAAAATTCGTCATGAGTTAAATTAGGTCTTGGAACCGAAATTACTTTACCGAAAAGAGGGGCGCATATTTTTGATAATATTTGATTGATTAAAGTGGGATAAAAAGCCAAAAAGATTTTTAATTTTATTTTTACCATGTTTTTAAAATTAATATTTAAATCTTAAATTAATATTGTAACTTTGTAAAAACAATATTTTTAAAATTATAAATATTTGAATTTTTAAATTAAGTTTGGTGTGAATTTTTAATTTTTAAAATATGAATTTTTAATTTTATGCATTTCAAATTTTAAGTTTGGTGTGAATTTTTAATATTAATTTTGAATTTTATATTTAAGTTGTGTGAATTTAAAAACAAAAATTTACTTTATCTCATTAAGTTAAAAATATGATTTTTAAAATTCGTCGTAAGTTGAAGACTAGGTCTTTAAACCGAAATTGCTTTACCCGAGGGAGGGACGAGAACTTTTATTATCATTATTTTTAATCTTATTGAATTAAAGTATGCCAAAAACATTAAAAAAACCCAAAAATCTTTACTTTTAAAAACAGCGCTTTGATTTGACAAATTTTAAAATTTTGTCGAGGGACAGACTAGGACAACGATCCGAAACGCCCTCGCTCCTAAAGGAAAACAAAATTTTTAAAATTTAATTAATTATAAGTTTTATAAAGCATAAGGTTTTACAAAAAAAAAAAAAAAAAAAAAAAAAAAGGCTGAAAACACTGTAGCCGGCACCCCATGCGATCGCATGGGGTTTGCACTTGGAACCCATGCGATCGCATGAGGACCAAATGCTGGTCAGGAACAAATACAGCAGAGAGTCTGCTTCTACACCACAACACACACACATACCCGAAAATACTCCCAAATATTCACCAAATTTCACCAAAATTCACCGTAATTCGTCATTTTTCTTGCTCTAATCATGCCTAGATTCTCATTCTTCAGCAAATTGGTAAAAATTACACTCCTAAACTCTATAAATTCCTAGTTTTTGTGATAATTACCAATTTTTTTTCCTAATGCAATTTTGTTAATTTCTAGTGTAATTAGTGTTAAATTGTTAGTATTTTATGCATGTATAACCTAGATTGATGCTATTTAACATGATTTGAAGCCAAAAACTTCAAAATTTTTAGAAATCTAGGGTTTGTGTTCTTGAGCAATTTGGGGCTTTTTGATATAAACAGGTTATGGCCGATTTTTGTCATGAATTATTGCTAAATTGAGTAGTGTAACATGTTTAGATAGTTAAATGATCCAAACAATGATCCTAAACATGATTTTTGGAGATTAAAGTGGACTTTTTAAGTCCAAAATTCATGAACTTGATTAATGTGATATATTTGCCATTTGAGACTTGTTTAATTATTAATAATGAATATTTTGACATGTTATTTGAGTTAAATGCTTATGAATTTTGTATACATTTTCATATGTGCTTATTTGAAAAGTGTAGAATTGTGAAAAATTGTGAAAATGTGTATAAGTTTAATTTTGATTTAACATGTTATAGTGATTGTTTTAAGTTGTTATTTTGCTAACACTAATGCATATTTGGATGCACAATTTTTGTGTTTAATGTGTTTTTCAGAGAGCCGATACTGGAGGTTCAGGAGCATCATCATCTAGACGACCAGCACCAGCAACAGAACCAGAACCAGAAATGCAACACGAACAAGAACCACAACAGGAACAACAACAGCCTGATCAGCACATACCTTATTATGATCCAGTACATTTTGTTGATGAATTCATAGTATTCCCAATGAGGCCGCCAGTAGAATTCCCAACGATTCCTGAGCACACTCTACATCCTAATCTGAGATTTGATAGAAGATGGAGAGATTACGAGACATATCAAAGGAACAAATTCAAATTGGTAACAAAAAATGTAGAGGTGCCAAGGGTAATTGATTGGGCCCCTTTGGAAACGGTCCATCTAGCTGACCGTGTTAGACAGCTTTTAGTTCAAAGGTATGGCAGTTCTTCTTTTACAGATTGGGAACGTCTTTTCACCATTCGTAGACCTGTATATAAGGAATGGTGTGTTGAGTTGATGAGTACTGTATCACTTGATACAAATATAGTTAGGATAGATGATAGAAGATTTCTTAGGTTTATCCTTGGCAGTAGGATGTACAGAATGTCCATGCTGGACATGGCCAGGGCCTTACAGATATATACTCCTGGTGAGTTGCTATTACCCGATTGTACAAACTTGATTCATTATGGTGAACGGGTAGATAGTAACTTTGACGCTGACGCCATTTGGAGGCGTATGTCACATTTTGATGTTTTTACACGAGCAGGAGGACACTCCTATACACATATTGACAGAGCCGAGCTTCGTATTATTCATAGATTTTTGGCCAACTCGATTACACAAAGAGGTCATAATAAAGAAAAAATTACCTTATATGATTTATTCTACCTAAAGTGTATTCGGGATCCTAGAAGCTTTGTCAATATCCCTTACTGTGTTGCTTTTTATTTATCTAAAATGGTAGAGGGAATGCAGGACGGGAGTATAATAGGAGGAAGTATTTTTGTTACTCTCATTGGAGAGTATTTAGGTGTTGATAGGAACCAAGGGGGTCCATTACAGATTTGTAGAGAACAGGTTGAGCCCTTAGGATTGAAAGTTTATGTGGGTGCTAAGGTATTGAAAAGTAGACGTAACCAGACAGTACCCTATGAGGGATCTCATCCTCAGGTAGAGAGAGGCTCAGACGAGGAAATGGAGGAGGCGGAAGACATTAGGGATGTCTTTCGAGATGCTATTCTTGACGTCCACGTTCGTATAGATGAGGAAGCAATGACGAACGTGGCAAGACATAGTATGTATGAGCAGTGGAACTCCGAGCGAGTATACGAGGATTATAGGCGACGCCAACACGATAGCTGGTTAGTTCATCAGCACCAAATCATGAGCCAGCTATCATATCAGGTACCAAATAACTATGTACCTACTCGACCTGCTCATTTTCCGCCACATAGCCCCGATATCCGACCACCCTTTAACCGGTATGACTATAACCAAGCCTATCAGAACACCTATAACCAACAATGGAACCCACCCGATGAGATGAACTGGAACCCCTATCCAGACTGATTTAGTTCCATTTGGTTATTTTTTATGATTATTATGTTTTTATCTTTTGACTTTTTCATGTTTAAACTTATGTTATTGGATAAATTTGTGTAATTTTTATTATTTTATTATTATTGTGTACTAATATTTCATATTTAGAATTTGAAAGTGGGATATTAAGTCCCATTTCAAATTGCCATGCATGATTATACTTGTATGTATGTATATTGTCGATTGTTCAAAACAGGGTAAAACAGCGCATTTTCAAAGACTGGCATTAAGTTCAGCAAAAGCTACTAATTTTGACGACAAGATGACAAATAAATGTGATGTCACAACAGACGGAATGAACAAATGATGTGCACCATTTATCATTCAGCAAACAAACGCCAATATATTTGGAAACTTTGGTAAAATTTAATCATTTTCACACAAATCACCCTCAATAATTTAAATTGTTACTGATTTCTTGCAAATGAGGGCATTGCAAGATCTTAAGTGTGGGAAGGGGTTAAATTCTTTCGGATCTTAAAATTTTTTTACTTTATACACTTGGTAACCATTAAAAATACTAGTAACGTAGTAGTTGTATTAGAATCTAGTGCTCTCTGATAATAAAGAACAGCCCTAGTCTTATATACTGACTACCCAATTCTAGTAAAATTTTTCAAAATTTTCAATTAAATGAACTCAAAATCATGTTTATACATATTTATGAACGATAAAACTAGGTGTTAACACCGAAATTATTGTTACCTCGGAAAGGACATAAATTGAGAAACAAACCAAAATGTTGAAATTCATTTAAAATGGAATAGAGGACGATAAAAAAAAGGAAAATAAAAGCCAAGTGTGGGAAAATTTACCAAGTTATCTTAAACATATGTCACATATATCTGTAACAAATAACTGAAAATACTTTTGCTTTGGACTAAACTAAACTGTTTTACCCAATGAAAGAAAAGAAAAGATGGATCTAAACGATGAATCAATTCCATCATTAAAAGGAAGTAAAGTCTTCCGAAAAAGAAACGCGCTTCTTGATTTAGGTCATGAAGTTGTCGTTCAGACCAGCTGTAGGTTGACGAAAAATCTAGAAAAGTCATCTCTAAAATCAGCAGGAAATCCACGGACCTCAGCATCAAACAGGGTCGCCATGTGGTCAGATTTATCCTAACCATGAGAAGGATTTATCTTGTAAAATGGGGGGGCACCATGCAAATTAGCTGGATAAGACTAATGAATCAGATCCCCAGAAAGGATAATCTCCTTAAAGATTAAAAATCAGCTTTTAAGACTAATATTACTCAATCCTAGAGATTGACCTTAAAGATTGAGAATTACAAACTCATGGACTTCAACGATATCTAAACTCGAGCTTGAACGAGAAAATATTTTGATCAAAATTACAAACCGATTTGTTTTCTGAAAACCCTATTTTTAATGCGTTCATTACCATTGAACGTGAAATCCTAGGAATTCACCTGGAATTCATTAGGTCACCTGAACCAAATCGGGTGTCAACCGTAAGAACGGTGGTTGCATAGTGGTCAAAGACAGGACCTTGTGCCATACCGAAAAATCATAAGGGTGAGCTTTACTATTGCTCCTACCAAGGATAGTAATTGCATCCGACACGTTATAGACCATAATTAAAAGCATGTCAGGGGACATTGCCTTAACAATTGCTTGTTCAACGCTTTCCTTTACAACCGGACGGTAGTTTACCGAAAGGTAATATACGGGACAAGTAAACTGGACGTGTTGCTTTCCAAATACAAGGTTAGCAAGTGGGTGACACAAAACCGCAAGTTTTGAGCTAAAATTTTCAAATCTGAAACCCACCAAACCCACAAAAATATTTTGCAAACACCGGTAAAGGGTTATTCCGGAAAACTTATCTAGGGTAAAAACTAGATTCAATTTTCAAAAGATCAAATGTTTTCATAAAGATCCAATTTCCTTAATGGATCTAAATTTTTATAGTCATGTGGGACTGTAAACCATATCGTTACTACCATTGTTTATACCGTCGTATAAAAATCACTGATGTACAAAGTGTGAAGAATAAAGAAGTGATTCTAGTATTTCAAGACGATATTGCTTGAGGACAAGCAACGCTCAAGTGTGGGAATATTTGATAATGCTAAAAACGAACATATATTTCATAGCATTATTCCTTAAGAAAGACAAGCTTTTAGTTGCAATTATTCTATTTACAAGTGATATTCGTTTAAATAATAAAAGGTGAAGACAAAAGACAGATTCGACGAATTGAAGACGCAAACGACCAAAAAGCTCAAAAGTACAAAAGACAATCAAAGAGGTTCCAATTATTGATAAGAAACGTCTCGAAATTACAAGAGTACAAGATTCAAAACGCAAAGTACAAAATATAAAATTGTACGCAAGGACGTTCGAAAATCCGGAACCGGGACCGGAGTCAACTCTCAACGCTCGACGAAATGGACTAAAAATTACAAGTCAACTATGCACATAAATATAATATAATATTTAAATAATTCTTATAATTATTTAATATATTATATTATTTATAAAACGTCGGCACAAGGAAACAAGCAACATGAGAGCTCTCCCAGCTGGCCATGCGATCGCATGGCCAGGAAGAAGGAAGTCCATGCGATCGCATGGCATGAAAAGTCAGGCCACACCTCCTATAAAAATCGAGCTTTGGTGAACCAAAAAAATATCCATCTTTCTCTCTTCTCTCATATATACGTAAAATATATATATATATAATTTATATTTTAATTTTAATTTTAATTATAATTCTAATAATAAGGGTATGTTAGCGAATGTTGTAAGGGTGTAAGTCGAAATTCTGTCCGTGTAACGCTACGCTATTTTTAATCATTGTAAGTTATGTTCAACCTTTTTATATTAATGTCTCGTAGCTAAGTTATTATTATGCTTATTTAAAACGAAGTAATCATGATGTTGGGCTAATTACTAAAATTGGGTAATTGGGCTTTGTACCATAATTGGGGTTTGGACAAAAGAACGACACTTGTGGAAATTAGACTATGGGCTATTAATGGGCTTTATATTTGTTTAACTAAATGAAAGTTTGTTAATGTTAATATAAAGATTTACAATTGGGCGTCCCTATAAATTACCATATACACTCAATCGGACACGATGGGCGGGACATTTATATGTACGAATAATCGTTCATTTAACCGGACACGGGAATGGATTAATAGCCACTAGAATAATTAAAACAGGGGTGAAATTACATTCAAGGGTAATTGGTGTAATTGTTAACAAAGTAGTAAAACCTTGGTTTACACGCAGTCGATAACCTGGTGTATTCATTAAACAAAGTATTAAAACCTTGTTACAATTCGAATCCCCAATTAGTTGGAATATTTAACTTCGGGTATAAGAATAATTTGATGAGGACACTCGCACTTTATATTTATGACTGATGGACTGTTATGGACAAAAACCAGACGGACATATTAAATAATCCAGGACAAAGGACAATTAACCCATGGGCATAAAACTAAAATCAACACGTCAAACATCATGATTACGGAAGTTTAAATAAGCATAATTCTTTTATTTCATATTTAATTTCCTTTATTTTATATTTAATTGCACTTCTAATTATCGCACTTTTATTTATTGTTATTTAATCGCACTTTTAATTATCGTACTTTTTAATTATCGCAAGTTTATTTTATCGCACTTTTATTATTCGCAATTTCATTATCGTTATTTACTTTATGCTTTAATTTAAGTCTTGTATTTATTTTATATTTTACATTAGGTTTTAACTGCGACTAAAGTTTTAAAATCGACAAACCGGTCATTAAACGGTAAAAAAAACCCCCTTTATAATAATAATATTACTTATATATATGTTTGTATTTTTATAAAAGTAAACTAATATAGCGTTGAGCTTTGTTTAAAGATTTCCCTGTGGAACGAACCGGACTTACTAAAAACTACACTACTGTACGATTAGGTACACTGCCTATAAGTGTTGTAGCAAGGTTTAAGTATATCCATTCTATAAATAAATAAATATCTTGTGTAAAATTGTATCGTATTTAATAGTTTTTCCTAGTAAAATATAAGCTATTTCGTATACACCTCGCAGAACATCAGCAGCCCATGTGAGTCACCTAATACATGTGGGAACCATCATTTGGCAACTAGCATGAAATATCTCATAAAATTACAAAAATATTAGTAATCATTCATGACTTATTTACATGAAAACAAAATTAAATATCCTTTATATATAATCCATATACCAACGACCAAAAACCCCTACAAACACTTTCATTCTTCAATTTTCTTCATCTAATTGATCTATCTCAAGTTCCATCTTCAAGTTCTAAGTGTTCTTCATAAATTCCATAAGTATAGTTTCATAAAAATCAAGAATACTTCCAAGTTTGCAAGTCTACTTCCAAGCTTTCTAATCCATTTCAAGTAATCATCTAAGATCAAGGAACCTTTGTTATTTACAGTAGGTTATCTTTCTAATTCAAGGTAATATTCATATTCAAACTTTGATTTTATTTCTACAACTATAACAGTCTTATTTCGAGTGAAAATCTTACTTGAACTGTTTTCGTGTCATGATTCTGCTTCAAGAACTTTCAAGCCATCCAAGGATCCTTTGAAGCTAGATCCATTTTTCTCATTTCCAGTAGTTTTATCCAGAAAACTTGAGGTAGTAATAATGTTCATAACATCATTCGATTCATACATATAAAGCTATCTTATTCGAAGGTTTAAACTTGTAATCACCAGAACATAGTTTAGTTAATTCTAAACTTGTTCGCAAATAAAAGTTAATCCTTCTAACTTGAATTTTAAAATCAACTAAACACTTGTTCTATATCTATATGATATGCTAACTTAATGATTTAAAACCTGAAAACACGAAAAACACCGTAAAACCGGATATACGCCGTCGTAGTAACACCGCGGGCTGTTTTGGGTTAGTTAATTAAAAACTATGATAAACTTTGATTTAAAAGTTTTTCTTCTGGGAAAATGATTTTTCTTATGAACATGAAACTATATCCAAAAATTATGGTTAAACTCAAAGTGAAAGTATGTTTTCCAAAATGGTCATCAAGATGTCGTTTTTTCGACGGAAATGACTACCTCTTTAATAATTGACATGTAACTTAAATTTCCGACTATAAACCTATAATTTTTCTGTTTAGATTCTTAAATTAGAGTTCAATATGAAACCATAGCAATTTGATTCACTCAAAACGAATTTAAAATGAAGAAGTTATGGGTAAAACAAGATTGGATATTTTTGATCTTTTTAGCTACGGGAAATGTTTAACAAATCTATACAAATCATATCCTAGCTAACTTATATTGTATTATACATGTATTCTAATATATTATGTAATCTTGGGATACCATAGAAACGTATGCAAATGTTTTGACATATCATATCGACCCATGTATATATATTATTTGGAACAACCATAGACACTCTATATGCAGTAATGTTGGAGTTAGCTATACAGGGTTGAGGTTGATTCCAAAAATATATATACTTTGAGTTGTGATCTAGCCTGAGACATGTATACACTGGGTCGTGGATTGATTCAAGATAATATATATATCGATTTATTTTTGTACATCTAACTGTGGACAACTAGTTGTAGGTTACTAACGAGGACAGCTGACTTAATACACTCAAATCTTTAAAACATAATAAAAATGGTTGTAATTATATTTTGATCATACTTTGATATATATGTACATATTTGTATAGGTTCGTGAATCGATCCGTGGCCAAGTCTTATTTCCGAGGAAGGAAATATCTGTGAAAGTGAGTTATAGTCCCACTTTTAAAATCTAATATTTTTGGGATGAGAATACATGCAGGTTTTATAAATGATTTACAAAATAGACACAAGTACGTGAAACTACATTCTATGGTTGAATTATCGAAATCGAATATGCCCCTTTTTATTAAGTCTGGTAATCTAAGAATTAGGGACCAGACACCCTAATTGACGTGAATCCTAAAGATAGATCTATTGGGCCTAACAAACCCCATCCAAAGTACCGGATGCTTTAGTACTTCGAAATTTATATCATATCCGAAGGGTGTCCTGGAATGATGGGGATATTCTTATATATGCATCTTGTTAATGTCGATTACCAGGTGTTCACCATATGAATGATTTTTTTATCTCTATGTATGGGATATATATTGAAATATGAAATCTTGTGGTCTATTGCTACGATTTGATATATATAGGTTAAACCTATAACTCACCAACATTTTTGTTGACGTTTAAAACATGTTTATTCTCAGGTGAATACTAAGAGCTTCCGCTGTTGCATACTAAAATAAGGACAAGATTTGGAGTCCATGTTTGTATGATATTGTGTAAAAACTGCATTCAAGAAACATATGTCGATGTAATATATTTCTATTGTAAACCATTATATAATGGTCGTGTGTAAACAGTATATTTTAGATTATCATTATTTGATAATCTACGTAATGTTTTTAAAATCTTTATTGATAAAATAAAGGTTATGGTTGTTTTAAAAATGAATGCAGTCTTTGAAAAACGTCTCATATAGAGGTCAAAACCTCGCAACGAAATCAATTAATATGGAACGTTTATAATCAATATGAACGGGACATTTCAACCGACTTGTGAATCACTTTCCCGACTAATGGTATCACCGACTTGTGAATTACCATTTAGCGTCACCGACTCGTGAACGCTATGAAGTGTCACCGACTTGTGAAGCACTATAGGGTGTCACCGACTTGCGAAACACCCGCCAATACATACGAGGAGACCGACTTGTGAACCTCCAAAAGGTGTCACCGACTTGTGAGTCACCTAACGAAATACTAAAGGGGTCACCGCCTCTTGAACCACCATGAGGTGTCACCGACATGTGAGGAACCTAACGAGACACTATCGACCCGTAGTTCTCTTCACCCATTACCTAATAAGTCACCATCTTGTGACATAACGCCCAACACTCACGATGTGGCACCTAAGGCCCACATCGCGTACGTGTAAATAAACCACATACATACATGTATAAATATTCCACTCACCTCGATTGCAAGAAAGGCAACTCCCACTTGAGCTCCTAATCGTCCGAATGTGAATCATCTAGATAATTCACAAACAAGTAAGCTAAACACTCTAGCTTATGCCCAAAACACCATAAGTGCAATTTCGACCCTTTGCACTTACTTTCACTTTGACTAAGTCAAATCTCGCCCAATACAACCATAATCACAATTAACTAATAATTATTTTCCAACAACTCATTTTACTCAAGGTTTCATCATAAAAACACATTACTTGCATCATTTGACACAAAACCCATTTTGACCAAATCTCAAGTCAAAACACCCATTTTGCAAGCTCGTACCTTTAATCACTTATAACCTTAATTAACTAGTGATTTCAACAATCAAACATGATTATCAACTAATCAATTTCACTAACTAACCCAAATCAACCGACAATGGTTATTAACACCATTTACTAGCTCAATCACCCAATTATCAACTAGTGGGTTTACTCAAGAACACCCATTTCAAAATCCCAACTATGAGCACTAATCATACTATGAAAACTCGGAGTTAGAACTTACCAATACTACCACTATGTAGCCGTGAACGAGATGAACAACTTTAAAACTTGCGACTTTGATCGATTCGAGCTTCTTCTTCTCCAAATGAAGCTTTCTCTCTCTAAACTCTTTTTCTCACTCTAGGGTTTGAGGTTGGAGATGAGAGAATGAAAATAAGGTTGTGGACTTGAAAGAGTCCACCAATCTGCCATTTAGTGGCCTAAAACCGACCCCCAAGTGAAAAGACCAATATGCCCCTCATTTAACTTTAATTAAAAAGCAGGAAGCTATCGCCAGGTATAGTGCACGGCGCGCGCCCCTCACTGTGCGCGGCGCGCACGAAGGTCAATTCAGTCTGTCAGCTTCTGTTTAACTCAGTTTGATAATCCAATGTTTATGTACACCTGTACACTTGGGTTTAGGGTCTTACAACTCTCCCCCACTTAACTTGGATCGCGTCCTCGCGATCTAAACCTCATCGCGAACAAAGACAACACACCTTCGTCAACTTTTCGATAAGTCCCAGTTCTTTGGAACGTAACTCAGTTTGAAAATCCAATGTTTATGTACACCTGCCATTGCATCCTATAAGTCCCAGTTCTTTGGAACGTAACGTCCTATCCACACAATAATCCTCCATGATCCCTTGGCACACTCTAATTTACAACTCAGAGTATCATTGCCAACCGTCAACTAGTTTGAGTCAACCGCACCACGCATACGGTGATGGAATTTCCCGCAAATTTTTGGTAACTCCAACCGACACGTAACCTCATAATTTCCAAAACTCGTCCACCATTACGCGATGAACATCAATTCGATCGCCCATTAAAGATGATCTTAACACCTTTCACACATACAAGTTCTCAATACTCTAAGGATCTCACCCTCGAACGTGCTCTATACTAACATATCTCTACACGAGATAGTCGAAATCAACACTTTACGTCCCTAGTTCGCTCACCAAACGGGATGACTTCCGACAATTTGCTCAAACACGCCTACTAAAACGAGGCACTATCGTACCCTCCGGGTACTTACTCCCCCACTTAAGGTTTTAACCCCACACTATCACCATCGAGATGATAGCATCTTGTGGAATTTCAACATTCCACAACACACATGACCGGTATCAACGTTGGTCATACTCAAAAAAATCTTCCGCGGACTTACTACAAGGCACTCGAACCTCGTCCTTTCGAATCGGTTAAATGTCAACGCCCGCTAATCGTCACAATAAACCATTATCGTACCTTCGGGTTTTCTCATCGGTACCCAAGTACAAAGTAATCACACCACCGGAGGGAAGCATTCCACTAGCAGGTATACTGAGGCACCTGATGCAGTGTTATGCAACTCCCATTACTACCACCGTGTCTTAATAACTCGACCCTTACGGGGTCCATCCTTGGAGTCATATATCATTACGGCTCAACGCCCACAACTTCTTAGTGACACCCGCTAGTCACTATCTACTTAGGCCGCACAACTAGCCTATTTACCTCTTTCGCATCACTAAGGAGACACTTGGAACACCAAGACTTACATCCTAACTTGCACCGTCTCAACCGTTAACACGGATACTTACTCACAATCACAGATAGTCAACAACCGTGACTCTACTCGCACACATACATGGTCAACGTAAAACGCCTTCTCGATCGACATATCTTTCCTAAGCTAACACATAAAGGAGAGCAATACAAGTAACCCTCTAATCATATCACGGTTACACCCGACTTGGTTAAGCCTCCCACACCAAAACGATTAACCCGACCTGGTTAGTCAAATACACCCGGTCAACCTACCTCGGCCAACCCTAACATCTAATTGATTAACCCGACTCGGTTAAGTCAAATACACTAGGTCAACCCTACTTGGTCAAACCCTAACAACAATTTATGAACCCGACCTGGTTAGTCAAACTCTCTTGGTCAACCCGCCCTGGTCAACACCTGACGTCTAATTGATTAACCCATTCCGGTTAGTCAAACGACCCTAACAACAAATGATTAACCCGTCTCGGTTAAGTAAAACACTCTTGGTCAACCTGACTCGGTCAACACCTAACATCTAATTGATTAACCCGACTCGGTTAAGTCAAATACACTATGCCAACCCGCCTTGGTCAACACCTAACAATAATTGATTAACCCGACTTGGTTAGTCAAACACCCTTGGTCAACCCGACTTGGTCAAAACCCTAACGACAAATGATTAACCTAACTTGGTTAGTCAAACACTCTCAGTCAACCCGACTTGGTCAACACTCCTAACAACTTGTTGATTAACCCGACATGGCTAATCAAACCGCAATGGACTAACTCAACCTAGCTAGTCACTACATCACATGGATAAACTCAAATGTTACCCAAAAGTCACCCGCATAAAGATAGTACTAAAATCGAATAGACGCGCGGGACACTCTGACTTCCGGTGTCCCTCCTTCCGGCACTTAAAACATGTGACCTTACCCGACGGACATTCATGAGACTTATGTCCCGTTTGTCCACAATTATAACACGCAAATTTAGAACCACCCGCGCCACTCATCTTCACGCTTCCGACACCTTCGGTAGCAATTTTACTTTTCTTGTTCGAAAAAATCGTCGCTTCGAACTTCCGCTTACTAACATTGGAAACACTTGTCTTCGGGGCCTCCGGCTCGAAACCCCGAGCCAACTCAAATAATTCTTCAAAAGACTTAGCCATTCCCCGACTAATCTTACACTTCAACTCATCACTTAAAGTACGATAAAAATCTTGCATCAACATTCGGTCATCAACGACATACTCCAGACAAAAATGAGTTTTTGACAAGAAAGTAGACTTGAGAGTAACCAAGTCCATCGAACCTTGTCGCAAATAGCGCAACTCGTCCTGGATTTTATTAAGGTCGGATTGAGTTCGATATTCATTAAAGAACTCCTTTTTAAACTCTCCCCATGACAAGCTCATGCATTGTTCTTCACCATACAACTGAATCTTGTCATCCCACTACATCTTGGCTTCTTCGCATAATATACTAGAACCGTATCTCGTTTTCTTCTCGAGAGGACATTCACTAGTACAGAAAGCCCCCTCGATGTCGAAAACCCAATATGTACTCTTCAACGGATCCCTCACCCCATTAAACATATGAGGTTGAGCATCCTTGAAGTTCTTGTAATGGAAGTCCCGCCTTCCATGTCCACCGTTACCATCACCCCCTTCACCACGAGGATAAATGTTTCTAGCTTAGAATGCCTTTTTGATCGCGGCATCCATTCGCTCCTTGATTAACTCAGTTACTTGCCCATCCATCGATTCCTGGAAAACCTTTCTAACATCCTCGAGAAACTCCGCTCTTTGAAGTTTAATGATGGCCTCAACCTTAGCCGTGAACTCGAAGTCTTCGCCTTGATCTTCGTTACCTTATTTGTTCCTTGTCGTCATTCTAAGAAATGAACTCGGTTAGGAACGCAACACGAATAATTTACATACACCGTCATGAACAATATTCACAATCATATAAATACACCACCATTCGCACATCCCATCTAGTTTAATACTTGTTGTACATCACTTACTTGACTTGGCTTACAACCGTAATAATGGTCGCGAAGCATTATTACGCTCACATGCCATGCCGAGCTCATGAAAACAACAACCATCTAGCTAGATATTCAACACAAAACAAACTGATCAATTCATAGCTAGTTTACCTACAATCTAAGGCACTAGCTAAAACCCGAGCCGACCCGTAATCCTACAAGTCTCGCAACAAATAAGCACACACAAAAATTCTAAGTCTAGGCGCCTATCTCAAGTCACCTAAATCCCTTAGACCATGCTCTGATACCACTTATAACAACCCAACCCGTTATCCAACCGAAATACGCGAAATAAATTTTTTTTATTACAGATAGGGTGCGGGCCGCGCAGCCCCTTGTGTGCGCGGCGCGCACAAGGTCTGGCAGCCCGTTGTCCAAAATATCTAATTTTCGTTAAATGATCGCCCACTTTCCGACACTTTTAGACTAAACGCTTTTCAAAACATTTTATAATATGTAAAACTAACACGTTTCAATAATAAAACAAGTTTTACGACACCGGGCCCACATCGGCCGTTTTACGACTTTCGTACAAAATACAAGTTTTCAACTACATGAGTTTAAGTTCCATACACAACTACGAGCATGATGTTTGGGGATAAACTACCCATTCCTAAGTCGAAATCAAAAGTAATCCATGCAAGCATCAAAGGGGGAAATCATCTAAATCCCGAGCATACCCTTGCCAAATCCGCTTCCGTACCTAAAAATGTAAACAATGAGAGGGTAAGCTAATGCTTAGTGAATGCAATACTTATACATATACATATGTAATTTACCTACACGCATCCACTTATAAATACCATGCAAGCAAACGTAAAAATGAGCTAGCATCACCAAACGTACAACTAGCAACAACGTTAGTATATAAACCGTCACAATAATATACTAAATCATAACAATGCATAAACATAACAAACCGTTTCCCGCTATGGCACTACCGACTTGTAGATGACCAATAACGTCGAGTCTCACTCGTATGATGTCACCGACTCGTGACTCATCATAAGGTGTCACCGACTTGTGAATCACCAAAGGGTGTCACCGACTTGCGAACCACCCACTAATATGTATGGGTCACCGACTTGTGAACGTCATGTGGCATCACCGACTCGTGAAGCACCACCTAGTATCACCTACTTGTGAACACTATGAAGTGTCACCGACTTGTGAATCACTTTCTTGACTTATGGTATCACCGACTTGTGAATTACCATTTAGCGTCACCGACTCGTGAACGCTATGAAGTGTCACCGACTTGTGAAGCACTATAGGGTGTGATATCGCATATTTTATACATGTTTTCCTTAGCAATATCGATCATAATTTAGTCCGTTCGGATACGATTTGGTGTTTATTTTGATAATATTGAGAATGTTCGAGTTTGAAGAGCTATTTGTAGAAGAGATGCGGTTTTTAAAGTTTTTGAGGCATTTTGTTGTTCGGATGTTATTGTTAGTGCACCGAGGATTAAAACGTTAAGTATGTATTGGTTCATGAGGCGGTAAGTTAGTTAAAGCAAGTAAAAAGAGAAAAGTAAACACGAGAATCAGATTCAGTGCATTGTCGCGGCGCGGAGAATGAGGTAGCGGCGCGATATTTGGCTACTTTCCAGATTAGAAGTTGGGTTAAAAGGGGTTCCAGTTTGCGTGTTGCTTCGCGGCGCGACAGTTTTGGCCGCGGCGCGATGGTTCTGTCGGTCCAGATTATTTTGGCAAGTATTTAAGGCCCGAAAAATACCCTAAATATTCATTCTTTCATCCAGACGAATTGTGGCAGCTTTTGGGCAATTTTTGGTGATCTTTGGAGAACTCCAAGGTCATTCAATCACTTCAATCATTCCAGATTCAACCTTCAATCCGTTCATCATCCGCGATTGCTTATTTAATTAGGTTGATTTCTTTGTCATAAACAATGAATTCTTTCCTTAATTTATTTGTGATTTTTGTTCTAGCCATGATTGTTGGCTAAGCTTTTAATGTTTGTCTAGATTGAATATTTGCAAGTGTTTGGATGATACTTTAATGTTTTATTGATTAATGCATGATAATTATGAGTTTTGATTAAGAACCATTCTTGTGGGTGTTGATTATTGTTACTAGGTTGATTAGTGAATCTTGTTTGAACAAAGGGAACCCTGTTTCAATTTAGTGATCTAATTTCCAATTGATTTGTCTTAACCGATTGGGTACTTACTGGACCAAGGGGGTAAACCGGGTAACATTGATCGAACAAAATAGGGGTGAATTATGTGGAGCGAACGCGTAACCAATTGAATCTTAATCTTATAAGTAGCTAATTACTAAGTCATAAACGAAAGAGGTCTTTGGTGAAAGGGAACCCTAAGCCAATAAATCCTAGTTTGACGTGTTTGCTAAAAGAGAACTCTGGGTAAACTGACTCTGTAATTGCGTGCATTGATAAATAGAACTAGTGCGTAATAACAAATCATCCAACACTGCGAATAGGAGATCTAGGCGAACATTCTTTTATCTATTGAATTCAAATATCTTTACTTTTCCGTTGAGTCTGTAATTTGATTTATTTAAACTTAAAAACCCAAAAATATCGTCTTTTACTTTTAATCAATCTTTGATTTGGCTAATCGTTAAATAGCCACAAAACAAACTATCTAGTACTTTCGATTTTCATAGATTAACTTAGTTAATTTTATTAGTTACAATCTTAATTCTCACGTGTAAACTGTCCTTAGAACGATTTTGGAATTACCAATTTTATACTATTACACGATCGGGTACAATGCCCGTTAGTGTGTAGTAATCTTTTAACCGGTATTTTTCCAATATAAATTATAGACACGATAATACACATCAAGTTTTTGGCGCCGCTGCCGGGGACAGTTGTGTCGAAAATTAAGATTGTTATCTAATTGTTCTTAGTTTAGTTTAGTTATAGTTTATTATTACTTTTCGTTATTCTTAGTTGAATCGGTGCGTTTAATCAGTTGTTAGTTGTGATTTCGCAGATAACAGGTAGTGCATGCCACATACGCGTTCTTCTAATTCTCCGATTCTTCAACCATTTGCAGAACCCGAAAGAGAGTTATTCAGAGCAATAAGTCAAGAGCATCAGTCTACAGTGGATTCATCTTTTTCTTCAAGTGCTAATATAATTAATTTGGGAAGTAGTTCTGAGACTGTGGTGCCCGATACACCACCTGAAATCAGAGAAGAAGAAGAATCTTACATTTCATTAGATATTTTCGAGACTGAAGATATGGCTGACCAAGAACAACCACCTCGTCCTCAGACTATGGCAGAAAAGTTGAAGGCCACACGAGGGGGCCAAGGCAATTCGATTACTCAACCGAACATCACTCAGCCTTTTCAAATTACAGGGCCGATCCTGAGTTTGATTTCTTCAGACTGCCAATTTCATGGCAAGGATAGTGAGGATGCTAACGAGCATCTTCGTGTTTTCAATGATGTTTGCAATTTGTTTAAGTTGCATGAGGTTGCCGATACGTCGATCAAGACAAGGCTTTTTCCTTGGACTCTTAAGGGAGAAGCAAAGAGATGGTTAGATAAGCAACCAGAGGGTACGATTACCTCTTGGGAGATTTTGATGGATAAGTTTTTATCGAAGTTTTTCCCTGCGTCTCGAGCTGCTAGACTTCAAGCAGAAATTTCTCAATTCAGACAAAAGAGCTGCGAGACATTATTTGATACTTGGGACCATTATTCTAATATGCTTCGCTCATGTCTGCAACACGGGTTAAATGATTTACAGAAGGTCCAGATTTTTTACAAGGGTTGTGATATCCTAACTCGTCAGACTATTGATCAAGCAGTAGGTGGTACGTTAATGGATAAGACCGAAGAAGAGGCGCTAGAGATAATTGAAAAGCAAGCTGCCTACTCTCACGAATGGCATCAAGATCATGAGTCATTCCATTCAGCTTCAGTTAAGAGAACCGAAACCCATGGTGCATATGACGATTTTGGGTCTATAAGTGCTAAGTTGGATTCCTTTGGTCGGAATTTGGAGAAGATAAATAAGGATATTCATGGTATGAAGGTTGGTTGTGAGTATTGTGGGGGATTACATCTGGCAAAAGATTGTGATGTAGGTTTGACTATGAATGAAGGAAGAGATCGCTTATATTAGTCAACAGAACAACAATCAGTTTCAGGGACGTTCGCAGTTTAATCGGAATTTCAACAATCCCTATAATCCTCAAGGTAATCAAGGTTCGAGGTTCCAGCCAGGTTCTAGTGGAGGATATCAACAGCAAGCTCCCGGGTATTTTCAGAAACCCCAAGTCGAAGAGAAAAAGTCCAATCTTGAAGCAATGATCGAGAAGCTTGTGATTTCTCAAACTCAGCTTGTCACTACTGTTACTCAGAACAATGAGAAGAATGATCAAATGTTTCGAAATCAACAAGCAGCTATTCAGAATCTTGAGAAACAAATTGGTCAACTTGCTAGCCAGAATAATGTGAGGAAACCGGGGGAGTTACCGAGTAAGACCGATAACAACCATAAGAATGGGCACGTTAATGCTCTCACTACCCGTAGTGGTTTAGAATATGATTCACCTAGTAAGCCCGATGAGTATGATTTACGAGTGCCGTTGGTTAAGGATAGTGAGCCGGTAATTGTTAGTGAACCGGAGGGGGATAAGGAGCCGGAACAGGTGATTGAGAAGGTTGTGAGGGTACCGAAAACTGTTGCTGCTAAACCGGTAGTTAAAGAGTATCAACCACCGCTCTCATTCCCGAGGAAGCAGAGACTGGAGAAGCTGGAGGCAGAAAAGTCCAAGTTCATGGACTTGATTAAAAAAGTTAACATTAATTTGCCTTTTATTGATGTGATTGCAGGTATGCCCAAGTATGCAAGGTTTCTTAAGGACTTGCTAACTAACAGGAAGAAGCTGGAGAATGTGTCTTCAGTTAGGTTGAATGCCGCATGCTCAGCGGTAGTTGCAAACAAGCTTCCCGAGAAGCTTGAGGATCCTGGGAGTTTTACCATTCCTTGTTTACTGGGTAACTTGGATTGTATGAGGGCGTTGGCAGATTTGGGGGCTAGCATAAATTTAATGCCCTACTCTATTTATTTGAAGCTAGACCCCGGGGAGTTGAAACTCACGCGTATGGCTATTCAGCTAGCAGAACGCTCTATTAAATTCCCTCGTGGAATTATCGAGAATATGCTAGTTAAGACCGGGTCGTTGGTTTTTCCGGCAGATTTCGTAGTGTTAGATATGGAAGTGGATGATAGGATTCCACTGATTTTGGGTCGGCCATTTTTAAATACTGCTAGGTGTACCATTGATGTATATGGCCAACAGTTGACCCTTCGGATAGATAATTTGCATGCAACTTTCTCAATCGACCATACTTTAAAATACCCTGCGTACACCGATGATGTATGCTATTTTCTTAACACTGTGAATGTCCACTCTAAGTTGTTGCAGGAATTTCCAGAGTTACAGGGTTCAGGAGAGTGTTCATTGGTTGAAATTGATGAAGAGTTGCAGGTTGAGGAGGTGGATATTTTAACCACCTTGATGGAAAACGGCTATGAGCCGACTGAGGAGGAGTTCAAGGAACTCGAACGTGATGCGGATTACCGGAGCAAGTCTTCAATTGAAGAACCTCCCTAGTTAGAATTTAAGCCACTTCCAGATCATTTGGAATACGCTTATTTGCAGGAGGAATCTAAGCTTCCGGTAATTATTTCTTCTTCTCTTACTACAGGTCAGAAAACTGAGCTTGTAACCATGCTGCAGGCCCATAAACCGGCCATTGCGTGGAAAATTCACGACATTAAGGGTATTAGTCACTCCTATTGCACCCACAAAATCCTAATGGAGGATAACTCCAAACCTGTGGTGCAACGACAAAGGAGGTTGAACCCGCACATGCAAGATGTCGTGAAGAAAGAGATCATTAAGCTCCTCGATGCAGGTCTGATTTACCCGATCTCTGACAGTCCTTGGATTAGCCCAGTACACTGTGTACCTAAGAAAGGTGGTATGACTCTTACCACCAATGATAAAAATGAGTTAATTTCCACTAGGACTGTCACGGGGTGGCGTGTTTGTATTGACTATCGAAAGTTGAATGACGCCACACGTAAAGACCACTTCCCGTTTCCTTTCATGGATTAAATGCTAGAGTGGTTAGCGGGAAACAGCTTTTATTGTTTTCTTGATAGTTTTTTGGGCTATTTACAAATTCCTATCTCGCCCGAGGACCAGGAGAAAACTACTTTCACGTGCCCGTATGGCACATTTTCATACCGACGCATGCCCTTTGGCCTTTGCAATGCTCCGGCCACTTTTCAAAGGTGCATGATGGCCATATTCCACGATATGATAGAGGATTGCATGGAGGTGTTCATGGATGACTTTTCGGTCTTCGGTGACACTTTTGATTCATGCCTTCTTAATTTAGAACGGATGTTGGAACAGTGTGAGAAGTCTAATCTTGTGCTCAATTGGGAAAAGTGTCATTTCATGGTACAAGGGGGCATAGTTCTCGGGCACAAGATTTCTAGAGACGGTATCGAGGTGGATCCAGCGAAGGTAACGGCTATTAAGAACCTTCCACCTCCCACCGATGTTAAGGGTGTTCGGAGTTTTCTCGGGCACGCCGGTTTTTACCGACGATTTATTAAGGATTTTTCTAAAATTGCTAACCCGATGAACAAACTCCTCGAAAAGGACACGCCTTGGAATTTCTCCGACGAGTGCCAAAAGGCATTCGATCTTCTTAAGGAGAAACTGATCAATGCGCCAATCATAATTGCTCCGAATTGGTCCCTTCCGTTCGAGCTTATGTGCGATGCTTCTGACTTTGCTGTTGGCTCTGTTTTGGGTCAAAGGGTCGAGAAACATTTCCGACCCATTTACTATGCAAGCAAGACCTTGCAGGGAGCACAATTGAATTATACTAACACTGAAAAGGAGCTCCTTGCGGTGGTCTTTTCGTTTGATAAGTTCAGGTACTACTTAGTCTTGTCTAAGACTATTGTTTTTACAGACCATTCTGCTCTGAAGTACCTATTTTCGAAACCAGATGCGAAACCTCGACTGCTTAGATGGATCTTGATTTTGCAAGAATTCGACATCGAGATCCGGGATAAGAAGGGTGCTAAAAATCTAGCGGCTGACCACTTGTCTAGACTCGAGAATCCAAATCTCGAAGTCCTTCACGAATCGAGTATCCATGATGATTTTCCCGATGAATATCTCATGGCGATGGACAAGGTGGACGAGCCGTGGTACGTGGACATTGCTAATTATCTCGTTGGAGGATTCTTGAAAAAAGGGTGGTCGCATCAAAAGAGGAAGAAATTCTTCAGTGACCTTAAGTACTATTTCTGGGAGGCTCCCTATCTTTTTCGTTGTTGTCCCGATGGGATTATCCGCCGGTGCGTTTCCGGTGAGAAGTGTATGCGTATTTTGACCGAGTGCCATAGTGGGCCTACCGGTGGGCATTTTGGACCCCAAATCACGGGGCGTAAAGTCTATGATGCCGGCTTCTTTTGGCCGACAGTTTTCAAGGATGCCCACCGGATTTGCAAGTCGTGCGATTCTTGTCAAATGGCCGGTAAAGTCACCAAACGGGATGAGATGCCTCAACAAAGCATCCAAGTTTGTGAGGTATTTGACGTTTGGGGAATTGACTTTATGGGGCCATTTCCGAAATCTCAGAATTATAGTTACATACTCGTTGCCATTGACTACGTGTCTAAATGGGCCAAAGCTCAAGCTTTGCCCACAAATGATGCACGAGTTGTGATTTCCTTTCTTGAGCGTTTATTCTCTCGATTTGGAACTCCTAAAGCTTTAATTAGCGATAGGGGTACTCATTTTTGTAACGCCCAAATGGAGAAGGTATTGAAGCGATATGGAGTTCTCCATAAAGTTTCTACTTCATACCATCCCCAAACGAGCGGACAAGTTGAGAACACCAATCGAGCTCTTAAAGGGATTCTTGAGAAAACAGTGGGGTCGAATTCGAAGGAGTGGGCGAATAAGCTCAATGAAGCTTTGTGGGCGTTTCGAACCGCCTACAAAACGCCAATTGGTACCACTCCTTATCGGTTGGTTTATGGGAAAGCGTGCCATCTTCTGTTGGAGATTGAGCATAAGGCGATGTGGGCACTTAAAAAGTGCAATTTGGATTTGAAGGAAGCCGGACGCCTAAGGGCGGGGCAATTGAATGAGCTTGGTGAATTACGCCTTGATGCGTATGAGAATTCGTTGATTTATAAGGAGAAAACCAAGCAATGGCATGATAGGAAGTTAAAGGGTCCAAAAGAGTTTAATGAAGGCGATCGAGTGCTTTTGTTTAACTCTAGATTAAAGCTTTTACCGGGAAAACTTAAGTCCCGGTGGACGGGACCATTTGAGGTTGTTAAGGTGTACCCTTACGGTGCGATTGAGTTGAAAAATGCTAGTGGTACGACCTTTAAGGTTAATGGACATCGTGTGAAGAAATATTTCGATGGTCCGATGGAGATTGATGACGGGGTTCACATTGAACCCGATCCTAAGGTTACTTGAAGTTGGAAACGAGTTTTGTGAACGACTCGTTAAACATGGTTCACATTGTTGTATAGTTTGTATTAATAGGTTTGATCACGGGTTTGCTGAGTCTTAAATGCTAAATGATTAATTATGATAGATTACTTGTTATTTTGTTGGTTGTTTTGGTGTTTAAAGGTATTTGAGTTTGCTGCATACATAACAAAGTCGAGGTACAGGTCCAGTACATTGCCGCGACGCGACATTTGGGGTCGTGGCGCGATATAACAAGGGTTTTGGTAACAGAAAGCCATTTAAAAATGGGTTTTAAACACGTTCATCTCCGCATCACAAGGATTGAGGTCGCGGCGCGATTTTTCAAAGGTTTTGTGGGTCACGAGTTTTTAAAAGAATTAGTATCAGGTATATCTTCTGGCCGCGGCGCGGCGACTTATGTCGCGGCGCGACAATCCTGTCGCACGGATTCTTCCCGACGGTTTAGGTTTTAAATCCAATGGGTCAACCCGACCCACTACATAACCCGACGGGATTTTAACTCTTTTTTGAGGTTTTTGGATCTGTTTGCACCCACCATTCTCACACTTACCTCTCAAACAAGATTAAAGCTCTCAAACCCTAATTTCAATTAACACTAATTGCTACCTACTTTCTTCAATTCATTGTTCAATCATGCCGGTTAAGGTCCGATTTTGACTAATCTCTTGTTTTTTCTCTTATGTTTCTTGATTAATTGTATTAATTATAGGGTTCATGTTTGAAATTTTAAGGGTTTTGTTTGATTGAAACTTTTATGCCTTAATATGTGATGAATTGTTGATGAATATGATATAATTGTGTTTTCTTCATGAATTCTTGTGTAGATTATGCATAATATTGATTCTTGAGATTAGGGTAGTGTTAAATCCGAATTTGATGTTGAATGTTTGGTGATTTTGTTTGTGAAGGAGATGTTTGCTAATAATTATATGTTTCAAGATAGTATGGGGTGATTTGGGCGGGTTACATGTGATTTTGGAAATTGGTAAAGCATGATGATTTTTGTTATTTGTGAGATGTTTATTTGGTTGTTGGAATGGTTTATTCTTCTTGGAATAGGTTAATTAACTAGACGAGTTTGTGAAATTGAGTTAAATGGGGGTTGTTTAATGGGGCACTTATATGATATAGTGTTTTGGGAATTGGTTTGAATTTGATACCATGGAACACGAACATATGTTGTGAATACTTGCTTTTGTCTAAATGCCTAATTGAAGTTGAGACGAGTATTAATGGTATTTGGTGCAAGTATGTGGAACATGTTGATTTTTTTAACACTAACTTTTCAATGTTTTGTGTTTGGTTTGGGTTTTGTTTCATGTGTGTAGAGAAGCAGATTTGATGCTCCATCATCCTCCACGGCTCAATCCCGAAGGGATGAAGAGTGAAGAACTAATCCGGAGGTTTGGTTGCAAAAAGTTGAGGAGCAATTCTCGGAATATTTTGGATACATTTCAGCTCGGAATATTCAAGCGACCTGGTATTTTAGTTGGGATGAGTTGAATAGTGCATCTAGTGAGGTTAGGGAGGATATTGCTTATATGTTTGTGATGTCGAGACAGGGGGTCGATCTTGGCACTTGGGAACGTGCTTTTTCATTGAGAGACGATCTTTACCGTGAGTTAATTGTTAAGTTTTTCTCCTCTTTAAGTTTCCGTTCTCGAAGGGATGGGACGGATCAAGCCTTTTTGACATTTCATTTAGGAGGAGAAAGTCGAGCCATGAGTCGAATTGATTTGTCTCGAGCACTAAATTTGTATGAAGAATTGGATGAGAAGTCTTTAACACGCTATTTGAGAAAAGAAACTGAGTTCATCGGGAATCAGGATGATTATAACGAGCGAGACTTTTGGTTTGAAATTTCAGGTTTGACTCCATTTGTGTCTAATGAGTCGAAAGGGTTCGACATTCGAAGCAGAGATCTACGGTTACTCCATAAACTGTTGTCGTGTACTTTTTGTGGACGAAGAAATGGAAACGATAAGGTTAATTCTACTGAGTTGTGGATAATGCATCAATTTCGGGCTAATGCGCATGTTGATTTGTGTATGTTGATTGCTACATATTTATCTAATCAGTCGAGGGAGACACGCTCTTCGAGGCCACTGCTGGGTGGTCATTTTGTTACAAAAATTGCACGATTTTTCGACATCAATTTTAGCAGGTGTACAAGATTGACCGACCATTGCAAGTAATGAAACCTTTTAATTTAAGGTTTTATCTTAATGTGCGTTTTGTGATGTGTGACGCGAATCGAGTTGGCTTGGTCGCATATGTTGAGCCACAAGAGCCCGAGGCCGGTGGTAATGTTCAAGGAGGTGATGAGGCGGAGCCAGGTGCTCCGAATGTTCCAGCGGGGGGTCAGCCTTGGGGTATTTCCCAAGAAATTTGGGATAACTTAGTGTCGCGGGTTGATAACGTGCGAATCGGTGTGTCAGACAGCTTTGATGAGTTTCAGGGAGAACAACGGTCCCATAATGACCGTATGTGGGAAAGTCAGCAGAGTGTCGATGAGAGGTCGGCTGAGTCTTTGCATGACCAGCAATGGATGGCATATGGGAGCGATTGGCAAAGGCACAATGCTCGTCTTTTCTACTACAACCCGGAAAATTATTATGGTACACAAGCTCAGACACCGGTTTATTATCGCAGTCCAGTTCGGCCCCGAGTGCAGGCCCCGATTTACAATGAGGAGGAAAGGTTTGAGGATGCTCACCAGAGGTTTCAGCAGCAGTATCCGCACGGCAAATGGCCGTATGATGGGTTTCAGTGAGGAGGGCCTACGAGCCCGTGATTATGTTGTAATTTGTTTTAAACTATTTCCGTTTAGTTGGTTTGTACTTGGATAATTTTATATTTTGCTTATGTACTGTGGATTTATTCGGGGACAAGGCGTTTCGGTACCGGGTGGTGCCACCTTGTCCCATTTATGTAGTTTTCTTGTGTTTTTCTTTTCTTAGGTATGTTGGTGAAACAAATTTTCAAGTCTGGCATTAAGTTCAGCAAGACTACTTGAGTGATGATATTGGTGTGAGGATCGGGAATGGACGATGTTCTTATGCTGGCAGTAAGTTCAGCGCCATCTGTCACTGTCATTCCACGATCAGTGGTTACCTCGATAAGTTTTTATTTTTCTTACCCTTTCGATTTTAATCTATTTTTGATCTCAAGTAATGGGGACATTACTTGATCTCAAGTGTGGGGTGGGGATGTAAAATCTCTCAGGTTGGTTGTTAATATAATCATCATCATACTAGTTTTGATATTAAAAGACTTGACGTTTCACGGGGTCTTGGTCGTAAAAAAAAAACAGAAAAGTTAGTTTAAAAATAAAAAAAAAGTAGAAAAACAATTGAAAATTCGGCCAAAACCTTTATTTTGAAAATTGGCTTGGTTTTATGTTATATTTCATGATTTCAAAGAAGCCAAAAGTGTTCCACGTGTTCATTATTTTGGACATGAAATCCTACGAGTTCGGGGAACTCAATAGTAGGTCACCTGTACCAAAACGGGTGTAAACCGTGAGAGAGCGATGATTGCATAGCGTTATTGTGACCGAATCACGTGCCTGATCACAAACTTTTGGTTACTTGGGAAGAGGAGCCTCGAGTTTCACCAGTGCTGTCCTTTTTAGGAGTAATAGCTACGTGCTTGTGTTTTCTTAGACAACACAACCCATAGCCAAAAGCTATGGCACCCAAAGGTTTTTGGGATTTATTGGAAGGGTAGTATCTACTTCTTACCTTTCTTAAAACAAGCAGAAAAGCTTGTCATGTGGGAAGTAGGCAAACCGGTGTCAATTGAAACAGATTGGCACTTCCGAGTGATTCAGATCCACTCATTAAGGAAGTAAAGTCTTCCGACCGTTTCACTTGGTACGTATACCTTTTAAGCGTGCCATTTCATTACCCATCATTTCACGATGAGGTACTGTTAGAGGAGAAAGTCTTGAACTTTCGAAACATGTTCATTATTTTGAATGTGAAATCCTACATGAACATAAAAATTCATACGTAGGTCATCTGCACCAAGGCGGGTGTCAACCGTATGAACGGTGATAGTGGCGTGAGGTTGAAACCGGACCATTCGCTAGATCGAAAACTTAAACAGGGCGATCCTCATTGTTTCTCCTAACAAGGACAATGTTGCACCCGACCACCTTATTTAACCACACAGGATGTATCTTTTCCATCCTTAAGGGAGTCAAGTCTCCCGAACGACACACTTGCTGATTTGTTTCAGAAGATGTAGTCCAGACCAGTTGTAGGGTGACGAAAAATCTTGAAAAGTCATTGCTAAAATCGACTGGAAATCTACCAGGCCTCAACGTCAAATAGGGAAACTGGTAGTCAAAGCTTATCTCAATGAGGGAGATTTGCTAGCCAAATGGGAAGCGCACCATGATACACAAAATGTCAGTGATTGATCAGATTCCCAGTGGATAACCTCCGGAAAGGTAAGATATCAGCTTTTAAGCCTGATGAACCTCAATCTTTATGGTTGACTTAACGGATTAGATGATCACCTCATGATTATCGACGATATCTGGACGTAATGTGTATCCTCCTAAGCACATTATTTTCTTACCGACATCTCGCGATGTTAGGTACTGTGGAAAGCTTGGCTTGACCAATTGCGGGGTAGCCCGTGCGTTCTTTTGGCACATTTGTTCGATTGCTATACTTGTTGGTGCTTGGTTTCCACTTGATTCCCGTTTTCTTTGAAGACTTATTTTGTGATTCGAGATTCTCTACTTCATCATTATGGTACGTTACTCGAGATTTTCTTTGGTTACTATATCCATTATATACTGTTTGCGGTTCGGGAAGTTACTTCGGGGGAATGCAAGTGGGAACCATGGTTATTATTTACTCCAAATCATGCTCATGCTAGTTGTTTGGTTCTACATACATGTTTGAAGATGTTATTATATGGTAGAAGATTATTATCGAGTTTAATTGCTTGAGGACAAACAAAACTCTAGTGTGGGGTGGTTTGATATCGCATATTTTATACACGTTTTCCTTAGCGATATCGATCATAATTTAGTCCGTTCGGATACGATTTGGTGTTTATTTTGATAATATTGAGAATGTTCGAGTTTGAAGAGCTATTTGTAGAAGAGATGCGGTTTTTGAAGTTTTTGAGGCATTTTGTTGATCGGATGTTATTGTTAGTGCATCGAGGATTAAAACGTTAAGTATGTATTGGTTCATGAGGCGGTAAGTTAGTTAAAGCAAGTAAAAAGAGAAAAGTAAACACGAGAATCAGATTCAGTGCATTGTCGCGGCGCGGAGAATGAGGTCGCGGCGCGACATTTGGCTATTTTCCATATCAGAAGTTGGGTTAAAAGGGGTTCCAGTTTGCGTGTTGCGTCGCGACGCGACAGTTTTGGCCGCGGCGCGATGGTTCTGTCGGTCCAGATTATTTTGGCAAGTATTTAAGGCCCGAAAAATACCCTAAATATTCATTCTTTCATCCAGACGAATTGTGGCAGCTTTTGGGCGATTTTTGGTGATCTTTGGAGAACTCCAAGGTCATTCAATCACTTCAATCATTCCAGATTCAACCTTCAATCCGTTCATCATCCGCGATCACTTATTTAATTAGGTTGATTTCTTTGTCATAAACAATGAATTCTTTCCTTAATTTATTTGTGATTTTTGTTCTAGCCATGATTGTTGGCTAAGCTTTTAATGTTTTTCTAGATTGAATATTTGCAAGTGTTTGGATGATACTTTAATGTTTTATTGATTAATGCATGATAATTATGAGTTTTGATTAAGAACCATTCTTGTGGGTGTTGATTATTGTTACTAGGTTGATTAGTGAATCTTGTTTGAACAAAGGGAACCCTGTTTCAATTTAGTGATCTAATTTCCAATTGATTTGTCTTAACCGATTGGGTGCTTACTGGACCAAGGGGGTAAACCGGGTAACATTGATCGAACAAAATAGGGGTGAATTGTGTGGAGTGAACGCGTAACCAATTGAATCTTAATCTTATAATTAGCTAATTACTAAGTCACAAACGAAAGAGGTCTTTGGTGAAAGGGAACCCTAAGCCAATAAATCCTAGTTTGACGTGTTTGCTAAAAGAGAACTCTGGGTAAACCGACTCTATAATTGCGTGCATTGATAAATAGAACTAGTGCGTAATAACAAATCATCCAACACTGCGAATAGGAGTTCTAGGCGAACATTCTTTTATCTATTGAATTTAAATATCTTTACTTTTCCGTTGAGTCTGTAATTTGATTTATTTAAACTTAAAAACCCAAAAATATCGTCTTTTACTTTTAATCAATCTTTGATTTGGCTAATCGTTAAATAACCACAAAACAAACTATTTCGTACTTTCGATTTTCATAGATTAACTTAGTTAATTTTATTAGTTACAATCTTAATTCTCACGTGTAAACTGTCCTTGGAATGATTTCGGAATTACCAATTTTATACTATCACGATCGGGTGCACTGCCCGTTAGTGTGTAGTAATCTTTTAACCGGTATTTTTCCAATATAAATTATAGACACGATAATACACATCAGGGTGTCACCGACTTGCGAAACACCCGCCAATACATACGAGGACACCGACTTGTGAACCTCCAAAAGGTGTCACCGACTTGTGAGTCACCTAACGAAATACTAAAGGGGTTACCTCCTCTTGAACCACCATGAGGTGTCACCGACATGTGAGGCACCTAACGAGACACTACCGACCCGTAGTTCTCTTCACCCATAACCTCAATAAGTCACCATCTTGTGACATAACGCCCAACACTCACGATGTGGCACTTAAGGCCCACATCGTGTACGAGTAAATAAACCACATACATACATGTATAAATATTCCACTCACCTCGATTGTAAGAAAGGCAACTCCCGCTTGAGCTCCTAATCGTCCGAATGTGAATCACCTAGATAATTCACAAACAAGTAAGCTAAACACTCTAGCTTATGCCCAAAACAACATAAGTGCAATTTCGACCCTTTGCACTTACTTCCACTTTGACTAAGTCAAATCTCGCCCAATACAACCATAATCACAATTAACTAATGATTATGTTCCAACAACTCATTTTACTCAAGGTTTCATCATAAAAACACATTACTTGCATCATTTGACACAAAACCCATTTTGACCAAATCTCAAGTCAAAACACCCATTCTGCAAGCTCATACCTTTAATCACTTATAACCTTAATTAACTAGTGATTTCAACAATCAAACATGATTATCAACTAATCAATTTCACTAACCAACCCAAATCAACCAACAATGGTTATTAACACCATTTACTAGCTCAATCACCCAATTATCAACTAGTGGGTTTACTCAAGTACACCCATTTCAAAATCCCAACTATGAGCACTAATCATACTATGAAAACTCGGAGTTAGAACTTACCAATACTACCACAATGTAGCCGTGAACAAGATGAACAACTTTAACACTTGCGACTTTGATCGATTCGAGCTTCTTCTTCTCCAAAATGAAGCTTTCTCTCTCTAAACTCTTTTTCGCACTCTAGGGTTTGAGGTTGGAGATGAGAGAATGAAGATAAGGTTGTGGACTTGAAAGAGTCCACCAATCTGCCATTTAGTTGCCTAAAACCGACCCTCAAGTAAAAAGACCAATATGCCCCTCATTTAACTTTAATTAAAAAGCAGGAAGCTGTCGCCAGGTATAGTGCGCGGCGCGCGCCCCTCACTGTGCGCGGCGCGCACGAAGGTCAATTCAGTCTGTCAGCTTCTGTTTAACTCAGTTTGATAATCCAATGTTTATGTACACCTGTACACTTGGGTTTAGGGTCTTACACAACATTGAGATTCACTTTATTATTTAATTCAATAAATTATTTTATATTTTAAATAATAAAAATAATACATGATAAAATAACATTACACTAAACATAAGTAGAAAAAATTAAACATAATTAAAAACAAAAGGATAATAAAACTGTTATTCATTTTTGTCTTCATCTAATTAAAAGGTGATATTTGTGAATTATTCTGAACAAAGTGATTAAGTAGAAGAACTCATATGTGTTTAATAAACATATTTCAGGTAATTAAAATAATCAAGCTAATATGAATTTTTGAAAAACGTTAAAACCAACCAATCTGTTAGCATTATGCTTTCGATAAAGTAACTAAAACAATTAAGTATTGGTACTTGATAGTAAATCATGATACCTCGACATATACTGATAAACAGTGACTTGGTTGGTGTTTGTGCCAAGCTTAAGGTTTTCCAAAAAAGAAAGTAGTGTGCCTTAAGTTTGTAAATATTTATAGCAAAGCTTTCGATGTAATTCTAAGTCCTGAATTTGATTGAAAATATATATCAAAGGTGAGAACAAAATGGATAACAAACATGAAACTTACATATTTCTCATTATACGTTGTACTTACAAAGGAACACTTGAAATGTATGACGTGATCACACATCGGCTAATTGTCATATAATTTTTTTTACAACACTAAGGTTTGTAAGTGAATATGCAAAGTCTAGGTTAAGTGTTCATTTGAAACAAGTGAATACTTAAGGGATGTGGATTGTATATAACACAATTAACGCCAACATTAAAGAGATACGGTGAAAATGTTTGGGATTACAATACCGCGCATTTATCCCGCTTAACGCAATTCAAAATTTGAATGAAAACTCAAATTCCCCCTATTCTAATAATTTATAATCATTTCACCTCTGTTTATATCTGATTCACGAGAGTCTTTGTTCTTCTTACTTTAGTTCGAAAAGTGATATAGACAATACACATTATCTGATTAAAGTCAACAAAAGTTGATCAAGCGCAACGAATTTACATGCGTACCTTTTTCTCTTTATCATTATATTTAGCTTTTCATCTCAATCGGAGTCTCTTCGCTGGATCAACCGATCTCTTATAATATTTGTGAGTTTATATATAATTCTATACTATAATTGTTAATTTTTACTATATATAATATATATTCGGGGTAAATCTTTTTTTTTTAAATTAAATACTACGTTTATCATTATATCTATTGATTCATGTTATGATATATGGTAGATTTTTTATTTGTTCATTTTGGAAAATATTGATTCCTCTAGCTATGTTTTTGTACTAAAGAGGTAAGTTGGTTTATATCACACTTCTTATTAAATGTTAAACTATACGTATAACAATAATAACAACTCCAGGTCGAATTTTTCTTACAAATCCTGAAATGTTTTTGATTTGTTCATTTTGGAAAATATTGATTCCTCTGTGTTTATGTTTTAAAGATGTAAATGGGTTTATATCATTGTAAAAGTTTAAACTATATTTTATATATATATATATATATATATATAATAACTTCAGACCGAATTTTTCTTTTATATATATATATATATATATATATATATATATATATATATATATATATATATATATATATATATATATATATATATATATATATATATCCTGAATATTTCAAATATGATACAGTAATTGCATTTTATATTTTTATGGTGTGACATTTTTTATTTCATTTTATTTCTCTTCTTTAAGTTTAATTTCGAATAAGTTGTCAACTTTGGTACAAGCCAAAACGTTTACATGTAGACTTCAACAAATTATACAAGTTCAATACCACGTAACTTTTAATATGAATCCGCCCCTTTCTTCAATTGTATTTTATCCAAAAACATTTAAAGTCATTTATACAATTAGTTTTTAGTCAAATTTAAGATATTAAATAGATATATCATGTATGTAATTTATTGAGAATCAACTATTAAACTTAAAAGAATACAAAGAATTGAGAATGCAAGACTAGTTTTAATAAAAGTATACAATTTTTTGAAAAGTTTAAGCTATTAAAATAACACATATATATGTAATATGTAATTTGTTTTGTTTATATATACGTGTAACATCTCTATAATATGTTTGGTTCTCGTAGTTTTTATATTCTCGTTTGAAACAAACTTACTCCAACATATTTATACACCAAAACATAGTTAATAATTGTGTAATATACTTGTACATGCTTATTTTTCTTGCAAGTTTTATATTTTTTATTACTCCATATAACTTGTAGACAAGCTTTGTATCATGTTTTATTTACCTTCTCCTAGTTAAGTTTTATAAGTTTGTATTTCTGCTCTCGAGAGGGAGGTCTTCTCTACCATTTAGTGAGATTAAGTAGTATTATTGTAGTTCTTTTTTCTTCTTTCTGCTTGTTGCATGGTCTTTGGCAAAAACTTTATCAATGCTAAGCTAAAGCAAATGTGTCACTTAATTACACCACTCTATCATATACTACATATAAAGTTCATTTATAAGTAGTGAAATGTTTGGTTTGTCAAATTTCCATATCTACAAAATTAACTCAAAAAAGAGATTGAGAAGCCATAATCAAAGATTAATGTCAAAGTCTATTATCACAAGTCCTTTTGTATACAACATCAACTATATAAATTGCCGTTCCAAAAACCAACAAGTCAACAACATCAAGTATGAACAATCCCAACATCTAGATTAACATCTATAAAAAAATATATCCAATCAACTAATATATATGTAAATTACTGAGCTTGTTTACCATATGTGTGGATACCCTCAATGTCTCTTATATTTCTTCCTCATTGGAACAATCAATAACAAATCGGATATTTTAGGGTTTTAGTTTGCGACTAATTTGAAGTCTGTTTTACTGACAGGAACTTTGTCTAGGATCCTCATATGGAGACAATGGATGCATCTTCATTTTGTTCGAACAACAAATGTAGGAAAGTTATGGATATCCCAAGGCAAGGATGGGAATACCAAGGTGGCTACGCCTATCTTTGCGATCCATGCTTGTAAGATCTTCTTAATTCCAGTTTAAACATAAATAAAATGCAAAGTTTATTTTTGTACACAAATTTGACGTGCGTATTATGAGTTATATGCAGTGGCGGAATTTAATTATTTGTTTTACATGACAAAAAATTAGAAATATAAAGTATATTGGTTAATTGCTCCGGGTGATTAGAGTACTGGGAGTGGTGATTCAGATCACTTAGCATGTCAGGGCTGACTTGCTGAGTCAGAAAAAGTGGGGAGTGGTGACCTATATCACTTGGATTATGTCAGTTTTTATTTTTATTATTATTTTAATGATTTTAAATATAACATAAATTAATATAATTATAAAAATTAATATAAATAGATATAACTTCATTAAAAATAAAATTCACACATTACATTAAATAATTAAAAATTACAATTCCTAAAAAAAAAAAAAGCATGAGACATCCTAAAACAACACAATTCCTAAATTATTTCGCGATTATGCCATAGATGCGAAACAAGAGTATGTCGATGATACTCATGCTCGTCTTTCTCACACAGCTCTTTTGTCTTCTCAGCATATAAATCACACCTTTCGTACCAAGTTGATCCTTGTAGGTTGTTGACCGGCAAGTAGTAAGATTTATTTTCAGCGATGTTAAAACCATTGTCTTCAATTATCATGTTGTGCAATATGGAGCAAGCATACATGATTCTTTTGATTGCGTTGACGCTATATGCCCTAGCAAGTTGTCTTGAAATACCCCAACGACCTTGCAAAATTCCAAATGTCATCTCAACGTCTTTACGAGCTGCAGATTGTTTCTTTGTAAAGTATGTCCTTTTTGGATCAACAACACTTGAGAATCCCTTAACGAAAGAAGCCCAGGAGGGGTGAATCCCATCGGCAAGATAGTAGCATCGATCAAAATCAACACCTCCAATTTCGTATGGAATTTGAGGAGCCGTGTCAACTAGTAAACTATCAACAATGGAGATGCATTAAGGACATTCAAGTCATTGTTCGAACCTGCCAAATTAAAATATGCATGACAAATCCAATTCTCATACGATGCAAAGGCTTCCAACATGATTGTCGGGTAACCGTGATCGCCTCATGTGTATTGCCCTTCCATGCATTTGGACATTTTCCCCAAGCCCAATGCATACAATCAATGCTTCCAAGCATTCTAGGAAAGCCGTGAAGTTCTTCATGTTTACGATACAACCGACGTATATCGTCCTCGGTTGGTTCTCTCATGTACACATTAGAATACAAATCTATAGTACATCTTCTAAACTTTTGCAAAGACTCACGTGATGTTCTTTCCGAAATTTTTAAATATTCGTCAAATAGATCCGGTGAATCACCATATGCTAATTGACGAATGGCAGACGCGACTTTTAAATGAGTAGATACTCCGGGAACACCATGTGCATCGGGACGTTGTTGAAAATAGCATCAGGACGAGTAGAGTAAGAGAGTATACATTCAATTATTTGTTTAAGAAGGCTTTGTGACATTCGATAACGACGTCTGAAATATTCAGGGGGATACTTCGAATCTTGAACAAAGTAATCTTTCATCAAACGATTGTGCAACTTTACACGATCACGATAAATGCAGCGGCGTCTTCGTCTTGATCCAGCTAGTGAGCTTTCAGTCTCATTTTGTTCCTCACAGTCTCTAGGAATTAACATGTTATTTCGATAAACAAAAATAGTTTGCATTGCGTTCATCACATTTTCTTCGTTGGAACTACTCATTTTCTAAAGAATTAAATTGAAATTGATGAAAGAAGAATTAGATGAAAGAATGTGATTTTGGTTGGGTGAAATGAGTTGGGAATATGAGTTGTATATATAAAAGATTTTTTTTTTTTTTAAATAACTGTCACAAAAAACCGTAGTATATATATTAAACATTTGTTTATTTATTTTTTGTTGTAATCAAACGCAGCCTCAAAACACGTCGCATGGGCAACTGACTTGCTTGGAACGGGGCTTGGCGACGGAGCAGGGGTGAGACGGGGGTGAGACGCGCACCACTCCCCTTGCTGTTACTTAATTTTAAGGGGGCAATCATTTGTATAAGTTATTTAATTCATTTCTTTGAAAATATTATAAGTATATATATGTTAGGTATTGAAAGTTGAGAAGACACCCCTCCTGCCAGGGTTGTCTTACTGTTTTAATGGAGCCCGTTCTAGAGTTAAAAAATAACCCTTATAAATGCTAAATTTATAATACACATATGAAAAGATATATATTACCAAAAATTTTCAATTAAAAAGAAGTTAATATGCGTTTAAATTGTATGATAAATGAATTTTTCATGATTTGATTTATAAAAAATATATATAAATTAATTAATGTGTTATCATATAAGACTTTGAAAATTTTGGACCCATATAAAATTCGGGCCCCTGTTCAGTTGCACACACTTCACACATGTGGCAGAGACACACTGTCTGCCCTCAGTCCTCACTATATCTTTCCCTTGGGAGTTACCGGAATATGCTTTTTTCTAACATGGAAGGGTTTGTTTATCTAATTGAATATGTAATCATATATGCACTGACGAAGGATATAAGAGGCTGGGGTGGGCCATGGTCCCCAAAAACTTATGTCCTTACTAGTAATTTTTTTATAGTTTTAAGGATTAAATTTGATAATTTCAAATCATGGCCCCGGCAAATTAAAATTAGAACTTGTAAGGACTACGTTATTTTAAAGTTTATGGAACCTATCTATATACTTATATAAAAAAGAGATTTGTTTAGCTTACTTGTCAACAAAACCATTTTTTAGGGCTTAATGACAAGTGGAATTTACACTTGTCAAATTCTCAATGATTGTTATTAAAATTCATTAAATAAATGATTAATAACAATATTAGAGAATAAAGAAATTAATAAAAAAAAATGAGAGCAATTCAGTACGGGTAATTCTAAGAGATTGTTGTAACTAACCAATTAGAAAAATATGCTTAATTATAGTAGAACACATATATCCTTTTAACAACTCACGAGTATAGATTAATTACCACTTGTGAATTAGTAGACCACTTACGATATATATTCATTATTGTGTCGTTATTTATTTATATGTCATTATTGTGAACCAAGATCGCTAGAGAAAAAAATATGTTTTTATGTAACTAATCTTTAAACAGATTTTGAGTAGTCATGCAACGTACGAGCTCAAAAACTAGTTTATATATAAGAGACTATATGTTTTGATTGAGTTACTTTGACCCCTTCGTTGTTAGTGTTCAAGCTCCGTCACTGATATATATGTATATACATCAACACATGCTTGTGGTTAGGTTCTACATGATCCATTTAAAGCAATCAATTTATTCTTTTTTGATTCTTACTGTATCTTACATACTAAAGATTACAAATCGTACTAACTCTTCTTCAATTTACTGTAGCGTTTCCTTTGACGTTGGTCAATTTTGTGATATATATCATAAAAATTCAACAACTTGGAGGTCCTGCAAGTTCTGTGGAAAGGTTAGTGAAGATCCATCATCATTAAGTAACTAACAAACTTAAATGAAGGTGGCACATAAATTTGTTTAACTAATGTTACATTACATCATAAACAAACCGATTAAACAAATTAACATATGCTTTTTGTAATTACTTTCGACCTTTTGTAATTTTTGCACTATTCCATTTCAACCAAATTTTTAAAGAGCCAAACTTTTTTTTTTCCAAGTAAACGGGTAAAAAATGCCACCTCTGAAATGCCATTTTCTTATGATAAATGTTGTATGGTTTTAATCGACTGCAGAAAATTCATGTTGGGTGCTTAGCTTCACGCCGGTTATATGACAATCTGAAACCAAGAGGAATTTGTTGTATTGTTTGTAAACCATCTGATACAATTCCGGTAAGGTTGATTAAAACATTAGCTAATTGTTTATGCAAAAGTTGCTCAGAGTTAAACTTTCAGTTTTTATTAAATGAATTGTTTTTTTTTCTTCAGCTAACAAATTCTACAACTGATCAAGAAAATGTGTCCGAGCCACATTGTGAACGATCAACCGATCCTGTTGATCCACATTTGGCTAGTGGAAACAAAAGGAAGAAACCAATTTCTATGGGGACTACGAAAAAGTCTACTAGCACTCGTGTTGCTATTGTTCCAATAACAACAGTAATAGACGATGAAGAAAATGCGTCTGAACGATTTACCCCTTCATCATCCGCTCTTGCATACCAAGGAAAAACAGCAAGTACTAAAGCTCAAATAACGACAAATGATGAACTTAAGGCGATATCTAAGAGGTAATTACTCTTTCGTTTCTCTAATATGCGTTTATTAGTACATAACGAGCTAGTTGTATAATTAAACATCTATGATTTTTGACAGTGAAAAAGCGAAAATCGTTTTTCTTTTTGAGAAAAAGTTAACAAAAAGTGATGCTAGAGATAGCGATCGCTTTATCGTGCCCAAGAAATTTGCAGAGGTTAGTATACAAATGCTACAAACACACTGACTTTTTTTGGTCCACGACAGGATTCGAACTCACAACCTTAAGGTTGATAAGTTTCCTTGGTACCGCTAGTCCAGAATCACTCTGGTTCAAATGTTACAAATTAATAATCATGTTATAATTTTATCAATTTGGATTATAGGACTTCTTGCCTACACTTGAAGACCCTAAGGGCCAACCGATTATCATCCAAGATACTATAGGGAGAGAATGGTGTTTTCAATTTAGATACCGGCAACAATTAAGGAGCCGAATTTATGTAATTGAAGGCTTTAAGCCTTTCGTCGATGAAATGAACTTTTGTGAAGGCGATACAGGTAAACAAACAACTGTCACTTGTGATTGATCTTATGAGTTACTACACTACATATTATTAAACAGTAATGTTTATATTTACCTGTTATATTTTATGTTATAATTGATACTGTTTTCTTTCAGTGACGTTTACTCGGTTGGAACCAGGAGGAAAGCTTCTGTTGGGATACCGAAAGGCTAGATCAACTACTTCCCCTGCTAACAAAAGGCTTAAAACGGTAAATTTCTATCGTTTAAATTTAATGATACTTGTATATCAAGAACTGTTTTTTGCTTAGTCGCTTATTCAATTTCTAACGATATTTCGGAAAGTTTTAACTTTATTTGAGCTGACGATCATTAATAATCAATAGGGAATGGACACAACAACCAAAAGCAAAACGTTGTCGAAGACGAAGCGCACAAAAGCTGCAAGGACGAGTTTTATAGGTGGCTCAGCTCTTAAAGTTCCATTCATTAAGAGTGATACGGTAACTGATTTATATCAATTTTGTCGATTGATAAGTTAGCAACTTTTATCAATCATGAAAATGATATTACCACTTGTGTATTTGATAAATTCACCCATATCATGCAT
The DNA here is from genome assembly GCF_046630445.1 of Rutidosis leptorrhynchoides. Lineage (NCBI taxonomy): Eukaryota > Viridiplantae > Streptophyta > Magnoliopsida > Asterales > Asteraceae > Rutidosis > Rutidosis leptorrhynchoides. The sequence continues at coordinate 673,230,748 of NC_092334.1, forward strand.
TAGATACTTGTATTGTACATACATGTTGATCATAATTATGAGTGGATTCATCAAAAGTATGAGGAAAAATATCAACTCCCCAATCAGTATGTACTTTTAGTTACTTGGCTTCTAGACGCGTCTAAAGAAACTTAATACAGGATATATCTACAAAACAAATATAACAAACACATGTTTAACGAAAACTGAAATATTATCGTATACTTTCTAGGATCATGAAGAAGTAGAGCTTAGAACAGGGTACTTGGAAGATGATTCGTCTAGTTCCTCATCTAGCGATGATAGTTTGTTTGGTGAAGCTAAAACTGCCTCCGCATATAGCAAGAAGCCGAAAAAGGTAGCATATTTTTCTTTTCATTTCAGCATTCTATCTTCTTTTTTTTTCATACTTATCGATTCGTTGTTATTTACTTATACTATTAGTACTTATTCATAAAATTTTAACAATATAACATCTCAACCTTGTTATACTTTATAATCTATCATCATGATATATATAGAGAACTGTAAGTAAAGGCATTGTGAATGGGGATAATTCAAAGGGGAAGGCTACATCAGCTGCACCATTGATGTTTGGCATAGGGCAGACGAATGATCAGATAGGTGCTCCTTTAGATCACAAGGGTAAAGCCAAAAAAGGCCCTGGTCGCGGCAAGAGGACTAAGACGGTAAACTTCAATCGTTTAAATTAAATAATACTTAGACTATACTTTACAAGGCGTCACATTTATATTTGACTGTGGCATGTCAATTTTTTATGCCTTTAACGCCTGTTGAGGGGCATCAAATTTGACTATTTTAGGGGCATCAAATTTGACTATTTTGAGGCGTCCGTCACATATTCAACAGCAAAATTTGATACCTCATTTTTTTACCTTTTTTTTTTTTTATTTTCACACAACTTCTAATCATATTTGACTACATCATTCAAAACCTTTTCACTCAATTGACACTCAAATTTGACATTCACCATAACAGAACTTTAAAATTTGGCATTGACACGTTACGGTCAAAATCTTCTCTCTCCTCCAAAAATACAAAATTTGCCTCCACGTCAGTCAGTATAACGTGTGGTCTCATATATCAAGCACTGATTTTTGGTTAGATGTTAATTTAAATTTTTTTTTTTTTTTTGAAAGACAAGTATTTGTTAATTAATTTCTTAAAATATTTCATATAGTTATGACTTTATTTCTAACAAGTAAACTATCAGCACTGACTATTGAGCTGACGATCATTAATAATCTACAGGGAAGGAATACAGCAACCAAAAGCAAAACATTGTCGACTAGGAAGCGCACAACAGCGGCAAGGAAGAGTTATAAATGTGTCCCAATTTGTAAAGTTCCATACATGGAGAGTGATACGGTATTTAAATTTAATATCAATTTCTTCGATTGACAAGCTAGCAACTTTTATCAAAATGCAGTTTTAGTTACTTGGTTTCTAGACGCGCTTAAAAAAACTTAACACAATATATATCTAGAAAACAAAAATAACAAACACATGGATTACTTTTTAGGATCCTGAAGAAGCAGCGCTTAGAACAGGATACATGGAAAATGATACGTTTAGTTCCTCATCTAGCGATGGTAGTCTGTTCGGTGAAGCTAAAACTACTACTCAACATAGCAAGAAGTCGAAAGAGGTAGTATATTGTTCTTTTCAGTTCAACATTCAATTTTTACCATAATTATTAATTAGTTGTTAATCAGTTACTGCTTATTACTACTTACTCATAACTTTTGACACTATAACATATATAGGGAACTGTAAGTAAAGGCATTGTTATTGAGGATAATTCAAAGGGAAAGGCTACATCAGCTGCACCATTGATGTTTGGGATAGGGCAGGCTAATGATCAGATAAGTGCTCCTTCAGATCATAAGGGTAAAGCCAAAAAAGTCCCTGCTCTCGGCAAGAGGACTAAAACGGTAAATTTCTATGGTTTAAATAAGGTGATACTTATATATCAAGCATTGATTTTTGGTTAGCTGTTATTTCTATTTCTAAACAAATTTCATATAGTTTTGACTTTATTATAACAAGTAGTCATTAATAATCTATAGGGAAGAGGTACAACAACCAAAAGCAAAACATTGTCGAATAGGAAGCGCACAGAAGCTGCAAGTAAGAGTTATAAAGGTGTCACAACTCATAAAGTTCCATTCTTGGAGAGTGATACGGTATTTGATTTTATATCAATTTCGTCGATTGATAACTTAGAAACTTTTATCATTGTTTTAGTTACTTGGCTTCTAGACGCGCTTAAAGAAACTTATTAAATTAGATATCGACAAAACAAAAATAAGAAACACATGTTTAACAGAAACTGAAATATTATCGATTGCTTTCTAGGATCCCCAAGAATTCGAGCTTAAAACAGGGTACCTGCAAAATGATATGTCTAGTTCCTCATCTAGCGATGGTAGTCTGTTCGGTGAACCTAAAACTACCTCCACATATAGCAAGAAACCGAAAAAGGTACAAGTAGTATTTTTGTTCTTTTCATTTCAGCATTCTATTTTTCTCATAGTTATAAATTAATTGGTATTCAATTACTTCTTATTACTCTCTCTCTGCACAAATTAAGTGTCCACCTTAGTGGTTATATCTGTCTCAAAATAATTGTCCACTTCCAAAAAATTAATACTAAATATTATTAAACTCCTCATTTTGTCATCATTTGTTTTTCTCAATCATTCATTTATATAAAAAAAAATCAGTCAAACTTACCTAAAATAAATGGGCAAAACTGACATTTATCCAATCGATATTTAATCAACAAAAATTCCAGGGGTCATTTAAAATGGGACGGAGAGAGTTGTACTTATTCATAAAATTTGGACAACGGAACATATCAACCTTGTTAGTGTTCTAATGATTATGACATATATTATATATAGGGAGCGATAACTAAAGGCGTTATTGGGGATAATTCAAAGGAAAAGGCTACATCAGCTGCAACTTTAATGTTTGAGTTAGGGCAGACTAATGATCAGATAAGTGCTCCTTCAGATCATAAAGGTAAAGCCAAAAAAGTTTCTGGTCGCGGCAAGAGAAAAAGTTGCGGGGTTAAGATAGACTCGAGGTGCGAAAGTGGTGATAACAAGTGGGCTAAAAAGGCGAAAAGGTCAATCCTGGAACCTGGATCATCCAGAAAAGTGGTCCCGCGGATCACGAATATTGTTTGTAGAGAGAACAAAGATACCAAAACGGGTCACAAGGAGTTGCCAATGGGTCAGGCAATTAGCATTCACAATCCAAGTGATCAGCCAGGACCATCTCAAACGACGGTTAACCAAAACGCAAACAGCTTGTCAGGTTCGGAATCTAAAATTTTAAACTTTGACTTGAATGAGCTTCCACCACCTGAATCCGATGAAGAGCTCTAGGCGATGAGGTGGCGAGATATGTGCAATGTTGTTGTGGTAGTTGCAGGTTTTTTTTTTTAGACAATTAAAACTAAGAGATATGCAGATTAGACATTTTAGTTTTGTTATTTTGTTTCTTTTTTATTGTGTTAGTTTATTATATTTTGTGGATCATATCTTGAATGCTATGTGTTTTTGCTGCTTTTAACTAATGAGTTATGACTCTGAATAATTAAGATATTGTGAACCAATGCTTAATGCATCTTATAAGATTTATAACATATAATCTAACAAGTTATTTTACTTAGATGGATAAATGGCTAATATATATTATATGGTAACAATAATACAAGATATACATCTCATGTATTACACAAAAACCTGTTACTCCTGTAATAAAGTTTTAGGGATCAACAAAATCTATATACAAAGACCGATTACATGTTCAATAAACAAACACATGAATCAAATGTTTTATAATCTATGTAGTTTTACTCATTCCAATTGGCTATCAGCACACACTATAACATATCAAAAAAGTAAAAAACTCGATTAGAATTACTTACTAAAGCCGTCTTCTAAAGTTTCGAGTTGTAGATTGATACGTACGAACTAAAAGGCCAACACCAATCCCGACACCAAGACAAATCCCGAGGCCTATACCAACACCGACCCTCACACCAGCATTAAACCATGTGAGTTCTCCATCTTCACCTTCCATGTACTCGTTTTGATTCCAATGCAAGCTGTTGTTGTAGTCATACTCATTTTCACTCTTGTATGGTCCGTATTCAGGTTCCTACATGCCCCAACAGATTGTCATTAGTCATTACATATAAACTTGATTAATTGGTTTTATTGTTATAAACCATCTACAACGGTCACTAGTATATACTAAAGTCGTATACATTTAATAAAGATAACCTGAATACTCCGTACTCGGTCAAAACTCAGTCAAACTCGGCCAAAACTCAGGAATAATCACAAAATCGGTCAAACTCCGCCAAAACTCGGGATTACTCGGAAAGGTCGGTCAAAAGTTGGTCAAAGTCAAACTTGGTCAATATACAAGTACTCGCCCGAGTTGCCGAAATCTCCCTAAAAAGTGCCGACCGAGAACTCCCGAGTAGCGATTTTTCCAACCATGCTTTGTGCACAAGAAACTCTTCAACAAGAACCAAACCAAAAACAGAGGAAATGATAGCTTAACTAAGCTAAATCTTATGCATCTTATATCAAGTCTAAATAAATGGCATATATTCTCGATTTAAAAATAGTGCTTGAAACTTGAAATATCGATAAGGCAAAAGAGTACTAATGCCTATTACTTATAAATGCAAAGACCATATATTGTTATAAATGGGTAACTTTACAACAACAAAACCAATACCACATAAGTGGTGTATGAGGGAGGTGAGATGTAAACAATCCTTCCCCTATCCGAAAATAAAGACAAGTCATTTCTCCACCCAGAGTGAAAACACACTCAAAAGTGGAGAAAGTCATCTCTCTCTAGTCGACGGATAGAGAGATTGCTTCCGAGTGGACCTCCGGCCAATAAGTAGGAAAAAAATTTTAAAAAAATAAAATAAAATTGAGACGCCATGAAGATGGTAAAATCAAATTTTCATGGGTTTTAAATCCTGCCTGAAATTTAATTTAGGCTCTAAGAGTCAATTAAGTCGTCAATAAATCGACGCTTGTTGTCGACTCAATAACTAGAGCCGTAAATGGGTAACTTTGTTACCAGAAATTATTAATATACACACTGTACTAACAAAACAGATCAAGAAAAATCACTAAAATGGATGATTTTGTCAAAAAAAACATATTTTCATTCATTATAGGGTTCTATCATAAATAAAAACAAAAAAAATGTTCGGACCTACAAATATACGGAATAGTAAGGAACAGAGGGTGGCGATTTGGACCCAGTTACTTATGAATGGGCCGATTCGAGTTGTGTGTGTCTATATACACAATTACCTAAGAATGAAGCATGTCTAATGAGTCAAACAAGTAAAATGGGTCAACTGTCATAAAAGGTATTTTTGATCATACAACCAACTAAATTTCATTACTTAAACAATTTATAGAATAAATGTAATACTATATTTTATGTTACATACTTGACCCATACCCTGTTCATAATCAGTTAAGAAAATCAGACATAATGCTTCAGATCACAACTATCTAAAGTATTTCAACCAAGAAACTACACTTGTTGGCTCGTTACCCGACTCGCCCATTTTACCACCAATATATGAACGAATAATTTAACCAATAAAAATGACCTTAACCACATATATAAGCATGTAACACATTCTTCTAACACCATAAGTACCTGAAGATCAAGATCATGTCCGTTTGCAACATCTTTTCGAGATTCAGCCACCTCACCCTCTGGAATCGGATCCAACAACCCTTTTCGATTTTGCATCTTCCTTTGACTAATCTGCAAAGTCTTGGTCAAGATTATAGGCGAACCCATAAACGAGCCTGCAACATAAACTTCAATCATAGGCAACAACGAATCACAAGCCGTAATTTTCTTCCCCTTCATAACCCTAGAATTAGCACCAATCATCGATTCACATTTCATACTCCATCTCTCAGCATCAAAACCGTTGTTACTTTTCGACATCTCCAAAACACCCGAAATAACAAGATCTTCACCATCAAAAACATCAAATTTAACACTCCCCGATAATCTTATACTATCCGTACTCACAAACGTAGCTTCTTCAAACTTTTTGTCAACTCGATTTCGTTTTAGACGACACGAACTTCCAGGTGAGTCAAGATTGCATCTTTTTTTGTTGACTTCGAGGATAGTATCGGGGTCTAACGGTATATGACTGAGAGTAAGATATTCAGGTGTGTAGCCTTCCACCATAAAATTGCTAATTCGAACATAGAACACGCGTATATCAAACCAAGCTAGTAACGGTTTTGCGAATGTGTAGGCTTGATGATTTGGATATTTGATAATCTGAAGGTTGTTTTTCGTCGATCCATTTGAATTCTCCATGTTTATGTGAGCTTTATCCTCATGCCCTGCTACAGAAACAAACATTTGAAATTCAACGATCGAATTGAATCAACAGGTCATAGCAAAAAATTTAATCTTTATGATGTATATTCTGATCTGACACTTAACTAAACGAATACACAAAATTATAGTCTACAGACACCACATATATTATATATTACATTTACATATACACATGATTTGATATGATGATATGAAGCATGAAAGCACAAAATAACAAATACAAAAGCACATACTAATAATCTATGCAAAAACATATATAACACACACCAGAAAACAAGCATACAGACCCAATATTGTTATTAATAATAATATTGGCGTGTATTTTTGTGTATGTAATGCTTAATTGATAGTCGGCAATCAGTAATATTATTCTTAAGTGTCAATAAAATCCAAAAAATATAAAGACAAAATAAACCAAAAACAAATATGTTAACAATTAATGAAATTAACTTACCCAAGATAAAGTATACCTCTGGCCACCCACTTTGAAAAGATATTGTAATCAAATACAAGCCACGGGTTAATTCTTTAATCGCTATCAAGAAATCGCTTTAGATCTCCTTGTGATTGAAACCCTAAAAAGATTGAAACTTTTTGGGTGCAATTTAAAGAAAACGGAGCTACTTGAAAGATTGCATATATATCTACAAGACCCAGATGTTGGAATAAGAAAATATCTGTATCTATATACGCCTATGAATATGAATACACTGTATATTGATGGTGATGTACAAAGGGGGAACTTATCCAGACAACAAAAATTAGAATTAGCAAACAATAATAATATTTGGGTCAGCAGAAAAGATGGTCGGTTCAAACATCCCGGGATTATTGGGCAAGTAAATAACATACAAGTTACTTGTTCATCAAGGATATTTGAGTTCTTTTTATTGGCCTCGTGTCTCTTTATAATCTTTTGTACTCATAATTTGTTGTATTTGTTTGCTTTTAGTTTCTTAGTTTTGTCTCGGTTTAGGTTAGGTGAGTCTCAGTCTAAATAGTTAGTTAGTTAGCTGCATTCTAGATACGAGCCTCATCAGATCCTCGTTTGTATTTCTTGTTGAATTCTTTTTCTTTTCGAAAACGTTTTTCGTTGCTATAAAGTTTTTGTTATTTTCGCCCAAAAAAAGTTGATTCAAGGGTAAACTAGACCATACACAACGGATCGTTAAATCCAAACTCTAACAAGTTGAAAAAATTAACGCCCGTTAATGCCACTAATAGGGTTAGGACTGACGCTGCACAGTCACATTTTCTAACGGAATTTTTATGGGGCATTTGATTTCTTTTCAACCAATCACAATTTAATACCACTTTATATAATTATTAAATTATTAATTATTATTTTCTAAGCAAACTTCCTATCATAATTTACCACAACACCCAAAACACTCAAATATAACATTCATTACTATTTAACTTTAATATTCAACATTATCAAGTCACAGTCACAATTGCGGGCTGTCTTAGAAAACTTCTTATACTCCGTATTAGTAGACAAAATTAGGTTGAGTTCGTCGAGTTTGTTAAAAATACTAATATTATCCTATATTAAAATACTTTTGTACGTGCATTCTTAAACTTTTAAAAGAAAAATATAATGATGGAAGCTAATAAAGGTTTTAAAAACAAAAAGAAGAAACTCAGAATTTTAGTTGGGAAGAAAAGAAATGATTTTGAAAGAAAAAATTGTTTTTTATGAGTTTTTCTAAGGAACGAAATAGAAAAAAGTGAAAGAAAAATCGCGCTTAATTTTATCGCCAGTGGTTTCTTTTAAATCGGAAGGATCTCACTTCCTTCCCTTCGTTATTCTTCATTTCATTTTTTTTCTTTCTTAAAATACTCAAGAACAAAAAAACTCGAAAACAGACCGTACCACCTTACTATTAGAAAAATTGGTTAAAAAGTTCGTTACACCGATATTTTGACACAATTTAATATATGATAGAATGATATACATTAAAAACTAGTTGATGGGTTTTGTAGTCTTTGACCAGGGCTTTAAAATTAACTAAGGTGTGTCCAAAACGGATTAAAAGCGAATGAGATATCATATTTCAAAGTTGCTTGTTTAGTGCACAATGTGATTGAAGTGACAGTTGATCCCACATCGCCCCAAAGAGGAATTTTTGGGTGATATATATTTGATTGACTCTAAGCTAGGTTAAGATGTTGTGTTACTCATATTAAAGTTTGGGTGAGGATTATTTGATTGACTCAACCAGTTTCCTTCTTGATCTTGTTTTGCACTAGAAACAAACCTTATGATATTGCAAAACACACACGCAATGAACACTTGTAGCACCAAATACCATATGTTTTTCCAGTTTTCCTCTTGTAACAAAAACCGTCTCCCCGCTTCGAATCATTTGTAAGTGTTTCAAGTCCGGCAATACGTTGTATTGAACCGGTGTAGTATGGGAACATACGAAGAATCTGTTTCAAGGAATTGTGTTAAATACAAAGCCAGTTTCATTTGGTTTGATGTTTTTTTCATTCCCGGTCTGATTATTTGCTATGAATGTTTTGCTATGAATGTTTATAACTTGATTATCAATCTGATGTGATACGTATGTTCGTCTTTTAACTCCGTATGCATATTATCACATTAAGAATTAGTATAGTTGAGAATATTTGTGATCCACAACAACCAATAGAGAGTCAGGCGTTCGACTCCCGTGGGGTGCAACATTGCACACAAAGTTGCTCCTTTACCCTCGAATTCCACCCAAGGGTGCCTTCCGCACATCGCGTTTTGGGGGCAGTGGGGGAGGGGGGTTTTACCGCCCATGCCCTTGGATAGGTCCGGATTTCCTTCTGGGCAGTAATTGGGGGCGAATTATGCAACTGCGGGAGATGAACGCGTGAGTGGTTAAGTCCCTCTGGGTGATCTCGTACAACTGTTAAATAAAACAACCAATAGGCAAACTAGGTTTGTAACTATAAACAATGTGTTGTTCGATTAATACGAATATCTGTGATCCACAACAACCTAAAATAAGTTTAACTAGGTATGACAGAAAAATCACCATTCTGTTTTGATACATAATAATAAAATAATAATAATAAATGTTAAACCACGCAATAAGTAGGGATGGCATCGGGTCGGGTTTGGTCGGGTATAGGCAATACCAAACCCAAACCCGATTAAGAAACTCACTCCCAAACCCGGGTCCATACCCGGCGGGTAACCATTAACTAATTAACTGTCGGGTAACGGATTTCCCCACGGATAATCGGGTAACCATTTAATTCAAATCAAATTAAATTAAATGTTAAAGAATTTACAAGCTACATTACTAACTGAGATTAAAATGTTAAATAATTAAATGTTAAAGAATCTTGTTGTGCAACTTGTTCATAGTAGCATCCAAGGATTAATCTCAGTTACATGTATGTACTCGGATGTAATGTATGCATGTTTTTATTGTCCATTTTGGTGGATCTTATGAAGTGGGCTAGTAGGATATAAGTCCAGGTTGGTATTTGTTTGTAACTTTCAATGTAATATATTGAATAAACTAATTGGGTATATGGGTCGGGCATACGGGTCGGGTATATGAGTTTTTATTTAAAACTAAACCCGAGCCCGAACCTGCGGAAAAATGTAAACCTATACCCATACCCGAACCTAAACCCGTATACCCGAACCAAACTCGGACCAATAATATCGGGTTTCGGGTTTACCCATTGAGTAGAGGTATTTTTGCCATCCCTAGCAATAAGACTTTATACAGTCATCTTGCTGTATGTATGTAGTGTGATTTATAATTCACTATGAGTCTATGACTATGCACATATAAGGATAAATGTCTTATAAGAACAAAGTGGACAAGAGTTGACTGTTAATATTGCACATGTAAACGACACCGAACTTCCATGGTAGCTGTTAACCGCATTTACACCATCCAGGTCTTCAAAATGACAAAACCATCGGTATACATTTCCTTATCAAATGCTACATTTTCATCACAAATTTAAAAACCCTCACATCGAAATCAACATATAGAATCATCTTTTCGCGCCACCACGTCAGAAAGAAACCAACACCTGGTGTGATTGTTTCCCTTTCAACCTTTGTAACCTCCGAAAGTTTTTCTTCACTCGTCACAAAGGAGAGAGATTTACGTATGGGCAATTTTTACACCTGTTGGTAGTCGAATATATACAGAGGTTGCATGCAATGAAAGTACATTTATAACGGATTTCATCTAATTTGACTCGATTGAGGTTGATAGTTGGATCGTCACAATCAATCATATTGGGCATCATCCATTGATCCATTATATTAAAAGAGTGCAATGACAAAGCATCATGATTTATAGTTTTGAAAGCAACATCAAACAAACGGATTATATTAACCATATCATTAACATCCCACAAAGACCAAATTCGTAACTAATATTCTAGTTCATGATACTGGATGTATTTGCATAATGATCACTTATAAGTAAAACTTACAGTATAACACTAGTTTAAGTCTGTAAACATAGTAGAGATAACTGGCCTATATAACTATGCTTATATAATGATAATAGATGTAACCCCTTTCAACAAAAACTAAAAGCCCTAGCAAAATTGTAACTTTAAGAAAGCTTAGCCAAAATTTTGAACCATGGGATTAATATTTGGTTACAAAAAAGATGAAAGACGCCCAGATGGATACCAAGCTCTCTTGATTGCAGAGATTGAAGACAAAACAAACCTGCTGCTTTTGAAGCCACAATTTTCAACCTGCTAAAGAAACATATTTCATTAAGAATTCAGAAAATATTAGATGCATAATATGATTGTGCAGATATTATTTAGAGATGACCATAGTGACCCATTTACAGTTCAGTTTATGTATATATATTCAATGGATTACATGGATCAAATGTCATGAAAATTACATTTTTAAATAGACAACATCCTAAAAGATTATTCATTATAATATATATATATATATATATATATATATATATATATATATATATATATATATATATATATATATATATATATATATATATATGCATAATATGATTGTGCAGATATTATTTAGAGATGACCATAGTGACCCATTTACAGTTCAGTTTATGTATATATTCAATGGATTACATGGATCAAATGTCATGAAAATTACATTTTTAAATAGACAACATCCTAAAAGATTATTCATTATATATATATATAGGGGCAGGATCAATGGGGAAGTAACCAATCGGGGGAAGCGGGGGGAAGCAAATTTTTTTTTTTTTTTTTCGTTTTTTTTGAATTTTTTTTTTTCCGGCATCAAGATCACACGAAAATATGAACATTTAGAAGAGACACTTCGTGATGAATGTTATTATTTAGGCGGGAAAACGATCGACAAAAATAACATTCAAGATAATATTGTTCGTGAAGAATATGAACGTTTTTTTTCTTCATGTTTTGTGAAGTAAAATTTAGCCCGATTTAGAGTTTAGGGTTTAGGGTTTGGTGTTTTGGGTTTATGGAATAAACCCAAAACACCAAACCCCAAACCCCAAACCCTAAACCCTAAACCCTAAACTCTAAACCGTTCGTGTTAAAAACTCAATCTAAATCCTAAATCTAAACCCTAAATCTAAACCCTAAACCCTAAATTTCTAAACCCTAATATCTAAACCCTATAAACCCTAATATCTAAACCCCAATAGCTAAAACCTCAAAATACACTCGAAAAACACGATAATTGTTATATATTACTTCTTCGAACGTTTTCCCGCCAAAATAAAAACATTTATCACGAAGTGTCTCTACTAAATGTTCATATTTTCATCTCATCTCTAATGTTCGTGAACAAAGTTTTTTCAAAAAACCAAAAAAAAAAGTTTTTGCTTCCCCCCGAATGGTTACTTCCCTCTTGATCCTACCATATATATATATATATATATATATATATATATATATATACACACACAATGGAAGTTATAATTATGCACTTTACTAATCATATTATATAAATACTTGAAGATTTATGCACATACGATTGTGATGATCCTTTTCTACAGGCGTAGAAAATTTACCCAGTTTTTTTATAAATGAGTTGATTTGGTTATGTTTTATCTTTATATAGGAGTCAAACAAGCATCATTAAGGAGTTAGACTAAAAGAAAACATGTCAAAAGTTTCCTAAAGTGCACTTTTTTATGCGTAAACCACATGTAGTCCTGTTCCACATTACTATAATTTTAGACATTCTTTAATTACATAATGATAATAATTTTCAATCTTTCTTTTCTGACCCATAACCTGACCCGCCGCTTTGCAACCTCTATATTTATCACATGATGGACGCACCTGATGAGTCAGCGGCTAGTTTTATGATTCCTCTCTTTCTTATACCGAGCCTGGTCTGGATCAAACCCACCTTCATTAGCTCCATACACAGCCCATGATGGAGTAACAGCCATGTACTCATTACTTCCAAAAGATTTTCCCGAAGCCACCTGATTTTTAATGTTGGATAAAAATAAAGATCATTAGATACACTAAAAAAATCTAATGCTTACAATTAAAAAAAAAAAAAAAAAAAAAAAAAAAAAAACTACTAACCAAGTCATGAAACTTCTCATAATCTATCCATGTGTGCAACAGACCATTAATCTTGAACTTGTCAACTTTAGCTAGAAGAATACAACATGAATGAGCGTGTTCACAAGCAACCTCATACTCTCCGTTGCTTTTCTCGGCTAATGCCTCAGAAAAGGCTTTGACATCAGCATGCCATGGCACGTTCTCCATTGTCAACTTTGATGTAGCAGACCTGCAATAATTATCGGTTATAATAAGCAACGTAACTACTAACGGGGCAGATCTATGGGACAAAAATGGGTCAAAACACGTGATCTTTTGGTATGGGTAGAAATGGATCTGATTGAGCTAAAAGACAAAACACTTTTCTAAAGCAACTTGTATAACAAAAGCTTAGAAAAGATATACCATTTCATTAGAAGTCATTTAAGAGGTCTTATGCATTTCCATTTCCAAAACAATTAAAGTGTATCTTACCCAATCAACACATTTCCGATTATTTTATTTTGCATGTTTGACCTGGACTGACCCATTCATAAATAAATGGCTCAAAATTGCCACCTCTAAGAATAATTATAAGGAATGCAAGAGAAGGAGGCAGCTTTTATTTCAGGAAAAGTGCTTACGTTCCACAATAGGTAACACCTTTGATTTCAACAAAATCAGGGTTTCCAATGGCAAAGAGGCTAGAATAGGCATCTACGTCCTCTGCATTCCATCCTTTAACAAGTGTCAAACGATACACAGTTCTCTGTTGCTTATCCTTCAAAGCTTTTAAAGAATCCTGTATGTGTATTATACATTAATAATGCAACACAATGTAAACATCTTACTTCAGTAAAAATAATAATCAATTTTGGTTTTGTTTTAACATTAGATTATGTAACAAATTATCAATAGTCAGTTTCTAGTGTTCAAAGAAGGTACATACAACAAACCGTTCCCAGAAGTCGCCAAAGAGTGGTCTGTCAATCGCCTTCATACTGTCCTTTGTTCCAGCATCAACACTAACATATAACTGCACACCTCAAGAAAGGAAGCCGAGTAAATACATATAGAAAAAACAGCAATGCGCTCATAGTTACTCATAAACCAATGTATAAAAGTTAAGGGGAATGCTTTACAAACCTGAGTAATCGGTTTTAGTGACGCAATCTTCTCAGGAAACTGTGCATTTGTCACAAGAAATGTAGAAATTCGCCTTTGGTGGAGCTCGTCAACAAGTGTATTGATCTCGGGATACATGATTGGCTCCCCAACGAGTGATAACGCACAATGCCTGGGCGACAGGCCTTCTGCCAAGCGCTCTGATGTAACACCTGTAAATTAGAAAAAATTAAAAATTTCAGGGGCGGATCCGTAGTTTCTACAAGTTACGGGCCTGTTATGTAGTTTCCAAATAATTAGAACATGTTTTGTAATTTGTTATAATGCAGATACGAAACACCAACCTGGAACTCCTTTCATTTGCTTAATCATTTTCTTATGTTGTTCTAAAGCAGAATTAACAATCATCAAAGGATCATCCATCTTCCACTGCCAACTTTTTCCAACAGGATTAGTGTGATGCCTCCAACAGAAAACACATTTATTCGCACATGCCAAACTTGGTGTTGCCTCCATACACCTGTTACCATAAAAGTAAAATATTCAAATTTTTAAAACAATTATGTTGAATAAACAATTTCATCTTTAAATGTCACAATTGCCTACCAAATGCATAAAATCAACTACATTTCCTAATTCCTTTAGTTGGACACGAATGTGTTGACATCTATTCTATTATTGGTAAGAGTTTTATGCATTTTAGATTCCATTTTTAGTTACTATTGACCCCTTTGACCCGTAAAAGATTAAACATAACTAGAAAACAAACCAAAACCAAAACCAAAACGAGCCAAAGTTGCTACATCTATAGCAACAGTAGAAGAAAAATATAGAGCCATTGTTAAACAGTCCTAAAAAATAACAGCATAACAGATCAACTACCTATAGATGTTGAAAGAGTTCAACAGTATCAACCATTTACGTATCTACTATAGACAGTATTCACATCAACAAGTAAATTCCCCAACACAATTTTATGGAAAATTATAGCAAGTTGCCAAATTTATAATAGAATTATTCCATATAGATGCTACAACGAATCTAATGCGCACCTGTGACTCTCGATTCCATAGAAAGAATGCTTATAGCAACCTCCACGACCTCTAAGCTGCGATTTCGTCCACCTACATATTTTAACACCACTATGCGAACCAATAATCTTATAACCCTGCATTTCACTCAAACAATAAACATGAACACTTACAATTAAAACCGTAATCACTTAAACAAGGTAAGCTAATAACCATATATAAAATTAAATCTACCTGTTTTGTCAAACTAGCCCTAATCACCGGAGTCACCATTTCCTTCACCCCATTCTTTTTCCCATTACTTGATATCACTCCCATATCTTTCTTCGAAGGCGCTTTCCCTGCAATATCTTCTAAATCAACAATATCACTCTGTACTTCATCATCTTCATCATCATCCTCATAATCATCATCATCATAATCATAAACTGAATTATTTCCTTCGAGTAAATCACTCGGATTTCCACTGAATTCACCTGATTTCAAAACCCTAATCACATCCTCACTCCAAACACTAAAAACCTTATCTAACTCTCCCTCATCAACATCTCCTTCAAAAAATGGCAAAATCTCGACCGCGCCAAGCGCTCGCATCTCGCGCGAAAAACGTTTTCCGACTTCATTAAACTTATCACCATAAACCCTACTTCCAACACCAAACACAGCAAACTTGCAGTCCTTAAGTAACGATGATCCTACTCTAAAATCCTCAGCACTTTCATTTAACCAATTTGATAAAAACACACCGTTCGCCGGTGGATTACCGTCTTGCCACGTGGACACGACATATAAAACTAGGGTTTCTTTATGCAAGTCTTCAGGTTCGTAATTGGTAGCGTCAATTAGGTCAAATGATAGGTTGTTTGTGATTAATTTGTTGTGTAGACGTTGAGCTAGGGTTTTGGAAGTGTTTGTTTCGGAAATGAAGATGATTTTTCCTTTTTGAGGTGTTGTGGTGAGATTAGGGTTTGAGGAGTGTTTGAGGCGGCGGAGACTTCGGGATTTGTAGAAGCAGTAGGCGGTGGTGGCGGTGAGGATGGCGAGGATTGTGATGTGTGCTGCGCTGGTGGTGGTGGTTACAGCGGCGGTGGGAGTAGCGGCGGCGGTAGGCATTGTTGTGGTGGCGCGTGGGTGTACGGAAGTATCAAGTGTTTGTATGAAGTTGTGTTAATACGATGATCATAGCGTTGGTAAAACTTGATTTTTAGTAAAAAGACAACAATACATCAACCAAATAACCGTATGATACCGTATATATACCGTATGATAACTAGCAAAAACTAGTAATTTGATCGAATAATCTCTTGATTTAACGCTAATGCTTCTGAATGATTTATAAGTAAACTAGTTGTGAATGACAATAAGTGATTTGATAATTATTTAGGATTATATATAGGAAGTTGATCTCTAGTTCTCCACACACAACTTTTTGATCAATCTACACTTAGTTTACTATATCATACCCTTAATTATATTTAAAATAATATTATAAGTTCAATTTCTTAAATTAAAATTTAGAGGTAAAACTGTGAATTTTTGAAATAAAAGTGTAGATGGATTAAAAAGTGGTGTGTGAGAATCACTTCCCATATATAAAATTACTACTTTTTTATTAATATTTTACATTAATAAAAACAATATAGTTATCTGATAAGTAATTTTGATATAATTTAAAAAGATCTTATATAAAATTTAAGTGATTAATGGTTAAAAAGTATCTCAGCTCTAAATGATTCAACAACGAATAATTCACCATTCAATGGTGATGCATGCACCATTCAAGTCCACATGTCATTCAGATGTTATAAACAAACGCGTTAATGATTCAGCATTCAACACTGAACAATTCCATTAAGACGTATTCAAACGCATCTTAAGTGACGCAATAATCCTTGTAGGACATTAAGCTCAATAAACACTAAGTAAACGAACCCTTATTCCAAACCATTGAATCACTCTTATATAAGTTCGTCTTAATAATTTAAAGGCCCTAGACGAAAATAAATATGAGGCCCCATATACATTAAAATTTTTACTACGTATAAAAAAATAATACTCGAATTTATCTATTTATTTACTTACATTGTATTTAACTATTAAAACAAGGTATTTTGACTGTAATTGACAATTTTTTATTTGATTTAATTAAATATATTGAGAAAAAATTTACATATTCAAAATTTGGGCTCTTCTAAATATCTGAGCCGTGGGCGGTTGGCAATATTGCCTATGCTCGAAGACACCTCTGCTTATATCAACTTATTGACCAATATGTCTCACTGAATGTCATTACCATATTAACTATTAGACAGAAGTTATGAATAGTACTAGGGGTGTTTTCGTCTTTTCACTTTTTTTTTGTTTTTTTTTCTTTCAAGTATCACCACAAAAGCCCCCACACTTTGTTCAAAAGTTAAAATTGGCCCCCAAAACAGGGGGTTAAAGAGTCAAATCAAAATTTTCATAAAATATCTTAAATAAACTCCACTCAAATATTCAACAGGTCATATCTTCTCGCTCGCAACGAGTTAAATTTTTCCGACACCATCCTTAAACTCAAATATTCAACAATGTCACTAACTACACGCAAAACGGACACTTTTTAAAAAACGCTAAATATTTAGGGTACTTTTCATATATGTTGATTTTTCACTCGCAGGCTCCGTAACTAAACACAATAAAATACATTAAAAATCGAACCTCCGGCGCGAAGCGAAGGTTCGAAAACTAGTTAATGCCTAAATTACCCATTAACCTTTTTATTATCCTTCCATTTAAATTCGTCAATTATTTACAGTTATAATATTTAAAAATCGTGAATTAGGTCAATCCAACCTGATCAGACCCGTATATAAGAAGAATCCATCTTGACCCATATTCAATCCATCTGTTTTGCCAATCTTGAAAAGAATTTTCTGATTAAGTGGTATTTTTTACTTACCAACTCTTTAGTAAAAGTAACATATTTAATAGGATCTACAGAAGACGTATAACCAGTGTTCCGAACAGCGATTTGTAAACAGCTTAGTAAACCGGCTTTCTGAAGGCCGGTTTGATCCATTTTGTAAGTCCCATCTGGCTGATAATCGAATGAAATTAGGGTTTTCAGCTTTAACAACAAACCGGTCTTTCGAAGGTCAGTTTGTCAGTTTTTTTGTCAAAACCGATTTTCCTAACTCCGGTTTGGTTTATACACTGAGAAACCCTAATTTTCTTCATAAACATAATATGCATGTTCAAGTTTATCACTCCCATATCTTTCTTCGAAGGCGCTTTCCCTGCAATATCTTCTAAATCAACAATATCACTTTGTACTTCATCATCATCATCATCATCATCATCCTCATCATCATAATCATAAACAGATTCATTTTCTTCTACTAAATCACTCGAATTTCCATATCCACTGAACTCACCCAATTTCAATACCTTAATCACATCATCACTCCAAACACTAAAAACCTTATCTAACACTCCCTCGTCAACATCTCATTCAAAAAATGGCAAAATCTCGACCGAACCAAGCGCTCGCATCTCACGCGAAAAACGTTTTACGACTTCATTAAACTTATCACCATAAACCCTACTTCCAACACCAAACACAACAAAATTGCACTCCTTAAGTAACGATGATTCTACTCTGAAATCCTCAGCACTTTCATTTAACCAATTTGATAGAAACACGTCGTTCGCCAGTGGATTACGGTCTTGTCACGTGGACACGACAAATAAAACTAGGGTTTCTTTATGTAGGTCTTCAGGTTCGTAATTGGTAGCGTCAATTAGGTCAAATGAGAGGTTGTTTGTGATTAATTTGCTATGTAGACGTTGAGATAGGGTTTTAGCAGTGTTTGTTTCAGAAATAAAGATGATTTTTCCTTTTTGAGGTGGTGTGGTGAGATTAAAGGTTTGAGGAGTGTTTAAGGCGGCGGAGACTTCGGGATCTGTAGAAGCAGTAGGCGGTGGTGGCGGTTAGGATGGCGAGGATTGTGATGTGTGTTGCGCTGGTGGTGGTGGTTACAGTGACGGTAGGCATTATTGTGGTGGCGAGTGGGTGTACAGAAGTATCAACTGTTTGTATGAAGTTGTGTTAATACGGTGATCATAGCGTTGGTAAAACTTGATTTTTACTAAGACAAAATTACGCTCGTTGATCATATACATAGCGTTGTATTTGTATATTTTATTTGCTAAAGGCTAAAAACAGAAGTAACGCGAAGTATATTCGAAAGACTTGGAATATTCGCTGAAAATAAAGATAGAGGATCAGTTGCCGCATTAATAAAAGACTGCGGGTCACTTTGCTAAGTTTTCGCGGATAGTTAAACAGTCCGCACACCGCGAATATTTTGAATACTATAAATAGAGAGCTTGACCTCTCATTTATAGGTTGTTGATTCTCTGCCATTTGCCTGAACCATTGTAATTTTCTCTTGTGATCTTGCTCAAGGAACTTTTACATTACGTTAAGGTGAATCATGCTAATTAACAATCAAGACTGAGTCGGGGTGGTTGATCACTTGATTGCTAAAGTGAAAGACGATCATCAGGGCCCAAAATAATCATCAAACATCCCATCATCCATCTTAATCTCATTGCACTAAATCCTTAATTAAGTAATTCATTAACTATGGATTGATCATTTGGCGCCATCCGTGAGACACGTTCAAAATTAAGCTCGAATTTTTTTGTTTTTTGCTGATAAACAATTAAATTTGCTTGTTTAATTTTAAATCGTGTATTGTTATGATGATTTACAGGAAGTCGCTGAGGTGTATTAGTCAATTCGATCGTTGGATATGGCAGCTAATGCGAAGCAAGCAGGCAGTTCTCTGAATGCCGATGTGCTGATTAACTGTTCGCAAAATGCCTTGCCGAGTAACATGCAGGCAAATGTTAATGCTACCGCAAATAGTTCAGTCCAAGAAACTCTTGCTAAAGCGTCTAATGGCAATACCGCTAACACTGACCTGCAACTAAAGGTTGCTGCTGAAAAAATGATTGCGCGTAGAAATTTGCAGCAAAACCGTGAAGAAACTGTCGCTGATGGCAAGCGATTAAGAATTTTGGCTGGAAAAACAAGCTTGAAAGCAGACAAAGTCATTGGCACTGCTATTGAGCAAGCTAGGAAAGATGGTCGCGAACCTCGCATACCGCGAACTTACCTATGGCCGTTAAATGATTCTGAATCACAGGTTGATCGCTTAGTTATGATGCCCCGTACAAAATCAACGTGTACGGATCAACAACAACAGGATCATTACAAGGTCAAACACTATATGCTGTTTTAAAATAAGTTTGCATTCATAAAACGGAGTGACGTCTTAACCAACATTAAAAGTTTTACAACCGATAGTATGCTTCTATGAATAGAAGCAATTAATAATAGTACGTGACCTAAAGGTCGTTACAAATTCATCGTTTCAAAAGTAACATAGTTTGAATGCAAAATAAATGTTTCATGCGAAGACATCTCTAATAAACGCAGCGGAAGTCTACACAGCATGACAACTACAGCGGAAGTAACCAAACCTCTAAGCACCTGAGAAAACATGCTTAAAAACGTCAACACAAAGGTTGGTGAGCTATAGTTTAATGTAACGGTAATGTAAGGTAGGCCACGAGATTTAAGTGTTTCAAAATAGTATGAAAAGTATATGTATAACCGTGGGCACTGTAACATCCCGCCTTTTTCCGTTTACTTTCCGTTTATTCATTTTAAAGTCCGTTATATATTTATAACATCTCCCGTTGATACGTGTTTTAAATTATCTCGTTTAGGTAATTCACGCACCCGAATGAAACTAGAGGGACCAAACTTGCCAAATGACCAAACCTTTAACTAGGTCAAAGGGTCAACACTTCACTCTCATCCATTCATTTCTTCCCTTTCACTTTTACTACTTCCTTTTTCTCTCAAGAACACCAACAAGAATTCATCATCTAAATTCGGATTAGGAAGCTAGCAACAAAACAAATTGCATTTTTGGAATCCTTGCAACTTCCTCTTCGATTCCATACCAATTTCATTACATTTGAGTAACTTTCTAAAATCACTAGATTTTGTGTTCTTGATGTTTTTAACTTATAAAGTTGTTAATTAGTGTCTATGGCTCAAGTCTAACATGAATATATGATTTATATGCTCGATCTCGTTGTTTTAGTGTAACTAGCATGAACATGAAAAGTGTGTGTTTGATTTTGAGTTTTGGATGATTTAATGTTGTTGTTATGATAAAGTGCAAGTATTAAATGTGTTCCTAATATCACTAGCTTCAATTTGATGTGTAGGTTGCTTTAGAAAACTTCATAAACTTGATTATTGATTTTGGTGGATTTGGGTTAGGGTTTGATGAACTTGAAATGAACCTTTGATGCTTTGAATGACATGAGATGTTATTAGTAAGTGTTTAGTAGTATTGTATGTTTAATTATCTTCAAAACGGCATATCTTTCGTGTAAATTAGTTGCCCGAATCATTGAATTGCATTTATGAACTTGAATGCATTAAATGATGAGCATTGAATGTGATTTGGGTTGTTGCAAGTATTGAATTGTTTGTTGGAATGTGTTTAGTTGTTTTCCTCGTCAAAATACCTTCCCGATGGTATAAGATACATGTTTTGGTTGTTTGCGGGTCATAAATTGGGAATGTTTGAAGTTTGGTTCGTGCATTTATTTGTTGCAGCAGAAACAGGGTCTGCATACCAATCTGGATGCCGTCCAGATTATTGGACGCCGTCCAGGCCTTCAATGCTGGACGCTGTCCAGCAAATTTGGACGCCGTCCAGTTACACTGCCAGTTTCTGTTTTGTTTTACCATTTTACGAAAAATGTTTGCTATGCTACGCACCTCCGATTCACATGTAACTTGTTCTAACATGATCATATATGATTAAAAACCTCAGAAAAATAGTTCGGGACCCGACCCGAACGTGTTGACTTTTCATTGACTTTGACCCGACCAAAGTTGACTTTTAATCAAACTTAACCAAATAGTTATGCGATCATTTTAACATGCTTTTATACTTGTACCTTGCATGAAACATGACAATTTGATTCACATGCTATTATAATCGAGTCTTAACGAGCCATAGGACTAATTGAACACTTTGACTGACCGTGTTTACCGATATTGATACAAACCTATTTGTTTAGGTCAAGACTAGCATTCGTTTTTGCACACGTTTACTTATTGAAGTACTTTTACATACGTGCACTCAAGGTGAGATCATAGTGAAATGTCCCGTTCTTATTGATTAAAAACGTTCCATATTAATTGATTTCGTTACGAGGTTTTGACCTCTATATGAGACGTTTTTCAAAGACTGCATTCATTTTAAAACAAACCATAACCTTTATTTCATCAATAAAGGTTTAAAAAGCTTTACGTAGATTATCAAATAATGATAATCTAAAATATCCTGTTTACACACGACCATTTCATAATGGTTTACAATACAAATATGTTACAACGAAATAAGTTTCTTGAATGCAGTTTTTACACAATATCATACAAGCATGGACTCCATATCTCATCCTTATTTAAGTATGCGACAGCGGAAGCTCTTAATAATCACCTGAGAATAAACATGCTTAAAACGTCAACAAAAATATTGGTGAGTTATAGGTTTAACCTATATATTATCAAATCATAATAATAGACCACAAGATTTCATATTTCAATACACATCCCATACATAGAGATAAAAATTATTCATATGGTGAACACCTGGTAATCAACATTAACAAGATGCATATATAAGAATATCCCCATCATTCCGGGACACCCTTCGGATATGATATAAATTTCGAAGTACTAAAGCATCCGGTACTTTGGATGGGGTTTGTTAGGCCCAATAGATCTATCTTTAGGATTCGCGTCAATTAGGGTGTCTATTCCCTAATTCTTAGATTACCAGACTTAATAAAAAGGGGCATATTCGATTTCGATAATTCAACCATAGAATGTAGTTTCACGTACTTGTGTCTATTTTGTAAATCATTTATAAAACCTGCATGTATTCTCATCCCAAAAATATTAGATTTTAAAAGTGGGACTATAACTCACTTTCACAGATTTTTTACTTCGTCGGGAAGTAAGACTTGGCCACTGGTCGATTCACTAACCTATAACAAATATGTACATATATATCAAAGTATGTTCAAAATATATTTACAACACTTTTAATACATTTTGGTGTTTTAAGTTCATTAAGTCAGCTGTCCTCGTTAGTAACCTACAACTAGTTGTCCACAGTTAGATGTACAGAAATAAATCGATATATATTATCTTGAATCAATCCACGACCCAGTGTATACATATCTCAGTATTGATCACAACTCAAACTATATATATTTTGGAATCAACCTCAATCCTGTATAGCTAACTCCAACATTCACATATAGAGTGTCTATGGTTGTTCCGAAATATATATAGATGTGTCCACATGATAGGTCGAAACATTGTATACGTGTCTATGGTATCTCAAGATTACATAATATATAATACATGTTGATTAAGTTATGTTGGAATAGATTTGTTACCAATTTTCACTTAGCTAAAATGAGAAAAATTATCCAATCTTGTTTTACCCATAACTTCTTCATTTTAAATCCGTTTTGAGTGAATCAAATTGTTATGGTTTTATATTGAACTCTATTTTATGAATCTAAACAGAAAAAGTATAGGTTTATAGTTGGAAAAATAAGTTACAAGTCATTTTTGTAAAGGTAGTCATTTCAGTCGAAAGAACGACGTCTAGATGACCATTTTAGAAAACATACTTCCACTTTGAGTTTAACCATGATTTTTGGATATAGTTTCATGTTCATAATAAAAATCATTTTCCCAGAATAACAACTTTTAAATCAAAGTTTATCATAGTTTTTAATTAACTAACCCAAAACAGCCCGCGGTGTTACTACGACGGCGTAAATCCAGTTTTACGGTGTTTTTCGTGTTTCCAGGTTTTAAATCATTAAGTTAGCATATCATATAGATATATAACATGTGTTTAGTTGATTTTAAAAGTAAAGTTAGAAGGATTAACTTTTATTTGCGAACAAGTTTAGAATTAACTAAACTATGTTCTAGTGATTACAAGTTTAAACCTTCGAATAAGATAGCTTTATATGTATGAATCGAATGATGTTATGAACATCATTACTACCTCAAGTTTTCTGGATAAAGCTACTGGAAATGAGAAAAATGGATCTAGCTTCAAAGGATCCTTGGATGGCTTGACAGTTCTTGAAGCAGAATCATGACACGAAAACAGTTCAAGTAAGATTTTCACTCGAAATAAGATTGTTATAGTTATAGAAATTGAATCAAAGTTTGAATATGAGTATTACCTTGTATTAGAAAGATATCTTACTATAAATAAGAAAGATTTCTTGAGGTTGGATGATCACTCTACAAGATTGGAAGTAAGCTAGCAAACTTGGAAGTATTCTTGATTTTATGAAACTAGAACTTGTAGAATTTATGAAGAACACTTAGAACTTGAAGATAGAACTTGAGAGAGATCAATTAGATGAAGAAAATTGAAGAATGAAAGTTTTTGTAGGTGTTTTTGGTCGTTGGTGTATGGATTAGATATAAAGGATATGTAATTTTGTTTTCATGCAAATAAATCATGAATGATTACTCATATTTTTGTAATTTTATGAGATATTTCATGCTAGTTGCCAAATGATGGTTCCCACATGTTTTAGGTGACTCACATGGGCTGCTAAGAGCTGATCATTGGAGTGTATATACCAAAAGTACATATATCTAAAAGCTGTGTATTGTACGAGTACGAATACGGGTGCATACGAGTAGAATTGATGATGAAACTGAACGAGGATGTAATTGTAAGAATTTTTGTTAAGTAGAAGTATTTTGATAAGTGTCTTGAATTCTTTCAAAAGTGTATGAATACATATTAAAACACTACATGTATATACATTTTAACTGAGTCGTTAAGTCATTGTTAGTCGTTACATGTAAGTGTTGTTTTGAAACCTTTAGGTTAACGATCTTGTTAAATGTTGTTAACCCAATGTTTATAATATCAAATGAGATTTTAAATTATTATATTATCATGATATTATGATGTATGAATATCTCTTAATTTGATATATATACATTAAATGTCGTTACAACGATAATCGTTACATATATGTCTCGTTTCAAAATCATTAAGTTAGTAGTCTTGTTTTTACATATGTAGTTCATTGTTAATATACTTAATGATATGTTTACTTATCATAATATCATGTTAACTATATATATATCCATATATATGTCATCATATAGTTTTTACAAGTTTTAACGTTCGTGAATCACCGGTCAACTTGGGTGGTCAATTGTCTATATGAAACCTATTTCAATTAATCAAGTCTTAACAAGTTTGATTGCTTAACATGTTGGAAACACTTAATCATGTAAATAACAATTTCATTTAATATATATATAAACATGGAAAAGTTCGGGTCACTACAGTACCTACCCGTTAAATAAATTTCGTCCCGAAATTTTAAGCAGTTGGAGGTGTTGACGTATCTTCTAGAAATAAATGTGGGTATTTCTTCTTCATCTGATCTTCTCATTCCCAGGTGAACTTGGGTCCTCTACAAGCATTCCATCGAACCTTAACAATTGGTATATTGTTTTGCTTAAGTCTTTTAACCTCACGATCCATTATTTCGACGGGTTCTTCGATGAATTGAAGTTTTTCGTTGATTTGGATTTCATCTAATGGAATAGTGAGATCTTCTTTAGCAAAACATTTCTTCAAATTCGAGACGTGGAAAGTGTTATGTACAGCCGCGAGTTGTTGAGGTAACTCAAGTCGGTAAGCTACTGGTCCGACACGATCAATAATCTTGAATGGTCCAATATACCTTGGATTTAATTTCCCTCGTTTACCAAATCGAACAACGCCTTTCCTAGGTGCAACTTTAAGCATGACCATATCTCCAATTTCAAATTCTATATCCTTTCTTTTAATGTCAGCGTAGCTCTTTTGTCGAATTTGGCCGGTTTTCAACCGTTGTTGAATTTGGATGATCTTCTCGGTAGTTTCTTGTATTATCTCTGGACCCATAATTTGTCTATCCTTCACTTCACTCCAACAAATCGGAGACCTACACTTTCTACCATAAAGTGCTTCAAACGGCGCCATCTCAATGCTTGAATGGTAGCTGTTGTTGTAGGAAAATTCTGCTAACGGTAGATGTCGATCCCAACTGTCTCCGAAATCAATAACACATGCTCGTAGCATGTCTTCAAGCGTTTGTATCGTCCTTTCGCTCTGCCCATCAGTTTGTGGATGATAGGCAGTACTCATGTCTAGACGAGTTCCTAATGCTTGCTGTAATGTCTGCCAGAATCTTGAAATAAATCTGCCATCCCTATCAGAGATAATAGAGATTGGTATTCCATGTCTGGAGATGACTTCCTTCAAATACAGTCGTGCTAACGTCTCCATCTTGTCATCTTCTCTTATTGGCAGGAAGTGTGCCGATTTGGTGAGACGATCAACTATTACCCAAATAGTATCAAAACCACTTGCAGTCCTTGGCAATTTAGTGATGAAATCCATGGTAATGTTTTTCCATTTCCATTTCGAGATTTCGGGTTGTTGAAGTAGACCTGATGGTTTCTGATGCTCAGCTTTGACCTTAGAACACGTCAAATATTCTCCTACGTATTTAGCAACATCTGCTTTCATACCCGGCCACCAAAAATGTTTCTTGAGATCCTTGTACATCTTCCCCGTTCCAGGATGTATTGAGTATCTGGTTTTATGAGCTTCTCTAAGTACCATTTCTCTCATATCTCCAAATTTTGGTACCCAAATCCTTTCAGCCCTATACCGGGTTCCGTCTTCCCGAATATTAAGATGCTTCTCCGATCCTTTGGGTATTTCATCCTTTAAATTTCCCTCTTTTAAAACTCCTTGTTGTACCTCCTTTATTTGAGTAGTAAGGTTATTGTGAATCATTATATTCATAGATTTTACTCAAATGGGTTCTCTATCCTTCCTGCTCAAGGCGTCGGCTACCACATTTGCCTTTCCCGGGTGGTAACGAATTTCAAAGTCATAATCATTCAATAATTCAATCCACCTACGCTGCCTCATATTCAGTTGTTTTTGATTAAATATGTGTTGAAGACTTTTGTGGTCGGTATATATAATACTTTTGACCCCATATAAGTAGTGCCTCCAAGTCTTTAATGCAAAAACAACCGCGCCTAATTCCAAATCACCCGTCGTATAATTTTGTTCGTGAATCTTCAATTGTCTAGACGCATAAGCAATTACTTTTGTTCGTTGCATTAATACACAACCGAGACCTTGCTTTGAGGCGTCACAATATATCACAAAATCATCATTCCCTTCAGGTAATGACAATATAGGTGCCGTAGTTAACTTTTTCTTCAATAACTGAAACGCTTTCTCTTGTTCATCCTTCCATTCAAATTTCTTCCCTTTATGCGTTAATGCAGTCAAGGATTTTGCTATTCTGGAAAAGTCTTGGATGAACCTTCTGTAGTAACCAGCTAGTCCTAAAAACTGGCGTATGTGTTTCAGAGTTTTCGGGGTTTCCCATTTTTCAACAGTTTCTATCTTTGTCGGATCCACTTTAATACCTTCTTTGTTCACTATGTGACCGATGAATTGAACTTCTTCCAACCAAAATGCACACTTTGAAAACTTAGCGTACAATTCTTCCTTCCTCAATACTTCTAACACCTTTCTCAAATGTTCACCGTGTTCTTGGTCATTCTTTGAGTAAATAAGTATGTCATCAATGAAAACAATGACAAACTTGTCAAGGTATGGTCCACACACTCGGTTTATAAGGTCCATGAACACAGCTGGTGCATTAGTTAAACCAAACGGCATGACCATAAACTCGTAATGACCGTAACGTGTTCTGAAAGCAGTCTTTGGAATATCATCTTCTTTCACCCGCATTTGATGATACCCAGAACGTAAGTCAATATTTGAATAAACAGACGAGCCTTGTAGTTGATCAAATAAGTCATCAATTCTCGGCAGTGGATAACGGTTTTTGATGGTAAGTTTGTTTAACTCTCTGTAGTCAAGACACAACCTAAATGTACCATCTTTCTTCTTGACAAACAAAACAGGAGCT
Source organism: Rutidosis leptorrhynchoides (assembly GCF_046630445.1). Classification (NCBI taxonomy): domain Eukaryota; kingdom Viridiplantae; phylum Streptophyta; class Magnoliopsida; order Asterales; family Asteraceae; genus Rutidosis; species Rutidosis leptorrhynchoides. The sequence goes on from NC_092334.1 coordinate 673,259,010, forward strand.
CCCCATGGTGACATGCTTGATCGAATGAAACCACGTTCTAATAGTTCTTGCAGTTGGCTTTGCAGTTCTTTCATCTCGCTGGGTGCGAGTCTGTAAGGAGCATGAGCTATTGGTGCAGCTCCTGGTACAAGATCTATTTGAAATTCAACAGATCGATGTGGAGGTAGTCCCGGTAATTCTTTCGAAAATACATCGGGAAATTCTTTTGCGACGGGAACATCATTGATGCTCTTTTCTTCAGTTTGTACTTTCTCGACGTGTTCTAGAACAGCATAGCAACCTTTTCTTATTAGTTTTTGTGCCTTCAAATTACTAATAAGATGTAGCTTCGTGTTGCCCTTTTCTCCGTACACCATTAAGGGTTCTCCTTCTTCTCGTATAATGCGAATTGCATTTTTATAACATACGATCTCTGCTTTCACCTTCTTCAGCCAGTCCATGCTAACTATTACATCAAAACTCCCTAACTCTACTGGTATCAAATCAATCTTAAATATTTCGCTACCCAGTTTAATTTCTCGATTCCGGCATATATAATCTGCTAAAATTAATTTACCGTTTGCTAATTCGAGTAAAAATTTACTATCCAACGGCGTCAATGGACAACTTAATTTAACATAAAAATCTCTACTCATATAGCTTCTATCCGCACCCGAATCAAATAAAACGTAAGCAGATTTATTGTCAATAAGAAACGTACCCGTAACAAGCTCCGGGTCTTCCTGTGCCTCTGCCGCATTAATATTGAAAACTCTTCCACGGCCTTGTCCATTTGTGTTCTCCTGGTTCGGGCAATTTCTAATAATGTGGCCCGGTTTTCCACATTTATAACAAACTACATTGGCATAACTTGCTCCGACACTACTTGCTCCGCCATTACTCGTTCCGACACCATTTGTTCCTTTCGTTCTGTTAACCCCTGGTCCGTAGACCTCACACTTCGTCGCGCTATGACCATTTCTTTTACACTTGTTGCAAAATTTGGTGCAGAACCCCGAGTGATACTTTTCACAACTTTGACATAGCTGCTTCTGATTGTTGTTGTTGTTGCGATTGTTATTGTTGTTGGGATGATTGTTGTAGTTGTTGTTGTTGTTGTTGTTGTTGTTGTTGTTGGGCCATTTGTGGTAGTTGCGATTGATGTTGCGATTGTTGGGATAATTGTTGCGATTATTGTTGTAATTGCTGTTGTTGTTGTATTGGTGATTCTTATCACCGTTTTCTGAAATGTCCCGTTCTTATTGATTAAAAACGTTCCATATTAATTGATTTCGTTGCGAGGTTTTGACCTCTATATGAGACGTTTTTCAAAGACTGCATTCATTTTTAAAACAAACCATAACCTTTATTTCATAAATAAAGGTTTAAAAAGCTTTACGTAGATTATCAAATAATGATAATCTAAAATATCCTGTTTACACATGACCATTACATAATGGTTTACAATACAAATATGTTACATCGAAATCAGTTTCTTGAATGCAGTTTTTACACAATATCATACAAACATGGACTCCAAATCTTGTCCTTATTTTAGTATGCAACAGCGGAAGCTCTTAATATTCACCTGAGAATAAACATGCTTTAAACGTCAACAAAAATGTTGGTGAATTATAGGTTTAACCTATATATATCAAATCGTAACAATAGACCACAAGATTTCATATTTCAATACACATCCCATACATAGAGATAAAAATCATTCATATGGTGAACACCTGGTAACCGACATTAACAAGATGCATATATAAGAATATCCCCATCGTTTCGGGACACCCTTCGGATATGATATAAATTTCGAAGTACTAAAGCATCCGGTACTTTGGATGGGGTTTGTTAGGCCCAATAGATCTATCTTTAGGATTCGCGTCAATTAGGGTGTCTGTTCCCTAATTCTTAGATTACCAGACTTAATAAAAAGGGGCATATTCGATTTCGATAATTCAACCATAGAATGTAGTTTCACGTACTTGTGTCTATTTTGTAAATCATTTATAAAACCTGCATGTATTCTCATCCCAAAAATATTAGATTTTAAAAGTGGGACTATAACTCACTTTCACAGATTTTTTTACTTCGTCGAGAAGTAAGACTTGGCCACTGTTGATTCACGAACCTATAACAATATATACATATATATTAAAGTATGTTCAAAATATATTTACAACACTTTTAATATATTTTGATGTTTTAAGTTTATTAAGTCAGCTGTCCTCGTTAGTAACCTATAACTAGTTGTCCACAGTTAGATGTACAGAAATAAATCGATAAATATTATCTTGAATCAATCCACGACCCAGTGTATACGTATCTCAGTATTGATCACAACTCAAACTATATATATTTTGGAATCAACCTCAACCCTGTATAGCTAACTCCAACATTCACGTATAGAGTGTCTATGGTTGTTCCGAAATATATATAGATGTGTCGAAATGATAGGTCGAAACATTGTATACGTGTCTATGGTATCTCAAGATTACATAATATACAATACAAGTTGATTAAGTTATGGTTGGAATAGATTTGTTACCAATTTTCACGTAGCTAAAAATGAGAAAAATTATCCAATCTTGTTTTACCCATAACTTCTTCATTTTAAATCCGTTTTGAGTGAATCAAATTGCTATGGTTTCATATTGAACTCTATTTTATGAATCTAAACAGAAAAAGTATAGGTTTATAGTCGGAAAAATAAGTTACAAGTCGTTTTTGTAAAGGTAGTCATTTCAGTCGAAAGAATGACGTCTAGATGACTATTTTAGAAAACATACTTCCACTTTGAGTTTAACCATAATTTTTGGATATAGTTTCATGTTCATAATAAAAATCATTTTCTCAGAATAACAACTTTTGAATCAAAGTTTATCATAGTTTTTAATTAACTAACCCAAAACAGCCCGCGGTGTTACTACGACGGCGTAAATCCGGTTTTACGGTGTTTTTCGTATTTCCAGGTTTTAAATCATTAAGTTAGCATATCATATAGATATAGAACATGTGTTTAGTTAATTTTAAAAGTCAAGTTAGAAGGATTAACTTTTGTTTGCGAACAAGTTTAGAATTAACTAAACTATGTTCTAGTGATTACGAGTTTAAACCTTCGAATAAGATAGTTTTATATATATGAATCGAATGATGTTATGAACATCATTACTACCTCAAGTTTAGTAGGTAAACCTACTGGAAGTGACAAGAAATGATCTAGCTTCAAAGGATCTTGGATGGCTTGAAAGTTCTTGAAGAAGGATCATGACACAAAAACAAGTTCAAGTAAGATTTTTACTCGAATTAAGATAGTTTATAGTTATAGAAATTGAATCAAAGTTTGAATATGAATATTACCTTGAATAAGAAAGATAACCTACTGTATATAACAAAGGTTTCTTGATCTTAGATGATTACTTGGAATGGATTAGAAAGCTTGGAAGTAAATTAGTAAACTTGAAGGGATTTTTGAAGTGTTCTTGAAGTGTTCTTCCTATGATGATTATAGCTTGATTCTTGAAGTGATTTTTGATGAAGATGATGATTAACTACTGTAAAAATACGTTCATAATAGTGTGTGTGTGTTGAGAGAGAATTAGAAAGAGAATTGGAAGTGAAATGGAGTGAATGATGAATGGTAATTGGTGAGTGGTGAGTGGGGTTAAAAGGAGTTCTAGTTAGTTGACTAGCTCATGGTAGAAGTTAAAATTGATTAGTTATACATGACATAATCAAGAGTGGAATCCCATGCTAGTTCCTATTGGTATATACCCATAGTAAGTACGTTTTGAAGCTGTGTATAATACGGGTAAGAATACGACTAGAATTCTTGATGAAAGAAAAGAATGGGAAAGTAACTGTAACCATTTTCGTTAAGTATGAGTGTTTTGATATATGTCTTAAAGTCTTCCAAAAGTATTTTAATACATCTAAATACACTACATGTATATACATTTTAACTGAGTCGTTAAGTCATCGTTAGTCGTTACATGTAAGTGTTGTTTTGAAACCTTTAAGTTAACGATCTCAATTAATGTTGTTAACCCATTATTTATTATATCTAATGAGATGTTAAATTATTATATTATCATGATATTATGATATATTAATATATCTTAATATGATATATATACATTTAAATGTCGTTACAACGATAATCGTTACATATATGTCTCGTTTCGAAATCCTTACGTTAGTAGTCTTTTTTATATGTATATAACTCATTGTTAATATACTTATGGAGATACTTACTTATCATAATCTCATGTTAACCATATGTATATCCATATATATATCGTCATGTCGTTTTTACAAGTTTTAACGTTCGTGAATCGCCGGTCAACTTGGGTGGTCAATTGTCTATATGAAACATATTTCAATTAATCAAGTCTTAAAAAGTTTGAATGCTTAAGATGTTGGAAACATTTAATCATGTAAATATCAATCTAAATTAATATATATAAACATGGAAAAGTTCGGGTCACTACAGTACCTACCCGTTAAATAAATTTCGTCCCGAAATTTTAAGCTGTTGAAGGTGTTGACGAATCTTCTGGAAATAGATGCGGGTATTTCTTCTTCATCTGATCTTCACGCTCCCAGGTGAACTCGGGTCCTCTACGAGCATTCCATCGAACCTTAACAATTGGTATCTTGTTTTGCTTAAGTCTTTTAACCTCACGATCCATTATTTCGACGGGTTCTTCGATGAATTGGAGTTTTTCGTTGATTTGGATTTCATCTAACAGAATAGTGAGATCTTCTTTAACAAAACATTTCTTCAAATTCGAGACGTGGAAAGTGTTATGTACAGCCGCGAGTTATTGAGGTAAGTCAAGTCGGTAAGCTACTGGTCCGACACGATCAATAATCTTGAATGGTCCAATATACCTTGGATTTAATTTCCCTCGTTTACCAAATCGAACAACGCCTTTCCAAGGTGCAACTTTAAGCATGACCATCTCTCCAATTTCAAATTCTATATCTTTTCTTTTAATGTCAGCGTAGCTCTTTTGTCGACTTTGGGAGGTTTTCAACGGTTGTTGAATTTGAATGATCTTCTCGGTAGTTTCTTGTATAATCTCCGAACCCGTAATATTTCTATCCCCCACTTCACTCCAACAAATCAGAGACCTTCACTTTCTACCATAAAGTGCTTCAAACGGCGCCATCTCAATGCTTGAATGGTAGCTGTTGTTGTAGGAAAATTCTGCTAACAGTAGATGTCGATCCCAACTGTTTCCGAAATCAATAACACATGCTCGTAGCATGTCTTCAAGCATTTGTATCGTCCTTTCGCTCTGCCCATCAGTTTGTGGATGATAGGCAGTACTCATGTCTAGACGAGTTCCTAATGCTTGCTGTAATGTCTGCCAGAATCTTGAAATAAATCTGCTATCCCTATCAGAGATAATAGAGATTGGTATTCCATGTCTGGAGACGACTTTCTTCAAATACAGTCGTGCTAACTTCTCCATCTTGTCATCTTCTCTTATTGGCAGGAAGTGTGCTGATTTGGTGAGACGATCAACTATTACCCAAATAGTATCAAAACCACTTGCAGTCCTTGGCAATTTAGTGATGAAATCCATGGTAATGTTTTCCCATTTCCATTCTGGGATTTCGGGTTGTTGAAGTAGACCTGATGGTTTCTGATGCTCAGCTTTGACCTTAGAACACGTCAAACATTCTCCTACGTATTTAGCAACATCGGCTTTCATACCCGGCCACCAAAAATGTTTCTTGAGATCCTTGTACATCTTCCCCGTTCCAGGATGTATTGAGTATCTGGTGTTATGAGCTTCTCTAAGTACCATTTCTCTCATATCTCCAAATTTTGGTACCCAAATCCTTTCAGCCCTATACCGGGTTCCGTCTTCCCGAATATTAAGATGCTGCTCCGATCCTTTGGGTATTTCATCCTTTAAATTTCCTTCTTTTAAAACTCCTTGTTGCGCCTCCTTTATTTGAGTAGTAAGGTTATTATGAATCATTATATTCATAGATTTTACTCGAATGGGTTCTCTGTCCTTCCTGCTCAAGGCATCGGCTACCACATTTGCCTTCCCCGGGTGGTAACGAATCTCAAAGTCGTAATCATTCAACAATTCAATCCACCTACGCTGCCTCATATTCAGTTGTTTCTGATTAAATATGTGTTGAAGACTTTTCTGGTCGGTATATATAATACTTTTGACCCCATATAAGTAGTGCCTCCAAGTCTTTAATGCAAAAACAACCGCGCCTAATTCCAAATCATGCGTCGTATAATTTTGCTCGTGAATCTTCAATTGTCTAGACGCATAAGCAATCACCTTCGTTCGTTGCATTAATACACAACCGAGACCTTGCTTTGATGCGTCACAATAAATCACAAAATCATCATTCCCTTCAGGCAATGACAATATAGGTGCCGTAGTTAGCTTTTTCTTCAATAACTGAAACGCTTTCTCTTGTTCATCCTTCCATTCAAATTTCTTCCCTTTATGCGTTAATGCAGTCAAGGGTTTTGCTATTCTGGAAAAGTCTTGGATGAACCTTCTGTAGTAACCAGCTAGTCCTAAAAAATGGCGTATGTGTTTCGGAGTTTTCGGGGTTTCCCACTTTTCAACAGTTTCTATCTTTGCCGGATCCACCATAATACCTTTTTTGTTCACTATGTGACCGAGGAATTGAACTTCTTCCAACCAAAATGCACACTTTGAAAATTTAGCGTACAATTCTTCCTTCCTCAATACTTCTAACACCTTTCTCAAATGTTCACCGTGTTCTTGGTCATTCTTTGAGTAAATAAGTATGTCATCAATGAAAACAATGACAAACTTGTCAAGGTATGGTCTACACACTCAGTTCATAAGGTCCATGAACACAGCTGGTGCATTAGTTAAACCAAATGGCATGACCATAAACTCGTAATGACCGTAACGTGTTCTGAAAGCAGTCTTTGGAATATCATCTTCTTTCACCCGCATTTGATGATACCCGGAACGTAAGTCAATCTTTGAATAAACAGACAAGCCTTGTAGTTGATCAAATAAGTCGTCTATTCTCGGTAGTGGGTAGCGGTTCTTGATGGTAAGTTTGTTCAACTCTCGGTAGTCGATACACAACCTGAATGTACCATCTTTCTTCTTGACAAACAAAACAGGAGCTCCCCACGGTGATGTGCTTGGTCGAATGAAACCATGCTCTAAAAGTTCTTGTAATTGGCTTTGCAGTTCTTTCATCTCGCTGGGTGCGAGTCTGTAAGGAGCACGAGCTATTGGTGCAGCTCCTGGTACAAGATCTATTTGAAATTCAACGGATCGATGTGGGGGTAATCCCGGTAATTCTTTCGGAAATACATCGGGAAATTCTTTTGCGACGGGAACATCATTGATGCTCTTTTCTTCAGTTTGTACTTTCTCGACGTCTGCTAGAACAGCATAGCAACCTTTTCTTATTAGTTTTTGTGCCTTCAAATTACTAATAAGATGTAGCTTCGTGTTGCCCTTTTCTCCGTACACCATTAAGGGTTTTCCTTTTTCTCGTATAATGCGAATTGCATTTTTGTAACAAACAATCTCTGCTTTCACTTCTTTCAACCAGTCCATACCGATTATCACATCAAAACTCCCTAACTCTACTGGTATCAAGTCAATCTTAAATGTTTCGCTAACCAGTTTAATTTCTCGATTCCGACATATATTATCTGCTGAAATTAATTTACCATTTGCTAATTCGAGTAAAAATTTACTATCCAAAGGCGTCAATGGACAACTTAATTTAGCACAAAAATCTCTACTCATATAGCTTCTATCCGCACCCGAATCAAATAAAACGTAAGCAGATTTATTGTCAATAAGAAACGTACCCGTAATAAGCTCCGGGTCTTCCTGTGCCTCTGCAGCATTAATATTGAAAACTCTTCCGTGGCCTTGTCCATTCGTGTTCTCCTGGTTTGGGCAATTTCTAATAATGTGGCCCAGTTTTCCACATTTATAACAAACTACATTGGCATAACTTGCTCCGACACTACTTGCTCCACCATTACTCGTTTCGACACCATTTGTTCCTTTCGTTCTATTAACCCCTGGTCCGTAGACCTCACACTTCGCCGCGCTATGACCATTTCTTTTACACTTGTTGCAAAATTTGGTGCAGAACCCCGAGTGATACTTTTCACACCTTTGGCATAGCTGCTTCTGATTGTTGTTGTTGTTGTTGCGGTTATTATTGTTGTTGGGATGATTCTTGTAGTTGCTGTTGTTGTTGTTGTTGTTGTTGTTGTTGTTGTTGTTGTTGGGCCGTTTGTTGTAGTTGCGATTGATGTTTCGATTGTTGGGATAATTGTTGCGATTATTGTTGTAATTGCTATTGTTGTTGTATTGGTGATTCTTATCACCGTTTTCCTCCCACTTTCTTTTGACTTGCTTCACATTGGCCACTTCAGCAGTCTGTTCTTTAATTCTTTCTTCAATCTGGTTCACTAGTTTGTGAGCCATTCTACATGCCTGTTGTATGGAGGCGGGCTCGTGTGAACTTATATCTTCTTGGATTCTTTCCGGTAATCCTTTCACAAACGCGTCGATCTTCTTTTCCTCATCTTCGAATGCTCCCGGACACAATAGGCATAATTCTGTGAATCGTCTTTCGTACGTGGTAATATCAAATCCTTGGGTTCGTAACCCTCTAAGTTCTGTCTTGAGCTTATTGACCTCGGTTCTGGGACGGTACTTCTCGTTCATCAAGTGCTTGAATGCTAACCACGGTAGTGCGTACGCATCGTCTTGTCCCACTTGCTCTAGATAGGTATTCCACCATGTTAACGCAGAACCTGTGAAGGTATGCGTAGCGTACTTTACTTTGTCCTCTTCAGTACACTTACTTATGGCAAACACCGATTCGACCTTCTCGGTCCACCGTTTCAATCCGATCGGTCCTTCGGTTCCATCAAATTCCAAAGGTTTACAGGCAGTGAATTCTTTGTAGGTGCATCCTACATGATTTCCTGTACTGCTAGATCCAAGGTTATTGTTGGTATGTAGCGCAGCCTGTACTGCGGCTATGTTTGAAGCTAGAAAAGTACGGAATTCCTCTTCATTCATATTCACGGTGTGTCGAGTACTCGGTGCCATTTCCTTCAAAATAGTCAAATGGAACAAGTTAATCATACAGAATATTAAGAGTAGTTAATAGTATTTCGTAGCATAATATGAACTCATTTATAAAAGCTTTTTCTTCATATTAGCGTTTTATAAGTTTAAATTCGGGTAGTACCTACCCGTTAAGTTCATACTTAGTAGCTAATATACAATTCAACTACTACAATTCTATATGAAAAACTGATTATAATAATATTTCGCGTTCAAACTTTTACACAATATTTTACAAACTTACAATACCTCTTATTTTACATATAGCATGAAATATAGCACACAATAAATTTGATACAAGATAGTTGTGAAGATAATTCTAGCTAGTACACAAGTCGTTCAGCAAAGGCAATAAAGACACGTAATTCATACGTCCAGAAACAAGTCATGCATTCTGGTTTTACTAGGATTACTTCCCATCCTTGGTCTTGTGGAACATAATCGTTATGGCCGTTGATAAGACAGCGTGTTGTAACGTCGTCAAAGGGACGAGGGTTACGTAATGTCCAACAGTCCCGTAACAATCTAAAAACCTCATTTCTTACCCCAATTACCGACTCCGTCACTTGTGGGAACGTTTTGTTTAATAGTTGTAGGCCGATGTTCTTGTTCTCACTTTGGTGAGAAGTGAACATTACTAATCCGTAAGCATAACATGCTTCTTTATGTTGCATGTTAACCGCTTTTTCTAAATCACGAAGTCCAATATTCGGATATATTGAGTCAAAATAATTTCTTAACCCATTGCGTAAAATAGCATTTGGGTTCCCCGCAATATATGCGTCAAAGTAAACACATCGTAACTTATGGATTTCCCAATGTGATATCCCCCATCTTTCGAACGAAAGCCTTTTATAAACCAAGGCATTCTTGGAACGTTCTTCGAATGTCTTACAAACTGATCTCGCCTTAAATAGTTGTGCCGAAGAATTCTGACCGACTCTAGACAAGATTTCATCAATCATGTCTCCGGGTAGGTCTCTTAAAATATTGGGTTGTCTATCCATTTTGTGTTTTTATACTGTAAAATAGACAAGAGTTAGATTCATAAAACAAAAATACTTATTAATACAAGCAATTTTTACATATATCATAAAGCATAAGCACACTATATTACATATATTACACCACACGAATACAACTATCTTATTCCGACTCGCTTGTTTCTTCTTCTTCGGTTTTGGTTCGTTTTGCCAAGTTTCTAGGGATATATGATGTTCCCCTAATACGAGCCGTCGTTTTCCACATTGGTTTAGAAAAACCTGGTGGTTTAGAGGTTCCCGGGTCATTGTTACAACTTAAGGACTTCGGGGATTGACAATACATATAAAGTTCATCGGGGTTGGAATTAGATTTCTCTATTTTTATGCCCTTTCCCTTATTATTTTCTTTTGCCTTTTTAAATTCAGTTGGGGTAATTTCTATAACATCATCGGAATTCTCGTCAGAATCCGATTCATCGGAGAATTGGTAATCCTCCCAATATTTTGCTTCCTTAGCGGAAACACCATTGACCATAATTAACCTTGGTCGGTTGGTTGAGGATTTTCTTTTACTTAACCGTTTTATTATTTCCCCCACCGGTTCTATTTCTTCATCCGGTTCCGATTCTTCTTCCGGTTCCGATTCTTCTTCTGGTTCCGACTCTTCTTCCGGTTCCTCTTCGGGAACTTGTGAATCAGTCCACGAATCATTCCAATTTACATTTGACTCTTCATTATTATTAGGTGAGTCAATGGGACTTGTTCTAGAGGTAGACATCTATCACATAATATCAAACGCGTTAAGAGATTAATATATCACATAATATTCACATGTTAAAAATATATAGTTTCCAACAAAATTTGTTAAGCAATCATTTTTCAAGTAAACACGGTCGAAGTCCAGACTCACTAATGCATCCTAACAAACTCGATAAGACACACTAATGCAAAATTCTGGTTCTCTAAGACCAACGCTCGGATACCAACTGAAATGTCCCGTTCTTATTGATTAAAAACGTTCCATATTAATTGATTTCGTTGCGAGGTTTTGACCTCTATATGAGACGTTTTTCAAAGACTGCATTCATTTTTAAAACAAACCATAACCTTTATTTCATAAATAAAGGTTTAAAAAGCTTTACGTAGATTATCAAATAATGATAATCTAAAATATCTTGTTTACACACGACCATTACATAATGATTTACAATACAAATATGTTACATCGAAATCAGTTTCTTGAATGCAGTTTTTACACAATATCAGACAAGCATGTACTCCAAATCTCGTCCTTATTTAAGTATGCGACAACGGAAGCTCTTAATAATCACCTGAGAATAAACATGCTTAAAACGTCAACAAAAATGTTGGTGAGTTATAGGTTTAACCTATATATATCAAATCGTAACAATAGACCACAAGATTTCATATTTCAATACACATCCCATACATAGAGATAAAAATCATTCATATGGTGAACACCTGGTAACCGACATTAACAAGATGCATATATAAGAATATCCCCATCATTCCTGGACACCCTTCGGATATGATATAAATTTCGAAGTACTAAAGCATCCGGTACTTTGGATGGGGTTTGTTAGGTCCAATAGATCTATCTTTAGGATTCGCGTCAATTAGGGTGTCTGTTCCCTAATTCTTAGATTACCAGACTTAATAAAAAGGTGCATATTCGATTTCGATAATTCAACCATAGAATGTAGTTTCACGTACTTGTGTCTATTTTGTAAATCATTTATAAAACCTGCATGTATTCTCATCCCAAAAATATTAGATTTTAAAAGTGGGACTATAACTCACTTTCACAGATTTTTTTACTTCGTCGAGAAGTAAGACTTGGCCACTGTTGATTCACGAACCTATAACAATATATACATATATATTAAAGTATGTTCAAAATATATTTACAACACTTTTAATATATTTTGATGTTTTAAGTTTATTAAGTCAGCTGTCCTCGTTAGTAACCTACAACTAGTTGTCCACAGTTAGATGTACAGAAATAAATCGATAAATATTATCTTGAATCAATCCACGACCCAGTGTATACGTATCTCAGTATTGATCACAACTCAAACTATATATATTTTGGAATCAACCTCAACCCTGTATAGCTAACTCCAACATTCACATATAGAGTGTCTATGGTTGTTCCGAAATATATATAGATGTGTCGACATGATAGGTCGAAACATTGTATACGTGTCTATGGTATCTCAAGATTACATAATATACAATACAAGTTGATTAAGCTATGGTTGGAATAGATTTGTTACCAATTTTCACGTAGCTAAAAATGAGAAAAATTATCCAATCTTGTTTTACCCATAACTTCTTCATTTTAAATCCGTTTTTGAGTGAATTAAATTGCTATGGTTTCATATTGAACTCTATTTTATGAATCTAAACAGAAAAAGTATAGGTTTATAGTCGAAAAAATAAGTTACAAGTCATTTTTGTAAAGGTAGTCATTTCAGTCGAAAGAACGACGTCTAGATGACCATTTTAGAAAACATACTTACACTTTGAGTTTAACCATAATTTTTGGATATAGTTTCATGTTCATAATAAAAATCATTTTCTCAGAATAACAACTTTTAAATCAAAGTTTATCATAGTTTTTAATTAACTAACCCAAAACAGCCCGCGGTGTTACTACGACGGCGTAAATCCGGTTTTACGGTGTTTTTCGTGTTTCCAGGTTTTAAATCATTAAGTTAGCATATCATATAGATATAGAACATGTGTTTAGTTAATTTTAAAAGTCAAGTTAGAAGGATTAACTTTTGTTTGCGAACAAGTTTAGAATTAACTAAACTATGTTCTAGTGATTACGAGTTTAAACCTTCGAATAAGATAGTTTTATATATATGAATCGAATGATGTTATGAACATCATTACTACCTCAAGTTTAGTAGGTAAACCTACTGGAAGTGACAAGAAATGATCTAGCTTCAAAGGATCTTGGATGGCTTGAAAGTTCTTGAAGTAGGATCATGACACAAAAACAAGTTCAAGTAAGATTTTTACTCGAATTAAGATAGTTTATAGTTATAGAAATTGAATCAAAGTTTGAATATGAATATTACCTTGAATAAGAAAGATAACCTACTATATATAACAAAGGTTTCTTGATCTTAGATGATTACTTGGAATGGATTAGAAAGCTTGGAAGTAAATTAGTAAACTTGAAGGGATTTTTGAAGTGTTCTTGAAGTGTTCTTCCTATGATGATTATAGCTTGATTCTTGAAGTGATTTTTGATGAAGATGATGATTAACTACTGGAAAAATACGTTCATAATAGTGTGTGTGTGTTGAGAGAGAATTAGAAAGAGAATTGGAAGTGAAATGGAGTGAATGATGAATGGTAATTGGTGAGTGGTGAGTGGGGTTAAAAGGAGTTCTAGTTAGTTGACTAGCTCATGGTAGAAGTTAAAATTGATTAGTCATACATGACATAATCAAGAGTGGAATCCCATGCTAGTTCCTATTGGTATATACCCATAGTAAGTACGTTTTGAAGCTGTGTATAATACGGGTAAGAATACGACTAGAATTCTTGATGAAAGAAAAGAATGGGAAAGTAACTGTAACCATTTTCGTTAAGTATGAGTGTTTTGATATATGTCTTGAAGTCTTCCAAACATATTTTAATACATCTAAATACACTACATGTATATACATTTTAACCGAGTCGTTAAGTCATCGTTAGTCGTTACATGTAAGTGTTGTTTTGAAACCTTTAAGTTAACGATCTCAATTAATGTTGTTAACCCATTGTTTATTATATCTAATGAGATGTTAAATTATTATATTATCATGATATTATGATATATTAATATATCTTAATATGATATATATACATTTAAATGTCGTTACAACGATAATTGTTACATATATGTCTCGTTTCGAAATCCTTAAGTTAGTAGTCTTGTTTATATGTATATAACTCATTGTTAATATACTTATGGAGATACTTACTTATCATAATCTCATGTTAACCATATGTATATCCATATATATATCGTCATGTCATTTTTACAAGTTTTAACGTTCGTGAATCGCCGGTCAACTTGGGTGGTCAATTGTCTATATGAAACATATTTCAATTAATCAAGTCTTAACAAGTTTGATTGCTTAACATGTTGGAAACATTTAATCATGTAAATATCAATCTCAATTAATATATATAAACATGGAAAAGTTCGGGTCACTACATTTTCCTCCCACTTTCTTTTGACTTGCTTCACATTGGCCTCTTCAGCCGTCTGTTCTTTAATTCTTTCCTCAATCTGGTTCACTAGTTTGTAAGCCATTCTACATGCCTGTTGTATGGAGGCGGGCTCGTGTGAACTTATATCTTCTTGGATTCTTTCCGGTAATCCTTTCACAAACGCGTCGATCTTCTCTTCCTCATCTTCGAACGCTCCCGGACACAATAGGCACAATTCTGTGAATCGTCTTTCGTATGTGGTAATATCAAATCCTTGGGTTCGTAACCCTCTAAGTTCTGTCTTGAACTTATTGACCTCGGTTCTGGGACGGTACTTCTCATTCATCAAGTGCTTGAATGCTGACAACGGTAGTGCGTACGCATCATCTTGTCCCACTTGCTCTAGATAGGTATTCCACCATGTTAACGCAGAACCTGTGAAGGTATGCGCAGCGTACTTCACTTTGTCCTCTTCAGTACACTTACTTATGGTAAACACCGATTCGACCTTCTCGGTCCACCGTTTCAATCCGATCGGTCCTTCGGTTCCATCAAATTCTAAAGGTTTGCAGGCAGTGAATTCTTTGTAGGTGCATCCTACACGATTTCCTGTACTGCTAGATCCAAGGTTATTGTTGGTATGTAGCGCAGCCTGTACTGCGGCTATGTTTGAAGCTAGAAAAGTACGGAATTCCTCTTCATTCATATTCACGGTGTGTCGAGTAGTCGGTGCCATTTCCTTTAAAATAGTCAAATGGAACAAGTTAATCATACAGAATATTAAGAGTAGTTAATAGTATTTCGTAGCATAATATGAACTCATTTATAAAAGCTTTTTCTTCATATTAGCGTTTTATAAGTTTAAATTCGGGTAGTACCTACCCGTTAAGTTCATACTTAGTAGCTAATATACAATTCAACTACTACAATTCTATATGAAAAACTGATTATAATAATATTTCGCGTTCAAACTTTTATACAATATTTTACAAACTTACAATACCGCTTATTTTCCATAAAGCATGAAATATAGCACACAATAACTTTGATACAAGATAGTTGTGAAGATAATTCTAGCTAGTACACAAGTCGTTCAACAAAGGCAATAAAGACACGTAATTCATACGTCCAGAAACAAGTCATGCATTCTGGTTTTACTAGGACTACTTCCCATCCTTGGTCTTGTGGAACATAACCGTTATGGCTGTTGATAAGACAGCGTGTTATAACGTCGTCAAAGGGACAAGGGTTATGTAATGACCAACAGTCTCGTAATAACCTAAAAACCTCATTTCATACCCCAATTACCGACTCCGTCTCTTGTGGGAACGTTTTGTTTAATAGTTGTAGCCCGATGTTCTTGTTCTCACTTTGGTGAGAAGCGAACATTACTAACCCATAAGCATAACATGCTTCTTTATGTTGCATGTTAGCCGCTTTTTCTAAATCACGAAGTCCTATATTCGGATATATTGAGTCAAAATAATTTCTTAACCCGTTGCGTAAAATAGCACTTGGGTTCCCCGCAATATATGCGTCAAAGTAACACATCGTAACTTATGGGTTTCCCAATGTGATATCCCCCATCTTTCAAACAAAAGTCTCTTATAAACCAAGGCATTCTTGGAACGTTCTTCGAATGTCTTACAAACTGATTTCGCCATAAATAGTTGTGCCGAAGAATTCTGACCAACTCTAGACAAGATTTCATCAATCATGTCTCCGGGTAGGTCTCTTAAAATATTGGGTTGTCTATCCATTTTGTGTTTTTATACTGTAAAATAGACAAGAGTTAGATTCATAAAAAAAATACTTATTAATACAAGCAATTTTTACATGTATCATAAAGCATAAGCACACTATATTACATATATTACACCACACGAATACAACTATCTTATTCCGACTCGCTCGTTTCTTCTTCTTCGGTTTTGGTTCGTTTTGCCAAGTTTCTAGGGATATATGATGTTCCCCTAATACGAGCTGTCGTTTTCCACAACGGTTTAGAAAAACCTGGTGGTTTAGAGGTTCCCGGGTCATTGTTACAACTTAAGGGCTTCGGGGGTTGACGATACATATAAAGTTCATCGGGGTTGGAATTAGATTTCTCTATTTTTATGCCCTTTCCCTTATTATTTCTTTTGCCTTTTAAAATTCAGTTGGGGTAATTTCTATAACATCATCGGAATTCTCGTCGGAATCCAATTCATCGGAGAATTGGTAATCCTCCCAATATTTTGCTTCCTTAGCGGAAACACCATTGACCATAATTAACCTTGGTCGGTTGGTTGAGGATTTTCTTTTACTTAACCGTTTTATTATTTCCCCCACCAGTTCTATTTCCTCCTCCGGTTCCTCCTCTTCCGGTTCTGATTCTTCTTCCGGTTCTGATTCTTCTTCAGGTTCTTCTTCGGGAACTTGTGAATCAGTCCAATATATATTCGACTCTTCGTTATTAGTAGGTGAGTCAATGGAATTTGTGCTAGAGGTAGACATCTAACACACAATATCAAACATGTTAAGAGATTAATATATCACATAATATATACATGTTAATAATATATAGTTTCCAACAAAAATGTTAAGCAATCATTTTTAAAGAAAACACGGTCGAAGTCCAGACTCACTAATGCATCTTAACAAACTCGATAAGACACACTAATGTAAATTTTCTGGTTCTCTAAGACCAACGCTCGGATACAAACTTAAATGTCCCGTTCTTATTGATTAAAAACTTTCCATATTAATTGATTTCGTTGCGAGGTTTTGACCTCTATATGAGACGTTTTTCAAAGATTGCATTCATTTTAAAACAAACCATAACCTTTATTTCATCAATAAAGGTTTAAAAAGCTTTACGTAGATTATCAAATAATGATAATCTAAAATATCCTGTTTACACACGACCATTTCATAATGGTTTACAATACAAATATGTTACAACGAAATAAGTTTCTTGAATGCAGTTTTTACACAATATCATACAAGCATGGACTCCAAATCTCGTCCTTATTTAAGTATGCGACAGCGGAAGCTCTTAATAATCACCTGAGAATAAACATACTTAAAACGTCAACAAAAATGTTGGTGAGTTATAGGTTTAACCTATATATTATCAAATCATAATAATAGACCACAAGATTTCATATTTCAATACACATTTCATACATAGAGATAAAAATTATTCATATGGTGAACACCTGGTAATCGACATTAACAAGATGCATATATAAGAATATTCCCATCATTCCGGGACACCCTTCGGATATGATATAAATTTTGAAGTACTAAAGCATCCGGTACTTTGGATGGGGTTTGTTAGGCCCAATAGATCTATCTTTAGGATTCGCGTCAATTAAGGTGTCTGTTCCCTAATTCTTAGATTACCAGACTTAATAAAAAGGGGCATATTCGATTTCGATAATTCAACCATAGAATGTAGTTTCACGTACTTGTGTCTATTTTGTAAATCATTTATAAAACCTGCATGTATTCTCATCCCAAAAATATTAGATTTTAAAAGTGGGACTATAACTCACTTTCACAGATTTTTTTACTTCGTCGGGAAGTAAGACGTGGCCACTGGTCGATTCGCGAACCTATAACAAATATGTACATATATATCAAAGTATGTTCAAAATATATTTACAACACTTTTAATACATTTTGGTGTTTTAAGTTCATTAAGTCAGCTGTCCTCGTTAGTAACCTACAACTAGTTGTCCACAGTTAGATGTACAGAAATAAATCGATATATATATTATCTTGAATCAATCCACGACCCAGTGTATACATATCTCAGTATTGATCACAACTCAAACTATATATATTTTGGAATCAACCTCAACCCTGTATAGCTAACTCCAACATTCACATATAGAGTGTCTATGGTTGTTCCGAAATATATATAGATGTGTCAACATGATAGGTCAAAAAATTGTATACGTGTCTATGGTATCTCAAGATTACATAATATATAATACATGTTGATTAAGTTATGGTTGGAATAGATTTATTACCAATTTTCACGTAGCTAAAATGAGAAAAATTATCCAATCTTGTTTTACCCATAACTTCTTCATTTTAAATCCGTTTTGAGTGAATCAAATTGCTATGGTTTCATATTGAACTCTATTTTATGAATCTAAACAGAAAAAGTATAGGTTTATAGTCGGAAAAATAAGTTACAAGTCATTTTTGTAAAGGTAGTCATTTCAGTCGAAAGAACGACGTCTACATGACTATTTTAGAAAACATACTTCCACTTTGAGTTTAACCATGATTTTTGGATATAGTTTCATGTTCATAATAAAAATCTTTTTCCCAGAATAACAACTTTTAAATCAAAGTTTATCATAGTTTTTAATTAACTAACCCAAAACAGCCCGCGGTGTTACTACGACGGCGTAAATCCGGTTTTACGGTGTTTTTCGTGTTTCCAGGTTTTAAATCATTAAGTTAGCATATCATATAGATATAGAAAATGTGTTTAGTTGATTTTAAAAGTCAAGTTAGAAGGATTAACTTTTATTTGCGAACAAGTTTAGAATTAACTAAACTATGTTCTAGTGATTACAAGTTTAAATCTTCGAATAAGATAGCTTTATATGTATGAATCGAATGATGTTATGAACATCATTACTACCTCAAGTTTTCTGGATAAAGCTACTGGAAATGAGAAAAATGGATCTAGCTTCAAAGGATCCTTGGATGGCTTGACAGTTCTTGAAGCAGAATCATGACACGAAAACAGTTCAAGTAAGATTTTCACTCGAAATAAGATTGTTATAGTTATAGAAATTGAATCAAAGTTTGAATATGAGTATTACCTTGTATTAGAAAGATATCTTACTATAAATAAGAAAGATTTCTTGAGGTTGGATGATCACTCTACAAGATTGGAAGTAAGCTAGCAAACTTGGAAGTATTCTTGATTTTATGAAACTAGAACTTGTAGAATTTATGAAGAACACTTAGAACTTGAAGATAGAACTTGAGAGAGATCAATTAGATGAATAAAATTGAAGAATGAAAGTGTTTTTAGGTGTTTTTGGTCATTGGTGTATGGATTAGATATAAAGGATATGTAATTTTGTTTTCATGTAAATAAGTCATGAATGATTACTCATATTTTTGTAATTTTATGAGATATTTCATGCTAGTTGCCAAATGATGGTTCCCACATATTTTAGGTGACTCACATGGGCTGCTAAGAGCTAATCATTGGAGTGTATATACCAAAAGTACATACATCTAAAAGCTGTGTATTATACGAGTACGAATACGGGTGCATACGAGTAGAATTGTTGATGAAACTGAACGAGGATGTAATTGTAAGCATTTTTGTTAAGTAGAAGTATTTTGATAAGTGTCTTGAATTCTTTCAAAAGTGTATGAATTCATATTAAAACACTACATGTATATACATTTTAACTGAGTCGTTAAGTCATCGTTAGTTGTTACATGTAAGTGTTGTTTTGAAACCTTTAGGTTAACGATCTTGTTAAATGTTGTTAACCCAATGTTTATAATATCAAATGAGATTTTAAATTATTATATTATCATGATATTATGATGTATGAATATCTCTTAATATGATATATATACATTAAATGTCGTTACAACGATAATCGTTACATATATGTCTCGTTTCAAAATCATTAAGTTAGTAGTCTTGTTTTTACATATGTAGTTCATTGTTAATATACTTAATGATATGTTTACTTATCATAATATCATGTTAACTATATATATATATATATATATATATATATATATATATATATATATATATATATATATATATATATATATATATATATATATATATATATCCATATATATGTCATCATATAGTTTTTACAAGTTTTAACGTTCGTGAATCACTGGTCAACTTGGGTGGTCAATTGTCTATATGAAACCTATTTCAATTAATTAAGTCTTAACAAGTTTGATTGCTTAACATGTTGGAAACACTTAATCATGTAAATAAAAATTTCATTTAATATATATATAAACATGGAAAAGTTCGGGTCACTACAGTACCTACCCGTTAAATAAATTTCGTCCCGAAATTTTAAGCAGTTGGAGGTGTTGACGTATCTTCTAGAAATAAATGTGGGTATTTCTTCTTTATCGGATCTTCTCATTCCCAGGAATTACTTGACTACTTGTGCATTTATACTCGAACGTTTATACTTATATCTACTCTTAATTCATCTTAATCTCACGTTGTTTAATTTGATTGACACGCCGCCTTGACTTAGTGAAATAATGTCGAATGCACATATGAATTAGGGTAATATAATTTCCGGGATTATATTATGGTGACTCATATGACCGTTCCTACATTATGGCATAAAGAATTTAAGGCGAGTCAAGGAAATTTTTTCTCTCTATTCTTATTCCATATCATGATTAGTATTATTGAAAATACTAATCAACGGTATTCTTGTATTTTGAAGGAACAATGCCTCCTCGCCGTGTGCCACACCATGAGACTCCCGAACAAGCCCTTCAACGGATGATAGCCACCACCGTGGATGCGGCCATGGCCGGTCACTCCTCCAACAACAACAATAACAACAACCACAACAACAACAATCAAGGGGTCGGTAACTCAAGCGAAGGGTGCTCCTACAAAGCCTTCATGGGGTGCAAACCTTATACTTTTGATGGGACCGGGGGACCGGTTACTCTCACTCGATGGTTCGAACAAACGGAGGCCGTCTTTAGCATAAGCAGTTGTCGGGACCAAGATAAGGTCAAATACTCCACTCACACTTTCGCCGGTGTCGCCCTCACATGGTGGAACACCTATGTACAATCGGTGGGTACCGATGAAGCTCACGCCCTCTCTTGGGCCGACTTAAGGGAAAAGATGATCGTCGAATATTTCCCTCGTGAAGAAACCCGAAGGCTCGAACAAGAGCTAAGAACTTTGAAAGCGGTCAGAAACAATATCAAGGCCTACAATCAACGATTTTCCTAACTAGCCTTGATGTGCCCAAACCTTGTGAACCCCGAATCTTTAAGGGTTGAACTTTATATGGATGGTCTTCCAAAGAGCATCAAACACGGGGTAATGTCATCCAAACCCACTAATCATCAAAAAGCTTTGAACATGGCCCGCAAATTAATAGAAACGGTGGACGAAATCGTAGTGCCGGCACCTAAAGCCGAGGATAAGTCGGGTAACAACAAAAGAAAATGGGAAGCCCCCCAATCAAGCAACAACAACTTTTCCAAGAAGCCTTTCACCTCCGACGGCAAGAAGGGTTATGCCGGAAACCTACCTCTTTGCAACAAATGCAACAAACATCACTTTGGTGAATGTGGCAAGCTAATTTGCCATCGGTGCCAAGAAGTTGGTCATAAGGCCAATGAGTGTAAAAGTGTCGCCCCCGTCGCTCGAAAAGGGCCCAATGCACCAAAGACGGGCACTTGTTATGAATGTGGCCAAACGGGCCATTATAGAAATGCATGCCCGAAGAAGAAAGATAACCCCAATACGCGCGGCCGAGATTTCAACATCAACACCGAGGAAGCCCGAGATGACAATGAATTAGTCACAGGTATGTTTCTTCTCAACAACACTTATGTTACTTGTTTATTCGATTCGGGTGCTTATAAGAGGTTTGTATCCAAGACTTTGACTCATTCTTTTAGCACTCCCCCACTTCCATTAGATACCACTTATACCATTGAAGTGGCCAACGGGAAACTATTGAGTGCCGACACATATTTCCGGGGGTGTACGTTAAACATTTTGGGTAATGAGTTTGAAATTGACTTGATACCCATGGAACTAGGAAGCTTCGATGTAATAATCGGTATGAATTGGTTAGCCAAAACGAAATCTCACATCCTTTGTGATCTTAACGCAATCCGAATTCCCATCAAGAATGGTGAACCCTTGATTGTTTATGGCGATAAGAGTTGCACCGGACTCAACCTCGTTTCATGCCTTAAAGTTAGAAAACTACTCCGTAAGGGTTGTTTTGCGATCCATGCCCACGTTAAGAAAGTCGAGTCTGATGAGAAGCATATCGATGATGTGCCAATTGTTAGTGACTTTTCCGATGTATTTCCCGACGAATTGCCGGGTCTTCCACCTCATCGATCGGTAGAATTCCAAATCGATCATATTCCGGGAGCCGCACCCATAGCACGTGCATCATATAGACTTGCTCCATCCGAAATGCAAGAATTGCAAAGTTAAATCCAAGAACTACTTGACCGTGGTTTTATCCAACCTAGCCATTCACCATGGGGCGCTCCGATTTTGTTTGTTAAAAAGAAAGACGGATCCCTACGAATGTGCATCGATTATCGTGAAATAAATAAATTGACGGTTAAGAACCGATATCCTATTCCTCGCATCAATGACCTCTTTGATCAACTACAAGGATCTCGTGTATATTCTAAAATCGATCTCCGCTCGGGTTATCATCAATTAAGGCTTAAAGGGGAAGATGTCTCCAAAACCGCTTTCCGGACTCGTTATGGTAGTTATGAATTTATTGTAATGCCAGTTGGTCTCACTAACGCACCGGCGGTGTTCATGGATCTTATGAACCCGTGTGCAAACCGTATCTCGATAAATTCGTTATTGTGTTCATCGATGACATCTTGGTCTATTCTAAAAGCGAAGAAGAGCACGAACAACATCTCCGACTTGTGCTTGAACTCTTGAGACAAGAACAACTCTATGCCAAATTCTCCAAGTGTGAATTTTGGTTGAAGGAAGTTCAATTTCTTGGTCATGTTGTAAGTGATCAAGGTATTAAAGTCGATCTCACGAAAATCGAAGCCATTAGTAAATGGGAGACTCCTACTACTCCTACTCACATTCGTCAATTTTTGGGTCTCGCCGGATACTACCGTAGATTCATCAAGGATTTCTCTTTGGTTGCTCGACCTCTAACCGCATTAACTCACAAGGGAAAGAAATTCATTTGGGCAACCGAACAAGAATCCGCATTTCAAATCTTGAAGACAAAGCTAACCACCGCTCCTATCTTGTCACTTTCCGAAGGCAATGATGATTTTGTTATATATTGCGATGCCTCGAAACATGGTTTTGGGTCCGTATTGATGCACCGAAAGAAAGTCATTGCTTATGCCTCCCTACAACTCAAAATTCATGAACGGAACTATACAACACATGATCTCGAACTCGGAGCCGTTGTCTTCGCACTTAAAATGTGGAGACATTATCTTTATGGAACCAAAAGTACCTTCTTCACCGATCACAAAAGCCTTCAACACATCTTCGATCAAAAGCAACTAAACATGAGACAATGACGGTGGATTGAAACTTTAAACGATTATGATTGTGAGCTTCGTTACCATCCCGGGAAGGAAAACGTAGTAGCCGATGCCTTAAGTCAAAAGGAAAGAGCGGTGCCTCTTCGTGTCCGAGCTTTAAACATCACCATTTACACCAACCTCAATAGTCAAATTCGTGTAGCCCAAGACGAGGCTCTCAAGGATGAAAACATCTCCCTCGAACACTTGAACGTCCTCACCTCTCGATTCGAAGTTAAAGAAATTGGACTCCGATATTTCGCCGGAAGAATTTGGGTGCCTAGCTATGGTGACTTGCGAAGCCTTATTTTAGACGAAACCCATAAGTCAAGATATTCGATTCACCCCGGTGCCAATAAGATGTACCACGACCTCAAAGAACAATATTGGTGGCCGAATATTAAAAAGGACGTTGCTACTTATGTTGGAAAGTGCCTAAGTTGCTCCAAAGTCAAAGCCGAACATCAAAGACCGTCCGGACTACTTCAACAACCTGAAATCCCGCAATGGAAGTGGGAAAGGATAACGATGGATTTTATCACCAAACTACCAAAGACGGTGGCGGTTATGTTACTATTTGGGTTATTGTTGACCGTCTCACCAAATCTGCGCACTTCCTAGCCATGAAGGAAACCGACAACATGGAGAAACTCGCACAACTTTACATTAAAGAAATCGTAGCCCGACACGGTGTACCCTTATCGATTATCTCCGATCGAGATGGCTGATTTGTTTCTAGATTTTGGCGTACTTTACAAGAAGCGTTGGGGACACGTTTAGACATGAGCACCGCATATCATCCACAAACCGACGGACAAAGAGAACGCACAATTCAAACCTTGGAAGACATGCTACGAGCTTGCATTGTCGACTTTGGAAAATCTTGGGATAAGCACTTACCTCTCGCCGAATTCTCCTACAATAATAGTTATCACGCAAGTATTAACGCCGCACCATTCGAAGCTTTATATGGCCGAAAATGTCGTTCACCTCTTTGTTGGGCCGAAGTAGGTGACACACAAATCACCGGACCTGAACTCATTCATGAAACAACCGAGAAGATCGTTCAAATCCGAGATAGGCTTAGGACGGCCCGAAGTCGTCAAAAGAGCTATACCGACAAACGACGCAACGACCTTGAGTTTCAAGTCAGTGATCGCGTAATGTTAAAAGTCGCACCTTGGAAAGGTGTAATTTGTTTCGGGAAACGCGGGAAGCTAAATCCGCGGTATATTGGTCCTTTTGAAATCTTGGAGCATGTTGGAACCGTTGCTTATCGTTTAGATCTTCCGCCTCAATTGAGCTCCGTTCATCCTACTTTCCATGTATCCAACTTGAAAAAGTGCCTTGCCGAACCCGATATCGTCATCCCTCTCGAGGAGCTTACCATTGATGACAAACTTCATTTCGTGGAGGAACCGGTTAAAATTGTGGACACCTCCGTCAAAACGTTAAAACAAAGCCGAATTCCAATTGTCAAGGTCCGTTGGAACGCCAAAAGGGGACCCGAGTTTACTTGGGAAAGACAAGATCAAATGCAAAGGAAGTATCCTCATCTATTCGCGAATTCGAAAACGCAAAATCCCGAGGAAGAAACAACGACTACTACGCCTACTTAAATTTTGGGACGAAATTTCTTTTAAGGAGTAGGTAATGTAACATCTCTCCTTTTTCCGTTTACTTTCAGTTTATTCATTTTAAAGTCCGTTATATATTTATAACATCTCCCATTGATACGCTTTTTAAATTATCTCGTTTAGGTAATTCACGCACTCGAATGAAACTAGAGGGACCAAACTTTCCAAATGACCAAACCTTTGACTAGGTCAAAGGGTCAACACTTCACTCTCATCCATTCATTTCTTCCCTTTCACTTTTACTACTTCCTTTTTCTCTCAAGAACACCAACAAGAATTCATCATCTAAATTCGGATTAGGAAGCTAGCAACAAAACAAATTGCATTTTTGGAATCCTTGCAACTTCCTCTTCGATTCCATACCGATTTCATTACATTTGGGTAACTTTCTAAAATCACTAGATTTTGTGTTCTTGATGTTTTTAACTTATAAAGTTGTTAATTAGTATCTATGGCTCAAGTCTAACATGAATATATGATTTATATGCTCAATCTCGTTGTTTTAGTGTAACTAGCATGAACATGAAAAGTGTGTGTTTGATTTTGAGTTTTGGATGATTTAACGTTGTTGTTATGATAAAGTGCAAGTATTAAATGTGTTCCTAGTATCACTAGCTTCAATTTGATGTGTAGGTTGCTTTAGAAAACTTCATAAACTTAATTATTGATTTTGGTGGATTTGGGTTAGGGTTTGATGAACTTGAAATGAACCTTTAATGCTTTGAATCACATGAGATGTTATTAGTAAGTGTTTAGTTGTATTGTATGTTTAATTATCTTCGAAACGGCATATCTTTCGTGTAAATTGGTTGCCCGAATCATTGAATTGCATTTATGAACTTGAATGCATTAAATGATGAGCATTGAATGTGATTTGGGTTGTTGCAAGTATTGAATTGTTTGTTGAAATGTGTTTAGTTATTTTCCTCGTCAAAATACCTTCCCGATGGTATAAGATACATGTTTTGGTTGTTTGCGGGTCATAAATTGGGAATGTTTGAAGTTTGGTTCGTGCATTTATTTGTTGCAGCAGAAACAGGGTCTGCATACCAATCTGGACGCCGTCCAGGCCATCAATGCTGGACGCCGTCCAGCAAATCTGGACGCCGTCCAGTTACACTGCCAGTTTCTGTTTTGTTTTACCATTTTACGAAAAATGTTTGCTATGCTACGCACCTCCGATTCACATGTAACTTGTTCTAACATGATCATATATGATTAAAAACATCATAAAAATATTTCGAGACCCGACCCGAACGTGTTGACTTTTCGTTGACTTTGACCCGACCAAAGTTGACTTTTAATCAAACTTAACCAAATACTTATGCGATCATTCTATCATGCTTTTATACTTGTACCTTGCATGAAACATGACAATTTGATTCACATGCTATTATAATCGAGTCTTAACGAGCCATAGGACTAATTGAACACTTTGATCGACCGTGTTTACCGATATTGATACAAACCTATTTGTTTAGGTCAAGACTAGCATTCGTTCTTGCACACGTTTACTTGTTGAAGTACTTTTACATACGTGCACTCAAGGTGAGATCATAGTCCCACTTTTACTCTTTTGAACTTACAATTGGGATGAGAAAACATAAACGTTTCTTTTTACTAAGTGAACACAAGTACAGGAAAACAAACATTCTATTTACGAGTTTGAACAAAAATCCTCAATTCGATTATCATTAGTTACACTTGCCCGGTGTAAGCGAGAACTTATGTTATATGGCCATATGGGTTTGACAAACCCTCATTCAGGCGGTTCGCTACCGTCTACGAATGAAATATATTTTCGAGAAACAGTGTATGTTCTAACACTATTGTGATGGGGTTCTATGGAAGGGATGTTAAGCATTGATAATTGGGTGCTCGTGAAACAAATTTTGGAATGGTTTACTATTATATCATTGTTGCAAATCTTGTGGTTCACTTGTACTTACTTACTTAAACCTATGATTTCACCAATGTTTTCGTTGACAGATTTCTATGTTTTTCTCAGGTCCTTGAACGTTTTGTGATACATGCTTCCGCTCATTACTTTTGATACTTCCTTGGATGTCGAGTATACATGCATACATGGAGCGTCTTTTGGCTACTTTCAAATTGTGTTGCATATGTTTCAATTGTACTTTAAACCTTGTTATGTAACTAGTTGTCGAACTACTTTGTAAACCTTGAAACATCTTTACTTTTGAAATGAATGCGACATACTTTTGGTCAAACGTTGTTTTAAAGACTTATGACCACGTAACGGAACCTAAGTAGATGGCGCCGTCAATGACGATTTTGTCGGGTCACTACAGGCACTTGGTAACTAACTTAACGTAAATAACACCCCCTAAAAGTACACTTGGCGAGTGCGTAAGTTTACAAAGTATTAAACACCCATTAAATGCTAGCGCGACTAGCCCGAGTGGGGATGTCAAACCCTATGGATCCATATCTAAGATTCGCGTTCACCGGTTCAAAGACCAATGACTAAACGTTACCGAGCTAAGGGGAAAGTTTATGCCGTTGTATAACCCACACATATATAAAGTTCAAGTACTCGTGCCTAGTATGTAAAACGTAAAACGCACATGTATTCTCAGTTCCCAAAATAGTTAAAGTAAAAAGGGATGCTATAACTCACAGTGAAAAGTAGTAAAGTTGATTCGGGAAAGTAAGCAAGTAGTTTGTCCAAAAGGTCCTCAACCTAAATCAAAAGTTACTAAGTTAGTAAATCATTCCCAAAGGTTTAAAAGTATGTAAATTAGGTCTTAAGTACCATCATCATTCATCATTAATCAAAAAGGGTAAAGTGAGTTTCAATCAAAAATAGAGTTTGAAATAAAGGCTGACTTCGTTCAGTCGCCACGACCTCTATACAAACTGAAATGAGGTGAGACTAGTGGCCATGGCTCCGTATATGAGTCCCCTAGAGGCTGAACAATTTCTAGAACCAAACTCGTCTTCGTTTGACCGTGACAATAGTTTAAGTGCGAGTAGGTCAGAAATTTAAGCACAACGTTAATAGGGTGTAGTGACTTTCGGAAGGCCATAAATCCTAAAGCGTAACTAGGATTGAGACGAGGCCTAAATGGAAAATCATCTACTCGAACCGAAATAGCTGGAAATCAACTTTTCCAATAGCCCAGGTGTCACACCCCCAAATAGGGCCTGGGGTATTTGTGACTAATTATATAAAATCACAGTTGTATAAACGAGAACGACTCTATATGAGACGTTTTATTGAGTTTTGCAGCGGAAGATAAATAGATTACATTTTATTTAGAGCATTAAATGTCTTTGATTAATATGATATGTAATGAAGACTCCAAGCATAGCAAGCAATCATCATCAAAGCAGCAGATATACAGCGGAAGCAATATTTAAGTACCTGAGAATAAACATGCTTAAAAAGTCAACACGAGGTTGAGTGAGTTCATAGGTTTATTATAAATCAATAGTTCATTATAGTATTAGAACACAAGATTTAAGTTTAAAGTTAATTGATACCCATCATATCAATCTAAAGAGTTGCTGTAGTTTGTAATATCGCGACTAAACAGAATTTTACCCCGAGACACCTTGAACAGTCAATGTCAGTTTGAATCATTATTATGTAACCAAAGACCAGAGGTCAAATGATTAGAGACGTTACTCTCAATAACGTTATTCATAATAACTAAGTTTGCGTTCACCAAGCAATTAACGATATTACGGTAGGGATTTAGCATGACAAAGCACGTATTCAGCATAAAAGTTTGAGTACTTATGTCTAACGTAAAACAGTTATAAAAGTTGCGCATGTATTCTCAGCCCAAAAATATATATAAAAAGGGAGCAGATGAACTCACGATACTGTATTTTGTAGTAAAAATACATATAACGGTATTGAACAAGTGTGGAGTTGTCCTTGGATTCACGAACCTATATCAAGTTTATATATTAAAATCTATAATTGTAATTGAGCACGTTTATATGTACTATTACTAATAATATGCTCGTTATATTATATGTTATTTTAAAATAGTGAATTAAATATATTTATAGGATATATTTTAAATAAATAAGCAATGTTTATTATAAAAATATAAACATAGTTATATTATAAGTTTTAAACTAGTATTTATTTGGTAAAATAATATTAATAGTTATAAATAAAAATTGTATCTTTTTATGATAATGATAATAATAACTTAAATGAAATTTTAATAAGGATTATAACTTTAATTAAAATGATACTTTTAATAAGATGATAATAGTAATAATAATGCTAGTAGTAAATATGATAATAATAATCGTAATAATAATACAGTTTTAATAATAATAAAATGTTACATGTTAATAATAATAATAATAATAATAATAATAATAATAATAATAATAATAATACTAAATGATACTAATACTTAGTAATAATAATACTAATAATAATATTACTACTTAATAATAACAATAATAATAATAATAATAATAATAATAATAATAATAATAATAATAATAATAATAATA
Source organism: Rutidosis leptorrhynchoides (assembly GCF_046630445.1). NCBI lineage: Eukaryota > Viridiplantae > Streptophyta > Magnoliopsida > Asterales > Asteraceae > Rutidosis > Rutidosis leptorrhynchoides. The sequence continues at coordinate 673,288,803 of NC_092334.1, forward strand.
ATAATAATAATTATGAGAAGGAAACTACCTTATTCCAAAAAAATTGCCAAAAACTGGACTCGAACCCGTGACCTCTCGCTTAACCCGAAATACCTAACACCACTAAGCTGAAACCGTTTTTCTGTTTTTATTTACCTTCCCAAAATATATAACTCGTATACCGTTTTTATCATCTTCCTCATCATATTAATCGACTGACTTTAACAATGATCACAACTAATTCAATTTTTGGTTTTAGACTTTTAAATTGAAACAGAAAACAACTTGTAACTGTGATTTTAATTTAACAGACCCAAGCATAAAATAAAAAAGAAAAAGAAAAAGAAAAATAGTATCTGTTCGAGAAAAATAATTATGAACATAAATCATGATTTTCAAATTCGAAGGGTTTTAGATTATGATTTATACATGAATTACGTAGGAAATCATCTTCAAAATCTTCTGAGATCATTAATTGGAACAGAAACATCACCTAATTCTTTAATTCGATTGTAGAACACTCGTTTGACTTTTTGATTTCGAACCTTTGACTCAAAAATTCGAATTTGATTCAGTGAATTGGATTATGATATTTTGTAGCTAGTTTGAGCATGGAAATCCTAACAAGACTGCATTTGTAGATTTTGAAAAGGATTACAAATTCGTGTTTTTGGAAAAATAAAAGAATACAGAGGTATCGAGCTAAATAAATTAATATTTCTGTTTTTGATTTCAATTTGCAGTATAGGATAGCATTTATAATGATAATGATGATGTAAATCGAACGTGTAAAGGATTGATTTTTTGTTGTTTAATGATAATGGTTGATGAAGAGGAATCATGATAAAAAAAATAAAAATATATAGAACATAAAGAAAAAATAAAGAAATACAGAAAAAGCAGATATATAAAAAAAATATAAAGGCAGATATCACGTTCTTAAGCAGATCAAAAGGAAAAATTAAAAAATTAAAAAGTGGATTACCTAATTTAGGTATTAATCTGTTTTACTCTTTTTTATATTATTAATTAATAAATACATTAATAATAATAATACTAATACTAATAATAATTATATTAATATAAATTTTAATAATAATAATAATAATACTTTTAATATTAATAATAATAATACTTGTAATATTAATAATAATACTTTTAAGAATAATATGATAATTAATAAGTATAACAATAATAATAATATTAGTAACGATGATACTAATAATGATAATACTAATAATAATAATATAGATTAGGTTAATGATATTAATAATCATATTAATCATAATAATAATAAATGATGAATAATAATAAAATTTTGATAATAATAATAATAATATTGTTTAAAAAAAGGATATTAATAATAATAATATTAACATATCAAATTAATGCGTAATTATTTACAAATAATTGTTCGTGAATCGTCAGTATTTGATAGAAGTTAGGTTTAAATTTTGTCGGAAATTTTCGAGTTGTTATAGTACCTACCCGTTAAAAGAAATTTCGTCCTGAAATTTAGTTGTTGCCATCAGTCGGTGTTGTTTGTAAACAGGATAGGATATTTTTGTTTTATTTGGTTTTCACGTTCCTAGGTATATTCGGGGCCTTGCGTAAATTCCAACAGATAGAATATTGTTTTGTTTCGAGTGTTTAAATCTTACGGTCCATAAATTTTACGAAGTGCATTTTATTATTAATGCGGAGGTTATCTAAAGGATTTAACAAGAGTGTCATTTATTAGGTTTTCTCAGAAACAGATGATGACGCTATACAAGCATTTCAATACACATGAAATGGGTTATGAATAATAGTGAACTTATTTAAACCTTGTGCGTTTATGCCACAATATTAGGATAGATAAAACAGAAAGGAGTTCATGAAAATCATAGTCAGGAAGTTTGATAGAGATCGTCATTCTTTACAACAAGAATGATGAATATGAGTTGAAAATTAGAGTTTTATCGACATTAAATAATATGGATAAAATGATTCGATTATAGAAAGAGTATAAGTGAAGCTATCACGAAAGAGTGAAATGAGCAAATTAAATGTTCGCCATAACTTTTGACATAGTCACGATTGATTTCCAGAATTCAAGGGATTAAAGGAAATCTTCGTAATCTATAAGGTTTGTTTCTCCGGTAATTAAGGAAATTAGGATTTTCTTTAATTAAATGGGGTGAATTGCCTCGATTGCTGTGTCTGGAATTTCGCTATAAATTAGCTTCTTCCGTTTCATTATCTTCACCACTTCTATACTTTCTTTCCTCAATTCATACTTCCAAAAGATTTGTTAATATGCTCAATCCAGTTCTTGCTCTTGACCTTATATTGGTTATCGCCACAATCTTCCTTCTTTTCCAACTCCCACCAGAGGAGTCTGTTTACTTCTATTATGCTCTAGGATTTATTGTATTTTTAGTTCTCCCGTGTCTTTATATTGCTATACGCATTGATATACACGGTTTGTAATTTTGGTGTCGTTATTGAGCTTCATATTTTTCCTTATATGTCTAAGCTTCATACTTTTGTAAAGCATGTAACGGTCCAGAATTCGTAGGTATGAAGTTTCAAATGAACCTATTGTTCTAAGCAGTAATATCACAATTTGATTTGTTAAATTATCAGAATTATTGAGGATAGAACTATCAAGAATATATTTTCTTGATATGTTCAGAGATTAAGTAGAATGTAAGAGTCGTGTAACATAGCAAATGATGATCATAAAGTCTATGAATCATCATCTTCCATTAAAAATTTAGCATGACTTGCTGTAATATAATCACGTTGGCTTGACGTCATTATATTATACTAACTCATGCTTCAATTCCCAACACTTCTTCAAAACATTTATAATTTAAACTTGAATTTTACAGAATATAGAAACTAATACAGTTTCCTTTATGATATAATAAAGATATCGCAAAGAGATAATTAATTGCGGACAAGAATCGTTATGAAGATATCTTCAGAAATATAGAGGATATTTATAACGAAGGATACGATGATATCTTAGAATTTCTAATATCGAAGAATGATAAAGAAGATTTGTCCGTAAAGGGTTAGAGTCAGGAGCAAGGTATTCATTAATGACTTCAGCAGATACTGAATCATTTGGATTCTTTGAAGGTAGGTTTAGTCTTTGTGATTTATCCACAATCTCCTTCATGGTTTGCTTAATCCATTTTCTAGTTCCAAATATGAGTTTATACCATTCTTTGTCATCAAACTTTTGGCCCTTAAGACCTTGTATAGCTTTTGTTGCTTCATTAACCTTCATAAGGTTAGCGAATCTGAATCGTTGGTTATAGTTCTGAGGTGTTTTCAAGAATTTTGAAGAATGTACAATGTAACATATTAATGTGAGATATAAATATTTGTCGGGTATTACCTACCCGTTAAAATATTTTCACCATCAACAGTTTGTACAACAGAATATTTAATTACAATCTTTATGATAATATACGTACATATATATTTTCCTTCAGATGTAATCATGGATTTAATGAGTTAATATAATATTAAACTCAGTTGATTTGAGGTTAGAACAAGAATAAATAATCTCCAAAAACTTTTAGAAACTACATATTCTCTGCAGAGTATTTCTTCAATGTAGTTATGAATCAATACTTCTTCGTTTGTTGTTACTGGTATTCCTTGGTATCTATGGTGCGTATGATGTTGATGCTCATAGATTGTGATGTTGAGGCTTGTGATGCGGATGTTGTTGTTGATGAAGCTGATGGTGCTGATGCTGTTGCTGATACTGATGCAACTGCTGGTGCTTATAATGCTTGCTGTGTTGATGATGTTGGCGGTACTGTTGAGGCTGTTGCTGATTCTGGTAGTGCCATCGATGCTGGTGATGTTGACGATACTGCTGGTGGTGTCGCGGTTATTGTTGGTATTGCTTGTGGTGTTGGTGATGTTGGTGGTACTGATGGTACTGGTGGTGCTGGTTATGTTGCTGGTGTTGCTTGTGGTATTTGGGTAGTAGGTGTGAGCCTAGCTTCCAAATCGTGCACTGTTTCCTTCAGGGTTTCTACTTTACGCTCGAGTCTATGGATTTGTTCTACCCAATCCTCCGTAAGGTTTGTCAATTCTTGATATTTAGTTCGAAGTCTTCTAACTTCTTCTAATAACCCTATCTGGTTAGAATTCGGGAGTAGAGGACGAATACTGTCTTGGGCTACATCGAGTCAACTTTCGAGGCGAAAAATCCTTGCGAAAAAAGTGTAAACGGTATTGCGAACAGGTTCGCCGGTAAGCGGATCGAGTACTCCGACGTTTGGTGGTAAGTTTGGCTCGTGATAAGGAGTACCTTCTTCATTTCTCCATAAGGTGAGTATTTCGCGAACCCATCCCCATTTTTTGAAGAAATTACGGTAATTGATCGGTGGGTGTGCTCCCGTCACGCTATCTTTGGAGCTAGAGGAACTTGAGGAATCAGGTGAGAAATCCATATTATGTGTTTGGAGTAGGTTTTGATATGAAATGAGTGCTGGATACTGAATGATATATTCGTTTCTTTGAATAAGTATATGTAGCAAAAAGATTTCCGTAATTTACGAAGGGAATTTAGAAAAAGTGTTAGACAAAGTCTATTGGAATAGATATGATAAGATATGATGTGTCCTCCATTTATGTAATAATGGCGGTATGACGTGTTGAGATTATAAATAATAAGTATGTAATCTGATAATCTTTCGATTAAAGACTTTCAATTCGTAATGGCCTATTCAGGTCTAGGGGCTTGAGCTATAGGATCCTTTAAATCGGTAATCCAAACCCTTCCATTCTAGAGTTTCGTAGACGCCACTCGTCAAGAAAATTCAATGATAAAAAATAACGAGAAAGCAAGATTTTGAATGTAATGAATATGAATAGTAGAGATTTCACGAATCATGGTTAACATTTCGTGTAATACATATGTAATACACAAAACCATGATAGATGACAAAGGAATGTCGAGAATTTCAGAAATCATGGTGTCGAATTTAAATGTGGTGGCGGAATTGGATAGTACTTAGGAGAATGAGCAGAGTTCTTAGATTGGCTCAGCATTCTAAAATAAGTAAAGTTTCTAAAGTATAGTATAGCATTTAACAGTTAAAGGCAACAATTAAAGGCACTATGGTCAAGGATAGTTGTAGTCCTACATTGCTATGGTACCTAATTGTATAAGGCACACATAAAATGCAATCATGGTTCTCTACAACAACCTGCTCTGATACCAATCTGTCACACCCCCAAATAGGGCCTGGGGTATTTGTGACTAATTATATCAAATCACAGTTGTATAAACGAGAACGACTCTATATGAGACGTTTTATTGAGTTTTGCAGCGGAAGATAAATAGATTACATTTTATTTAGAGCATTAAATGTCTTTGATTGATATGATATGTAATGAAGACTCCAAGCATAGTAAGCAATCATCATCAAAGTAGCAGATATACAGCGGAAGCAATATTTAAGTACCTGAGAATAAACATGCTTAAAAAGTCAACACGAGGTTGAGTGAGTTCATAGGTTTATTATAAATCAATAGTTCAGTATAGTATTAGACCACAAGATTTAAGTTTAAAGTTGATTGATACCCATCATATCAATCTAAAGAGGTGCTGTAGTTTGTAATATCGCGACTAAATAGAATTTTACCCCGAGACACCTTGAACAGTCAGTGTCAGTTTGAATCATTATTATGTAACCAAAGACCAGAGGTCAAATGATTAGAGACGTTACTCTCAATAGCGCTATTCATAATAACTAAGTTTGTGTTCACTAAGCAATTAACGATATTATGGCAGGGATTTAGCATGACAAAGCACGTATTCAGCATAAAAGGTTGAGTACTTGTGTCTAACGTAAAACAGTTATAAAAGTTGCGCATGTATTCTCAGCCCAAAAATATATATAAAAAGGGAGCAGATGAACTCACGATACTGTATTTTGTAGTAAAAATACATATAACGGTATTGAACAAGTGTGGAGTTGTCCTTGGATTCACGAACCTATATCAAGTTTATATATTAAAATCTATAATTGTAATTGAGCACGTTTATATGTACTATTACTAATAATATGCTCGTTATATTATATGTTATTTTAAAATAGTGAATTAAATATATTTATAGGATATATTTTAAATAAATAAGCAATGTTTATTATAAAAATATAAACATAGTTATATTATAAGTTTTAAACTAGTATTTATTTGGTAAAATAATATTAATAGTTATAAATAAAAATTGTATCTTTTTATGATAATGATAATAATAACTTAAATGAAATTTTAATAAGGATTATAACTTTAATTAAAATGATACTTTTAATAAGATGATAATAGTAATAATAATGCTAGTAGTAAATATGATAATAATAATCGTAATAATAATACAGTTTTAATAATAATAAAATGTTACATGTTAATAATAATAATAATAATAATAATAATAATAATAATAATAATAATAATACTAAATGATACTAATACTTAGTAATAATAATACTAATAATAATAATATTACTACTTAATAATAATAATAATAATAATAATAATAATAATAATAATAATAATAATAATAATAATAATAATAATAATAATAATAATAATAATTATGAGAAGGAAACTACCTTATTCCAAAAAAATTGCCCAAAACGGGACTCGAACCCTTGACCTCTCGCTTAACCCAAAATACCCAACACCACTAAGCTGCAACCGTTTTTCTGTTTTTATTTACCTTCCCAAAATATATAACTCGTATACCGTTTTTATCATCTTCCTCATCATATTAATCGACTGACTTTAACAATGATCACAACTAATTCGATTATTATTATTATTATTATTATTATTATTGTTATTGTTATTGTTATTGTTATTGTTATTGTTATTGTTATTGTTATTGTTATTGTTATTGTTATTGTTATTGTTATTGTTATTGTTATTGTTATTGTTATTGCTATTGTTATTGTTATTGTTATTATTATTGTTATTATTATTACTATTATTGTTATTATTTTTAAAAATTATTAGAATTATTACTATTATTATTATTATTATTATTATTATTATTATTATTATTATTATTGTTATTGTTATTATGATTATTATGATTATTATTAGTAATATGATTATAATTATTACCACAATTATTTTTTATAAGTATTACTAGTGTTATTATTAATTTATCATTATATGATTATTATTATTATTAGTAGCATTAAAATTTTTATTTTTTATCATTATAATTATTACTAGTATTACAATTATTATTGTTATTGTCACGGATACAAGTATCCTTATTAGTATTATCATTATTAATAAAGTTATTATTAATATTAGTAGATCATTATTACCAAAACTATCATTTTTTTATAAATATTTTGTACATAAAATACGCTTATTACATATACACTAATTATAATAATATTTCATATAACCATATATCAAACATATTACATTTTTATATAAATAATTTCATACAATAAACTATTGAAGTTAACATTTAATACTAATCATAGATATATATAGATATAATATACTACGTAACTAAATATATAGATATTAGTTATTTTAAATACATACAAAATAAACAAATACAACATAAGATATAATATATATAAGTAAAGTGTATATATATATATATATATATATATATATATATATATATATATATATATATATATATATTTAATGGAATTTAGTATAAATTATATATAACTACAAATATATAAAATTTATATAATTAATAAATGAAATTATGAGATTTCTATTATATGTTTTAATAAATATACAAATGATATAGGTTCGTGAATCCGAGGCCAACCATGTACTGTTCAGTTTCGTCATATGTATTTTTACTACAAAATACAATAGGTGAGTTCATTTGATTCCCTTTTGCTCTTTATATTTTTGGGACTAAGAATACATGCGCTATTTTTACAGCTGCTTTATTAAATGCTTTAGAGATATATTTTTGAACTGAGAATACATGAGCTACTTTTATAACTATTTTACGAAATAGACACAATTAATCGAAACTACATTCTATGATTGAATTATCGAAATCTAATATGCCCTTTTTATCATGTCCGAAGTTTTCCTGGAATGATGGCGAATTTATCATGTCCGAAGTTTTCTCAGAATGATGTTGAATTTATCATGTCCGAAGTTTTTTCGGAATGATGGCGAATTTATCATGTCCGAAGTTTTCCAGGAATGATGTTGAATTTATCGTGTCCGAAGTTTTCCCGGAATGATGGCGAATTTATCATGTCCGAAGTTTTTCCGGAATGATGTTGAATTTATCATGTCCGAAGTTTTCCCGGAATGATGGCAAATTTATCATGTCCGAAGTTGTCCCGGAATGATGAGGATATTCTATATGCAATTTGTTAAGGTCGATTACCAGGTGTTTAATCCATATGAATGAATTTTATGCATAATGGTTTTGGGAAATGGGAATATTAAATCTGGTGGTCTATTAAAATGATGAATTTTATTGTTTACGATAAACCTATGAATTCACCAACCTTTTGGTTGACACTTTAAAGCATGTTTATTCTCAGGTATTAAAGAAATCTTCCGCTGTGCATTAGCTCATTATAAGGATATTATTTGGAGTCATTCGTGGCATATTTCGAAAGACGTTGCATTCGAGTCGTTGAGTTCATCAAGATTATTATTAAGTCAATTATAGTTGGATATATTATGAAATGGTATGCATGCCGTCAACTTTCAATGTAATGAAAGTTTGTCTTTTAAAAAACGAATGCAATGTTTGTAAAATGTATCATATAGAGGTCAAGTACCTCACAATGTAATCAACTATTATGAATCGTTTATAATCGGTATGAACGGGGCATTTCCGTTGGTATTAGAGCGGTGGTCTTAGCAAACCAGGTATGCATTAGTGTGTCTAACTGATAAGTCGTTAGGATGCATTAGTGAGTCTGGACTTCGACCGTGTCTGCATGTCAAAAGTTTTGCTTATCATTTAGGGTCGAAAACTATTTGCTTATCATCCTTAAAGTCTAGACACGTCTTACTGCCTCTATTGCATAGAGAGTGTATAGATAAATTCATATCTTAGCGTATCCGTTACTGTAGACTTGCCTGACATATGCCGTAAATTCCTTTGTAGTCTACGAAAATCTTTAGTACAATATATATAGATATTCTATGTAGTTAGAATATCATCCAATATTCAAAAATCAGTTTATATCGAAAAATTATTTATCCAATCATACGAAATGGAACTCACCACTAGTTCAAGTTCTTCAGAATCCGACAGCTATTCTGAAATGGATGTTCACCTAAGCTCCGGAAGCAGCATCACCAGAATGAATTCAATCAATTAGCCATCCCAAATTCATCTGATGGGTTCGTAGTCGACTTAATCAATGGAGATGCGAAGAAGGCAATCCTTTCCACCAATCGTATTCACCTCTTGGAGAAGAACCTGAAGCACTTATCGGTGAACCAGTCTGAAATATCATTTTTGTGATGACCCGGAAATTTCCGACCAAATTTAAACTTGATCTTTATATGATTTTGATACGATAAGCAAAGTCTGTAATCCTGAGTATCAAAAATTTTGAAATGTTTTCTTACATTCATGTAACCTCGACCACTTCCGACGATTCACAAACAATGATTTGTAAATAGATATGTATATCTATATATATGAATAAATATATGAATATATAATAACTTGAAATAATAAGATACGATTTAATTGTTGAAACTAAAAATGTAAAATAATATAAGATATTATTACTTTTTATTAAAAATTTTATATATAACATTTGGAGTGTTATGTCTTCTTAAAAATGTATATAATTTTTATAAATATCTAGAACTACTTTTAAACCCATTTCTTAGCTGTCATGATAAGGATAAAGATTTTAACGTTATCCTAAATTTTGAAATTTTTCGAAAACTTTTTGACAATTATTATTGTTAACGGGACATAAGATAGCGATTCATAACAACAGGGTTAAATAAAAAAAATAAAAATAAAAAAATAAAAAAAAAATAAAATTATGATAATGACAATCACACTCACGAGAAAGATGGTGAGATAGTGATGACTTCTTTACAAGTCTTTTTCATGTTTTATTTTATTTAATTATTTAATATATTTAGTTTATTATTTATTATTTTTATTATTATTATTATTATTATTATTATTATTATTATTATTATTATTATTATTATTATTATTATTATTATTATTATTATTATTATTATTATTATATACATGTATGTAATTTTATTAATTAATTGACATTTTTAAGTGTTCATGGAGCTAGTACTAGGAGGAAGATTACTTGACTCAATTTTAATATAACTTTTTTTGTTTAGTCTAAAAACAAATTGTTGATTTGTTAAGGTTTCATAGACATATATTTTAAAGCACCATGGATTTTCAAAATATATACTTTCCTAGCTCTTTAAACATTTAATATCCATTTTAATGTATGTATGTAATTTATATGTTTTATAAAACATATTAATGATCTTCAAACATGAATGGGACCCCCTAAATTCAATTTTGTCGTAAGTTTTGCAATTTAAGATGCGGACCCTCTAATTTAAAGTGTGATGTGATTTTTTTGTTTTTGGAATCTAAGAAATATTAACATGATCTTGACTTTTGCGATATAACGCGTTGATAACCAATAAAAGAGGCAGTACAAAACAAAAATGAGGTACCTTGGATTGTTTTAACACGATGGAAAATTATATATATATATATATATATATATATATATATATATATATATATATATATATATATATATATATATATATATATATATATATATATATATATATATATATATATATATATATATATTAAGAAGGACAAAGTGATATACCTATATATATATCCGTTTCATTTCTGTAAAACACATACATAAACATAAAAATTACTCCATATTATTTCTAGTTAAATTTCTAAATTAGTAATATTAGTATTATACATAAAATACTACGGTGGAGTTATGCTCGGATAATTTCAAATGGGTTTTAGCTAAGGAAATTATTATTATTGTTAGAAAGTATTGTTCGTGAATCCGAGGCCAACCCTGCATTGTTCAGTTCCGTCGTATGCATATTTTTACTACAAAATATCGTATCGTGAGTTTCATTAATCCCTTTTTAAATGCTTTTGCAATATATATTTTTGGGACTGAGAATGCATGCGCTGTTTTTATAACTGTTTTACGAAATAGACACGAGTAAATGAAACTACATTCTATGGTTGAATTATCGAAATCGAATATGGCCCTTTTTATTAAGTCTGGTAATCTAAGAATTAGGGAACAGACACCCTAATTGACGCGAACTCTAAAGATAGATCTATCGGGCCCAACAAGCCCCATCCAAAGTACCGGATGCTTTAGTACTTCAAAATTTATATCATGTCTGAAGGAGGATCCCGGAATGATGGGGATATTCTTATATGCATATTGTGAATGTCGGTTACCAGGTGTTCAATCCATATGAATGATTATTTTTGTCTCTATGTATGGGGCGTATATTTATGAGAACTGAAAATGAAATCTCGTGGTCTATTAAAATGATGGAAACGATAATTTATGTTAAACTAATGAACTCACCAACCTTTTGGTTGACACTTTAAAGCATGTTTATTCTCAGGTACGAAAGAAATCTTCCGCTGTGCATTTGCTCATTTTATAGATATTACTTGGAGTCATTCATGGCATATTTTAAAAGACGTTGCATTCGAGTCGTCGAGTTCATCAATATTATTATCAAGTCAATTATAGTTGGATATATTATGAAATGGTATGCATGCCTGTCAACTTTCGATGAAATGAAAGATTGTATTTTCAAAAACGAATGCAATGTTTGTAAAATGTATCATATAGAGGTCAAGTACCTCGCGATGTAATCAACTGTTGTGAATCGTTTATAATCGATATGGACTTCTTCTGGATGGATTAGGACGGGTCTTTACAGTTGGTATCAGAGCGTTGGTCTTAGCGAACCAGGTCTTGCATTAGTGTGTCTAACTAATAGTTGTTATGATACATTAGTAAGTCTGGACTTCGACCGTGTCTGCATGTCAAAAAGTTTTTGCTTATCATTTCTTGTCGAAAATAACCTGCTTATCATTCTTAAGTCTAGGCACGTCTTACTGCATTTATTGTATAGATAGTGTATAGATAAAATTCACATCTTAGCGCATCTGTTACTGTAAACTTTGTCTTTCAGCTTCCGAAAGTTCCTCCGTAATTTGCGGGATCCTTTGTACTTTATATAGGTATTCTATGCAAATAGAATATCATCTGATATCCGAAAATCTTTTCATATCGAAAATCCCTCATCTAACCGTGTAAAATTAATTCCGCTACTAGTTCGAGTTTCTCAGATTCTGACAGCTATTCCGATATGGATATCCATATGAGCTCCGAAAGCCGTGTAACTGGAATGGATCAACCAATTAGCCATCATCAATTCTGGATGAATTGGGGATGGGTTCGTAGTCGACTTAACCAATGGAGACAAGAAGAAGACGATCCTTTCCACCAACCAAATTGCCCTTTTGGCGAAGAACCTGAAGCACTTACCGGCAAACCAGTCCGAAACACCATTTTCACCCTCATTTTCAGGATATCTCGCAATGATTATATAATATCTCGAATTCAAAATCTTATTCATCCCCTTGTTCCCACCGCCAATCATCCTGGAGTAATGGAAGAAGTCAACGAGCTTCGTGCTCGAGTAGTGGCCTTGAAGAATATGGTGCAAAATTTGCAAGCACCACATGCACCGCAAACACCAGCACCAACAGCATCAACACCAACAGCACCAGTACCACCAACAACAACATCCGCATCACAAGCCTCAACATCACAATCTGTACCTCGAGCATAATCATCGTTCTACATATCGTTCTACATCATTTATCTTCATTCTACATATCATTCTACGTCAACATCACACGCACCATAGACACCAAGGAATACTAATAACAATGAATGATGAAGTATTGATTCATAACTTCATTTCAGATTAGAGAAATATTCCGCGGCGATTATGTAATCTCTAATGTTTTAGAGATTATTTATTCTAGTTCTAATCGTAAATCAGATGAGATTAATATTATATTAATTTATTAAATCCATAACCACATCTGAAGAAAATATATATGTACGTATATTCTCTCCTGATTTTTTTTTACACATTGTAAAATTTGTTTATTGGTAATTTCTAACATAGAAAATCAATTTTTACTGTAGTAGGGTTTTTACTTTTAAAGAAGGTTAGTTGAAATTTTGTGTTAACTTATAGGACTGACTAATTGAGTAATTGGCTTAGTTTGCATAAATAGCTTGTCTGAATACAAAAGCTAAGACATTATTACCTTATAATTATTGATTAAATGTTATTATAAGACTCAAAAAGAAATATAACCACTACTCTAAATATTTTAATATATTTTAACCGCATCATGTTGAATTCCAAATTCCAACTAGTTATAACTAGACAACAATATGGGACCCGATGAGCCGATATCCAAAATTTTGCGTGACATATGGAATACATCATGATGTGCAAAGAAAATTTATAGGATAAGCATGGAGCAATGATTTATTTTTAAAGTTTAACACAAAAAAAATTATAAATCTTATCAACAACGTTTGGTTTGAATCTTTGAGACTGAGAGGGAGTGACCATTTGTTTGTTTAGGTAGTACATGGTCCTTATGGATTAGTTAAAATCGTTCACCAATAAAACTGATTTTCGGCTGCACTAAAATAATAATAATGACTAAATAAATGAAATAATAAATAGTAAATGGATGTCTATTTATCTAATTTATTTATGCATCCAATGCGATCCAAAAAGATAAAAGTTATTAACACCTTCCGGGTTGAAAATTTTTGTCTTTAGATAACAAATTTGATTGGATAGGCGCTCCGCATAATAAGGACTTCGCTACAACTTTAGTCCACATTCATTCATTAGATTAGATAAATCATTAATGTTAGGTAGTTTAGTTTTGATTAATTTTTTTCCTTTTTGGTAAGGCTCGTTGATATTCTTAGTTTAAGTTATTCTTGTATGTTTTGTGTGTTTAGTCTTTATCATTTGGTTAAAGTGTCCTTACTTATAACTAGAAAAATACTGGAACGCGCGATGCGGCGGGGCCTTTCGCGAAATGTGATGTGGTTAGTTTAGATTGTTTATTATACGTATACATATATGTATGAAAAAGTATCCCGAAATATTTAGCGTTTTTTTAGTAGTCTGTTTCGCGCGTAGCTAGTTGCGTTGTGTTCGTAAAATTATTTCGAGTTGAACAGTGCAGTCGGAAAAATTTAACTCGCGGCGAGATGGAAGACACGGCCCGCTGAAAATGCAGGTGGAGTTTGGTTAATTTTTATTTTTTTTATAAAATAATGATTTTTCAAATTTTTTTACCCCTGAATACTTTACACATTTAACATACTTGAGGGGGCTGTTTTGAAAATTGATTATATGGGTCGTTTTCAAGTTGTTGATACGAGAAAAATGTGGGCGTGGTTTAGTGTGTATAGAAATAGAAATATAAATAGAAATATAAATAGAAATTTATAAGTATCTTAATTCTCAATGCTTTCTTTGTGTCGATGTTTTAATTTTGGTTTGTTAAAATAAATGAAAAATGAAAACTTTTAGTAATATATTTGTAGTCATAATTTATTTATTAAATAATTGTGAATTGTGAAGGTTATTAAATTTGGTGTAATGTGATTTTTTTTTTTGGAAAAAAAAAAATTAAAAAAAAATATATTTAAGAGAAATTTAGCTACAGAGTAAAAAGTATTTTTGGGAGTAATGTGATTGATAATTAATATATATTCCGTATATGGAAAAGAGAGTATAATTTTGGGTTTGTCAACTTTAAGAACATGGAAGACCGTGAATGTTTTTGGAATTACTAGATTTTTTTGGTTAAAGTGCGCACCAAGGTTGTGTTTGACGGTGGCCCATCTCTGACATAGTGAGTGGGAGGTTCAATATTTTATTTTTAGACAAAAAAAAAATAAGTCTTATAACAAGATGCTTTTCAAATTATGGGCCAATAGTGGGGTATAAGTTTATCCCCATAAAGATGATGAATATTCAATTAGTGATACAGTAAAAGTTAAAATCAATAAAAATTTAGTCCAAATTATAATCGAGTCATTAAAAATTAATGTTACATTATTATTAAATTTCTTAATAACAATCTTTAGCAGTTCCTTATTATAGTAGTAGTTTATAGTTTATAGTTTATAATCTGCGATTTTCAAACTACTTGTAAAACGGGATTTATTTGTGTCTGCATACCCTCAAATTAGGTAAACAGGCCTTAAATAAAAGCCTAAGCAATTTTTGATTTCCCCAATACCAGAGGGGAGGTGCGCGGAGTGTGCAGTGGCGAGTTTAAGTGTTAGGGGGCGGGGTCCTGTGACACCACTAGTTTTTCGAAATTTGTCACAAAAATTATATTTTTTTGTATAGGACACCACTAAATATAAAAATGTGACCCCATATATTTTCAAAAATTATAATTCAATAGTTTAGACTACTAAAATATTTGAAATTAGCCCACTTATAATTTTATGTTATGAGCCATTTAAATATTTAACAAAAAAAATAAACAAACCCTTATCAAATTTTCTATTTTCCTCCAGACCTCCAGCGACTTCCCTCTTAGGTATCTTGAATTCTTCAATTCTTCATCCTACTAGTCTCATTTAACCTTCATTAATTTCCTTTTGTATAAATGATAATGATATTCTTTTGTATGATAGTTGTTGTAACGACAATAGTAAAAAAATATAAATAACCTTATATTTTGCGAATACTATCCAATTTTATGTTTGTGTTTTAAGTGCGACCCGACCCGACCAGATTTGACCCGACACATTCAATATTTTGTGCAAGTAAGTTATCGAAAAAAAATTGGGACCCCATTGAGTTTTGATCCTAGAATCGCCACTAGGAGTGTGTGCACACCCCTCGATCAATATGAGTTTGTGTTCTAGAGGAGGGATAAGAGTGTTATCCTCGGATCCATTGAATACTGTCTTCTTACGCTTAAAAGTTAAACTCTTTTAATAAAGAGTTGACATGTGTCCATATGTTAGCGTGACAATGGATATTCCATCGTAAGTCAATATATTCATCGCGAACAAGCGAAATTAAAATAGATCCCAGAAGATCTAGTAGTGTTATAAGTGAATCAGACCTATGTTTATTCATGATTTGTGTGTTATCAACGTTTAATAAGTCCATTGCATCCTAGGCTTTTTCATAGCATTTTTTTTATGCTTATGTGTATTTGTAGAGACATACCTACATTACAATTACTTCTTTTCAGTTACAAAATACAAATGGTGTTAGATACGTACAAATTTTAGTCTCCTCTGTATTTCCTAATAACATATACGTTGAGTATTGTTATTAACATTTATATATTCTCATTTTCTTTTAACAATTATTGTACAACATCTATAATTATTTTCTCAAAAGTGAAGTGGGTGAAGTGGTAACAGTTAGTGAAAAGTAGTCAAGATTTAGGACACAATTAAATCAAATCTTTGGAATTGAAGATTAGGACCATAAAGAACAATCATTTTCATACAAATACAATTACATATTCTGATTTTGACAGATCAGTATCCAAGTCAAGATTTAACGTGTAGCATCACTCTTAGAT
This sequence comes from Rutidosis leptorrhynchoides, assembly GCF_046630445.1. Classification (NCBI taxonomy): domain Eukaryota; kingdom Viridiplantae; phylum Streptophyta; class Magnoliopsida; order Asterales; family Asteraceae; genus Rutidosis; species Rutidosis leptorrhynchoides. Next base: position 673,305,514 of record NC_092334.1, read on the forward strand.
TCCTACATCTTTCAAAATCATAATTTGAATTCAAATTGTACTAGAACATCACTTTTATTCATAAAACCCAGAAAAATATTCGTATCATTCAAAATTCACGATGATTCATCTTAAACATCGTATGTATATTAACGATTACAATCTGCATTCAAACCCTTCAAAATTCTTGAAAACACCTCAGATTTATAGTCGATGATTCAGATATGGTTAACGTTGAGAATGCTGATGAAGCAACAAAAGCCGTAGATGGTCTTAATGACCAAAAGCTTGATAATAAAGAATAATGTGTTGAAAAAGCTCAGAAAAGAAGAAAACTTGATACTGAAAAATAGATTGAGGAACCCATGAAGGAGGCTGTGGACAAATCACAAGGACTAAACATGTACTTAAAGAATCAAGATGATTCAGTATCTGATGAAATATTTAGCGAATACCTTGCTCCTTACTCATGTTAAATTCTTGTAGAAGAATTTTCTTCATCATCCTTCGATCTTAGAAATTCCAAGATATCATCATATCTTTCAGTATAAATATCCTCAATATTTCTGAAGATATCTTCATAAATATTCTTGTCCGAAATTATTTATCTCTTCGTGCTATCTGTGTTACATCATAAAGGAAACTGTTTTAGTTTCTATATTTCTGTAAAATTCGAGTTTAAATTATGAATATTTCTGGAGAAGTGTTGGAAATTGAAGCATGGGTTAGTATAATATAATGACGCCCGGCCAACGTGATTATATTACAGTAAGTCATGCTGAGTTTCTAATGGAACGTGATGATGGTTCACAGTAGATCACACCCTCATCATGTGCCATGTTACATAACTCTTTCATTCTACTTAACTAAACATATCAAGAAAATGTATTCTTGATGGTTCTATCTTCTGTGATGTTGATAAATCTGAAAATCAAATCGTGCTATCACGTTCGTTCCTGCTTAGAACATTATAATCATTCGAAACTCTATATCTACGAATTCTGGACCATTACAAGAGATGTCCAATCGTAAAAAGAAGAAACGAAGGGACAAAGCTCCAACAAAAATAGAAATTAGAGTATAAATCGCAGCAAATAGGAAGGAGTATTAACTGTAGATGACAATGGTTATAGGAAACAGAAATAGGACATTGAAATATAAGGAAAGATATAAAGCCCGATAACAACACCTAAATTACAAACCGTGTATATCAATATTTATCGCAACATAAAGACACGGGAGAATTATAAGTACTATAACCCCAAGGGCAAAGTAGAAATAAGCAGATTTCTCTGATGGTAGATGAAAAAGGAGAATGATCGATATGAAAGTCAGGAATATATTCAGAATTAAAACTGGAAGAAGCATATTGACTGATGATCTGGAAGAATGAAATTAAAGTATAGAAAATGGGAGTGGTGGAAAATAATGGAACTGAAGAAGTTCATTTATAGTGGAAATAATAGACAAAGCAATCGAGATAGATGACCGCATTTAATGATAGAGATCTTAATTTCTTTATTCTCCGAAGAATCAGATCTTATAGATTTCCGAAGATTTTCTTTAAATCCCTTGAATTCCGGAATTCAACCAAGACAACGTCAAAAGTTAAGACGAAACTTTGTTTCCTCATTTCACTCTTTTGCGATAGCTTCACTTGTACTCTTCACATAATCAAATTGTTTAATCCATGTTACTCAATGATGATAAAACTCTATTTATCAACTCATATTCGTCATGAAAACATTTTTATGGTTAGCCATGACCACCTCATTCAAATTTCGCGACGAAATTTCTTTAACGGGTAGGTACTGTGACGACCCGAAAATTTCCGACCAAATTTAAACTTGATCTTTATATGATTTCGATACGATAAGCAAAGTCTGTAATCCTGAGTATCAAAAATTTTGAAATGTTTTCTTACATTCATGTAACCTCGACCACTTCCGACGATTCACAAACAATGATTTGTAAATAGATATGTATATCTATATATATGAATAAATATATGAATATATAATAACTTGAAATAATAAGATACGATTTAATTGTTGAAACTAAAAATGTAAAATAATATAAGATATTATTACTTTTTATTAAAAATTTTATATATAACATTTGGAGTGTTATGTCTTCTTAAAAACGTATAAAATTTTTATAAATATCTAGAACTACTTTTAAACCCATTTCTTAGCTGTCATGATAAGGATAAAGATTTTAACGTTATCCTAAATTTTGAAATTTTTCGAAAACTTTCTGACAATTATTATTGTTAACGGGACATAAGATAGCGATTCATGACAACAGGGTTAAATAAAAAAAATAAAAATAAAAAAAATAAAAATAAAATAAAATTATGATAATGACAATCACACTCACGAGAAAGATGGTGAGATAGTGATGACTTCTTTACAAGTCTTTTTCACGTTTTATTTTATTTAATTATTTAATATATTTAGTTTATTATTTATTATTATTATTATTATTATTATTATTATTATTATTATTATTATTATTATTATTATTATTATTATTATTATTATTATTATTATTATTATTATTATTATTATTATTATTATTATTATTATTATTATTATTATTATTATTATTATTATATACATGTATGTAATTTTATTAATTAATTGACATTTTTAAGTGTTCATGGAGCTAGTACTAGGAGGAAGATTACTTGACTCAATTTTAATATAACTTTTTTTGTTTAGTCTAAAAACAAATCGTTGATTTGTTAAGGATTCATAGACATATATTTTAAAGCACCATGGATTTTCAAAATATATACTTTCCTAGCTCTTTAAACATTTAATATCCATTTTAATGTATGTATGTAATTTATATGTTTTATAAAACATATTAATGATTTTCAAACATGAATGGGACCCCCTAAATTCAATTTTGTCGTAAGTTTTGCAATCTAAGATGCAGACCCTCTAATTTAAAGTGTGATGTGATTTTTTTGTTTTTGGAATCTAAGAAATATTAACATGATCTTGACTTTTGCAATATAACGCGTTGATAACCAATAAAAGAGGCAGTACAAAACAAAAATGAGGTACCTTGGATTGTTTTAACACGATGGAAATATATATATATATATATATATATATATATATATATATATATATATATATATATATATATATATATTAAGAAGGACAAAGTGATATACCTATATATATATCCATTTCATTTCTGTAAAACACATACATAAACATAAAAATTACTCCATATTATTTCTAGTTAAATTTCTAAATTAGTAATATTAGTATTATACATAAAATACTACGGTGGAGTTATGCTCGGATAATTTCAAATGGGTTTTAGCTAAGGAAATTATGATTATTGTTAGAAAGTATTGTTAGTGAATCCGAGGCCAACCCTGCATTGTTCAGTTCCGCCGTATACATATTTTTACTACAAAATATCGTATCGTGAGTTTGATTAATCCCTTTTTAAATGCTTTTGCAATATATATTTTTGGGACTGAGAATGCATGCGCTGTTTTTATAACTGTTTTACGAAATAGACACGAGTAAATGAAACTACATTCTATGGTTGAATTATCGAAATTGAATATGGCCCTTTTTATTAAGTCTGGTAATCTAAGAATTAGGGAACAGACACCCTAATTGACGCGAACTCTAAAGATAGATCTATCGGGCCCAACAAGCCCCGTCCAAAGTACCGGATGCTTTAGTACTTCAAAATTTATATCATGTCTGAAGGAGGATCCCGGAATGATGGGGATATTCTTATATGCATATTGTGAATGTCGGTTACCAGGTGTTCAATCCATATGAATGATTATTTTTGTCTCTATGTATGGGACGTATATTTATGAGAACTGAAAATGAAATCTCGTGGTCTATTAAAATGATGGAAATGATAATTTATGTTAAACTAATGAACTCACCAACCTTTTGGTTGACACTTTAAAGCATGTTTATTCTCAGGTACGAAAGAAATCTTCCGCTGTGCATTTGCTCATTTTATAGATATTACTTGGAGTCATTCATGGCATATTTCAAAAGACGTTGCATTCGAGTCGTCGAGTTCATCAAGATTATTATCAAGTCAATTATAGTTGGATATATTATGAAATGGTATGCATGCCTGTCAACTTTCGATGAAATGAAAGATTGTCTTTTCAAAAACAAATGCAATGTTTGTAAAATGTATCATATAGAGGTCAAGTACCTCGTGATGTAATCAACTGTTGTGAATCGTTTATAATCGATATGGACTTCTTTCGGATGGATTAGGACGGGTCTTTATAATTTTCACCCTCATTTCTCGAATATCTCATCATAGTTACATAATATCTTAGATTCTAAACCTTATTCATTCGCTCATTCCAACCGACAATCATCCCGGAAAAATAGAAGAAGTCAACAAACTTCGCGCTCGAAAAATAAATTTGGAGAATATGGTGCAAAATTTACCAGCTTCAGGAACATCACCGGCACCAACAGTACCACCAACAACCCAAGTTTCAACATCACATGCCTCAACATCTCATTCTGTACCTCGAGAATAATCATCGTTCTACATGACGTTCTACATCATTTATCTTCGTTCAACATGATGGTTATGTAACCTCTAATGTTTTAGAGATTATCTACTCTAGTTCTAAACGTAAGCCAAATGAGTTTAATATCATATTAACTCATTAAGTCCATGATTACATCTGAAGAAAATATATACGTATATATGTTTTCATAAAAATTGTAATTAAAAATTCTTTTGTACAAACTGTTAATGGTGAAAATATTTTAACGGGTAGGTAATACCCGAGGAATATTTAGATTTTACCTTAATAAGTTACACTGTACATTCGTCGAAGCTGATTCAACAGTCATTTACTATCCTACTTACAACCACCGATATACGTATCCGTTCACCGCAGAATAACCATTTTCATTCAATTTCATATTTGGATTTTGACCTATCAGAATCCAACAAGTGGCATAATGAAGAAAACATATGACAAAATAAAATTTGTTAGAAACAGACAATAACTATGAGAAATTTTGTTAAGAATCCACGCTAACTGTTCCTAGCTAACTGATTACATTTTATTTATAGCAATTTAATTATCGCAGTTTATATTCTTGCAATTTTATTTATCGTCATTTAATTTCTGTTATTTATTTTACGCACTTTAAATATCGGGACACGTATACAAGGTTTTGACATATCATATCGACGCATCTATATATATTATTTGAAATAACCATAGACACTCTATATGCAGTAATGCTGGAGTTAGCTATACAGGGTTGAGGTTGATTCTACAATAATATATATACTTTGAGTTGTTATCGAGTCTGAGACATGTACACGGGTCACGATACGTATTAATTAATTCGAATACTATAAATTAAACTATATATGAATTATTGGACTGTTAACTGTGGACTATCGACTGTGGACTAATAACATTGGATAATTAAAATGAATTAAAATATTGATTATAACATATGAAACTAAACATTTCTTAAAGTTTGCCACTTGATTTCATCTTAAACCTCATTGGTATTTTGACAGTTACAATCTGCGTTCAAACCTTTCATAATTCTTGAAAAACACCTCAATTGAGAGGATGAACCAACCGCACTTCATCTACGGAAGAAAAGATCGATGCATATAGTTATGCACCTGAAAACTCTCGAAAACTGAGCAAACGTTTAACACGTAGCTGTGCTAATTCCTTTAGTGTTATTATTACCGAAAATAACTTTTCAACTCCTGTTCGAGATAGCCAGTTTTGTCACAGCTCCAGCAAGCCAACTTCGACTTTTTGTTCAAAAAAACCTTATTATAACCTTGATATATACGCGTGCTCTTTTATTGTTACCGGGAAACCTTTTATATTCCACCATATTACCAGCAGATGTTCTAGCAACCTCATTGCTCCTTAGCTTAAATATCTTCGACAAATCACTATATTTATCTATTGAAGTCTTATCATGAACTCATCGACATCTTGTAACGATAATTACCATACCGAATAGCGAGAGGCATCAATCGATAATCTCGAATTCCTCAGCGATTCTACGACAACAATTATATATATATATATATATATATATATATATATATATATATATATATATATATATATATATATATATATATATATATATATATATATATATATATATATATATATACACATTCTATCTCCTGGAATTACGAACTTAAATTCTAAAATTCTGAAAAGCACCCAGTCTACGAATCAATACTCCAAAGTTTGAAAAAGCTGAATGAAGCAGCAGAAACCGTAGACAACTGTAGACGACCCTGACCGTCAGAAGTTTGATGATAAAGAATAGTGTGTTGGTAAACCTTAGAAATGTTGGAACTGGAAAACGGATTGAGCAAACTATGAAGGAGGCCGTGGACAAATCGCAAGGACTAAATCTGCCTTCCAAGAATTCAAATGATTCCGTGTCTGCTGAAGTCATTAACGAATACTTTGCTCCTGACTCTAAATCTTTGCGGACAAATCTTCATCATCATCCATCGATATTAGAAATTTTAAGATATCATCGTATCTTCCATTATAAATATCCTCAATATTTCTGAAGGTATTTTCATAGCTATTCTTATCTGAAATCATCTATCTCTTCGCAATATCAGTGCTACATCGGGAAGGAAACGATTTAGTTTCTAAGTTCTGAAAAATTCGAATTTAAAATTTGAATGTTTTTGAAGTAGTGTTGGGAACTGAAGCATAAGTTAGTATAATATAATGACACTTGATCAACGTGATTATATTACAGTAAGTCATGCTGAGTTTCTAATGGAATGTGATGAGTCACAGTACCAGCATCATGTGCCATGTTACACGACTCTTATATTCTAACTAATCTCTAAACATATCGAGAACATATCTTCCTGATAGTTCTATCTTTTCTCCCGAATTCTGGTAATTTAATCAATCAAGATCGTAATATTACAATTTCTCTCTTAGAACGTTAGTCGTGTTCATTTGAAACTTCATATCTACGAATTCTGAACCATTATTCGCTTGACTTAAAGTCGGGAAGAGAAAACAAAAGGATGGAACTCCATAATATAAAGGAAATGAAGAGGGTGGATTTATAGTAAAATATCCGACATAACAATCAAAACAGATTATCGCATTTAACCAAAGCTGATCCTAATTTCCTTAATTATCAAAGAATCAAATCTTATTATGAAGATTTCCTCTAAAATTCCTTGATTTCCGGAAATTAAACGTGACTACGTAAAAAGTTATGACAAATCTTTACTTTTCTCATTCACTATTTAGTGATAGTTTCACTCGTACGTTTCGAGCAATCAAATTGTTTTATCCATATTACTTACTAATGATAAAATTTTAATTTCTAGCTCGTATGCATCATGACAACATACTTATTGTCAGCCATGACCATCCCAATCAAATTTCGAGACGAAATTTCTTTAACGGGTAGGTACTGTGACGGCCCGAAAATTTTCGAACAAATTTAAACTTGATCTTTATATGTTTCTGACACGATAAGCAAAGTCTGTATGTTGAGTCTTGAAAACTTTGGAACTATGTTCATATATTCAGTTGACCTTTTAACTGTTTCCGACGATTCACGAACCTATAAAAGTAGATAGAAATGCACATATAATTAACTATTCATATAAATAATTATATATTGTAAAATAAATATAATAGAGAACTGATATGTGATTAAGGAAGATAAATTAGAATAATTAAAACTTGTTTCGAACATAAATTGTCAACGATTAACAAAGTATTAAATGTATATAATTAATACACCTATCTAAGTAATTAATCTGGATATGTAAAAACGTAATTATATATAGTAATTTGAATATACATTAATATATAAACATAGTTATTATTATATGTATAATGATAAATGTATAAATATTAAATGTTATTATATGATTACATAATTAATAAATTATAATATGAATATATTAAGTGTAATTACAAGTTTAAAAGTATAATTGTTATGATCAATAGTACTACTACTACCTTCATTATTATTAATATTAATATCAATATTAGCAATATTAACAAATATTAAATATTAAAATTTCAATAACTTTAAGGTTCATGATTATTAAAGTAAATACTTAAAATACAAAAATTTACTATAAGAACGATTAACATTATTATTTAGTTGTAATATTATTAGCTATTATGATTAATATTAATATTACTTTTATAATTATCATTATTAATATTATCATAAAAATAATTAAATTTATCATTTATATCATTAATTATATCAATTTTAATATTGATTTTTATAAAAACAGTAATTAATAATATTGTTATTAATTATTATTATTAATAATATTTTTATTATTAAAAAACAAATTATATTTAATATAATACTGAATATAGAATAATTACAGATTAGGAATCAGATAATTTAGTGGAACCAGTTTACATTTCCATCCATTCCCTTTAAGCTTTTGATTTTATCTGCAATTGGTTAACCATCTTTATCATTCGTACAATCAGATACAATCTATACAACAATTTCCAAAATCTGTTAGCAATCACATTCACCCTTTTATTTTTTTATTTTTTTCTTCTGTCCTTGGAATAATTTCTGTCGATCAAAATTGTTTATTTAATTGATGCAAATCAATGTTAAAAGACACCAGACAATCTATATTATCATTTAACAAATTCTAATACCTTTTACAATTTGTAAATTTTCAAAATTAAATCAAAACTTGAAGAACACCCGTCGTTCTGCCCTGTTCTTGTTTCCATTTTCAAGTTGAATGATTACGAAATCAATTTCAAAATCTATAAATGTAGTAATGTTAGGATTATTTATTTCAAACTTTCTGCAAATTTCCAAGTTCTAATTCACGAAATTGAAGTCGAATTTTGAAGTCAAACTTTAATTCTTCAAAAGTCAATCGCTGTGTTCTTGGGAAAATTGGAATCGGTTTTTGAGTTTCAAGATAAATTAAGAGTCCAGAAAGTTTATACGTTTGATTTAGCACCTGTTTCATGTTATAAGTTTTTCCTAAAACACTCTAAAATTCAAAAAATGATATGGGTGTTCTTCGTATGTTTTGAACAACAGCAGGTCGTCCAAATTTTTATTTTTTATTTTTTTTGTTTTTCTTGTTAATAAATTTCAACACTTTACAGTTTTGGTGGTTTACAAAGTCTTAATTTTTGATTGGTAAATCATTCTACGATTTTGGTATCTCTGGTCGAAGTATAATTGAAGAAGAAGAGGGAAGAAAGGAAAACAGAAAAAACGGTTTAATTAAATTCGGGGCTGGGTTTAATCAGATGAAACGAGACAGACGAGTGGTTAAGGTGTTGTGCGAGTGTTCGAGAGGTCACGAGTTCGAGTCCCGGAGATGACAGTTTTTGTTTTTAGAAGCCTTTTCATTGAGAGGTAGTTATTATTATTATTACTATTATTATTATTATTATTATATTATTGTTATTGTTATTGTTATTTTTATTATTATTGTTATTGTTATTGATATTGTTATTGTTATTGATATTGTTATTGTTATTGTTATTGTTATTACTATTATTGTTATTATTATTTAAAAGTATTAGAATTATTACTATTATTATTAGTATTATTATTATTATTGTTATTGTTATTATGATTATTATTAGTAATATGATTATAATTATTACCACAATTATATTTATAAGTATTACTAGTGTTATTATTAATTTATCATTATATGATTATTATTATTAGTAGCATTAAAATTTTTATTTTTTATCATTATAATTATTACTAGTATTACAATTATTATTGTTATTGTCACGGATACAAGTATCCTTATTAGTATTATCATTATTAATAAAGTTATTATTAATATTAGTAGATCATTATTACTAAAACTATCATTTTTTTTAAATATTTTGTACATAAAATACGCTTATTACATATACACTAATTATAATAATATTTCATATAACCATATATCAAACATATTACATTTTTATATAAATACTTTCATACAATAAGCTATTGAAGTTAACATTTAGTACTAATCATAGATATATATAGATATAGTAATATACTACGTAACTAAATGTATAGATATTAGTTATTTTAAATACATACAAAATAAACAAATACAACATAAGATATAATATATATACGTAAAGTATATATATATATATATATATATATATATATATATATATATATATATATATATATATATATATATATATATATATATATATATATATATAATGGAATTTAGTATAAATTATATATAACTACAAATATATAAAATTTATATAATTAATAAATGAAATTATGAGATTTCTATTATATGTTTTAATAAATATACAAATGATATAGGTTCGTGAATCCGAGGCCAACCCTGTACTGTTCAGTTTCGTCATATGTATTTTTACTACAAAATACAATAGGTGAGTTCATTTGATTCCCTTTTGCTCTTTATATTTTTGGGACTGAGAATACATGCGCTATTTTTACAACTGCTTTATTAAATGCTTTAGAGATATATTTTTGAACTGAGAATACATGAGCTACTTTTATAACTATTTTACGAAATAGACACAATTAATCGAAACTACATTCTATGGTTGAATTATCGAAATCGAATATGCCCTTTTTATCATGTTCGAAGTTTTCCCGGAATGATGGCGAATTTATCATGTCCGAAGTTTTCCCGGAATGATGTTGAATTTATCATGTCCGAAGTTTTTCCGGAATGATGGCGAATTTATCATGTCCGAAGTTTTCCCGGAATGATGTTGAATTTATCATGTCCGAAGTTTTCCCTGAATGATGGCAAATTTATCATGTCTGAAGTTGTCCCGGAATGATGAGGATATTCTCTATGCAATTTGTTAAGGTCGATTACCAGGTGTTCAATCCATATGAATGAATTTTATGCATAATGGTTATGGGAAATGGGAATATTAAATCTGGTGGTCTATTAAAATGATGAATTTTATTGTTTACGATAAACCTATGAACTCACCAACCTTTTAGTTGACACTTTAAAGCATGTTTATTCTCAGGTATTAAAGAAATCTTCCGCTGTTGTGACGATCGCTCCAAATCCATATAGACAATACGTCATTCATTGATTTCATTGCGAGGTATTTGACCTCTATATGATACGTTTTGTAAACATTGCATTCTTTTGAAAAGGCACACCATAAATGAATATTTTAATCAAAGGTTTTCAACATCTGATGATTTCTACATATAGACAATCACCGTAAATAATAGTTTACAATAGTACTTCCGTTGACAATGCAGTCAAAATAAGATACATGGTGATAATTTGGTGAATGCAACGTTTCCTTGAAAAATATGCCATGTACGACTCCATGCACATAGCTTGTCTAATATATAAGCAAACAGCGGAAGACTTCTAGGAAACCTGAGAATAAACATGCTAACAAGTGTCAACACAAAGGTTGGTGAGTGATAGTTGTAGCGACCCGACCAAATCATCATTGACGGCGCCGTCTACTTAGGTCCCGTTACGTGGTCATAAGTCTTTAAAACAACGTTTGACCAAAAGATATGTCGCATTCATTTCAAATGTAAAGGTTGTTCAAGTTTTACAAGAATAGTTCCACCACAAGTTACGATACAATGTTTTAAGTACAAATGAAACTTATGCGACACAATTTAAAAGTATCCAAAAGACGCTCCATGTATGCATGTATACTCGACATCCAATGCAAGTATCAAAATAATGAGCGGAAGCATGTATCATGTATCGTTCAAGGACCTGAGAAAAACATAGAAATCTGTCAACGAAAACGTTGGTGAAATCATAGGTTTAAGTAAGTAAGTACAAGTGAACTACAAGATTTGCATCAATGAAATAATAGTAATACATTCCAAAAGTTTGTTTCACGAGCACCCAATTATCAATGCTTAACATTCCGTCCATAGAACCCCATCACTTAGTGCTAGAACATACACTGTTTCTCGAAAATATATTTCATTCGTAAACGGTAGCGAACCGTTTGAATGAGGGTTTGTCAAACCCATATGGATCCATACAACATAAGTTCTCGCTTACACCCGGCAAGTGTAACTAATGATAATCGAATTGAGGATTTTGTTCTAAACTCGTATGTAGAATGTTTGTTTTCCTGTACTTGTGTTCACTTAGTAAAGAAATGTTTATGTTTTCTCATCCCAAATGTAAGTTCAAAAAGAGTAAAAGTGGGACTATGATCTCACCTTGAGTGCACGAGTAGTAAAGTACTTCAACAAGTAAACGTGTGCAAAGAACAATGCTAGTCTTGACCTAAACAAATAGGTCGTATCAATAACGGTAAACACGATAGGTCAAGGATGTTCAATTAGTCCTATGGCTCGTTACGACTCGATTATTTAGCATGTGAAATCAAATTGTCAAGTTTCATGCAAGATACAAGTATATAAACAAGTTAGGAAGGTTGCATAATCATTTGGTTAAGTTTGACAAAAAGTCAAACTTTGGTCGGTCAAAGTCAACGAAAAAGTCAACACGTTCGGGTCGTATCCCGAACTATTTTTCTGAGGTTTTTAATCATGTATGAGCATGTTAGGACAAGTTACATGTGAATCGGAGGTGCGTAGCATAGCAAACATTATTCAAAAATTGACCAAGTTGGACAGACCCAAATGGCGCGCCGCGCGGGTATATGGCGCGCCGCGCCATTACCTGTGCAGAGAAATCTGGCAGTTTTTAAGTTTTATGCACGAACCTAACTTCAAACAATCACCATTTATGATCCGCAAACAATCAAGACAAGTATCTTATACCGTTGGGAAGGTAATTTGACGAGGAAAACAACTAAACACATTTCATCAATCAATCTACCTATTACAACAACCAAAACCGCATCTAATGCTTAACATTAACCGCATACAAGTTCATAAATGCAATTCAATGATTCGGGCAACCAATTTACATGAATGATATGCCGTTTCGAAGGTAATCAAGCATACAATCCAACTAAACACTTACCAATAATAATCCATGGCATTCAATGCATCAAAAGTCCATTTCAAATTCATCAAACCCTAACCCAAATTCACCAAAATCAATCATCAAGTTCATGAAGTTTTCTAAGGCAACCTACACATCAATTTGAAGCTAGTGATACAAGGAACACAATTAGAACATGAACTTTTAACATCTAACAACATATGATCATCCAAAATTCAAGTTCATGCTAGTTACACTAAAACAACGAGATCGAGCATATAAATCATATATTCATGTTAGACTTGAGCCATAGACACTAATTAACACTTTTATAAGTTAAAAACATCAAGAACACAAAATCTAGTGATTTTAGAAAGTTACCCAAATGAGATGAAGTTGGTACCAAAATGAAGAGGATGAAGAGAGGATCACGAATATGTAATTTATTTGGTTGCTAGCCCCTTAATCCGGATTTAGATGATGAATGAATGAATTTGGAAATTGGGTGTGTTCTTGCTAGAGAGAAAGAGAGAGAGAGTGAGAGATGGTTGAATGGTGGTAATTGGGGTAGACTAGGTGACCTAGTCAACTAGTTTGCCCCGTGTCAATTTTAGTCCCTCGAGTTTGTAGTCGGGTGCGGAAAATACCTAAACGGAATATTTTAAAACGCGTATTAACGGGAGATGTTGTAAACATATAACGGAGTTTAAATTAGTATAACGGAAAAGTAAATGGAAAAAGGCGGGATGTTACATTACCTACTCCTTAAAAGAAATTTCGTCCCGAAATTTAAGTAGGCGTAGTAGTCGTTGTTTCTTCCTCGAGATCTTGCGTTTCCGAATTCACGAATAGATGAGGATACTTCCTTTGCATTTGATCTTGTCTTTCCCAAGTAAACTCGGGTCCTCTTTTGGCATTCCAACGAACCTTGACAATCGGGATTCGGCTTTGTTTCAATGTCTTGACGGAGGTGTCCACAATTTCAACCGGTTCCTCCACAAAATGAAGTTTGTCATCAATAGTAAGTTCTTCGAGAGGGATGACGATATCGGGTTCGGCAAGACACTTTTTCAAGTTAGATACATGGAAGGTAGGATGAACGGAGTTCAATTGAGGCGGAAGATCTAAACGATAAGCAACGGTTCCAATACGCTCCAAGATTTCGAAAGGACCAATATACCGCGGATTTAGCTTCCCGCGTTTCCCAAAACGGATTACACCCTTCCAAGGTGCGACTTTTAACATTACTCGGTCACCGACTTGAAATTCAAGATCGTTGCGTCGTTTGTCGGTATAGCACTTTTGACGACTCCGGGCCGTCCTAAGCCTATCTCGGATTTGAACGATTTTCTCGGTGGTTTCGTGAATGAGTTCGGGTCCGGTGATTTGCACGTCGCCTACCTCGGCCCAACAAAGAGGTGAACGACATTTGCGGCCATATAGCGCTTCAAAAGGTGCGGCTTTAATACTCGCGTGATAACTATTGTTGTAAGAGAACTCGGCGAGAGGTAAGTGCTTGTCCCAAGCTTTTCCGAAATCAACCACGCAAGCTCGTAACATGTCCTCTAAGGTTTGAATTGTACGTTCGCTTTGTCCATCGGTTTGAGGATGATATGCGGTGCTCATGTCTAAACGCGTTCCCAACGCTTCTTGCAATGTACGCCAAAATCTAGAAACAAAACGGCCATCTCGGTCGGAGATAATCGATAAAGGTACACCGTGTCGGGCTACGATCTCCTTAATGTAATGTTGTGCAAGTTTCTCCATTTTGTCCGTTTCTTTCATGGCCAGGAAGTGTGCGGATTTAGTGAGACGGTCAACAATAACCCAAATGGTATCATAACCGCCCGTCGTTTTTGGTAGTTTGGTGATAAAATCCATCGTTATCCTTTCCCACTTCCATTGCGGGATCTCGGGTTGTCGAAGTAGTCCGGACGGTCTTTGGTGTTCGGCTTTGACTTTGGAACATGTCAAACACTTGGAAACATAAGTAGCTACGTCCCTTTTGATGTTCGGCCACCAATATAGCTGTTTAAGGTCGTGGTACATCTTATTGGCACCGGGGTGAATCGAGTATCGTGACTTATGGGCTTCATCTAAAATAAGGCTTCGTAGGTCCCCATAACTAGGCACCCAAATCCTTCCGGCGAAATATCGGAGTCCGGTTTCTTTAACTTCGAATCGAGAGGTGAGGACGTTCAAGTGTTCGAGAGAGATGTTTTCATCCTTGAGAGCCTCATCTTGGGCTACCCGAATTTGGCTATTAAGGTTTGTGTGGATGGTGATGTTTAAGGCTCGGACACGAAGAGGCACCGCTCTTTCTTTTCGACTTAAGGCATCGGCTACTACATTTGCCTTCCCTGGATGGTAACGAAGCTCGCAATCATAATCGTTTAAGGTTTCAATCCACCTTCGTTGTCTCATGTTTAGTTGCTTTTGATCGAAAATGTGTTGGAGGCTTTTGTGGTCGGTAAAGATAGTACTCTTGGTCCCGTAAAGATAGTGTCTCCACATTTTAAGTGCAAAGACAACGGCTCCGAGTTCGAGATCATGTGTCGTATAGTTTCGTTCATGAATTTTGAGTTGTCGAGAAGCATAAGCAATGACTTTCGTTCGTTGCATCAATACACACCCAAAACCATGTTTCGAGGCATCACAATATACAACAAAGTCATCATTGCCTTCGGGAAGTGACAAGATAGGAGCGGTGGTTAGCTTCGTTTTCAAGATTTGGAATGCGGATTCATGTTCGGTCGCCCAGATGAATTTCTTTCCCTTGTGAGTCAATGCGGTTAGAGGACGTGCAACCAAAGAGAAGTTTTCGATGAATCTACGATAGTACCCGGCGAGACCCAAAAATTGACGAATGTGAGTAGGAGTAGTAGGAGTCTCCCATTTGCTAATGGCTTCGATTTTCGTTGGATCGACTTTAATACCTTGGTCACTTACAACATGACCAAGAAATTGAACTTCCTTTAACCAAAATTCACACTTGGAGAATTTGGCATAGAGTTGTTCTTGTCTTAAAAGTTCAAGCACAAGTCGGAGATGTTGTTCGTGCTCTTCTTCATTTTTAGAATAGATCAATATGTCATCGATGAACACAATAACGAATTTATCGAGATACGGTTTGCACACGCGGTTCATAAGATCCATGAACACCGCCGGTGCGTTAGTGAGACCAAATGGCATGACAAGGAATTCATAACTACCATAACGAGTTCGGAAAGCGGTTTTGGAGACATCTTCCCCCTTAACCCTCAATTGATGATAACCCGAGCGGAGATCGATTTTCGAATATACACAAGACCCTTGTAGTTGATCAAAGAGGTCATCGATGCGAGGAAGAGGATATCGGTTCTTAACCGTCAATTTATTTAGTTCGCGATAATCAATGCACATTCGTAGGGATCCGTCTTTCTTTTTAACAAACAAAATCGGAGCGCCCCAAGGTGAATGGCTAGGTTGGATAAAACCACGATCAAGTAGTTCTTGGATTTGACTTTGCAATTCTTGCATTTCAGATGGAGCGAGTCTATATGGTGCACGCGCTACGGGTGCGGCTCCCGGAATAAGATCGATTTGGAATTCAACCGGTCGATGAGGCGGAAGACCCGGTAATTCGTCGGGAAATACATCGGAATAGTCACTAACAATTGGCACATCATCGATGTGCTTCTCATCGGACTCGACTTTCTTAACGTGAGCAAGGATCGCAAAACAACCCTTACGGAGTAGTTTTCTAACTTTAACACACGAAACGAGGTTGAGTCCGGTGCAACTCTTATCGCCATAGACGATCAAAGGTTCACCATTCTCGATAGGAATTCGGATTGCGTTAAGATCACAAAGAATGTGAGATTTCGTTTTGACTAACCAATTCATACCGATTATTACATCAAAGCTTCCTAGTTCCATGGGTATCAAATCAATTTCAAATTCCTTACCCAAAATGTTTATCGTACACCCCCGGTAATATGTGTCGGCACTTAATAGTTTCCCGTTAGCCACTTCAATGGTATAAGTGGTATCTAATGGAAGAGGTGGAGTGCTAAAAGAATGAGTCAAAGTCTTGGATACAAAGCATTTATCGGCACCTGAATCGAATAAGCAAGAGACATAAGAATTGTTGAGAAGAAATGTACCCGTGACTAGTTCAGTGTCATCCCGGGCTTCCTCGGTGTTTATGTTGAAAGCTCGGCCGCGCGTATTGGGGTTATCTTTCTTCTTTGGGCATGCATTTCTAAAATGACCCGTTTGGCCACATTCGTAACAAGTGCCCGTCTTTGGTGCATTGGGCCACTTTCGAGCGACGGGAGTGGCACTTTTACAATCGTTGGCCTTATGACCAACTCCTTGGCACCGGTGGCAAATTAACTTACTACATTCGCCAAAGTGATGTTTGTTGCATTTGTTGCAAAGAGGTAGGTTCCCGGCATAACCTTTCTTGCCGTCGGAGGTGTAAGGCTTCTTAGCAAAGTTGTTGTTGCTTGATTGGGAGGGTTCCCACTTTCTTTTGTTGCCGCCCGATTTATCCTCGGCCTTAGGTGCCGGAACTACGATTTCGTCAACCGTTTCAATTAGTTGGCGAGCCATGTTCATAGCGGCTTGATGAGTAGTGGGTTTGGATGACATCACCCCTTGTTTGATGCTTTTTGGAAGGCCGAGCATGTAGAGCTCAATCCTTTGAGATTCGGGGTTAACAAGATTAGGACACATCAAGGATAGTTCGGCGAAGCGTTGATTATAAGCTTTAAGATCGTTTCCGACCGCTTTCAAAGCTCTTAATTCTTCCTCAAGATTTCGGGTTTCTTCGCGCGGAAAATATTCAACAATCATCTTTTCCTTTAGATCGGCCCAAGAGAGGGCATGAGCTTCATCGGTACCCACCGATTGAACATAGGTGTTCCACCATGTTAGAGCGATTCCGGAGAAAGTGTGAGTGGAGTATTTGACCTTGTCTTGATCCCGGCAACCGCTTATGCTAAAGACGGCCTCGGTTTGTTCAAACCAACGAGTAAGCACAACCGGTCCCCCGGTTCCATCATAAGTGTGGGGTTTGCACCCCATGAAAGCTTTGTAGGAGCACCCTTCGCTAGAGTTACCGGCTCCTTGGTTGTTGTTGTTGTTGTTGTTGTTGTGGTTGTTATTATTATTGTTGTTGGATGAGTGACCGGCCATGGCCGCATCTACGGCGGTGGCTATCATCCGTTCGAGAGCTTGTTCGGGAGTTTCATTGCGGCGTACACGACGAGGAGCCATTGTTCCTTCAAGACACAAGAATATCATTGATTAGTATTCTCAATAATACTAACCGTGATATAGAATAAAGATAAAGAGAAGTTTTTCCTCGACTCGCCTTAAATTCTTTATGCCATAATGTCGGAACGTTCATATGAGTCACCGTAATATAATCCCGGAAATTATATTACCCTGATTCATATGTGCATTCGACATCATTTCATATAGTCAAGGTGGCGTGTCAATCAAATTAAACAACGTGAGATTAAGATGAACTAAGAGTAGATATGAGTAGAAGCATTCGAGTATAAATGCACAAGTAGTCAAGTAATTCCTACTTCAAGTCTATATGCCGGTTGTAGTCTAGACTCATCAATGTACCCTATGACTCGAGGTTGACACCAATGAACTCTAAATCCCTACAACCAACGCTCTGATACCATCTGTAGCGACCCGACCAAATCATCATTGACGGCGCCGTATACTTAGGTCCCGTTACGTGGTCATAAGTCTTTAAAACAACGTTTGACCAAAAGATATGTCGCATTCATTTCAAATGTAAAGGTTGTTCAAGTTTTACAAGAATAGTTCCACCACAAGTTACGATACAATGTTTTAAGTACAAATGAAACTTATGCGACACAATTTAAAAGTATCCAAAAGACGCTCCATGTATGCATGTATACTCGACATCCAATGCAAGTATCAAAATAATGAGCGGAAGCATGTATCATGTATCGTTCAAGGACCTGAGAAAAACATAGAAATCTGTCAACGAAAACGTTGGTGAAATCATAGGTTTAAGTAAGTAAGTACAAGTGAACTACAAGATTTGCATCAATGAAATAATAGTAATACATTCCAAAAGTTTGTTTCACGAGCACCCAATTATCAATGCTTAACATTCCGTCCATAGAACCCCATCACTTAGTGCTAGAACATACACTGTTTCTCGAAAATATATTTCATTCGTAAACGGTAGCGAACCGTTTGAATGAGGGTTTGTCAAACCCATATGGATCCATACAACATAAGTTCTCGCTTACACCCGGCAAGTGTAACTAATGATAATCGAATTGAGGATTTTGTTCTAAACTCGTATGTAGAATGTTTGTTTTCCTGTACTTGTGTTCACTTAGTAAAGAAATGTTTATGTTTTCTCATCCCAAATGTAAGTTCAAAAAGAGTAAAAGTGGGACTATGATCTCACCTTGAGTGCACGAGTAGTAAAGTACTTCAACAAGTAAACGTGTGCAAAGAACAATGCTAGTCTTGACCTAAACAAATAGGTCGTATCAATAACGGTAAACACGATAGGTCAAGGATGTTCAATTAGTCCTATGGCTCGTTACGACTCGATTATTTAGCATGTGAAATCAAATTGTCAAGTTTCATGCAAGATACAAGTATATAAACAAGTTAGGAAGGTTGCATAATCATTTGGTTAAGTTTGACAAAAAGTCAAACTTTGGTCGGTCAAAGTCAACGAAAAAGTCAACACGTTCGGGTCGTGTCCCGAACTATTTTTCTGAGGTTTTTAATCATGTATGAGCATGTTAGGACAAGTTACATGTGAATCGGAGGTGCGTAGCATAGCAAACATTATTCAAAAATTGACCAAGTTGGACAGACCCAAATGGCGCGCCGCGCGGGTATATGGCGCGCCGCGCCATTACCTGTGCAGAGAAATCTGGCAGTTTTTAAGTTTTATGCACGAACCTAACTTCAAACAATCACCATTTATGATCCGCAAACAATCAAGACAAGTATCTTATACCGTTGGGAAGGTAATTTGACGAGGAAAACAACTAAACACATTTCATCAATCAATCTACCTATTACAACAACCAAAACCGCATCTAATGCTTAACATTAACCGCATACAAGTTCATAAATGCAATTCAATGATTCGGGCAACCAATTTACATGAATGATATGCCGTTTCGAAGGTAATCAAGCATACAATCCAACTAAACACTTACCAATAATAATCCATGGCATTCAATGCATCAAAAGTCCATTTCAAATTCATCAAACCCTAACCCAAATTCACCAAAATCAATCATCAAGTTCATGAAGTTTTCTAAGGCAACCTACACATCAATTTGAAGCTAGTGATACAAGGAACACAATTAGAACATGAACTTTTAACATCTAACAACATATGATCATCCAAAATTCAAGTTCATGCTAGTTACACTAAAACAACGAGATCGAGCATATAAATCATATATTCATGTTAGACTTGAGCCATAGACACTAATTAACACTTTTATAAGTTAAAAACATCAAGAACACAAAATCTAGTGATTTTAGAAAGTTACCCAAATGAGATGAAGTTGGTACCAAAATGAAGAGGATGAAGAGAGGATCACGAATATGTAATTTATTTGGTTGCTAGCCCCTTAATCCGGATTTAGATGATGAATGAATGAATTTGGAAATTGGGTGTGTTCTTGCTAGAGAGAAAGAGAGAGAGAGTGAGAGATGGTTGAATGGTGGTAATTGGGGTAGACTAGGTGACCTAGTCAACTAGTTTGCCCCGTGTCAATTTTAGTCCCTCGAGTTTGTAGTCGGGTGCGGAAAATACCTAAACGGAATATTTTAAAACGCGTATTAACGGGAGATGTTGTAAACATATAACGGAGTTTAAATTAGTATAACGGAAAAGTAAATGGAAAAAGGCGGGATGTTACAATAGTGCTCCAAATGAACATATTTTTGTAGCAATATCCTTCCAATATGTAAAGTTTTCAGTTGCAATTATTCTATTTTCAAGTAATATTCATTTAAATAAATAAGTGCGAAGACAAAAGGCGAAAACGAAGATTTGAAGATGCAAACGTCCAAAAAGCTCAAATGTACAAGATACAATCCAAGTGGTTCAATTTATTGATGAGAAACGTTTAAAAATGACAAGAGTACAAGTTGTGAAATGCAAAGTACAAGATATTAAATCGTACGAAAAGGCGTTCGAAAATCCAGAACCGAGACATGAACCAACTTTCAGCGCGCGACGAAACGGACCAAAAATTACAAGTCAACTATGCACAAGAATATAATATAATATATAAATAATTATATAAAATTATATATATATTATATTATATAATATAACGTCGACAAGCAAATGGCCAAAAGTTGGTGAGCTGGAAGGCGTGCCTTCGCGATCGCGGAGCTGGAAGGCACTTTTGCTTCGCGATAGCGGAGCAGTCAGGTCCCAAAATGCCTATAAAAGCCAACGAATTCTGCTCGATGAAACACACCAATTTCAATCTATCTCTCTGTGATATATAGTAAATATATATATATATATATATATATATATATATATATATATATATATATATATATATATATATATATATATATATATATATATATATATATATATAAATAATATATATAGTATAGGGTAGTTTTATATTAGTTAGTTTGGGTAATGTAAAGGTTATTTTATGGGTTTTGAAGTCGAAGCTCTGTACGTGTAACACTACGCGATAAATAATCAATGTAAGCTATGTTCTCCTTTTTAAATTAATGTCTCGTACTTAAGTTATTATTATGCTTATTTGAGCTGAAGTAATCGTGATGTTGGGCTAAATATTAAGACGGGGTTATTGGGCTTTGGACCATAATTGGGGTTTGGACAAAAGAACGACACTTGTGGAAATGGGACCATGGGTTATTAATGGATTTTATATTTGATTAATATAGAGATTTACAATTTGACGTAGTTATATATAACCACATACGCTTGATCGGGTACGGTAGGCGGGATATTTATAAATACGAATTATTGTTCATTTGATCGGACACGGGGATGAATTAATAGTCACTGGACTCATTAAAATAGGGGTGAATTACATTCAAGGATAATTGGTGTAATTGTTAACAAAGTATTAAAACCTTGGATTACACGCAGTTGATAACCTGGTGTATTCATTAAACAAAGTATTAAGACCTTGTTACAGTTCGAATCCCCAATTAGTTGGAATATTTGACTTCGGGTATAAGGTTAATTTGGCGAAGACCCTCGCACTTTATAATTATGACCGATGGACTATTATGAACAAAACCAGATGGACTTATCGAATAATCCAGGACAAAGGACAATTAACCCAGGGTAATAAATTAAAATCAAAACGTCAAACATCATGGTTACAGAAGTTTAAATAAGCATAATTATTTTATTTTATATTTCATCGTACCTTTAATTATCGTCATTTATATTTTGCATTAGGTTTTAATTGTGACTTAAAATATAAAATCGACAAACCGGTCATTAAACGGTAAACCCCCTTTTATATATTATTACTATATATAATATATTTTGTACAAATATAATTGTTTAAAAATATAGTGTAAAATAAGTCGTCTCCCTGAGGAACGAACCGAACTTACTAAAAACTATACTACTCTACGATTAAGTACACTGCCTATAGTGTTGTAGCAAGGTTTAGGTATATCCCATCTGTAAATAAATAATTAAAACTTGTGTAATTTGTAACGTATTTCGTAACAAAAATAATAGTATTTTCGTATACACCTCGCATGACATCAAGTTTTTGGCGCCGCTGCCGGGGACTCGGTGAAACGCTATATTTTTAATTTATATTTTTATAAATATATTTATATATAATTTTTAGAAAAACAATATAAAAATATAAAAAAAAAAAATTTGAAACTGCCGAACTGTTTTGAGCATGCACAAAAAAACTGAATCTGCACACCTCCCCGATCTCGGAGCTACAAAGAGAAAAACCTACGCGATCGCGGGACAAGGTCTGACAGTCAAACCCTTGTAATTAATGCGAATTTAGGGTTTATTTTTATATATTATTTATTATTTAGGGTTTAATTTATATATTAATGTATTTAGTATTTAATTTTATTTTATAATATTTAGTTTAGATAATTATTATTAATTAAATAGATTAATATTTTTATATACTAATAATATAAAAATAATATTTTTATATAAAATTTTAGTTTTATCATTTTTCTTTTATATCATTTTATATTTTGTATCTTTTTAATCGTTTAGTTCGTAATAATAATTTTAGTTTCTTTTTGCCTTAGTTTAAAATTAGATTTTTAAGTTTTGCCGTAAAATCCCTTAAGTGCTTTTTCTTTAGATTAAGATTTAAGCGCTTTAGAATTTTACGACGCATTTTTATAGATTTTAGTGCCTAAATTAAGTAATTGCCGATTTCCTATAGAATTGCATTTACCTTTAGACCTTTAGGCGCAACTTTTTAGATTTAGTTTTTAGACTTTTAAGTTTCGACGTTTTTCTTTCTTATTTTTATTTTTCGACGTTTTTCGACGTTTTTCGACGCTCTTTTTCTTTTTCATTTCTACGCGCTAGTTTTTAGGACATAGAATTTTTAATCTTTAAATTTCGACGAAAAAATTATTGTAAGCAATTAAATTGATAGACATCCAAATTTTCTGGTTCGTAGTAATAGTTGATTTGTTAGTGGCGAGTTGTGGGCTTCCGATTTAAAGGGTCCTAACTACCTGCTGCATCTATTGGCTATTCGAAACATTGGCAAAATCAGAAAAGTCTATTAATTTGATAGCTTATATAATTTTTATTTCTCTTTTTATAACTAATAGAATAATTAGTAAATGCACTACATTGTAGCTAAAATTTAAGTAATAAGTGTAGTATGGAAAATCTCGAAAATATTTTGGAAACTCTTTATGACATACGAAATCAATACTCTCAAACGGGTGTTGATGACAATTCGTTCGGTCAATCTTGGATCACGAATGACGAAACAATAACTGGCTGTGAAATCTGTGGAGATTATCACTCAACATGGGAATGTTATTATTACGTTCCTATGGAAAATTATGCACCCATAGAACCTGAATGGAATGATTATGAAGAATACAATTCAAATTGGGATTATTCCCAAGAATATATCCAAACTCAACAACCAGAAGACGAGGAAAATTATGTGTCTGAAAATTCTTTAGATTATATGAAAATCAAACTCGAAGAACTTGATGCTCAAAATGAACAAATGAGAGAGTTTGTAAATAGGCAAGCTGAAACTCTATCAGACTACACACCTGTTAATCTGAGGAGTATTGTGCAAGAAAATCTTATATCATCGAATTTTGATGAATTCGAGAGCTCCGAAATCACCAATTATCCCGATGATACTTTTTATTCAGCTTTACCAATTTCACAACATATCGACACATTAGCCTCAACCGACGAAATCATCGATCCATCAATGGATGAAGAAGAAGTAAGGGTGACAAATTGGTACTCTTGGAAAAACGATAACGTTGAAAATTTTACCCCCGAGACCAAAATAGTGGGACCAATAAGTACCGTTAATGAAGAAGAATCTACTTCGATCCCGAAATTCACCATTCCACAACCTTCCAACCCAATATTCTCAATAAACGAGTCATCTACCGAAGATGAACTACGAGCTGTAATAGATATTGACACCTCGGATTTCACCAAATTGGGTAATAGAGGTGAAAACTTTGATCCCAAGAATAAACGGAAGGACATGTTAGGAATTGTCCACCCTATAGTATGTATGTCGGTGTATATCGATCCATTTGATTAAGAACCAGAAAAGAGACATATCCATTTACTAAAAGCTACACTTAAAAAAGAATTAAGTAGTGACGATCGGTTGGGTCTAAACTTTAAACCCATTGATATATTATATACCACCCGAGATGTAAATAACTGGCTCACTATTCTAATTCGTGGAACTTATTCTACCAACGTCACATGTTGTCAGCTAAGTGTGGGAAAGTCTAACCCCACTTAACGTTAAATTAGGGGTTCGTATTAGTGCATAACTCATTAATAAACATGCATGATGAGTAAGGGTAAAAGACGCATTTTCAAAAATTAGCAAACAGTTCAGAAAAGCAACAGTTTTTGAAGAAAAACATGTGTGACAAAACAAGAAGGAATGAACGATGAGGTGTACCATCTATCATTCGACGAGCTTTGTGATT
This sequence comes from Rutidosis leptorrhynchoides, assembly GCF_046630445.1. Classification (NCBI taxonomy): domain Eukaryota; kingdom Viridiplantae; phylum Streptophyta; class Magnoliopsida; order Asterales; family Asteraceae; genus Rutidosis; species Rutidosis leptorrhynchoides. Next base: position 673,330,720 of record NC_092334.1, read on the forward strand.
ACAAACTGGTTTATTGCAGGTGCTTTTGTTTTGGACTAAATTAACTGTTTTACCCGATTTACTGTAATATATTTAAAAGAGAGATGGATCTACACGATGAATCAATTTCATCATTAAAAGGAAGTAAAGTCTTCCGAAAAAGACACCCGCTTCTTGATTTAAGTCAAGAAGTTGTCTTCCAGACCAGCTGTAGGTTGATGAAAAATCTAGAAAAGTCATCTCTAAAATTAGCAGGAAATCCACGGACCTCAGCATCAAACAGGGTCGCCAAGTGGTCAGACTTATCCTAACCATGAGAGGATCTGTCTCGTAAAATGGGGAGGGTGTCGTGCAAATTAGCTTGATAAGACTAATGAATCAGACCCCCAGAAAGGATAATCTCCTTAAAGATTAAAAATCAAATTTTAAGCATGATATTACTCAATCCTTGAGATTGACCTTAAAGATTGAGAATTACAAACTCATGGAATTCGATGATATCTAAACTCGAGCTTGAACGAGAAAATATTTTGATCAAATTACAAACCGATTTTTTTTCTAAAAACCCATTTTCAATGCGTTCATTACCATTGAACGTAAAATCCTGAGAATTCATTAGAAATTCATTAGGTCACCTGAACCAAATCGGGTGTCAACAGTAAAAACAGTGGTTGCATAGCATGGTTGAAGACAGGACCTTGTGCCAGACTGAAAAATCATAGGGTGATCTTTACTATTGCTCCTACAAAGGATAGTAATTGCATCCGACACGTTTTAGACCATGAACAAATGCATGTCATTAGACATTGCCTTAACAGTTTCTTGTTCATCGCTTTCCTTTACAACCGGACAGTAGTTTGCCGAAAGGTAATATACGAAACAAGTAAACTGGATGTGTGCTTTCCGATACAGGGATAGCAGTGAATTACACGAACCTAAAAGTTTTAGCCAAAATATTGATCCACAAATATATTTTGCAACCCCGATGGTGGATCAAATTAGAAAACTTATTTAGGATAAAAACTAGATTGAATTTTCAAAAGATCAAATGTTTTCATAAAGATCCAATTTCCTAAAGGATCTAAATTTTCATAGTCATGTGGGACTGTAAACCACATTGTTACTATCATTGTTTATACCACCGTATCAAAATCACTGATGTATAAAGTGTGAGAATAAAAAAGTGATTCGAGTGAAGTGTGATTTAATTTCAAGTTATGTATTGCTTGAGGACAAGCAACATTCAAGTGTGGGGATATTTGATAGTGCTCAAAATGAACATATTTTTAGTAGCAATATCCTTCCAATATGTAAAGTTTTCAGTTGCAATTGTTCTATTTTCAAGTAATATTTATTTAAATAAATTAGTGCGAAGACAAAAGGCGAAAACGAAGATTTGAAGACGCAAACGTCCAAAAAGCTCAAATGTACAAGATACAATCCAAGTGGTTCAATTTATTGATGAGAAACATCTAAAAATGACAAGAGTACAAGTTGTGAAATGCAAAGTACAAGATATTAAATCGTACGAAAAGGCGTTCGAAAATCCGGAACCGAGACATGAACCAACTTTCAGCGCGCGACGCAACAGACCAAAAATTACAAGTCAACTATGCACAAGAATATAATATAATATATAAATAATTATATAAAATTATATATATATATATATATTATATTATATAATATAACGTCGACAAGCAAATGGCCAAAAGTTGGTGAGCTGGAACGCGTGCCTTCGCGATTGTGGAGCTGGAAGGCACTTTTGCTTCGCGATAGCGGAGCAGTCAGGTCCCAAAATGCCTATAAAAGCCAACGAATTCTGCTCGATGAAACACACCAATTTCAATCTATCTCTCTGTGATATATAATATATATATATAATATATAGTATAGGGTAGTTTTATATTAGTTAATTTGGGTAATGTAAAGGTTATTTTACGGGTTTAGAAGTCGAAGCTCTGTTCGTGTAACACTACGCGATAAATAATCAATGTATGCTATGTTCTCCTTTTTAAATTAATGTCTCGTACTTAAGTTATTATTATGCTTATTTGAGCCGAAGTAATCGTGATGTTGGGCTAAATATTAAGACGGGGTTATTGGGCTTTAGACCATAATTGGGGTTTGGACAAAAGAACGACACTTGTGGAAATGGGACTATGGGTTATTAATGGACTTTATATTTGATTAATATAGAGATTTACAATTTGACATAGTTATATATAACCACATACGCTTGATCGGGTACGGTAGGAGGGATATTTATAAATACGAATTATTGTTCATTTGACCGGACAAGGGGATGAATTAATAGTCACTGGACTCATTAAAACAGGGGTGGATTACATTCAAGGATAATTGGTGTAATTGTTAACAAAGTATTAAAACCTTGGATTACACGCAGTCGATAACCTGGTGTATTCATTAAACAAAGTATTAAGACCTTGTTACAGTTCGAATCCCCAATTAGTTGGAATATTTGACTTCGGGTATAAGGTTAATTTGGCGAAGACCCTCGCACTTTATAATTATGACCGATGGACTATTATGGATAAAACCAGATGGACTTATCGAATAATCCAGGACAAAGGACAATTAACCCAGGGTAATAAATTAAAATCAAAACGTCAAACATCATGGTTACGGAAGTTTAAATAAGCATAATTATTTTATTTTATATTTCATCGTACCTTTAATTATCGTCATTTATATTTTGCATTAGGTTTTAATTGTGACTTAAAATATAAAATCGAAAAACCGGTCATTAAACGGTAAACCCCCTTTTATATATTATTACTATATATAATATATTTTGTACAAATATAATTGTTTAAAAATATAGTGTAAAATAAGTCGTCTCCCTGTGGAACGAACCGAACTTACTAAAAACTATACTACTCTACGATTAGGTACACTGCCTATAGTGTTGTAGCAAGGTTTAGGTATATCCCTTCTGTAAATAAATAATTAAAACTTGTGTAATTTGTAACGTATTTCGTAACAAAAATAATAGTATTTTCGTATACACCTCGCATGACATCAGTGAGTTCATAGTTTTAGTATTTTTCATAATCTGTATATAAAGGTGGATCACAAGATTTCAGTTGTTTCATCCAGAAACGTTTATCAAAATATTCTATGAAATTGAGCACCCTGGTAACTAAACTTAACGTATATATAATTTGTACCCTTTGTATAATCATCTTAATAATACACACAAACCAACGTGTACGCTTCTCAAATAGCATACGTCCGTTAAAAGGCTAGTGCTTTAGCTCGGACGGGGATATCAAGCCCTATGGATCCATATACAACTACTCGCGCCCACCAGTTCTTATAACCGGCAGTTACTAGTTACCAAAGCTAAGGGATTTTAGGTTCAAACTCAGTGTAGAATTTAGTATGTACTTGTATCCATTGTGTTTAAAATAAAGTGCATGTATTCTCAGCCCAAAAATATAGATTGCAAAAGCAATTAAAAAGGGATCTATAAACTCACCTTAGCAGCATATAAAGTCGTTCACCAAAATGTGATCGAAACTCGGATTACCAAATAACCGTAGATCTCAACCTAGAGAACATATGTTGGTTAATAAATGTCTATCAAGCTAGGTCAGGTCATAGTGTATCACAATCCTAATGCTCGAGATCGACATACAAAAGTTATTCAAAGTCGTTTCAAAAAGTCAATTTTGACAAAAGTTCAACAAAACGAGACGTACCTTATATAAGGATTGTAATATTCAAAAATCCAATTTATCAATCTCGTAAACAAGTTGTTTAATTCTTAATTGTAGATTCAAAAGCAATTTCAATTAACGTCAATCATAATTAAGTTGATCACATCTTTTAATCCGTTCATCGAAATTATTTGATATCTAAATGAAAAGTTATTGATTTTTCGTCAGCTTTCCAAAAACATGTATATCATATACCTTTTACCAGTAATATATGTATTTAATTCGTGATTCATTATAAACTGTTTAACGACGAGATTTAGCATACAAGCATATATAAATATATATACTCGAGCACTAGACATGGATACACAATTAATATATAAAAGATAAGATATGAATGCTCACGTATCAATATTGTGATTCAATATTGTAGGAAAGTACGTAGACACAACAGAGATGATAATCACTAGTTTAACTCACGAGCAAAACCCTCGAACCATACCCATAACCTCCATAGCTATAACCCGTAATTTCCTTATCTCTATCCCGCTCGAAAACTTGTTTTGAAATCATTTGGACATCACTCCGTCGTAATATTTTTTGTATATTATTATTTTTGTATCGTAAAAATTATAATACTAATACTATTAATAATAAGATTAATAATAATAATCTTAATATTAATAATAATAATAATAATAATAATAATAATTAATAATAATAATAAAAATATAAATATAAATAATACGGTGTAAAGAGAGAGTAAGATAGATTGATGATATAAACTGGCCAAATGACCGAGCTTTATATAGATGTGGCCTGTCCAGGACTGCCATGCGATCGCATAGCCTCCAAGACCATTTCCCATGCGATCGCATGGGATGGATTTCCAGCTCATGATCGTTTAACTTCTAGTTTGTCGACATATTATTTAATTATAAATATAATATATTTAATTTATATAATTAATTATATATTATATTAAATTCACATGCATAGTTGACTTGAAATTTTTGTTCCGATAAGTTGTACGTTGTCACTCGACTTATGTCCCGGTTCCGGTTTCTCGAACGCATTTTCGTACGCTTAGAAAACTAATACTTTACGTTTCGTGACTCTTACCTTTGTCAAAATATAACCTTAAGTTATCCATAAACTATACCACTCAAAGTATATCTTAAACTTTCGAGTGTTTTGGTCATTTACTTCTATAAATCATCGTCTCGTAGTATATACATATACATATATACGTTTACATTTTGAAACAGTGGCTTACTGTAGCAAAGTTACTGTAGCAAAGTTTTTTTTACTGTAGCAAATAGTGTTTTTCGAAAACACTGTAGTTTTTCGGGTACTGTAGTAATTCGAAAATACTGTAGCAAATTAGTGTTTTACTGGTTCATCTTAAACGTTTTAGTTAACTTATCTAAATATCAATCGAATCAATAATCGAATATTACTATCGTTTAATAAATAACTTGAAATCATATATTTTCAAATAGATATATAAACCAATAAGTTTAATGTACGGTATCATGCAATTAAAACTTTGTTATGTTTTCAAGTTATAGTATATATATGTATCTATTTACATATAATGGTTCGCGAATCGTTGAGAACAACCGAAGGGTACTTGAATAGTTCAAAAATTTTGAGATTCGGTTTTACAGACTTTGCTTTTCGTGTCAGAAACGTTAAATCATTTATAGATAAAGTTTAAATTTGGTCAAAAAATTTCGGGTTGTCACAGTACCTACCCGTTAAAGAAATTTCGTCCCGAAATTTGAGTGAGGTCGTCATGGCTAACAATAAAAATGTTTTCATGACGAATATGAGGTGGTAAATATAATTTTATCACCATTGAATAATACGGATAAAACAGTCCGATTACTCGAAGCGTATGAGAGAAGTAATCGTAATAGAGTGAAATGGAGAATAGAGATTCGTCTTATCTCTTGATGTAGTAACGATTGATTTCTGGAATTTAAGGAATAGAAAATCTTCATAATTTAAATAAGATTTGATTCTTCGGAATTTAAGGAAATTAGGATTTCCTTTGATTAAATGCGTAATCTGCCTCGATTGCTATGTCTGATATTTTGCTATAAATTGACCTCTTCCGTTTCATTTATTTTCACCACTCCTACAATCTTCTTTCTTATTTCATACTTACCAAAGATTTGTGAAAATGCTTCATCCAGTTCTGATTCTTGATATTTTCTTGGCTATCATATCATTCATTCTTCTTTTTCATCTGCCACCAGAGGAGGTTATTTTCTTCTACTATTACCTTGGGGTTATATTGTTTTTCATTCTCCCGTGTCTTTATATTGCTATACGCATTGATATACACAGTTTGTAATTTTGGGGTTGTTTTTGGGCTTTATATTTTCCATTATATTTCGGAGCTTCATGCTTTCGTTTTTTTCTTCCCGACTTTAAGTCAAGCGAATAATGGTCCAGAATTCGTAGGTATAAAGTTTTAGATGAACATAACTAATGTTCTAAGAAAGAAATGGTAATAGCACAATCTGACTTGTCAAATTACCAGAATACCTCGAAAAAGATCGAATCATTAAGAAAATATTTTCTTGATATTTTTAGAGATTATATAGAATGAAAGAGTTATGTAACATGGTTCATGATGAGGGTATGATCTGTGAATCTTTATCACGTTCCATTAGAAACTCAGCATGACTTACTGTAATATAATCACGTTGATCAAGTGTCATTATATTATACTAACTCATGCTTCAGTTCCCAACACTACTTCAAAGACATCCATTTTTCGAAATTTTCAGAATTTAGAAACTGAAACAGTTTCTTTTATGATATAACATAGATAGCGCGAAGAGATGAATGATTTCAGATAAGAATAGGTATGAAAATATCTTCAGAAATATGGAGGATATTTATAATGAAAGATACGATGATATCTTAGAATATTTAAGATAAGATGATGATAAAGAATATTATCCGTAAAGGTTTTAGAGTAAGGAGCAAGGTATTCACTAATGATTTCAGCAGACACTAAATCATTTGGATTCATTGAAGGTAGATTTAGTCTTTGTGATTTGTCCACAGCCTCCTTCATGGTCTACTCAATCCGTTTTTCAGTTCCAAACCTTCTCTTTTTCTCAGTTTTACCACCATACTATTCTTTATCATCAAACTTTTGACTGTTAAGGTCGTTTACAGTTTTTGCTGCTTCATCAGCATTGTTCCAATTTCAGGGAACTATTTCATAGTTTGGGATGTTTTTCAGAAACTTCATATTCGAAGTATGTAAGTCTAGAAGATAGATGTTATCTATATATAACTGTTGTCATAGAAAATGCTGTGAGATTCAAAATACTGATTGCTAATTCCTGGTAGTTGGTATGGCAATTACCGTTACAAGATGTGGATGAGTACATGATAGGGTTTCAATGAGTATAATGACTTTTTGGAAGGTCAATGATCAATGAAGTTGTTGGTAAATTTACTGCTAATGTGGTGGAACATAAAAGGTTCCCCGGTAACAAAAATGTATATGTCCAGGTTATAATAAGACTAATCTGAAAAGTCGAAATTGACTGGTTGAAAGTGGGGTAAAACTGGATACTTTGAAAAAGAAATTGCAAGGTTATTTTCGGTAAAAACAACGCTAAAGGATCTTGCATAGTTTTGAAGTCAAAGTATAGATTTGAAAGATGTAGAGATCTAAGAATGATGTCACCGATTCAGAGTTATGACTTGGATTCTGATCCGTCAATATCAGAATATGTAATTGAATTTGTATGAAAACGATTGTATATCGTTGTGAGCATTGTTAATAATTTTTGAATCAAAGTTGAAGAATGTTCAGTGTAACATATTAATTGCGAACTTATATATTTCCCGGGTATTACCTACCCGTTAAAGATTTCACAATTAATACTTTGTACAAAAGAATTTTTATTACCGTCTTTATGAAAATATATGTATGTATATTTTCTTCAGATGTAACACAGATTTAATGAGTTAATATCATATTAAGCTCATTTGATTTTCGGCTTGACTTAGAAATGATTAATCTCTAAAACATTAAAGATTACATAGTCTTTGCGGAGTATTTCGCTAATGTAATCGATACTTCATTATTTATTCTTATTCCTCGGTGAAGGATGTTGATGCTCGTGGAATTTTTGTGAACCTTACAAGGCACAAATGATGTTTTCTGAAAAGTTTCGAGTACATCGAAAATAAAAATGTAAAATCAATTATGTAATTGAATAATACACTTGGTTTATTATGAAATGGAATTCATTAAGTTGAAACAGAGATTGTAGTTAACAATGGTTAAGTTGTTAAGGAAGGATGTACATCATTGCATATTAGTAATATGAACTAATCGAGTGGTACCTACCAGTTAAGATTCACACGTAATAGCTTAGTACGAAAAGATTTATTTTAATTTCAAAATTCATATATATTAAATATACATAAAATTTCTTCAGGGGAAATGAGTTAATACTTCATCGGTTATTGTTGCTGGTATTTCTTGGTAATTACGGTGCGTATGACGTTGATGCTCGTGGAACAGATTGTGAAGTTGAGGTTTGCGATGCGGTTGTTGTTGGTGGTGGTAATGGTACTGTTGGTGTTGTTGTCGGTGGTACTGTTGATGTCGGTGATGATGCTGGTGCTTGTAACCTTTGCATTCGAGTCGTTGAGTTCATCAAGATTATTATTAAGTCAATTATAGTTGGATATATTATGAAATGGTATGCATGCCGTCAACTTTCAATGTAATGAAAGTTTGTCTTTTAAAAAACGAATGCAATGTTTGTAAAATGTATCATATAGAGGTCAAGTACCTCGTGATGTAATCAACTATTATGAATCGTTTATAATTGGTATGAACGGGGCATTTCAGTTGGTATCAGAGCGGTAGTCTTAGTGAACCAGGTCTGCATTAGTGTGTCTAACTGATAAGTCGTTAGGATGCATTAGTGAGTCTAGACTTCGACCGTGTCTGCATGTCAAAAGTTTTGCTTATCATTTAGTGTCAAAAACTATTTGCTTATCATTCTTAAAGTCTATACACGTCTTACTGCCTCAATTGCATAGACAGTGTATAGATAAATTCATATCTTAGCGTATCCGTTACTGTAGACTTGCCTGACATATGCCGTAAATTCCTTTGTAGCCTACGAAAATCTTTAGTACAATATATATAGATATTCTATGTAGTTAGAATATCATCCAATATTCGAAAATCAGTTTATATCAAAAAATCATTTATCCAATCATACGAAATAGAACTCACCACTAGTTCAAGTTCTTCAGAATCCGACAGCTATTCCGACATGGATGTTCACCTAAGCTCCGGAAGTAGCATCACCAGAATGAATTCAATCAATTAGCCATCCCAAATTCATCTGATGGGTTCGTAGTCGACTTAATCAATGGAGATGCGAAGAAGGCGATCCTTTCCACCAATCGAATTCACCTCTTGGCGAAGAACCTGAAGCACTTACCGGTGAACCAGTCCGAAATATCATTTTCACCCTCATTTCTCGAATATCTCATCATGATTACATAATATCTCAGATTCTATACCTTATTCATTCGCTCGTTCCAACCGACAATTATCCCGGAATAATAGAAGAAGTCAACAAACTTCGCGCTCGAAAAATAAATTTGGAGAATATGGTGCAAAATTTACCAGCTTCAGCAACATCACCGGCACCAACAGTACCACCAACAACCCAAGTTTCAACATCACATGCCCCAACATCTCATTCTGTACCTCGAGAATAATTATCGTTCTACATGACGTTTTACATCATTTATCTTCGTTCGACATGATGGTTATGTAACCTCTAATGTTTTAGAGATTATGTACTCTAGTTCTAAACGTAAACCAAATGAGTTTAATATCATATTAACTCATTAAGTCCATGATTACATTTGAAGAAAATATATACGTATATATGTTTTCATAAAAATTGTAATTAAAAATTCTTTTGTACAAACTGTTAATGGTGAAAATATTTTAACGGGTTGGTAATACCCGAGGAATATTTAGATTTCACCTTAATAAGTTACACTGTACATTCGTCGAAGCTGATTCAACAGTCATTTACTATCCTACTTATAACCACCCATATACGTATCCGTTCACCGCAGAATAACCATTTTCATTCAATTTCATATTTGGATTTTGACTTATCAGAATCCAACAAGTGGCATAATGAAGAAAACATATGACAAAATAAAATTTGTTAGAAACAGACAAATTAACTATGAGAAATTTTGTTAAGAATCCACGCTAACTGTTCCTAGCTAACTGATTACATTTTATTTATAGCAATTTAATTATCGCAGTTTATATTCTCGCAATTTTATTTATCGTCATTTAATTTCTGTTATTTATTTTACGCACTTTAAATATCGGGACACGTATACAAGGTTTTGACATATCATATCGACGCATCTATATATATTATTTGGAATAACCATAGACACTCTATATGCAGTAATGCTGGAGTTAGCTATACAGGGTTGAGGTTGATTCTACAATAATATATATACTTTGAGTTGTGATCGAGTCTGAGACATGTACACGGGTCACGATACGTATTAATTAATTCGAATACTATAAATTAAACTATATATGAATTATTGGACTGTTAACTGTGGACTATCGACTGTGAATTATTGCTGTTCCAAAAAAAAACTGTGGACTATCGACTGTGGACTAATAACATTGGACAATTAAAATGAATTAAAATATTGATTATAACATATGAAACTAAACATTTCTTCAAGTTTGCCACTTGATTTCATCTTAAACCTCATTGGTATTTTGACGGTTACAATCTGTGTTCAAACCTTTCATAATTCTTGAAAACACCTCAATCAAGAGGATGAACCAACCGCACTTCTTCTACAGAAGAAACGATCAATGCATATAGTTATGCACCTGAAAACTCTCGGAAACTGAGCAAACATTTAACACGTAGCTGTGCTAATTCCTTTAGTGTTATTATTACCGAAAATAACTTTTCAACTCCTGTTCGAGATAGCCAGTTTTGTCACAGCTCCAGCAAGCCAACTTCGACTTTTTTGTTCGAAACAACCTTATTATAACCTTGATATATACGCGTGCTCTTTTATTGTTACCGGGGAACCTTTTATATTCCACCATATTACCAGCAGATGTACTAGCAACCTCGTTGCTCCTTAACTTAAAACTCTTCGACAAATCACTATATTTATCTATTGAAGTCTTATCATGAACTCATCGGCATCTTGTAACGATAATTACCATACCGAATACCGAGAGGCATCAATCGATAATCTCGAATTCCTCAGCGATTCTACGACAACAATTATATATTTATATATAAATATATATAAATATATATATATATATATATATATATATATATATATATATATATATATATATATATATATATATACATTCTATCTCCTGGATTTACGAACTTAAATTCTGAAATTTTGAAAAGCACCCAGTCTACGAATCAATACTCCAAAGTTTGAAAAAGCTGAATGAAGCAGCAGAAACCGTAGACAACCGTATACAACCGTAGACGACCCTAACCGTCGGAAGTTTGATGATAAAGAATAGTATGTTGGTAAACCTTAGAAATGTTGGAACTGGAAAACGGATTGAGCAAACTATGAAGGAGGCCGTGGACAAATCGCAAGGACTAAATCTGCCTTTCAAGAATCCAAATGATTCCGCGTCTGCTGAAGTCATTAACGAATACTTTGCTCCTGACTCTAAATCTTTGAGGATAAATCTTCATCATCATCCATCGATATTAGAAATTTTAAGATATCATCGTATCTTCTATTATAAATATCCTCGATATTTCTGAAGATAGTTTCATAGCTATTCTTATCTAAAATCATCTATCTCTTCGCAATATCAGTGCTACATCGGGAAGGAAACGATTTAGTTTCTAAGTTCTGAAAAATCCGAATTTAAAATTTGAATGTTTTTGAAGTAGTGTTGGGAACTGAAGCATGAGTTAGTATAATATAATGACACTTGATCAACGTGATTATATTACAGTAAGTCATGCTGAGTTTCTAATGGAATGTGATGAGTCACAGTACCAGCATCATGTGCCATGTTACACGACTCTTATATTCTAACTAATCTCCAAACATATCGAGAACATATCTTCCTGATAGTTCTATCTTTTCTCCTGAATTCTGGTAATTTAATCAATCAAGATCGTGATATTACAATTTCTCTCTTAGAATGTTAGTCGTGTTCATTTGAAACTTCATATCTACGAATTCTGAACCATTATTCGCTTGACTTAAAGTCGGGAAGAGAAAACAAAACGATGGAACTCCATAATATAAAGGAAATGAAGAGGGTGGATTTATAGTAAAATATCCGACATAACAATCAAAACAGATTATCGCATTTAACCAAAGCTGATCCTAATTTCCTTAATTATCGAAGAATCAAATCTTATTACGAAGATTTCCTCTAAAATTCCTTGATTTCCGGAAATCAAACGTGACTACGTCAAAAGTTATGACAAATCTTTAGTTTTCTCATTCACTATTTAGTGATAGCTTCACTCGTACGTTTCGAGCAATCAAATTGTTTTATCCATATTACTTACTAATGATAAAATTTTAATTTCTAGCTCGTATGCATCATGACAACATACTTATTGTCAGCCATGACCATCCCAATCAAATTTCGGGACGAAATTTCTTTAACGGGTAGGTACTGTGACGACCCGAAAATTTTCGAACAAATTTAAACTTGATCTTTATATGTTTCTGACACGATAAGCAAAGTCTGTATGTTGAGTCTCAAAAACTTTGGAACTATGTTCATATATTCAGTTGACCTTTTAACTGTTTCCGACGATTCACGAACCTATAAAAGTAGATAGAAATGTACATATAATTAACTATTCATATAAATAATTATATATTGTAAAATAAATATAATAGAGAACTGATATGTGATTAAGAAAGATAAAGTAGAATAATTAAAACTTGTTTCGAACATAAATTGTCAACGATTAACAAAGTATTAAATGTATATAATTAATACACCTATCTAAGTAATGAATCTGGATATGTAAAAACATAATTATATATAGTAATTTGAATATACATTAATATATAAACATAGTTATTATTATATGTATAATGATAAATGTATAAATATTAAATGTTATTATATGATTACATAATTAATAAATTATAATATGAATATATTAAGTGTAATTACAAGTTTAAAAGTATAATTGTTATGATCAATAGTACTACTACTACCTTCATTATTATTAATATTAATATCAATATTAGCAATATTAATAAATATTAAATATTAAAATTTCAATAACTTTAAGGTTCATGATTATTAAAGTAAATACTTAAGATACAAAAATTTACTATAAGAACGATTAACATTATTATTTAGTTGTAATATTATTAGTTATTATGATTAATATTAATATTACTTTTATAATTATCATTATTAATATTATCATAAAAATAATTAAATTTATCATTTATATCATTAATTATATCAATTTTAATATTGATTTTTATAAAAACCGTAATTAATAATATTGTTATTAATTATCATTATTAATAATATTTTTATTATTAATAAACAAATTATATTTAATATAATACTGAATATAGAATAATTACAGATTAGGAATTAGATAATTTAGTGGAACCAGTTTACGTTTCCATCCATTCCCTTTAAGCTTTTGAGTTTATCTGCAATTGGTTAACCATTTTTATCATTCATACAATCAGATATAATCTATGCAGCAATTTCCAAAATCTGTTAGCAATCACATTCACCCTTTTATTTTTTTATTTTATTCTTCTGTCCTTGGAATAATTTCTGTTGATCAAAATTGTTTATTTAATTGATGCAAATCAATGTTAAAAGACACTAGACAATCTATATTATCATTTAACAAATTCTAATACCTTTTACAATTTGTAAATTTTCAAAATTAAATCAAAACTTGAAGAACACCCGTCGTTATGCCCTGTTCTTGTTTCCATTTTCAAGTTGAATGATTACGAAATCAATTTCAAAATCTATAAATGTAGTAATGTTAGGATTATTTATATCAAACTTTCTGTAAATTTCCAAGTTCTAATTCACGAAATTGAAGTCGAATTTTGAAGTCAAACTTTAATTCTTCAAAAGTTAAATGTTGTGTTCTTGGGAAAATTGGAATCGGTTTTTGAGTTTCAAGATAAATTGAGAGTCCAGAAAGTTTATACGTTTGATTTAGCACCTGTTTCATTTTATAAGTTTTTCCTAAAACACTCTAAAATTCAAAAAGTGATCTGGGTGTTCTTCGTATGTTTTGAACAACAGCAGGTCGTCCAAATTTTTATTTTTTATTTTTTTCATTTTTCTTGTTAATAAATTTCAACACTTTACAGTCTTGGTTGCATACAAAGTCTTAATTTTTGATTGGTAAATCATTCTGCGATTTTGGTATCTCTGGTCGAAGTATAATTGAAGAAGAAGAGGGAAGAAAGGAAAACAGAAAAAAGGGTTTAATTAAATTCGGGGCTGAGTTTAATCAGATGAAACGAGACAGACGAGTGGTAAAGGTGTTGTGCGGGTGTTCGAGAGGTCACGGGTTCGAGTCCCGGAGATGGCAATTTTTGTTTTTAGAAGCCTTTTCATTGAGAGGTAGCTATTATTATTATTATTATTATTATTATTATTATTATTATTATTATTATTATTATTATTATTATTATTATTATTATTATTATTATTATTATTATTATTGTTATTGCTATTGTTATTGTTATTGTTATTGTTATTGTTATTGTTATTGTTATTACTATTATTGTTATTATTATTAAAAAGTATTAGAATTATTACTATTATTATTAGTATTATTATTATTATTGTTATTGTTATTATGATTATTATTAGTAATATGATTATAATTATTACCACAATTATATTTATAAGTATTACTAGTGTTATTATTAATTTATCATTATATGATTATTATTATTAGTAGCATTAAAATTTTTATTTTTTATCATTATAATTATTGCTAGTATTACAATTATTATTGCTATTGTCACGGATACAAGTATCCTTATTAGTATTATCATTATTAATAAAGTTATTATTAATATTAGTAGATCATTATTACCAAAACTATCATTTTTTTTATAAATATTTTGTACATAAAATACACTTATTACATATACATTAATTATAATAATATTTCATATAACCATATATCAAACATATTACATTTTTATATAAATACTTTCATACAATAAACTATTGAAGTTAACATTTAATACTAATCATAGATATATATAGATATAGTAATATAACTAAATGTATAGATATTAGTTATTTTAAATACATACAAAATAAACAAATACAACATAAGATATAATATATTTAAGTAAAGTATTTATATATTTAATGGAATTTAGTATAAATTATATATAACTACAAATATATAAAATTTATATAATTAATAAATGAAATTATGAGATTTCTATTATATGTTTTAATAAATATACAAATGATATAGGTTCGTGAATTCGAGGCCAACCTTGTACTGTTTAGTTTCGTCATATGTATTTTTACTACAAAATACAATAGGTGAGTTCATTTGATTCCCTTTTGTTCTTTATATTTTTGGGACTGAGAATACATGCGTTATTTTTACATCTGCTTTATTAAATGCTTTAGAGATATATTTTTGAACTGAGAATACATGAGCTACTTTTATAACTGTTTTACGAAATAGACACAATTAATCGAAACTAAATTCTATGGTTGAATTATCAAAATCAAATATGCCCTTTTTATCATGTCCGAAGTTTTCCCGGAATGATGGCGAATTTATCATGTCCGAAGTTTTCCCGGAATGATGTTGAATTTATTATGTCTGAAGTTTTCCCGGAATGATGGCGAATTTATCATGTTCGAAGTTTTCCCGTAATGATGTTGAATTTATCATGTCCGAAGTTTTCCAGGAATGATGGCAAATTTATCATGTCCGAAGTTGTCCCGGAATGATGAGGATATTCTATATGCAATTTGTTAAGGTCGATTACCAGGTGTTCAATCCATATGAATGAATTTTATGCATAATGGTTATGGGAAATGGGATATTAAATCTGGTGGTCTATTAAAATGATGAATTTTATTGTTTACGATAAACCTATGAACTCACCAACCTTTTGGTTGACACTTTAAAGCATGTTTATTCTCAAGTATTAAAGAAATCTTCCGCTGTGCATTAGCTCATTATAAGGGTATTATTTGGAGTCATTCAAGGCATATTTCAAAAGACGTTGCATTCTAGTCGTTGAGTTCATCAAGATTATTATTAAGTTAATTATAGTTGGATATATTATGAAATGGTATGCATGCCGTCAACTTTCAATGTAATGAAAGTTTGTCTTTTAAAAAACGAATGCAATATTTGTAAAATGTATCATATATGAAACGACTCGTCCTAATCCATCCGGACGAAGTCCATATAGATTATAAACGATTCACAACAGTTGATTACATCGCGAGGTACTTGACCTCTATATGATACATTTTACAAACACTGCATTCGTTTTTGAAAAGACAATCTTTCCTTACATCGAAAGTTGACGGCATGCATACTATTTTGTAATATATCTTACTATAATTGACTTAATAATAATCTTGATGAACTCAACGACTCGAATGCAACGTCTTTTGAAATATGTCATGAATGACTCCAAGTAATATCTCTAAGATGAGCAAATGCACAGCGGAAGATTTCTTTCGTACCTGAGAATAAACATGCTTTCAAGTGTCAACCAAAAGGTTGGTGAGTTCATTAGTTTAACGTAAATAATCATTTCATAATTTTAATAGATCACAAGATTTCATATTTCCATTTCTCATAAACATACGTCCCATGCATAGAGACAAAAATCATTCATATGGATTGAACACCTGGTAACCGACATTAACAATATGCATATAAGAATATCCCCATCATTCCGGGATCCTCCTTCGGACATGATATAAATTTCGAAGTACTAAAGCATCCGGTACTTTAGATGGGGCTTGTTGGGCCCGATAGATCTATCTTTAGGATTCGCGTCAATTAGGGTGTCTGTTCCCTAATTCTTAGATTACCAGACTTAATAAAAAGGGGCATATTCGACTTCAATAATTCAACCATAGAATGTAGTTTCGATTACTTGTGTCTATATCGTAAAACATTTATAAAAGCAGCACATGTATTCTCAGTCCCAAAAATATATATAAAAAGGGAGTAATGAAAACTCACCATAATGTATTTTGTAGTAAAAATACATATAACGACATTGAACAACTGAACAAATGCAGGGTTGACCTCGGATTCACGAACCTATATAATTTGTATATTCATTAATATATGATTGTAATTGAGTAACTATATATATATATATATATATATATATATATATATATATATATATATATATATATATATATATTATTGGTGATGTAATGGTTTTTTTTTTTTTTTATCTTTCATAAGTTTCATTTTTATATTTTCATTCAATATATATATATTGTTTGTTGAAACTAGTATTTATAATAATAGTAAAATAATATTTGTCTTGGTAAAATGTTAATATTAGTAATACTTAATATTACAAATAAAGATAATAATTTTAATATTAATCATATTAATAATAATAATAATAATAATAATAATAATAGTGATATTAATAACAATACTTGTAAAAATATAAATTTTATTTTTAATGATAGTTATGATAATGATTTTAATCATTATATTAATAATACTCATAATAATCTTAATGATAATATTTATATTGATACTAGCAATTCTATTATTTACAAAAAGTTACTAATACTAAAAATACTAATAATTTGTATTATCTTCATAATAATCATAATTAAACATACTCATATTCATGATAATAATATTAAAGTTATAATAATAATAATATCATAATTACTACTTATAATAATACTAATAATAATAGTAGATACAATATTTATGATAATGATATTAATTTTGATACTTATAACAATAATTATAATACTACTAATAGTAATAATAATACTAATCACACTAATAACAATACAATAACAATTTATAATAACAATAATAATAATAATAATAATAATAATAATAATAATAATAATAATAATAATAATAATAATAATGATAATAATAATAATAATAATAATAATAATAATAATAATAATAATAATAATAATAATAATAATAATAATAATAATAATAGTAGTTAATGGAAACTAGCTTAGAAAAGAGTTTCAAAAAAATAATGCCTCTTACGAGGCTCGAACCCCCGACCTCTTGAAACCCGACACAACCTCCCAACCATCTGATTCGTGATATCCTTCTGATTTAAAACAGATTCCATATAAATATAGCCCGTAATTATTATCATCTGGTTCACCTTCTTCCTCAAACCAATTCGACAATTAACCCAAACCAATTCATCATCTATTAACTGATGCAGCATTAACACATCAACATCTGACCATCATGATGACCATTAACAGAGAAAGAAATAAATTACTCGGATTAAAGAATAAATAAAAAAAATATTGCTGTTTCATCATTATGAACTTTTAATCGGTTTTCAACTTTGAAAACGTTTTAGGCTACATTTATAACATGAAAAAGATAGTAAAATGTTCCTAGAAACTTTCTCCATTCTCAATTGAACTTAAAACATAATAACGAATTCCAATTTTTGTGAAGAATGTAAAGTTTGACTTTTTAGATAAAATCTTTGACCTTCAAATTCAAACTCAATAGTTTAAATTGGATATTGAAAACTTGCAGTTAGTTTGCATATAAGACTCCTAACACAACAGAATTTACGGATTTTAAAATTAAAACTGAAATCGAGCTGTTTGAATTTTGAGTTCAAGACAGGTTACGTGACATGTTCTTTATTTTCTGCTTCCATTCATTAAATTGAAAGTTTTTACGGGAGTTTGTTTTTGATGATTGAAAATGTGAATTTAGTTGGTAACATTTACAACTGAAATTGATTTGGATTTAAAGTCATTAAAATCGACAGAAGGAATCAAATTTAGCAGAAAACAATTGAAATAAAATAAAATAATGGAAAGCAGATGTCGACCCTAAACAAATTTTGTTGGTTTCTTGAACTGAATCTGTCACTAACAGGATAGGAATAAAGCTTGATTTGATAACGATTGTGTACGTAAATAATTTATCTATTTTATACTCGTATATATATATATATATATAACTAATTTTTTTATATCTCTGCATATATATTTATATAACTGGGTTGTTATATCTGTATATATATCTGTCTATTTAGTTGCATTTATATATTTACATTTATATGTATATCTGTTATTATTATTTATAATAAATATAAGCCTATTAATAATATTGTTGTTAATAATTATAATAATAATAATAATAATAATAACTAATAATAATAGTAATAGTATTAATAACTATGATAATAATAATAATAATATTAATGTTAATAATAATATTAATATCAAATTAATTAAATACAAATAATAATAATAATTATTTTAATAATAATAATGATATTATTTTTCATGGTACTTATGTTAATAAAAATAAAAATAATGCTAGAAAAATCTTATAATAATAAATAATAATATTAATAACTATTAATAATATCATTTAATAACAACACTAATAACAATAATTTGTATGTTTCAATTTCTATATATGCCATTTAATAGTTATACATTTTATATATTATAATATACCTATAATCTTAATTTTTGTATAGAATCATATATATACATATACATATATATATATATATATATATATATATATATATATATATATATATATATATATATATATATATATATATATATATATATATATATATATATATATATATATATATATATATATATAGATATTTATTTTAAAAGCAACTTAATTATCTGGTATACTATTTTACATAATTAACTCTAATGATTAATTTATATTTTATAATTTCCTTTTGTTACATCTACCTACATTTATATACATATATACACTATTCACATAACATGTTTTATCACGTAAACGTTTATCTATAACGAATAAGTATAACGTCATACGTTTAATATTTTGCTAACGTTTACCAGTCATAAAATAGATTTTCTAATATGTCAATCAAACCGTTTAATGTTTTGTTAATATTTCTCAAATTAACAATCACACATATGTATATATTCATACATATCTATTTACACATAATTGTTCGTGAATCGTCAGACATGGTCAAAGGGTAATTGATTACATGAATATAGATTTCAAAACTTTCGAGGTTCAACATTACATACTTTGCTTATCGTGTCGAAGTCATATAAAGATTAAGTTTAAATTTGGTCGAAAATCTCCGGGTCGTCACAGTACCTACCCGTTAAAGAAATTTCGTCCCGAAATTTGAGTGAGGTGGTCATGACTAACACTAAAAAGGTTTTCATGACGAATATGAGTTGATAAATAGAGTTTTATCACCATTGAATAATTTGGATAAACGATTCGATTTTTCGAAGAGTACAAATGAAGCTATCACTAAATAGTGAAATGAGAAAATCAAGTTTCATCATAACTTTTGACTAGTCATGGTTGAATTTATAAAATAGGATGTGTCTTAACTTTTGACGTTGTCTTGGTTGAATTAGGTTCGTCTTAACTTTTGACGTTGTCTCGATTGAATTTAGAAAATAAGGTGCGTCTTAACTTTTGACGTGGAGGGTTGAATTCCGGAATTCAAGGGATTAAAGAAAATCTTCGAAATCTAAAAGATTTGATTCTTCGGCGAGTAAGAAAATTAAGATCTCGATAATTAAATACGGTGATCTGCCTCGATTACTCTGTCTGATATTTCCATTATGAATTAAGCTATTCTGTTCCATTATTCTCACCAATCCTATACTTTCTTTCTTAGTTCATACATCCAAAAGATTGTGAAAATGCTTAATCCCGTTCTATTCCTTGATATTTTCCTAATTATCATTTCTATCATTCTTCTTTTCAATCTTCCACCAGAAGATCCGTTTACTTTTAATATAAGCTTGAGGTGATACTATTCTTAATTATACCGTGTCTTTATATTGCTATTCGTATTAGTATCCACGGTTTGTAACCTCCATGTTGTTATTGGGCTTTATATTTTCTCTTATATTTTGGAGCTCTTTGCCTTTTTATTCTCCTCTTGGCCTCTAGTAAAGCGAGTAACGGTCCAGAATTCGTAAGTACGGAGTTTCGAATGAACTTTATGTCCTAGATACGAAAGAACGTAATAGCACGATTTGATTTGCCAAATTATCAAAATTACAGAGAATAGAACTATCAAGAATATATTTTCTTGATATGTTCAGAAGTTAAGCAGAATGAAAGAGTTATGTAACATGACACATGATGATGTTATAATCTGTGAATCATCATGTTCCATTTAGAAACTCAGCATGACTTACCGTAATATAATCACGTTGATCAAGTGCCATTATATTATACTAACTCATGCATCAGTTCCCAACATTAGTTCAATAACATTCATATTTTAAGCTCAAAAGTTTACAGAATATAGAAACTAACAGTTTCTATATGATGTAATAATGATAGCACGAAGAGATTAATGATTTCAGATAAGATTAGTTATGAAAATATATTCAGAAATATCGAGGATATTTATAATGAAAGATACGATAATATCTCGAAATATATAAGATCAGAGGATGATAGAAACTATTGTCCGCAAGGGTTTAGAGTAAGGAGCAAGATATTCGCTAAATACTTCAGCAGGCATTGAATCATTTGGATTCTTTGAAGTCAAACTTATTCTTTGTGATTTGTTCACGGCTTCCTTCATAGTTTCGCATAATCCGCTTTTCGATACTAAATTTTCTATTGAGTGTTTCCAATACTCCATTCTTTATCATCAAACTTTCGACGGTTAAGGTCGTTTACGGTTGTCTACGGTTTCTGCTGCTTCATTCAGCTTCCTCAAAATTTGGAGTATTGATTCGTAGACTGGGTGCTTTTCAGAATTTCAGAATAAAAGATCATAATTTTAAGAGTTAAATGTTATACATATAACTGTTGATGTGGAAACGTTGTGAGACTCACAATACAGATTTGCTAATTCTCGGTAATTGGTATGGCAATTTTTGTTACAAGATGCAGATGAGTACATGATGAGACTTCAATAGTTAAATATAGTGATTTGTCGGAGAGATTTAAACCAAGAAGCGACGAGGTTGTTGGTAATATGGTGGGATATGAAAGGTTCCCCGGTAACAATAAAAGAGCACGCATATATATCAAGGTGATAATAAGGTTGTTTCGAACGAAAAGTCAAAGTTGACTTGCTGGAGCCGTGACAAAATTGGCTAATTTGGAAAAGGGATTGTAAAGGTAGTTTGGGTAATAATAACGCTAAAGGAATTAGCACAACTATATGTTAAATATTTACTCAGTTTCCAAAAGTTTTTCATGTGTATATCCATATGTATAAGTTCTTCCTTTCGTAGGTATCGTGTGGTTGGATCATCCTCTCGATTGAGGTGTTTTCAAGAGTCATGAAAGATTTTGAACGCAGATTGTAATTGTCAAGATACAAATGAGGTTTAAGATAAAATCAAGTGACAAACTTGAAGAATTGTTTAGTTTCATATGTTATAATCAATATTTTAATTCATTTTAATTGTCCAATGTTGATAGTCCACAATTAACAGTCCAATAATTCATATATAGTTTAATATATCATATTTGAATTAACTAATATGTATCGTGACCCGTGTACATGTCTCAGACTCGATCACAACTTAAACTATATATATTATTGTAGAATCAACCTCAACCCTGTATAGAGAACTCAATCATTACTGCATATAGAGTGTCTATCGTGATTCCAAATAATATATATAGATGCGTTGATATGATATGTCAAAACCTTGTATACGTGTCCCGATATTTAAAGTGCGTAAAATAAATAACAGAAAATAAATGACGATAATTAAAATTGCGATAATTAAATTGCGATAAAATAGATTGCGATAATTAAATGTAATCAGTTAGCTAGGAACAGTTAGCTAGGATTTTGTTAGCGTGGATTCTTAACAGAATTTCATATAGTTAATTCGTTTATTTCTAACAAATTTTATTTTGTCAAATGTTTACTTCATTATGCCACTTGTTGGATTCTGATAGGTCAAAATCCAAATATGAAATTGAATGGTTATTCTGTGGTGAACGGATACGTATATCTGTGGATGTAAGTAGGATAGTGAATGAGTGTTGAATCAGATTGGAAAAATGTACAGTGTAACTTATTAATATAAAATCTAAATATTCCTCGGATATTACCTACCCGTTAAAATATTTTCACCATTAACAGTTTGTACAAAAGAATTTTTAATTATAATCTTTATGAAAACATATCTACATATATTTTCTTCAGATGTAATCATGAATTTAATGAGTTAATATAATATTAATCTCATTTACTTTACTGTTAGAACAAGAATATGTATAATCTCTACAACATTAGAGATTACATAATCGCTATGTTGAACGAAGATAATTGATGTAGAACGATTCGTAGAACGATGATTATACTCGAAGTACATGTGGTGATATTGAGGCATAGATTGTTGATGGTACTGGTGCTGTTATTAATGGTACTATTGGTGCCGGTGATGTTGCTAAAGCTGGTATATTTTGCACCATATTCTCCAAATTGATTACTCGAGCGCGAAGTTTGCTAACTTCTTCTATTATTTCGGGATGATTGTCGGTCGGAACGAGCGAATGAATAAGGTTTAGAATTGAGATAGTATATGATCGTGACGAGATACTCTGAAAATGAGAGAAAATGGTGTCTAAAACAGGTTCGCCGGTAAGCGCTTCAGGTTCATTGTCAAGAGGTGAATTCGATTGGTGGAAGGGACCGCCTTCTTTGCTTCTCCATTGATTAAGTCGACTACGAACCCATCAGATGGATTAGGGATGGCTGATTTGTCGATTCATTCCGGTGATTCTGCTTTCAGAGCTCGAGTGAAACTCTATGTCGGAATAGCTGTTGGAATAGCTGTCGGAATCTAAAGGACTCGAACTGGTTGAGGGATTCATCTCGTACGATCAGATGAAGGATTTTTGATAAGAAATAGAATAGGATGTAGATTAGTACCCTGCAATACATAATTTACATATGCATATATAATACTAAAATCCCATAAGTTACGGAGGAATCTACGGAAGCTGTCAAGCAAAGTCTACAGTAACAGCTACGCTAGGATGTGAATTAGCAGATATGCTAAGATATGAATTTGTCTATACACTATTCATGCAATCAAAGCAGTAAAATGTGTCTAGACTATGAATGATAAGCAAGTGATTTCCTAAGAATGATAAGCAGGCAATTTTTGACACGAAATGATAAGCAAAACTTTTGACATGCAGACACGGTTGAAGTCCAGACTCACTAATGCATCTAAGCAACTATCAGTTAGACACACTAATGCATGACCTAGTTCGCTAAGACCACCGCTCTGATACCAACTGAAATGACCCGTCCTAATCCATCCAGACGAAGTCCATATCGATTATAAATGATTCACAACAGTTGATTACATCATGAGGTATTTGACCTCTATATGATACATTTTACAAACACTGCATTCGTTTTTGAAAAGATAATCTTTCCTTACATCAAAAGTTAACGGCATGCATACTATTTCGTAATATATCTTACTATAATTGACTTAATAATAATCTTGATGAACTCAACGACTCGAATGCAACATCTTTTGAAATATGTCATGAATGACTCCAAGTAATATCTCTAAGATTAGCAAATGCACAACGGAAGATTTATTTCGTACCTGAGAATAAACATGCTTTCAAGTGTCAACCAAAAGGTTGGTGAGTTCATTAGTTTAACGTAAATAATCATTTCATAATTTTAATAGACCACAAGATTTCATATTTCCATTTCTCATAAACATACGTCTCATGCATAGAGACAAAAATCATTCATATGGATTGAACACCTGGTAACTGACATTAACAATATGCATATAAGAATATCCCCATCATTCCGGGATCCTCCTTCGGACATGATATAAATTTCGAAGTACTAAAGCATCCGGTACTTTGGATGGGGCTTGTTAGTACCGATAGATCTATCATTAGGATTCGCGTCAATTAGGGTGTCTGTTCCCTAATTCTTAGATTACCAGACTTAATAAAAAGGGGCATATTCGACTTCGATAATTCAACCATAGAATGTAGTTTCAATTACTTGTGTCTATATAGTAAAACATTTATAAAAGCAGCGCATGTATTCTCAGTCCCAAAAATATACATAAAAAAGGAGTAATGAAAACTCACCATAATGTATTTTGTAGTAAAAATACATATAACGACATTGAACAACTGAACAAATGCAGGGTTGACCTCGGATTCACGAACCTATATAATTTGTATATTCATTAATATATGATTGTAATTGAGTAACTATATATATATATATATATATATATATATATATATATATATATATATATATATATATTATTGGTGATGTAATTGTTATTTTTTTTATCTTTCATAAGTTTCATTTTTATATTTTCATTCAATATATATATATATATATATATATATATATATATATATATATATATATATATATATATATATATATATTGTTTGTTGAAACTAGTATTTATAATAATAGTAAAATAATATTTGTCATGGTAAAATGTTAATATTAGTAATACTTAATATTACAAATAAAGATAATAATGTTAATATTAATCATAATAATAATAATAATAATAATAATAATAATAATAATAATAATAATAATAATAATAGTGATATTAATAACAATACTTGTAAAAATATAAATTTTATTTTTAATGATAGTTATGATAATGATTTTAATCATTATATTAATAATACTCATAATAATCTTAATGATAATATTTATATTGATACTAGCAATTCAATTATTTACAAAAAGTTACTAATACTAAAAATACTAATAATTTGTATTATCTTCATAATAATCATAATTAAACATACTCATATTCATGATAATAATATTTAAAGTTATAATAATAATAATATCATAATTACTACTTATAATAATACTAATAATAATGGTAGATACAATATTTATGATAATGATATTAATTTTGATACTTATAACAATAATTATAATACTACTAATAGTAATAATAATACTAATCACACTAATAACAATATAATAACAATTTATAATAACAATAACAATAATAATAATAATAATAATAATAATAATAATAATAATAATAATAATAATAATAATAATAATAATAATGATAATAATAATAATGATAATGATAATAATGATAATGATAATAATAATAATAATAATAATAATAATAATAATAATAATAATAATAATAATAATAATAATAATAATAATAATAATAATAATAATAATAATAATAATAATAATAATAATAATAATAATAATAATAATAATAATTAATGGAAACTACCTTAGAAAAGAGTTTCAAAAAAATAATGCCTCTTGCGAGGCTCGAACCCTCGACCTCTTGAAACCCGACACAACCTCCCAACCATCTGATCCATGATATCCTTCTGATTTAAAACAGATTCCATATAAATATAGCCCGTAATTATTATCATCTGGTTCACCTTCTTCCTCAAACCAATTCGACAATTAACCCAAACCAATTCATCATCTATTAACTGACGCAGCATTAACACATCATCTGACCATCATGATGACCATTAACAGAGAAAGAAATAAATTACTTAGATTAAAGAATAAATAAAAAAAATATCGCTGTTTCATCATTATGAACTCCAAATCGGTTTTCAACTTTGAAAACGTTTTAGGCTACACTTATAACATGAAAAAGATAGTAAAACGTTCCTAGAAACTTTCTCCATTCTCAATTGAACTTAAAACATAATAACGAATTCCAATTTTTGTGAAGAACGTAAAGTTTGACTTTTTAGATAAAATCTTTGACCTTCAAATTCAAACTCGATAGTTTAAATTGGACATTGAAAACTTGCAGTTAGTTTGCATATAAGACTCCTAACACAACAGAATTTACGAATTTTAAAATTAAAACTGAAATCGAGCTGTTTGAATTTTGAGTTCAAGACAGGTTACGTGACCTGTTCTTTATTTTCTGCTTCCATTCATTAAATTGAAAGTTTTTACGGGAGTTTGTTTTTGATGATTGATAATGTGAATTTAGTTGGTAACATTTACAACTGAAATTGATTTGGATTTAAAGTCATTAAAATCGACAGAAGGAATCAAATTTAGCAGAAAACAATTGAAATAAAATAAAATAATGGAAAGCAGATGTCGACCCTAAACAAATTTTGTTGGTTTCTTGAACTGAATCTGTCACTAACAGGATAGGAATAAAGCTTGATTTGATAACGATTGTGTACGTAAATAATTTATCTGTTTTATACTCGTATATATATATATATATATATATATATATATATATATATATATATATATATATATATATATATATATGTATATATATATATATATATGTATAACTAATTATTTTATATCTATGCATATATATTTATATAACTGGGTTGTTATATCTGTATATATATCTGTCTATTTAGTTGCATTTATATATTTGCATTTATATGTATATCTGTTATTATTATTTATAATAAATATAAGCCTATTAATAATATTGTTGTTAATAATTATAATAATAATAATAACTAATAATAATAGTAATAGTATTAATAACTATGATAATAATAATAATAATATTAATGTTAATAATAATATTAATATCAAATTAATTAAATACAAATAATAATAATAATAATAATTATTTTAATAATAATAATGATATTATTTATCATGGTACTTATGTTAATAAAAATAAAAATAATGCTAGAAAAATCTTATAATAATAAATAATAATATTAATAACTATTAATAATATCATTTAATAACAACACTAATAACAATAATTTGTATGTTTCAATTTCTATATATGCCATTTAATAGTTATACATTTTATATATTATAATATACCTATAATCTTAATTTTTTTTATAGAATCATATATATATATATATATATATATATATATATATATATATATATATATATATATATATATATATATATATATATATATATATATATATATATATATATATAGATATTTATTTTAAAAGCAACTTAATTATCTGGTATACTATTTTACATAATTAACTCTAATGATTAATTTATATTTTATAATTTCATTTTGTTACATCTACCTACATTTATATACATATATACACTATTCACATAACATGTTTTATCACGTAAACGTTTATCTATAACGAATAAGTATAACGTCATACGTTTAATATTTTGCTAACGTTTACCAGTCATAAAATAGATTTTCTAATATGTCAATCAAACCGTTTAATGTTTTGTTAATATTTCTCAAATTAATAATCACACATATGTATATATTCATACATATCTATTTACACATAATTGTTCGTGAATCGTCAGACATGGTCAAAGGGTAATTGATTACATGAATATATATTTCAAAACTTTCGAGGTTCAACATTACATACTTTGCTTATCATGTCGAAGTCATATAAAGATTAAGTTTAAATTTGGTCGAAAATCTCCGGGTCGTCACAATATAGAGGTCAAGTACCTCACGATGTAATCAACTATTATGAATCGTTTATAATCGGTATGAACGGGGCATTTCAACACTTGTTCAAATTCGATACATGAAAGTTAGGATGAACTGAGCTGAATTGAGTTGGAAGGTCCAAACGGTAAGCAACGGGTCCAACACGCTCCAAGATTTCAAAAGGACCAATGTATCGCGGGTTGAGCTTCCCACGTTTTCCAATATGAATTACACCTTTCCAAGGTGCGACTTTCAACATTACATGGTCACCCACGTTGAATTCGAAGTCTTTACGTTTAAGGTCGGCATAACTCTTTTGGCGATCACGGGCCGTCTTGAGTCTCGCTTGAATTTGGACAATCTTTTCAGTTGTTTCATGGACTATCTCGGGCCCGGTGATTTGCTTTTCGCCTACTTCGGCCCAACAAATAGGAGATCAGCATTTGCGGCCATACAACGCTTCAAAAGGTGCGGCATTAATACTCGAATGATAACTGTTGTTGTAAGAGAATTCGGCTAGCGGGAAATGCCTTTCCCAAGCCTTTACGAAATCAATGACACATGCACGCAACATGTCTTCCAAAGTCTGAATCATGCGTTTGCTTTGTCCATCGGTCTGCCGGTGATATGCAGTGCTCATGTCGAGACGAGTCCCCAAGGCTTCTTGCAAAGAACGCCAAAATCTGGAAGCAAAACGGGGATCACGATCTAAGATGATCGATAAGGACACACCATGACGAGATACAATCTCTTTTATGTATAGTTGAGCGAGTCTCTTCATCGTATCAGTTTCCTTCATGGCTAAAAAGTGTTCAGATTTGGTAAGACGGTCAACGATAACCCAGATGGTATCGTATCCGCCCACCGTCTTTAGTAACTTCGTAATGAAATCCATTGTTATCCTTTCCCACTTCCATTGCAGGATTTTTGGTTATTGAAGTAACCCAGAAGGCTTCTGATGTTCGGCCTTAACTTTCGAGCAAGTTAAACACTTCCCAACATAAGTTGCAACGTCCTTCTTAAGATTAGACCACCAGTACTGTTCCTTAAGATCGTGGTACATTTTACCGGCTCCTGGATGAATCAAATATCTTGACTTGTGGGCTTTGTCTAGAATGAGGCTTCGCAAATCCCCATAACTAGGCACCCAAATTCTTCCGGCAAAGTATCGGAGTCCAGTCTCCTTAACCTCGAATCGAGAGACGAGAATGTTCAAGTGTTCATGAGAAATATTCTCCTTTTTGAGAGCCTCATCTTGGGCTACTCGGATCTGGATATTGAGATTCGAATGAATGGTGATGTTCAAGGCTCGGACACGAAGATGTGCCATCCTCTCCTTTAGGCTCAAGGCGTCGGCTACAACATTGGCCTTGCCAGGATGGTAACGAAGTTCACAATCATAGTCGTTCAGTGTCTCGATGCATCGTCGCTGTCTCATGTTCAATTGTTTCTGATCGAATATGTGCTGGAGGTTATTGTGGTCGGTGAAGATAGTACTTTTAGTTCCATAAAGATAGTGTCTCCACAATTTGAGCACAAAAACAACGGCTCCAAGTTCGAGATCGTGCGTTGTGTAATTTCGCTCGTGAATCTTCAGTTGTCGGGAGGCGTAAGCGATAACCTTTGTGCGTTGCATCAGTACACAACCAAAACCACTTTTCGAAGCATCGCAATAAACGGCGAAATCGTCACTGCCTTCAGAAAGTGATAAGATAGGCGTGGTAGTTAACTTCTTTTTCAAGGTTTGAAATGCTGATTCCTGTTCGGGTTCCCAAATGAACTTCTTCCCTTTGTGAGTCAGCGCGGTCAAAGGACGCGCAATCAGAGAGAAACCTTTAATAAATCTTCGGTAGTAACCGGCGAGGCCTAAAAATTGGCGGATATGAGTTGGAGTAGTGGGGGTTTCCCACTTGCTGATAGCTTCGATCTTTGCGGGATCAACTTTGATACCTTGATCGTGGCCCAGAAATTGGACTTCCTTCAACCAAAACTCACACTTGGAGAATTTTGAATAAAGTTGCTCTTGTCTCAAGAGTTCCAACACTAGACGAAGATGTTGCTCATGTTCTTCTTCGCTTTTGGAGTAGATGAGGATATCATCTATGAAGACGATAACGAACTTATCCAGGTATGGCTTGCATACACAATTCTTGAGATCCATAAATACAGTAGGTGCGTTGGTTAAACCGAATGGCATCACAAGAAACTCATAATTACCATAACGAGTTCTGAATGCAGTCTTCATCACATCGCTCTCTTTCACCCTCAACTGGTGATAACCGGATCGCAAATCGATCTTAGAGTAAACTCTCGATCCTTGTAGTTGATCAAAAAGATCTTCAATTTGGGGAAGAGGATACTGATTCTTGATCGTCAATTTGTTAAGTTCACAGTAGTCGATATACATGCGGAAAGATCCGTCCTTCTTCTTCACAAATAAAACAGGTTCGCCCCAAGGCGAAAAACTTGGTTGGATAAATCCACGGTCTAGCAGTTATTGTAATTGGCTCTACAACTCTTGCATTTCAGAAGGTGCGAGTCGATAAGGTGCGCGAGCTACAGGTGCAGCCCCTGGCACTAAATCGATCTGAAACTCCACTGCTCTCGGTGGCGGTAATCTAGGCAATTCTTCCGGAAAGACATCGAAAAATTCGTTCACAATTTGTACGTCATCCACGCTCTTCACCTCGGTTTCTAATGTTTTCACATGTGCTAAAACAGCAAGACGTCCTTTCTTCATGATCTTTTGTGCTTTCATACAACTAATGAGATTCAGTTTCGAGCTACATCTCTCTCCGTAAATAATCAGTGGCTCACCATCTCCGTGTGGTATACGAAGAGCTTTATCTCCACAGATAATGTCGGCCCTTATCTTGGTCAACCAGTTCATATCGACAATTACATCAAAGCTTCCCAATTTAATGGGTATCAAGTCAATCTCGAAATCCACACCAGCTATATTGATAATAGCTCCTCGGCTAATTTGGTCAACTTTCTCAAGTTTACCATTAGCTACCTCAACAAGCATACTCTCTTTTAAAGGAACTAACGACCAATTTATCTTGGAGCAAAAGTGTCTACATACATAACTCCTATCAACACTAGTATCAAATAGGACAGAAGCTAATAGATTGTTGATAGTGATTATACCTGTGACCAAGTCGGGGTTCTCACGGGCATCCCTTGCGTTTACATTGAAGGCTCTTCCACGCGGTGGCCCGCCATCCTTTCTCTTGTTGGGACACTCATTCCTGAAATGGCCCTGTTGTCCACACTCATAGCACTTCCTCGGTCCAGTAGGGTTTGTCTTCACAGTTGGTTTGGTGATCTTGCAGTCTCTACCAATGTGCCCAATCCTTTTACACTTTTCACAAACCACGTTGCAGTACCTGGTGTGATGCTTGTAGCATCTCTTGCACTACGACAGACTACCCTTGTAGTTAGAGTTCGAGCTAGTGTTCGGATTGGGGTTCCTCCCATCGTTGTTTCCCTTGAAACCCTCATGTCGCTTAGCTGGGTTTTGATCAAAGACTCTCCCCTTGTTGTTGTCCTACTTACGCTTTTCACTGCTGGCCCCTGATTCGGATTTCACCTTTTCTGGTTCTTTGCTAGTAATTTGGTTCATCAGGGTGTGCGCCATTTGCATAGCTTCCGGGACGTCAGCTGGTTTTGAAGAGGTGACATTTCCTTGGATGGACTTGGGAAGTCCCACAAATACCGTCCCTCTATTACTTATCCTCCTGTAAACTTGAGCGCATATCTTGATAAGCCAGTGGTGGTTTTATGTCGTCTTGCGAATACTGGCATTGTGATTATGAAAGTGCATGTTGACACTGGTAGCAGTGTAGATGTAATAAATGAGCAATGTTTTAGAAAGTTGCCGGCAAACATTAAAGCTTTGATGAAACCTACTGTGGTTTCGCTCACTGGTTTTTTAGGAGAGTGAACTTGGCCTATTGGTCAGTTAGAATTGCAAGTTGAACTAGTAGATGACTATGATGAATTGGTAAGGCGCCAAGCTTGGTTGAATCTTTATGTAATGCGAAATCAGTCGCGGTTTAACATGATTCTTGTGAAATGTCCCGTTCTTATTGATTAAAAATGTTCCATATTAATTGATTTCGTTGCGAGGTTTTGGCCTCTATATGAGACGTTTTTCAAAGACTGCATTCATTTTAAAACAAACCATAACCTTTATTTCATCAATAAAGGTTTAAAAAGCTTTACGTAGATTATCAAATAATGATAATCTAAAATATCCTGTTTACACACGACCATTACATAATGGTTTACAATACAAATATGTTACAACAAAATAAGTTTCTTGAATGCAGTTTTTACACAATATCATACAAGCATGGACTCCAAATCTCGTCCTTATTTAAGTATGCGACAGCGGAAGCTCTTAATAATCACCTGAGAATAAACATGCTTAAAACGTCAACAAAAATGTTGGTGAGTTATAGGTTTAACCTATATATATCAAATCATAATAATAGACCACAAGATTTCATATTTCAATACACATCCCATACATAGAGATAAAAATCATTCATATGATGAACACCTGGTAACCGACATTAACAAGATGCATATATAAGAATATCCCCATCATTCCGGGACACCCTTCGGATATGATATAAATTTCGAAGTACTAAAGCATCCGGTACTTTGGATGGGGTTTGTTAGGCCCAATAGATCTATCTTTAGGATTCACGTCAATTAGGGTGTCTGTTCCCTAATTCTTAGATTACCAGACTTAATAAAAAGGGGCATATTCGATTTCGATAATTCAACCATAGAATGTAGTTTCACGTACTTGTGTCTATTTTGTAAATCATTTATAAAACCTGCATGTATTCTCATCCCAAAAATATTAGATTTTAAAAGTGGGACTATAACTCACTTTCACAGATTTTTACTTCGTCGGGAAGTAAGACTTGGCCACTGGTTGATTCACGAACCTATAACAATATATACATATATATCAAAGTATGTTCAAAATATATTTACAACACTTTTAATATATTTTGATGTTTTAAGTTTATTAAGTCAGCTGTCCTCGTTAGTAACCTACAACTAGTTGTCCACAGTTAGATGTACAGAAATAAATCAATAAATATTATCTTGAATCAATCCACGACACAGTGTATACGTATCTCAGTATTGATCACAACTCAAACTATATATATTTTGGAATCAACCTCAACCCTGTATAGCTAACTCCAACATTCACATATAGAGTGTCTATGGTTGTTCCGAAATATATATAGATGTGTCGACATGATAGGTCGAAACATTGTATACGTGTCTATGGTATCTCAAGATTACATAATATACAATACAAGTTGATTAAGTTATGGTTGGAATAGATTTGTTACCAATTTTCACGTAGCTAAAATGAGAAAAATTATCCAATCTTGTTTTACCCATAACTTCTTCATTTTAAATCCGTTTTGAGTGAATCAAATTGCTATGGTTTCATATTGAACTCTATTTTATGAATCTAAACAGAAAAAGTATAGGTATATAGTCGGAAAAATAAGTTACAAGTCATTTTTGTAAAGGTAGTCATTTCAGTCGAAAGAACGACGTCTAGATGACCATTTTAGAAAAATACTTCCACTTTGAGTTTAACCA
The DNA here is from genome assembly GCF_046630445.1 of Rutidosis leptorrhynchoides. Classification (NCBI taxonomy): domain Eukaryota; kingdom Viridiplantae; phylum Streptophyta; class Magnoliopsida; order Asterales; family Asteraceae; genus Rutidosis; species Rutidosis leptorrhynchoides. The sequence goes on from NC_092334.1 coordinate 673,364,791, forward strand.
TAATTTTTGGATATAGTTTCATGTTCATAATAAAAATCATTTTCTCAGAATAACAACTTTTAAATCAAAGTTTATCATAGTTTTTAATTAACTAACCCAAAACAGCCCGCGGTGTTACTACGACGGCGTAAATCCGGTTTTACGGTGTTTTTCATGTTTCCAGGTTTTAAATCATTAAGTTAGCATATCATATAGATATAGAACATGTGTTTAGTTGATTTTAAAAGTCAAGTTAGAAGGATTAACTTTTGTTTGCGAACAAGTTTAGAATTAACTAAACTATGTTCTAGTGATTACAAGTTTAAACCTTCGAATAAGATAGCTTTATATATATGAATTGAATGATGTTATGAACATCATTACTACCTTAAGTTCCTTGGATAAACCTACTGGAAAAGAGAAAAATGGATCTAGCTTCAACGGATCCTTGGATGGCTCGAAGTTCTTGAAGCAGAATCATGACACGAAAACAAGTTCAAGTAAGATCATCACTTGAAATAAGATTGTTATAGTTATAGAAATTGAACCAAAGTTTGAATATGATTATTACCTTGTATTAGAATGATAACCTACTGTAAGAAAAAAAGATTTCTTGAGGTTGGATGATCACCTTATAAGATTGGAAGTGAGCTAGCAAACTTGAAAGTATTCTTGATTTTATGTAACTAGAACTTGTAGAATATATGAAGAACACTTAGAACTTGAAGATAGAACTTGAGAGAGATCAATTAGATGAAGAAAATTGAAGAATGAAAGTGTTTGTAGGTGTTTTTGGTCGTTGGTGTATGGATTAGATATAAAGGATATGTAATTTTGTTTTCATGTAAATAAGTCATGAATGATTACTCATATTTTTGTAATTTTATGAGATATTTCATGCTAGTTGCCAAATGATGGTTCCCACATGTGTTAGATGACTCACATGGGCTGCTAAGAGCTGATCATTGGAGTGTATATACCAATAGTACATACATCTAAAAGCTGTGTATTGTACGAGTATGAATACGGGTGCATACGAGTAGAATTGTTGATGAAACTGAACGAGGATGTAATTGTAAGCATTTTTGTTAAGTAGAAGTATTTTGATAAGTGTATTGAAGTCTTTCAAAAGTGTATAAATACATATTAAAACACTACATGTATATACATTTTAACTGAGTCGTTAAGTCATCGTTAGTCGTTACATGTAAGTGTTGTTTTGAAACCTTTAGGTTAACGATCTTGTTAAATGTTGTTAACCCAATGTTTAAAATATCAAATGAGATTTTAAATTATTATATTATCATGATATTATCATGTATGAATATCTCTTAATATGATATATATACATTAAATGTCTTTACAACGATAATCGTTACATATATGTCTCGTTTAAAAATCATTAAGTTAGTAGTCTTGTTTTTACATATGTAGTTCATTGTTAATATACTTAATGATATGTTTACTTATCATAGTATCATGTTAACTATATATATATATATCCATATATATGTCATCATATAGTTTTTACAAGTTTTAACGTTCGTGAATCACCGGTCAACTTGGGTGGTCAATTGTCTATATGAAACATATTTCAATTAATCGAGTCTTAAAAAGTTTGATTGCTTAATATGTTGGAAACATTTAATCATGTAAATATCAATCTTAATTAATATATATAAACATGGAAAAGTTTGGGTCACTACAGTACCTACCCGTTAAATAAATTTCGTCCCAAAATTTTAAGCTGTTGAAGGTGTTGACGAATCTTCTGGAAATAGATGCGGGTATTTCTTCTTCATCTGATCTTCATGCTCCCAGGTGAACTCAGGTCCTCTACGAGCATTCCATCGAACCTTAACAATTGGTATCTTGTTTTGTTTAAGTCGTTTAACCTCACGATCCATTATTTCGACGGGTTCTTCGATGAATTTAAGTTTTTCGTTGATTTGGATTTCATCTAATGGAATAGTGAGATCTTATTTAGCAAAACATTTCTTCAAATTCGAGACGTGGAAAGTGTTATGTACAACCGCGAGTTGTTGAGGTAACTCAAGTCGGTAAGCTACTGGTCCGACACGATCAATAATCTTGAATGGTCCAATATACCTTGGATTTAATTTCCCTCGTTTACCAAATCGAACAACGCCTTTCCAAGGTGCAACTTTAAGCATGACCATCTCTCCAATTTCAAATTCTATATCTTTTCTTTTAATGTCAGCGTAGCTCTTTTGTCGACTTTGGGCGGTTTTCAACCGTTGTTGAATTTGGATGATCTTCTCGGTAGTTTCTTGTATAATCTTCGGACCCGTAATCTGTCTATCCCCCACTTCACTCCAACAAATCGGAGACCTGCACTTTCTACCATAAAGTGCTTCAAACGGCGCCATCTCAATGCTTGAATGGTAGCTGTTGTTGTAGGAAAATTCTGCTAACGGTAGATGTCGATCCCAACTGTTTCCGAAATCAATAACACATGCTCGTAGTATGTCTTCAAGTGTTTGTATCGTCCTTTCACTTTGCCCATCAGTTTGTGAATGATAGGCAGTACTCATGTCTAGACGAGTTCCTAATGCTTGCTGTAATGTCTGCCAGAATCTTGAAATAAATCTGCCATCCCTATCAGAGATAATAGAGATTGGTATTCCGTGTCTGGAGACGACTTCCTTCAAATACAGTCGTGCTAACTTCTCCATCTTGTCATCTTCTCTTATTGGCAGGAAGTGTGCTGATTTGGTGAGACGATCAACTATTACCCAAATAGTATCAAAACCACTTGCAGTGCTTGGCAATTTAGTGATGAAATCCATGGTAATGTTTTCCCATTTCCATTCCGGGATTTTGGGTTGTTGAAGTAGACCTGATGGTTTCTGATGCTCAGCTTTGACCTTAGAACACGTCAAACATTCTCCTACGTATTTAGCAACATCGGCTTTCATACCCGGCCACCAAAAATGTTTCTTGAGATCCTTGTACATCTTCCCCGTTCCAGGATGTATTGAGTATCTGGTTTTATGAGCTTCTCTAAGTACCATTTCTCTCATATCTCCAAATTTTGGTACCCAAATCCTTTCAGCCCTATACCGGGTTCCGTCTTCCCGAATATTAAGATGCTTCTCCGATCCTTTGGGTATTTCATCCTTTAAATTTCCCTCTTTTAAAACTCCTTGTTGCGCCTCCTTTATTTGAGTAGTAAGGTTATTATGAATCATTATATTCATAGATTTTACTCGAATGGGTTCTCTATCCTTCCTGCTCAAGGCATCGGCTACCACATTTGCCTTCCCCGGGTGGTAACGAATCTCAAAGTCGTAATCATTCAATAATTCAATCCACCTACGCTGTCTCATATTCAGTTGTTTCTGATTAAATATGTGTTGAAGACTTTTGTGGTCGGTATATATAATACTTTTGACCCCATATAAGTAGTGCCTCCAAGTCTTTAATGCAAAAACAACTGCGCCTAATTCCAAATCATGCGTCGTATAATTTTGTTCGTGAATCTTCAATTGTCTAGACGCATAAGCAATCACCTTCGTTCGTTGCATTAATACACAACCGAGACCTTACTTTGATGCGTCACAATAAATCACAAAATCATCATTCCCTTCAGGCAATGACAATATAGGTGCCGTAGTTAGCTTTTTCTTCAATAACTGAAACGCTTTCTCTTGTTCATCATTCCATTCAAATTTCTTCCCTTTATGCGTTAATGCAGTCAAAGGTTTTGCTATTCTGGAAAAGTCTTGGATGAACCTTCTGTAGTAACCAGCTAGTCCTAAAAACTGGCGTATGTGTTTCGGAGTTTTCGGGGTTTCCCACTTTTCAACAGTTTCTATCTTTGCCGGATCCACCTTAATACCTTCTTTGTTCACTATGTGACCGAGGAATTGAACTTCTTCCAACCAAAATGCACACTTTGAAAACTTAGCGTACAATTCTTCCTTCCTCAATACTTCTAACACCTTTCTCAAATGTTCACCGTGTTCTTGGTCATTCTTTGAGTAAATAAGTATGTCATCAATGAAAACAATGACAAACTTGTCAAGGTATGGTCCACACACTCGGTTCATAAGGTCCATGAACACAGCTGGTGCATTAGTTAAACCAAACGGCATGACCATAAACTCGTAATGACCATAACGTGTTCTGAAAGCAGTCTTTGGAATATCATCTTCTTTCACCCGCATTTGATGATACCCGGAACATAAGTCAATCTTTGAATAAACAGACGAGCCTTGTAGTTGATCAAATAAGTCGTCGATTCTCGGTAGTGGGTAGCGGTTCTTGATGGTAAGTTTGTTCAACTCTCGGTAGTCGATACACAACCTGAATGTACCATCTTTCTTCTTGACAAACAAAACAGGAGCTCCCCACGGTGATGTGCTTGGTCGAATGAAACCACGCTCTAAAAGTTCTTGTAATTGGCTTTGCAGTTCTTTCATCTCGCTGGGTGCGAGTCTGTAAGGAGTACGAGCTATTGGTGCAGCTCCTGGTACAAGATCTATTTGAAATTCAACGGATCGATGTGGGGGTAATCCCGGTAATTCTTTCGGAAATACATCGGGAAATTCTTTTGCAATGGGAACATCATTGATGCTCTTTTCTTCAGTTTGTACTTTCTCGATGTGTGCTAGAACAGCATTGCAACCTTTTCTTATTAGTTTTTGTGCCTTCAAATTACTAATAAGATGTAGGTTCGTGTTGCCCTTTTCTCCGTACACCATTAAGGGTTTTCCTTTTTCTCGTATAATGTGAATTGCATTTTTGTAACAAACGATCTCTGCTTTCATTTCTTTCAACCAGTCCATACCGATTATCACATCAAAACTCCCTAACTCTACTGGTATCAAATCAATCTTAAATGTTTCGCTAACCCGTTTAATTTCTCGATTCCGACATATATTATCTGCTGAAATTAATTTACCATTTGCTAATTCGAGTAAAAATTTACTATCCAAAGGCGTCAATGGACAACTTAATTTAGCACAAAAATCTCTACTCATATAGCTTCTATCCGCACCCGAATCAAATAAAACGTAAGCAGATTTATTGTCAATAAGAAACGTACCCGTAACAAGCTCCGGGTCTTCCTGTGCCTCTGCCGCATTAATATTGAAAACTCTTCCGCGGCCTTGTCCATTCGTGTTCTCCTGGTTCGGGAAATTTCTAATAATGTGGCCCGGTTTTCCACATTTATAACAAACTACATTGGCATAACTTGCTCCGACACTACTTGCTCCGCCATTACTCGTTCCGACACCATTTGTTCCTTTCGTTCTATTAACCCCTGGTCCGTAGACCTCACACTTCACCGCGCTATGACCATTTCTTTTACACTTGTTGCAAAATTTGGTGCAGAACCCCGAGTGATACTTTTCACACCTTTGGCATAGCTGCTTCTGATTGTTGTTGTTGTTACGGTTATTATTGTTGTTGGGATGATTGTTGTAGTTGCTGTTGTTGTTGTTGTTGTTGTTGGGCCATTTGTTGTAGTTGCGATTGATGTTGCGATTGTTGGGATAATTGTTGCGATTATTGTTGTAATTGCTGTTGTTGTTGTATTGGTGATTCTTATCACCGTTTTTCTCCCACTTTCTTTTGACTTGCTTCACATTGGCCTCTTCAGCAGTCTGTTCTTTAATTCTTTCTTCAATCTGGTTCACTAGTTTGTGAGCCATTCTACATGCCTGTTGTATGGAGGCGGGCTCGTGTGAACTTATATCTTCTTGGATTCTTTCCGGTAATCCTTTCACAAACGCGTCGATCTTCTCTTCCTCATCTTCGAATGCTCCCGGACACAATAGGCACAATTCTGTGAATCGTCTTTCGTACGTGGTAATATCAAATCCTTGGGTTCGTAACCCTCTAAGTTCTGTCTTGAGCTTATTGACCTCGGTTCTGGGACGGTACTTCTCGTTCATCAAGTGCTTGAATGCTGACCACGGTAGTGCGTACGCATCGTCTTGACCCACTTGCTCTAGATAGGTATTCCACCATGTTAAAGCAGAACCTGTGAATGTATGCGTAGCGTACTTCACTTTGTCCTCTTCAGTACACTTACTTATGGCAAACACCGATTCGACCTTCTCGGTCCACCGTTTCAATCCGATCGGTCCTTTGGTTCCATCAAATTCCAAAGGTTTGCAGGCAGTGAATTCTTTGTAGGTGCATCATACACAATTTCCTGTACTGCTAGATCCAAGGTTATTGTTGGTATGTAGCGCAGCCTGTACTGCGGCTATGTTTGAAGCTAGAAAAGTACGGAATTCCTCTTCATTCATATTCACGGTGTGTTGAGTAGTCGGTGCCATTTCCTTCAAAATAGTCAAATGGAACAAGTTAATTATACAGAATATTAAGAGTAGTTAATAGTATTTCGTAGCATAATATGAACTCATTTATAAAAGCTTTTTCTTCATATTAGCGTTTTATAAGTTTAAATTCGGGTAGTACCTACCCGTTAAGTTCATACTTAGTAGCTAATATACAATTCAACTACTACAATTCTATATGAAAAACTGATTATAATAATATTTCGAGTTCAAACTTTTACACAATATTTTACAAACTTACAATACCGCTTATTTTACATATAGCATGAAATATAGCACACAATAAATTTGATACAAGATGGTTGTGAAGATAATTCTTGCTAGTACACAACTCGTTCAGCAAAGGCAATAAAGACACGTAATTCATACGTCCAGAAACAAGTCATGCATTCTGGTTTTACTAGAATTACTTCCCATCCTTGGTCTTGTGGAACATAACCGTTATGGCCGTTGATAAGACAGCGTGTTGTAACGTCATCAAAGGGATGAGGGTTACGTAATGTCCAACAGTCCCGTAACAATCTAAAAACCTCATTTCTTACCCCAATTACCGACTCCGTCACTTGTGGGAACGTTTTGTTTAATAGTTGCAGCCCGATGTTCTTGTTCTCACTTTGGTGAGAAGCGAACATTACTAATCCGTAAGCATAACATGCTTCTTTATGTTGCATGTTAGCCGCTTTTTCTAAATCACGAAGTCCAATATTCGGATATATTGAGTCAAAATAATTTCTTAACCCATTGCGTAAAATAGCATTTGGGTTCCCCGCAATATATGCGTCAAAGTAAACACATCGTAACTTATGGATTTCCCAATGTGATATCCCCCATCTTTCGAACGAAAGCCTTTTATAAACCAAGGCATTCTTGGAACGTTCTTCGAATGTCTTACAAACTGATCTCGCCTTAAATAGTTGTGCCGAAGAATTCTGACCGACTCTAAACAAGATTTCATCAATCATGTCTCCGGGTAGGTCTCTTAAAATATTGGGTTGTCTATCCATTTTGTGTTTTTATACTGTAAAATAGACAAGAGTTAGATTCATAAAAAAATACTTATTAATACAAGCAATTTTTACATATATCATAAAGCATAAGCACACTATATTACATATTTTACACCACACGAATACAACTATCTTATTCCGACTCGCTTGTTTCTTCTTCTTCGGTTTTGGTTCGTTTTGCCAAGTTTCTAGGGATATATGATGTTCCCCTAATACGAGCCGTCGTTTTCCACATTGGTTTAGAAAAACCTGGTGGTTTAGAGGTTCCCGGGTCATTGTTACAACTTAAGGACTTCGGGGGTTGACGATACATATAAAGTTCATCGGGGTTGGAATTAGATTTCTCTATTTTTATGCCCTTTCCCTTATTATTTTCTTTTGCCTTTTTAAATTCAGTTGGGGTAATTTCTATAACATCATCGGAATTCTCGTCGGAATCCGATTCATCGGAGAATTGGTAATCCTCCCAATATTTTGCTTCCTTGGCGGAAACACCATTGACCATAATTAACCTTGGTCGGTTGGTTGAGGATTTTCTTTTACTTAACCATTTTATTATTTCCCCCCACCGGTTCTATTTCTTCATCCGGTTCCGATTCTTCTTCCGGTTCCGATTCCTCTTCCGGTTCCTCTTCGAGAACTTGTGAATCAGTCCACGAATCATTCCAATTTACATTTGACTCTTCATTATTATTAGGTGAGTCAATGAGACTTGTTCTAGAGGTAGACATCTATCACATAATATCAAACGCGTTAAGAGATTAATATATCACATAATATTCACATGTTAAAAATATATAGTTTCCAACAAAATTTGTTAAGCAATCATTTTTCAAGTAAACACGGTCGAAGTCCAGACTCACTAATGCATCCTAACAAACTCGATAAGACACACTAATGCAAAATTCTAGCTCTCTAAGACCAACGCTCGGATACCAACTGAAATGTCCCGTTCTTATTGATTAAAAACGTTCCATATTAATTGATTTCGTTGCGAGGTTTTGACCTCTATATGAGACATTTTTCAAAGACTGCATTTATTTTAAAACAAACCATAACCTTTATTTCATCAATAAAGGTTTAAAAAGCTTTACGTAGATTATCAAACAATGATAATCTAAAATATCCTGTTTACACACGACCATTACATAATGGTTTACAATACAAATATGTTACAAAAAAATAAGTTTCTTGAATGCAGTTTTTACACAATATCATACAAGCATGGACTCCAAATCTCGTCCTTATTTAAGTATGCGACAGCGGAAGCTCTTAATAATCACCTGAGAATAAACATGCTTAAAACGTCAACAAAAATGTTGGTGAGTTATAGGTTTAACCTATATATATCAAATCATAATAATAGACCACAAGATTTCATATTTCAATACACATCCCATACATAGAGATAAAAATCATTCATATGGTGAACACCTGGTAACCGACATTAACAAGATGCATATATAAGAATATCCCCATCATTCCGGGACACCCTTCGGATATGATATAAATTTCGAAGTACTAAAGCATCCAGTACTTTGGATGGGGTTTGTTAGGCCCAATAGATCTATCTTTAGGATTCGCATCAATTAGGGTGTCTGTTCCCTAATTCTTAGATTACCAGACTTAATAAAAAGGGGCATATTCGATTTCGATAATTCAACCATAGAATGTAGTTTCACGTACTTGTGTCTATTTTGTAAATCATTTATAAAACCTGCATGTATTCTCATCCCAAAAATATTAGATTTTAAAAGTGGGACTATAACTCACTTTCACAGATTTTTACTTCATTGGGAAGTAAGACTTGGCCACTGGTTGATTCACGAACCTATAACAATATATACATATATATCAAAGTATGTTCAAAATATATTTACAACACTTTTAATATATTTTGATGTTTTAAGTTTATTAAGTCAGCTGTCCTCGTTAGTAACCTACAACTAGTTGTCCACAGTTAGATGTACAGAAATAAATCGATAAATATTATCTTGAATCAATCCACGACCCAGTGTATACGTATCTCAGTATAGATTACAACTAAAACTATATATATTTTGGAATCAACCTCAACCCTGTATAGCTAACTCCAACATTCACATATAGAGTGTCTATGGTTGTTCCGAAATATATATAGATGTGTTGACATGATAGGTCGAAACATTGTATACGTGTCTATGGTATCTCAAGATTACATAATATACAATACAAGTTGATTAAGTTATGGTTGGAATAGATTTGTTACCAATTTTCACGTAGGTAAAATGAGAAAAATTATCCAATCTTGTTTTACCCATAACTTCTTCATTTTAAATCCGTTTTGAGTGAATCAAATTGCTATGGTTTCATATTGAACTCTATTTTATGAATCTAAACAGAAAAAGTATAGGTTTATAGTCGGAAAAATAAGTTACAAGTCGTTTTTGTAAAGGTAGTCATTTCAGTCGAAAGAACGACGTCTAGATGACCATTTTAGAAAACATACTTCCACTTTGAGTTTAACCATAATTTTTGGATATAGTTTCATGTTCATAATAAAAATCATTTTCTCAGAATAACAACTTTTAAATCAAAGTTTATCATAGTTTTTAATTAACTAACCCAAAACAGCCCGCGGTGTTACTACGACGGCGTAAATCCGGTTTTACGGTGTTTTTCGTGTTTCCAAGTTTTAAATCATTAAGTTAGTATATCATATAGATATAGAACAAGTGTTTAGTTGATTTTAAAAGTCAAGTTAGAAGGATTAACTTTTGTTTGCGAACAAGTTTAGAATTAACTAAACTATGTTCTAGTGATTACAAGTTTAAACCTTCGAATAAGATAGCTTTATATATATGAATCGAATGATGTTATGAACATCATTACTACCTTAAGTTCCTTGGATAAACCTACTGGAAAAGAGAAAAATGGATCTAGCTTCAACGGATCCTTGGATGGCTCGAAGTTCTTGAAGCAGAATCATGACACGAAAACAAGTTCAAGTAAGATCATCACTTGAAATAAGATTGTTATAGTTATAGAAATTGAACCAAAGTTTGAATATGATTATTACCTTGTATTAGAATGATAACCTACTGTAAGAAACAAAGATTTCTTGAGGTTGGATGATCACCTTATAAGATTGGAAGTGAGCTAGCAAACTTGAAAGTATTCTTGATTTTATGTAACTAGAACTTGTAGAATATATGAAGAACACTTAGAACTTGAAGATAGAACTTGAGAGAGATCAATTAGATGAAGAAAATTGAAGAATGAAAGTGTTTGTAGGTGTTTTTGGTCGTTTGTGTATGGATTAGATATAAAGGATATGTAATTTTGTTTTCATGTAAATAAGTCATGAATGATTACTCATATTTTTGTAATTTTATGAGATATTTCATGCTAGTTGCCAAATGATGGTTCCCACATGTGTTAGGTGACTCACATGGGCTGCTAAGAGCTAATCATTGGAGTGTATATACTAATAGTACATACATCTAAAAGCTGTGTATTGTACGAGTATGAATACGGGTGCATACGAGTAGAATTGTTGATGAAACTAAACGAGGATGTAATTGTAAGCATTTTTGTTAAGTAGAAGTATTTGGATAAGTGTATTGAAGTCTTTCAAAAGTGTACAAATACATATTAAAACACTACATGTATATACATTTTAACTGAGTCGTTAAGTCATCGTTAGTCGTTACATGTAAGTGTTGTTTTGAAACCTTTAGGTTAACGATCTTGTTAAATGTTGTTAACCCAATGTTTATAATATCAAATGAGATTTTAAATTATTATATTATCATGATATTATCATGTATGAATATCTCTTAATATGATATATATATACATTAAATGTCTTTACAACGATAATCGTTACATATATGTCTCGTTTAAAAATCATTAAGTTAGTAGTCTTGTTTTTACATATGTAGTTCATTGTTAATATACTTAATGATATGTTTACTTATCATAGTATCATGTTAACTATATATATATATATATCCATATATATGTCATCATATAGTTTTTACAAGTTTTAACGTTCGTGAATCACCGGTCAACTTGGGTGGTCAATTGTCTATATGAAACATATTTCAATTAATCAAGTCTTAACAAGTTTGATTGCTTAATATGTTGGAAACATTTAATCATGTAAATATCAATCTTAATTAATATATATAAACATGGAAAAGTTCGGGTCACTACATCTTGGGTGCACTGCTTTGCGCAATACCATCCACGCTGCATGGAATGGTGAAGTTTTCTGCTTATAAGGGTATTGGCACGCTAACTTCGGCGGTAGTTGAGCCACTTTTTGCGATGATTATGGCGCGAGAAGTTGTGGGTGTTGAGGGGCATGCAGTGCTCACTAAATAATGCACAGATTTGGAGTAGAAGAACTTCGATAGAGCTTTTAATCTTGTTTAATCATGGTCAATATGTTGTTCTCATTTCCTGAGCTGTTGTTTCTGAAAAGTAATGAATAAGACAAAGTTAATTTGTGTTCAAGTGATTGTTTCTAGACAAAACAAAAACACTGCGTGTGGCCACGCGTAGTGATTATTTTGCAGAATACAATTGCTTAATGTTCAAAACACTGAATTAATGTTAGTGCAAATGCGACTAAGTGTTCGCAGATATTTTAAAACATATGGCATTGTTTTGCTAAGTAATGATGCAGTCTGCTTATGCTATAATAACGCGGATGTATATTAAGGAATAACAATTTTAAAACCAAGTGATGAAATTGCCCACTTGTGTTAAATAATGAATGTTGCGAAAAGTTAAAATTTCCTACGTATTTGATCTTGCCATACTTAGATGCTTCGCAATGCTAATAAATTACCTAAGGATCGTTTTGCTGGACTTAGAAGATTCATAATATTTGAAAACAGATTGTTTCACTAAAGTACATACTTATTATGTGCACAATAATAAAAGTTAGAAATTGCAAAGGGCAAGTCTGAATTATGAATATATATTAAATAAAGCGCTATATAAATAACTCAAGTTACAACTGCGGAATATAAATATTTCATTAATAAACGCGTTATGCCACACGCGTAATGTTACAAAAACGCAATATATAATTGCGGATTAAAGGTTTATAATCTAAATAGACATTTTAAAGCTTAAGCGCTTTAATGTCTTTAAAGGTAACATCCTCACGACGGCTAAGTTCCTCCAGTGCAGGAATAGCAAACCTTTTCAACTCCCTTCTTTGCTATATTTAGCGCCTCTTGTGCCTCACCGGTTTGACATATTTCTTTAGCAATATCTGCGGGAAGTGGTTGAGAAAGATCGCCAAGTTGGCACAGAAGGTCATACCATTCACAGCGGGTAGCGAGCTTTGAAGCTTGTGCATATACCTTAAATTTTTCTGTTACCGGTGCTGAATCCATTATCTTGTCGCCAAGCTCTGGCAAATATTTGACAAGTTGAGAAAATTGTTTTTTCTGCGTATTCCGCTCTCTTTTTGAGCGTCGCATTCTCATCCGCAGCTTTCTTCACCTGTGCTTCAAGCTTCTGCATTTTCTTGCGCTGAGCACCAACAATTTTGACCTGTTTGTCATAATGGTTAGACATCTCGTTGAACTGTTCAACATTGTCAACGGTCAAACAAATGGCATTGAAACAGTTGTGAATTCTGTGACAACCTGGAAATTTTTGACCAAATTTAAACTTTGATCTTTATATGTTTCCAAGACGATAAGCAAAGTCTGTAATGTTGAAATCTCAAATTTTTTTTGAATTGTTTCATATATTCAATTGACCTTCGACTGCTCTCGACGATCCACGAACAATTAATTGTAAATAGATATGGGTGTATATATATATATATATATATATATATATATATATATATATATATATATATATATATATATATATATAATAATTGAAAATATAATTTGAAATATTATACGTTGTTGTTATTAAAATTAATTATGTAAAATAAAATAAAAACATGATATTATAATAATTATTATTTAAAACATATCTATATATAAGTAAAGTATATTAAATATATATTTTGTAATTTCGAATCTATTTAGTAAACGTCGGTAACACTCAAATGCCATTCGATGGATATTAAGCAAGTTAAATTCGAACTTATGTGATTTTAAAATAAACGGTGATCCGAAAATGAGCTATATAAATTTTAGGCTTATTAAAAATGTATTTAGGAACTATTTGTTAAGTTTCAACACTTTTTATATTTTACCCAGAATTGAGAAGGACAGTTGATGTAATTTTTATTTAACAAATTAAGGATCGAATTTTATACCATAATGACCAAAATAAATAAATATAGTTAATTTAAGAATATGGGATTTTTCTGAACACTTTTATCCGCCACTGATTAACAACGGGCTACGATATTCTCTTCGTAATAAAACTGTCGGCAATGATTATTTGAGAATTGATTCATCTTGCACGTTTAATTTAAATCTCTTATTATATTCTTATTATACTATATCATTATAGATGCACATACATGCACATTGGTCCACACAACATTCTTGCTTTTGTTTGGATTCTGACTTTTGTGTACCCATCCGAAAGTTTTATTCCCTTAACATGATAATACCATTTGATGCAATTATTTACACTTATATCAATCTTGTTGAAAATAAACTCTCACCAAACTAAATCCATCACCATGGATGCTATAAATTTTCTTCTTCTCTTTGAAATCGAGATCAACTATCATCTTTGGCTCTCATCAGTTGAACATCATCACCTTCCTCGGTCATTAATATTACTTGTTCGAACACCACCCTTGTTTCTTTCGCTAACCCGATTAATAAACATCACCATAACCTTTAAACCACCACACTCTACCCTAACCACCATCGACAACCTCATCATGTAACCTACACACCTACTCGATTCCTTCCTTATTTTAGTCACAATCAAGCTCCACTATCACCTCTGCCGCCACCACACTGCACAACCGTCACCATCGTTGCCACCTTCACCCTTCATCACCTTTCTTTCTTTCATTATTTTATTTTGATTTCTGTCTCCATCGAACAGCTCCTGCAACTATTGGCTTCTAATCCTGGTTCTCGTTTACAGTCACTACGTACTACTATCACGTCTATATTTTTTTTTTGCAAACCACTAATACCACTATTGAACACCCAACAGATAAAACCCACCAAACCTTTATTGCTACTATTTCGTATCGACAAGTATCATCACCTTTATTCTCTTTTCCTACTGCTACGTCTTCCATCACCCTCATTCTCATATTCAATCATCATTCAACCCCATTGTCTCCATCGAATCATAAAACTATCATCACCTGCGTTTATTGTTTTGGTTATGTTCCTACGAGCACCATCTGCTTGTTTAGATGATAATGATATCTCGATGACAATTGTTTGATTTTTGCTTTTACTATTAAACGGTATAACTCTGGTTCATTTTTCTTCAAAAAAGAAAAAAAAAAAAGAAACAAACCCACTTGCCCCATAATCGAATGATACAGACTTTGTTGTATTATATTGGTTTATGGTAGGGTCAAAACCCATACAATCACCCACTAGTTCCGTTATATAAAGGTAATTGTTATTATGAGGTTAATATTAAATTCATGTCGATATGATTATGATGATGACAAAGAAGAACGTTGATGATGAAGAATTATGATGATGATATAAAACACGATCACGATGGAGATTTATACATTGGATCCTAAATCCCATGTGTAAAAACTCTTTAATTTAAATTAAACCAAACTCTCACAGTTGCTACTCGAATTCTTCTTCTTGATCACTGTTACAAAGATCGTGTTGATAGATAAGATGGGAGATGATGAATGCACGAAGAGTGACTGTTGTTTTCCTGAGGATCGATAGTTTGATATTAACAATTGAACACCACTCTATTTGATCACCACCTACTACTGTTACTCGAATACCAGACTGTTGCTGCAGAACTAAACCCTACGGCCACAAACGGTGTCTATTCCTGTTCCACTATTACTCAACGTATTTTGTTAGAGTTTTAAACTCCAATAACCATGGTCGATTTGCTTGTGAACTACTGATGGAGCTTCTAGTTGTCTTATTGCACATTTAGTTATGTTTGTTAGTGGGCCACTGAATTGGACTCACATCTTAATTAGGCTTAGTTAACCGAATGGGCCATTATTTATACATTGAAGTAGGCTGCAGCATAAATACTTATCCATATAGTTTTATTTTATTTATGTTGGGCCTGCCTTTAATATTGGGTTGTGCTGTTGGGCTAACACATTTAGAGCCTTATAACCTTTCTATTCGGGTTACTACGGTTCGATAACCTTCACCACATTCAACCGATCTCATTCTCATTCAACTTATCCGAAGGTATAAACAAAACCATGTATATATGTATACTCGTTTATATATATAGGTACAAAATTTAATCCTTGATAATAAAAGATGATTTAAGTATTAAATATGTAAATTTGATATGATTATGATAAATATATTATTATCATTATTATTATAATTAAATCATTATATTAAATATTAATAATATTGTTAGTATTATCATTTAGATTATTATTAGTATTATCATTAAAGTTATCATTATTACTAAAATTATCATTTAAGATTATTATTATTATTATCATTATTATTATTATTATTATTATTATTATTATTATTATTATTATTATTATTATTATTATTATTATTATTATTATTATTATTATTATTATTATTATTATTATTTTCTATTAACAATATTATTATTACAAATTAAATATAAAAGATATATATAATTTAAGATATAATATATAAATTTGTTCGATTACAATTATGTGTGTTAATATATATATATATATATATATATATATATATGATATAGGTTCGTGAATTCGAGGCCAACCTTGCATTGTTCAGTTCCGCCGTATGCATATTTTTAATACAAAATATCGTATCGTGAGTTCCATTTGCTCCCTTTTTAAACGCTTTTGCAATATATATTTTTGGGACTGAGAATACATGCGCTGCTTTTATAACTGTTTTACGAAATAGACACAAGTAATCAAAACTACATTATATGGTTGAATGATCGAAGCTGAATATGCCCCTTTTGCTTGGTAGCCTAAGAATTAGTAAACCAGTCTACTAATTGACGCGAATCCTAAAGATAGATCTATTGGGCCTAACAAACCCCATCCGTTGTAGCGGATGCTTTAGTACTTCGATGTTTTTTATCATGTCCGATGGATGTCCCGGAATGATAGGGGATATTCTTATATGCATCTTGTTAATGTCGGTTACCAGGTGTTCAATCCATATGAATGATTTTTGTCTCTATGCATGGGACGTATATTTATGAGAAATGGAAATGAAAATCTTGTGGTCTATTAAAATTATGAAAATGATCGATTATGATAAACTAATGAACTCACCAACCTTTTAGTTGACACTTTAAAGCATGTTTATTCTCAGGTATGAAAGAAATCTTCCGCTGTGCATTTGCTCATTTTAGAGATATTACTTGGAGTCATTCATGGCATATTTCAAAAGACGTTGCATTCGAGTCGTCGAGTTCATCAAGATTATTATTAAGTCAATTATAGTTGGATATATTATGAAATGGTATGTATGCCGTCAACTTTCGATAAAATGAAATTTTGTCTTTTAAAAACGAATGCAATGTTTGTAAAACGTATCATATAGAGGTCTAATACCTCGCGATGTAACCAAATGTAATGTATTTGTCCAGGTGGATTTGGACGGGTCGCTTCATGTAGTATCAGAGCGGTGGTCTTAGTGAACCAGGTCTTGCATTAGTGTGTCTAACTGATAGTTGTTTAGATGTATTAGTGGGTCTGGACTTCGACCGTGTCTGCATGTCAAAAGTTTTGCTTATCATATTTGTCGGAAATTGCCTGTTTATCATTCTTAGTCTAGACACATCTTATTGCATTGATTGCATGAATAGTGTATAGACAAAATCCATATCTTAGCGTATCTGCTAAATCATATCATAGCGTATCTATTACTGTAAATTTTGCCTGACATATTCCGTAAATTCCTCAGTAATCTACGAAATCTTTTGCTATATATATATATATATATATATATATATATATATATATATATATATATATATATATATATATATATATATATATATATATATATATATATATATATATATATATATATATATATATATATTCTATGTAATTAGAATATCATCCGATAGCGAAAAAATCATCTCATATCGAAAAATACTTTATTCAATCGTACGAAATGGAATTCGTCATCAGTTCAAGTCCTTCGGATTCCGAAATGGAATCCCAATCAAGCTCCGAAAGCAGTGTGATCGGAATGGATCAACCAATCAGCCATCATCTATTCTGGATGAATTGGGGATGGGTTCGTAGCCTCCTCAATCATTGGAGATAAGAAGAAGGTGATCCCTTCCATCCACCACATTGCCCACTTGGCGAAGAACCTGAAGCACTTACCGGCGAACCTGTTCGAAACACTATTTTCTCTCTCATTTCTAGAGTATCTCGTCACGATTATATACTACATCAAATTCTAGATTTTATTTATTCGCTCGTCCGAACCGACAATCACCCTGGTGTAATAGAAGAAGTCAACGAGCTTCGCGCTCGGGTAGTGGCTTCAGAGAATATGGTGCAAAGGCTACAAACACCATCAGCAGCACCAGCAGCAAAACCATTACCACCACCAACAATATCCACATCCCATGCTTTAACATCATAAACTGTTCCACGAGCATCAACATCATACTCATCATAGATACCAAGGAGTACTAACAACAATAACCAATGAAGTATTGATTCATAACTTCATTGGAGAAATGTTCTACGACGGTTATGTAATCTCTAAAGTCTTAGAGATTATCTATTCTAACCTTAACCAGAAAATCAGATGAATGAACCAATATGATAGAAGGAAGAATAGAAACCCTGACAAGAATGGTGCGTGATTTACAAGTTGGACTTGTTTTATATGCAGCATCAACAGTACCGTTAGCATCACCAGCACCATCAGTACCGTCAGCATCATCAGCACTAGCAACACCTATAACATCACCAGCTCCGACAGTTCAAGAATCACCGTGGACATCATTATAAATCAACAACAAGTATGTCATATCAACGAGTTATGAAGTATTAAATCATTTCCACTGAAGGATTTATATGTATATCTTATATATATAAATTTTTAAACCATAATAAGTCTTTCCGTACTAAGCTATTATATGTGAATCTTAACTACTCGGTTAATTCGTATTACTAATATGCTATGATGTACATTTTTCGTCAGCAAATTAACCATCGATAACTACAATCTCTACTTCAATTCAATGAATTCTATTTCATAATAGATCAAGTGTATTATTCAAATATATGTTTGATTTTATACTTTCATCATCGTTGTACTCGAAACTTTTCAGACAACATCATTCGTACCTTGCGAAGTTCACAAGAATTCCATGAACACCAACATTACGCAAAGTATTAATTCATAATTTCAATTATATTGAAGAAATACTTTTGTAATTTCTAAAGTTTAAAGGATTACTTAATTCTAGTTTCAACTTTAAATTAAAAAATTAAATGAGTTTAATTTAATATTAAATCATTAAATCTATGTTACATCTGAAGAAAATGTACATATATATTTTCATAAAGACTGTAATAAAATTCTTTTGTACAAAATATTAATTGTGAATTTTTTTTTACGGGTAGGTAATGCCCGAGAGATAGATAAATTCACAATTAATATGTTTCAATCTTCGAATCTGGTTCAACAATCACCAGCTATAATCACTATTTTCATAACAATATACATTCTTTCATAGAAATCAAAACAACCATACTCATTCAAATTCAATTACATATTCTGATTTTGAAATCTCAGAATTCAACTTGAGAGATAACCAAAATCATCACTCTTAAATCCTTACATCTTTCAAAGCTATACTTTGACTTCAAAACTGTGCTAGAACATCATGTGTATATTAACGATTACAATCGGTGTTCAAACCCTTCGAACTTCCTTAGGACACTTCAAATAATGAACAATCGAGATGATGATCCAACCACATGTTACCCACAGTTATGTACCTGAAAAACTCTTGAAACCAAAATAAAAGTTTAAGCACGTATCCACGTCAGATTCATTGGCATTTATTAGCAAAAATAACTTTGCGATTCCTTTTCAAAGTAGCAAGTTTTGTCACAGCTCCAGCAAATCAACTTCGACTTTTCAGTTGAAACATCTTATTATAACCTCGATATATACGTTGCCCTTTCGCCATCATTACCGGGGAACCGTTTATGTTCCACCACATTAGCAATAAACTTACCAACAACTCCACTGATCTTTGATTTTTTCGAAAAATCATTATATTTATCAAAACCCCATCATTTATTCAACTGCATATTGTAACGAGAATTGTCATACCAATCATTGGGAATTAGCAATCAGTATTTTGAAAGCTCGCAGCATGTCTACGTCAACAGTTATATGTGTACATATAACGGACTTACATACTTCGAATGTGAAGTTTCTGAAAAACACCCCGAACTGCGGAATAGTTCTCGAAATGCTGATGAAGCAGCAAAAACTATAAACGACCTTAACAGTAAAAAATTCGATGATAAAGAATAGTGTGTTGGCAAAGCTCAGAAAAGAGAAGGTTTGGAACTGGAAAATGGATTTAGCAAAGTATGAAGGAGGCTGTGGATAAATCACAAAAACTAAACCTGCCTTCAAAGAATCTAAATGATTCAGTATCTGCTGAAGTCATTAACGAATACCTTACTACTTACTCTAAAACCCTTGCGGAAAATATTATTCATCATCCTCTGATCTTAGATATTCTAAGATATCATCGTATCTTTCATTATAAATATCTTCGATATTTCTGAAGATATCTTCATAACTATTATTATCCGAAATTATTTACCTCTTCGCGCTATCTATGTTATATCATTGCTGTGTGCAGCGGTGTATATGAAATAGTTATTATTTTTACTACGAAATACGATACAAATAACACAAGTTTTAATTATTTATTTACAGATGGGATATACCTAAACCTTGCTACAACACTATAGGCAGTGTACCTAATCGTAAAGTAGTATAGTTTTTAGTAAGTCCGGTTCGTTCCACAGGGAGATGGCTTATTTCACACTATATTTTAATTAACTATATTTGTACAAAATATATATAATTATATATAATAATATATAAAAGGGGGTTTACCGTTTAATGACCGGTTTGTCGATTTTAAAACTTAAGCGTAAATATAAATGACAATAATTAAAGTGCGTAAAATAAATAACAATATAATAATTATGCTTATTTAAACTTCCGTAACCATGATGTTTGACGTTTTGATTATAATTTATTACCCTGGATTAATTGTCCTTTGTCCTGGATGTATTTGAAACCTATCTGGTTTTTGACCAAAATAGTTCATCGGTCATAATTATAAATTTCTCGACAAATTTAACCTTATACCCTAAGTCAAATATTCCAACTAATTGGGGACTTAAACTGTAACAAGGTCTTAATACTTTGTTAACAATTACACCAATTACCCTTGAATGTAATCCACCCCTGTTTCAATGAGTCTAGTGACTATTAATCCATCCCCGTGTCCGGTCAAATGAACAATAATTCGTACTTATAAATATCCCGCTCATCGTGTCCGATTAAGCGTAAATGGTTATATATGGATACATCAAATCATAACCTTTATATTAAATTAACGAGGTATCGTTAATTTAATATAAAGCCCATTAATAGCCCATAGTCTAATTTTCACAAGTGTCGGTCTTTTGTCCAAACTCCAATTACGGTACAAAGTTCAATAACCCCATTATTAATATTTAGCCCAACATCACGATTACTTCGGCTCAAATAAGCATAATAATAACTTAAGTATGAGACATTAATTTAAAAAGGAAAAACATAGCTTACATTGATTATTTATCGCGTAGCTTTACACAGACAGAACTTCGACTTTAAAACCTGTAAAATAACCTTTTCATAACCCAAACTAATCTAATATAAAACTACACTATACTATATAATATATATATATATATATATATATATATATATATATATATATATATATATATATATATATATATATATATATCTATTACAGAGGGAGTATATATTTATTTGTGGTGTATTTCGGCCAGAATTCTGTGGATTTTATAGACCTGACCAAACTTTTGGGGCCATGCGATCGCATAGCTCCCCTTTTTTATTTCCATGCGATCGCATGGCATAGAAATCCAGCTCACATTGCCTTGGACACTAGCTTGTCGACATGATATATAAATATATATAATTTATATATAATTTATATAATTATATATATATATATATATATATATATATATATATATATATATATATATATATTATATTCTTGTGCATAGTAGACTTGTAATTTTTGGTCCGTTGCGTCGGGCATTGATAGTTGGCTCAGGTCCCGGTTCCGGATTTTCGAACGTCCTTTCGTATAATTTAATATCTTGTACTTTGCGTTCCGCAACTTGTACTTTTGTCATTTTTAGACGTTTCTCATCAATAAATTGAACCACTTGGATTGTATCTTGTACATTTGAGCTTTTTGGACATTTGCGTCTTTAAATCGTCGTTTTCGCCTTTTGTCTTCGCACTTATTTAATATAAACGATTACAACTTAAAATAGGACAATTACAACTAAATAATTTACATATTGGGAGGATATTGCTACTAAATATATGTTCATTTGGAGCACTATCAAATATCCTCCCACTTGAATGTTGCTTGTCCTCAAGCAACACATAACTTGAAATAAAATCACACTTCACTCGAATCACTTTTTTATTCTCACACTTTATACATCAGTGATTTTGATACCGTGGTATAAAAATGATAGTAACGATGTGGTTTACAGTCCCACATGACTATTAAAAATTTAGATCCTTTAAGGAAATTGGATCTTTATGAAAACATTTGATCTTTTGAAAATTCAAGCTAGATTTTACCCTAGACAGGTTTTCCGGAATAACCCTTCACCGGTGTTTGCAAAATGTTTTTGTGGGTTGCATGGGTTTTATATTTGAAAATTTTAGCTCAAAACTTATGGTTTTGTGTCACCCACTTGCTAACCTTGTATTAGGAAAGCACACGTCCAGTATACTTGCTCCGTATATTACCTTTCAGTAAACTACCGTCCGGTTGTAAAGGAAAACGTTGAACAAGCAACTGTTAAGGCAATGTCCCGTGACATGCTTTTGTTCATGGTCTAAAACGTGTCGGATGCAATTACTATCCTTTGTAGGAGCAATAGTAAAGATCACCCTATAATTTTTCGGTCTGGCACAAGGTCCTGTCTTCGACCATGCTATGCAACCACCGTTCTTACGGTTGACACCCGATTTGGTTCAGGTGACCTAATGAATTCCAGGTGAATTCTTAGGATTTTACGTTCAATGGTAATGAACGCATTGAAAATGGGTTTTCAGAAAACAAATCGGTTTGTAATTTGATCAAAATATTTTCACGTTCAAGCTCGAGTTTAGATATCATCGAATTTCATGAGTTTGTAATTCTCAATCTTTAAAGTCAATCTCTAGGATTGAGTAATATCAGGCTTAAAAGCTGATTTTTGATCTTTAAGGAGATTATCCTTTCTGGGGGTCTGATTCATTAGTCTTATCAAGCTAATTTGCACGGCGTCCTCCCCATTTTACGAGACAGATCCTCTCATGGTTAGGATAAGTCTGACCACTTGGCGACCCTGTTTGATGCCGAGGTCCGTGGATTTCCTGCTGATTTTAGAGATGACTTTTCTAGATTTTTCGTCAACCTACAGCTGGTCTGGACGACAACTTCTTGACCTAAATCAAGAAGCGCGTGTCTTTTTCCGAAGACTTTACTTCCTTTTAATGATGGAATTGATTCATTGTGCAGATCCATCTTTCTTATAAATATATTACAGTAATTCGGGTAAAACTGATTAAATTAGTCCAAAATAAAAGCACCTGCAATAACTTTACAGAAACATGTGATAGATAGTTTTTAATTGAATAACTTGGTACATTCTCCCCACACTTGGTTTTTTTGATGCGTCTTTTTATATCTTAATAAATAAATTCAAGCGTTTTAGTTGTTTCTCAATTTATGTCCTTTTCGAGGTAACGATAATTTCGATATTAACACCTAGTTTTCATCGTTCATAAATATGTATAAACATGATTTTGAATTCATTTAGTTGAAAATTTTTAAAATTTTCATAAAATTTAGAAAATAAACCAAGTATAAACCCGAGAGAATTTATAACCCTTCCCCACACTTGAGATCATGCAATGCCCTCATTAGCATGAAATCAGACTCTAATTATAAATTCATGAGGGTAATTAGTGTAGAAAGTGATTAAAAATACCCAGTTTGTAATTACAAAGCTCGTCGAATGATAGATGGCGCGCCTCATCATTCATTCCTTCTTGTTTTATCACACATGTTTTTCTTCAAAAACGGTTGCTTTTCTGAACTATTTGCTAATCTTTGAAAATGCGTCTTTTA
Organism: Rutidosis leptorrhynchoides; assembly: GCF_046630445.1. Classification (NCBI taxonomy): domain Eukaryota; kingdom Viridiplantae; phylum Streptophyta; class Magnoliopsida; order Asterales; family Asteraceae; genus Rutidosis; species Rutidosis leptorrhynchoides. The sequence goes on from NC_092334.1 coordinate 673,388,693, forward strand.
CCCTAATCGTGCATTTTTATTAACGAGTAATGCACTAATCCGAACCCCTAGTTTAACGTTAAGTGGGGTTAGACTTCCCCACACTTAGCCGACGACATGTGAAGTCGGTAGAATAAGTTCCACGAATTAAAATAGTGAGCCAGTTATTTTCATCTCGGGTGGTATAAAATATATCAATGGGTTTAAAGTTTAGACCCACCCGATCGTCACTACTTAATTCTTTTTTAAGTGTAGCTTTTAGTAAATGGATATGTCTCTTTTCTGGTTCTTGGTCAAATGGATCGATATACACCGACATACATATTTTTATTTGGTGGACAAATTCTAACATTTCCTTCCGTTCATTTTCGGGATCAAAGTGTTCACCACTATTACCCAATTAGGTAAAATTTGAGATATCATTATCTATTACAGCTCTTAGTTCATCTTCGTTGGATGACTCGTCTATTGAGAATATTGGGTTGGAAGGTTGTGGAATGGTGAATTTCGGGATCGAAGCAAATTCTTCTTCATTAATGGTACTTATCGGTCACACCATTTTGGTCTCGGGGGTAAAATTTTCAACGTTATCGTTTTCTCAAGAGTGCCAATTTGTCACCCTTACTTCTTTTTCATCCATTGATGGATCGATGATTTCGTCGGTAGAGGCTAATGTGTCGATATGTTGTGAAATTGGTAAAGCTGAATAAAAAGTATCATCGGGATAATTGGTGATTTCGGAGCTCTCAAATTCATCAAAATTCGATGATATGAGATTTTCTTGCACAATACTCCTCAGATCAACAGGTGTGTAATCTGATAAAGTTTCAGCTTGCCGATTTACAAACTCTCTCATTTGTTCATTTTGAGCATCGAGTTCTTCGAGTTTGATTTTCATATTGTCTAAAAGATTTTCAGACACATAATGTTCCTCTTCTTCTGGTTGTTGAGTTTGGATATATTCTTGGGAATAATTCCAATTTGAATTGTATTCTTCATAATCATTCCATTCAGGTTCTATGGGTGCATAATTTTCCATAGAAGCGTAATAAAAACATTCCCATGTTGAGTGATAATCTCCACAGATTTCACAACCAGTTATTGTTTCGTCATTCGTGAGCCAAGATTAACCGAACGAATTTTCATCAACACCCGTTTGAGAGTATTGATTTCGTATGTCATAAAGAGTTTCCAAAATATTTTCGAGATTTTCCATAATGCGCTTATTACCAAATTTTAGCTACAATGTGGTGCATTTACTTAATTATCCTATTAGTTATAAAAATAAAAATTATATAAGTTATCAAATTAATAGACTTTTCTGCTTTTGCCCACGTTTCGAATAGCCAATAGATGCAGCAGGGAGCCAGAACCCTTTAAATCGGAAGCTCACAACTCAGCCACTAACAAATCCAACTATTACTACGAAGCAGAAAATTTGGATGTCTATCAATTTAACCGCTTAAAATACTTTTACGTTTTGAAATTTTAGAGAAGAAATAGAAAATTCTATGTCCTAAAAACTAGAGCGTCGAGAAATAAGAAAGAAAAAGAGCGCGTCGAAAAACGTCGAAAAATAAAAGGTCGAAAAATAATAAATAAAAAAACGTAGCGCGTCGAAACTTAAAAGTCTAAAACTAAGAATTAAAAGTTACGTCTAAAGGTATTAAAGCTTAAAAGAAATACTATATCCCAAATGGCAATAACTTAAAAAGGTACTAAAATCTTAAAGCGGCGTCGTAAAATTCTAAAGCACCTAAATCTTAGTCTAAAGAAAAAGCACTTAAGGGATTTTACGGCAAAGCCTAAAAATCTAGAAATATAAAATAAGCTACTGCAAAATACTAGTCTTAAAACTAATTACAAACGATAAAGATACAAATATTACGAATAAACGATAAAAATACAAATTATAATTAAAATGATAAAAATACAAATTTTATAAAAATATTATTTTTATATTATTATTATATAAAAATGTTAATCTATATATTTAATAATAATAAATAAACTTAAAATTACAAATTAAATATCAAAACAAACTTAAACAAATTAATATTATAATTAAACCCTAATTTAATAAATAATAAAATTATAAACCCTAACTGCATTTAATGCTCGAGTCAGACCTGTCAGGGCAGGCCATGCGATCGCATGATGTTGAGGCTTCTGGCTCATGCGATCGCATGGGCCTGTAAGTCCAGTTTTTTTTTTATTATAACTTTATATTGTTTTTTCTAAAAATATATGTAAATATATTTATACAAAAATAAATTAAAAATATTGCGTTTCGCCGACTCCCCGGCAGCGGCGCCAAAAACTTGATGTCGTGCGAGGTGTATACGAAATAGTTATTATTTTTACTACGAAATACGATACAAATAACACAAGTTTTAATTATTTATTTACAGATGGGATATACCTAAATCTTGCTACAACACTATAGGCAGTGTACCTAATTGTAAAGTAGTATAGTTTTTAGTAAGTCCGGTTCGTTCCACAGGGAGATGGCTTATTTCACACTATATTTTAATTAACTATATTTGTACAAAATATATATAATAATATATAATAATATATAAAAGGGGGTTTACCGTTTAATGACCGGTTTGTCGATTTTAAAACTTAAGCATAAATATAAATGACAATAATTAAAGTGCGTAAAATAAATAACAATATAATAATTATGCTTATTTAAACTTCCATAACCATGATGTTTGACGTTTTGATTATAATTTATTACCCTGGGTTAATTGTCCTTTGTCCTGGATGTATTTGAAACCTATCTGGTTTTTGACCAAAGTAGTTTATCGGTCATAATTATAAATTGCTCGGCAAATTTAACCTTATACCCGAAGTCAAATATTCCAATTAATTGGGGACTTAAACTGTAACAAGGTCTTAATACTTTGTTAACAATTACACCAATTACCCTTGAATGTAATCCACCCCTGTTTCAATGAGACCAGTGACTATTAATCCATCCCCGTGTCCGGTCAAATGAACAATAATTCGTACTTATAAATATCCCGATCATCGTGTCCTATTAAGCGTACGTGGTTATATATAGATACGTCAAATCATAACCTTTATATTAAATTAACGAGGTATCGTTAATTTAATATAAAGCCCATTAATAGCCCATAGTCTAATTTCCACAAGTGTCGGTCTTTTGTCCAAACCCCAATTACGGTACAAAGTTCAATAACCCCATTTTTAATATTTAGCCCAACATCACGATTACTTCGGCTAAAATAAGCATAATAATAACTTAAGTACGAGACATTAATTTAAAAAGGAAAAACATAGCTTACATTGATTATTTATCGCGTAGCTTTACACAGACAGAACTTCGACTTTATTACTCGTAAAATAACCTTTTCATAACCCAAACTAATCTAATATAAAACTACACTATACTCTACACTATATATATATATATATATATATATATATATATATATATATATATATATATATATATATATATATATATATATATATATATATATTATATCTATTACAGAGGGAGTATATATTTATTTGTGGTGTATTTCGGCCAGAATTCTGTGGCTTTTATAGACTTATAGACCTGACCAAACTTTTGGGGCCATGCGATCGCATGGCTCCCCTTTGTTATTTCCATGCGATCGCATGGCATAGAAATCCAGCTCACATTGCCTTGGACACTAGCTTGTCGACATGATATATAAATATATATAATATATATATAATTTATATAATTATATATATATATATATATATATATATATATATATATATATATATATATATATTATATTCTTGTGCATAGTAGACTTGTAATTTTTGGTCCGTTGCGTCGGGCGTTGATAGTTGGCTCAGGTCCCGGTTCCGGATTTTCGAACATCCTTTCGTATAATTTAATATCTTGTACATTTCGTTCCGCAACTTGTACTTTTGTCATTTTTAGACGTTTCTCATCAATAAATTGAACCACTTGGATTGTATCTTGTACATTTGAGCTTTTTGGACATTTGCGTCTTCAAATCGTCATTTTCGCCTTTTGTCTTCGCACTTATTTAATATAAACGATTACAACTTAAAATAGGACAATTACAACTAAATAATTTACATATTAGGAGGATATTGCTACTAAATATATGTTCATTTGGAGCACTATCAATCATAAAAGAAAATATTTTAGTTTCTAAATTCTAAAACCTTCGAGTTTAAAGTATGAATGTTTTAGAAGTAGTGTTGGGAACTGAAGCATGAGTTAGTATAATATAATGACACTTGATCAACGTGATTATATTACAGTAAGTCATGCTGAGTTTCTACAGAAACGTGATGATTCACAGACCAAAACTTCATCATGTGCCCTGTACACAACTCTTACATTCTACCTAACCTCTAAACCTATCAAGAAATAATATTCTTGATGATTCGGTCTTTTCTGGGGTATTCTGGTAATTTGACAAATCAAGATCGTGCCATTACCATTTATTTTTTAGAACATTAACAATGTTCATTCCGAAAATTATATCTGTGAATTCTGGACCATTACAAGCGGTGCTTAATTGCAAGAAGAAGAAACGAAAGGACAAAACTCTGAAATAGAAATTGGGATATAAATCGCAGCAAATGAAAGAGAGCATTAACTGAGGATGACAATGATTATAGAAGACAGAATCAGGGACATCAAAACATAAGGGAAGATATAAAACCCAACAACAACCCAGAAACTATAAACCGTATATATCAATGCATATAGCAATGTAAAGGCACGAGAGAATTAAAATCACTATAACTCCAAGGTAATAATAAAAATAAATAAATCTTATTACGAAGAATTTCTCCAAATCTCTTGAACTTGTAAATCAATCCTATCTACGTCAAAAGATATGACGAATCTGTAATTACTCATTTTACTCTTTTGCGATAGCTTCACTCGTACTCTTTACAAAATCAAATGGTTTTATTCACGTTACTCAATAATGATAAAACTCTATTATCAACTCATATTTGTCATGAAAACATTCCTATTGTTATCCATGACGACCTCTATCAAATTTCGGGGACGAAATTTATTTAACGGGTAGGTACTGTGACAACCCGAAAATTTCCGACCAAATTTAAACTTTGATCTTTATATGTTTCCAAGACGATAAGCAAAGTCTGTAATGTTGAAATCTCAAAATGTTTTTGAACTGTTTCATATATTCAATTGGCCTTCGACTGCTCTCGACGATTCGCGAACAATTAATTATAAATAGATATGTGTGTGTGTGTGTGTGTATATATATATATATATATATATATATATATATATATATATAAATAATAATTGAAAATATAATTTGAAATATTATATGTTGTTGTTATTAAAATTAATTATGTAAAATAAAATAAAAACATGATATTATAATAATTATTATTTAAAACATATCTATATATAAATAAAGTATATTAAATATATATTTTGTAATTTCGAATCTATTTAGTAAACGTCAGTAACACTTAAATGCCATTCGATGGATATTAAGCAAGTTAAATTCGAACTTATGTGATTTTAAAATAAACGGTGATCCAAAAATGAGCTATATAAATTTTAGGCTTATTAAAAATATATTTAGGAACTATTTGTTAAGTTTCAACACTTTTTATATTTTACCCAGAATTGAGAGGGACAGTTGATGTAATTTTTATTTAACAAATTAAGGATCGAATTTTATACCATAATGACCAAAATAAATAAATATAGTTAATTTAAGAATATGAGATTTTTCTGAACACTTTTATCCGCCACTGATTAACAACGGGCTACGATATTCTCTTCGTAATAAAACTGTTGGCAACGATTATTTGAGAATTGATTCATCTTGCACGTTTAATTTAAATCTATTATTATAATCTTATTATACTATATCATTATAGATGCACATACATGCACATTGGTCCACACAACATTCTTGCTTTTGTTTAGATTCTAACTTTTGTGTACCCATCCGAAAGTTTTATTCCCTTAACATGATAATACCATTTGATGCAATTATTTACACTTATATCTATCTTGTTGAACCTAAACTCTCACCAAACTAAATCCATCACCATGGATGCTATAAATTTTCTTCTTCTCTTTGAAACGAGATCAACTATCATCTTTGGCTCTCATCAGTTGAACATCATCACCTTCCTCGGTCATTAATATTACTTGTTCTAACACCACCCTTGTTTCTTTTGCTAACCCGATTAATAAACATCACCATAACCTTTGAACCACCACACTCTACCCTAACCACCATCGACACCCTCATCATGTAACCTACACACCTACTCGATTCCTTCCTTGTTTTAGTCACAATCAAGCTCCACTATCACCTCTGCTGCCACCACACTGCATAACCATCACCATCGTTGCCACCTTCACCCTTCATCACCTTTCTTTCTTTCATTCTTTTATTTTGATTTTTGTCTCCATCGAACAGCTCCTGCAACTATTGGCTTCTAATCCTGGTTCTCGTTTATAGTCACTACGTACTACTATCACGTATATATATATATATATATATATATATATATATATATATATATATATATATATATATATATATATATATATATATATATTTTGCAAACCACTAATACCACCATTGAACACCCAATAGATAAAACCCACCAAACCTTTATTGCTACTATTTTGTATCGACAAGTATCATCACCTTTATTCTCTTTTCCTACTGCTACGTCTTCCATCACCCTCATTCTCATATTCAATCATCATTCAACCCCATCGTCTCCATCGAATCATAAAACTATCATCACCTGCGTTTATTGTTTTGGTTCTGTTCCTACGAGCACCATCTGCTTGTTTAGATGATAATGATATCTCGATGACAATTGTTTGATTTTTGCTTTTACTATCAAACGGTATAACTCTGGTTCCTTTTTCTTCAAAAAAAGAAAAAAAAAGAAAAAAGAAACAAACCCACTTGCCCCATAATTGAATGATACAGACTTTGTTGTATTATATTGGTTTATGGTAGGGTCAAAACCCATTCAATCACCCACTAGTTCCGTTATATAAAGGTAATTGTTATTATGAGGTTAATATTAAATTCATGTCGATATGATTATGATGATGACAAAGAAGAATGTTGATGATGAAGAATTATGATGATGATATAAAACACGATCACGGTGGAGATTTATACATTGGATCCTAAATCCCATGTGTAAAAACTCTCCAATTTAAATTAAACCAAACTCTCACAGTTGCTACTCGAATTCTTCTTCTTGATCACTGTTACAAAGATCGTGATGATAGATAAGATGGGAGATGATGAATGCACGAAGAGTGACTGTTGTTTTCCTGAGGATCGATAGTTTGCTATTAACAATTGAACACCACTCTATTTGATCACCACCTGCTACTGTTACTTGAATACCAGACTTTTGCTTCAGAACTAAACCCTACGGCCACAAATGGTCTATTCCTGTTCCACTATTACTCAACGTATTTTGTTCGAGTTTTAAACTCCAATAACCTGGGTCGATTTGCTTGTAGACTACTGATTGAGCTTCTAGTTGTCTTATAGGACATTTAGTTATGTTTGTTAGCGGGCCAATGAATTGGACTCACATCTTAATTAGGCTTAGTTAACCGAATGGGCCATTATTTATACATTGAAGTGGGCTGCAGCATAAATACTTATCCATATAGTTTTATTTTATTTGTGTTAGGCCTGCCTTTAATATTCGGCTGTGCTATTGGGCTAACACATTTAGAGCCTTATAACCTTTCTATTCGGGTTACTACGGTTCGATAACCTTCACCACATTCAACCGATCTCGTTCTCGTTCAACTTATCCGAAGGTATAAACAAAACCATGTATATATGTATACTCGTTTATATATATAGGTACAAAATTTAATCCTTGATAATAAAAGATGATTTAAGTATTAAATATGTAAATTTGATATGATTATGATAAATATATTATTATCATTATTATTATAACTAAAATCATTATATTAAATATTAATAATATTGTTAGTATTATCATTTAGATTATTATTAGTATTATCATTAAAGTTATCATTATTACTAAAATTATCATTTAAGATTATTATCAATACTATTATTATTATTATTATTATTATTATTATTATTATTATTATTATTATTATTATTATTATTATTATTATTATTATTATTATTTTCTATTAACAATATTATTATTACAAATTAAATATAAAAGATATATATAATTTAAGATATAATATATAAATTTGTTCGATTACAATTATGTGTGTTAATATATATATAAATGATATAGGTTCGTGAATCCGAGGCCAACCCTACATTGTTTAGTTCCGTCGTATGCATATTTTTACTACAAAATATCGTATCGTGAGTTCCATTTGCTCCCTTTTTAAATGCTTTTGCAATATATATTTTTGGGACTGAGAATACATGCGCTGATTTTATAACTGTTTTACGAAATAGACACAAGTAATCAAAACTACATTATATGGTTGAATGATCGAAGCCGAATATGCCCCTTTTTCTTGGTAGCCTAAGAATTAGTAAACCAGTCTACTAATTGACGCGAATCCTAAAGATAGATCTATTGGGCCTAACAAACCCCATCCGTTGTAGCGGGTGCTTTAGTACTTCGATGTTGTTTTATCATGTCCGATGGATGTCCCGGAATGATAGGGGATATTCTTATATGCATCTTGTTAATGTCGGTTACTAGGTGTTCAATCCATATGAATAATTTTTGTCTCTATGCATGGGACGTATATTTATGAGAAATGGAAATGAAAATCTGGTGGTCTATTAAAATTATGAAAATGATCGATTATGATAAACTAATGAACTCACCAACCTTTTGGTTGACACTTTAAAGCATGTTTATTCTCAGGTATGAAAGAAATCTTCCGCTGTGCATTTGCTCATTTTAGAGATATTACTTGGAGTCATTCATGGCATATTTCAAAAGACGTTGCATTCGAGTCATCGAGTTCATCAAGATTATTATTAAGTCAATTATAGTTGGATATATTATGAAATGGTATGTATGCCGTCAACTTTCGATAAAATGAAAGTTTGTCTTTTAAAAACGAATGCAATATTTGTAAAACGTATCATATAGAGGTCTAGTACCTCGCGATGTAACCAAATGTAATGTATTCATCCAGGTGGATTTGGACGGGTCACTTCAAATTCGCCGTCTTTCAGCTTGAGCGAATGTGAGTTCGCGGTATTGTCCCTGTACATTGCTGGGTACAAACTTGCAAAGTTTGCGGTAAAGTCTGTTAGCTTGTTCCTCTTCTTCAGCCTCTTCCGCATCTTCTTCGCGGTTTGATGCTTCGGCGTCGGAAGGGAGGCTTAAATTTTCATCGCCTGGGTTCTCGAAAATCCCTTCAGGGATATCACCACCAATTTTATACAGTTGTTCAGGCCCCTCTGAATCTGAAAGCACAACTAAACGCGAATAAGAAAATAAGATAAGTTAAAGGATATGGAAATAATACTCGCAGAATATATGCGGTAGTATTGAATATCGCTAACTTACTTGCTTCTTGCTCAGCAATAGAGTGAAGGCGTCTTTTGCGGGGAGTCGTAGCCCCCTCTGTTGCTGCTTTACGTTTTCTGCGGTCTTCGCCACCGGGAATGGAAAACGTGTTGAGAATCGGTTCATCAATAGGTATGATTTCGCCGTCGCCCTCTTTTAAGTGATGCGCAGGTCTAATCCTGTTAACATCAGCTGGCCTCATTACCAACTCAAGGTCAATCTCTGCGAAAATGGTACCGCAAAAAAGTTAAAGAAGAATGAGCTGCGCCAGTTCCTAATAGAATCCTTGGGAGAAGTCATCACGCCAAAGCGGCTGCGAAATGAATACCACCCCTTATTGATGTCGTACGAGGTGTATACAAAATAGCTTATATTTTACTAGGAAAATACTATTAAATACGATACAATTTTACACAAGATATTTATTTATTTATAGAATGGATATACTTAAACCTTGCTACAACACTTATAGGCAGTGTACCTAATCGTACAGTAGTGTAGTTTTTAGTAAGTCCGGTTCGTTCCACAGGGAAATCTTTAAACAAAGCTCAACGCTATATTAGTTTACTTTTATAAAAATACAAACATATATATAAGTAATATTATTATTATAAAGGGGGGTTTTTTACCGTTTAATGACCGGTTTGTCGATTTTAAAACTTTAGTCACAGTTAAAACCTAATGTAAAATATAAAATAAATAAAAGACGTAATTTAAAGCGTAAAGTAAATAACGATAATGAAATTGCGAATAATAAAAGTGCGATAAAATAAAATTGCGATAATTAAAAAGTACGATAATTAAAAGTGCGATTAAATAACAATAAATAAAAGTGCGATAATTAGAAGTGCAATTAAATATAAAATAAAGGAAATTAAATATGAAATAAAAGAATTATGCTTATTTAAACTTCCGTAATCATGATGTTTGACGTGTTGATTTTAGTTTTATGCCCATGAGTTAATTGTCCTTTGTCCTGGATTATTTAATATGTCCGTCTGGTTTTTGTCCATAACAGTCCATCAGTCATAAATATAAATTGCAAGTGTCCTTGTCAAATTATTATTATACCCGAAGATAAATATTCCAACTAATTGGGGATTCGAATTGTAACAAGGTTTTAATACTTTGTTTAATGAATACACCAGGTTATCGACTGCGTGTAAACCAAGGTTTTACTACTTTGTTAACAATTACACCAATTACCCTTGAATGTAATTTCACTCCTGTTTTAATTATTCTAGTGGCTATTAATCCATTCCCGTGTCCGGTTAAATGAACGATTATTCGTACATATAAATATCCCGCCCATCGTGTCCGATCGAGTTTATATGGTAATTTATAGGGACGCCCAATTGTAAATCTTTATATTAACATTAACAAACTTTCATTTAGTTAAACAAATATAAAGCCCATTAATAGCCCATAGTCTAATTTCCACAAGTGTCGTTCTTTTGTCCAAACCCCAATTATGGTACAAAGCCCAATTACCCAATTTTAGTAATTAGCCCAACATCATGATTACTTCGTTTTAAATAAGCATAATAATAACTTAGCTACGAGACATTAATGTAAAAAGGTTGAACATAACTTACAATGATTAAAAATAGCGTAGCGTTACACGGACAGAATTTCGACTTACACCCTTACAACATTCGCTAACATACCCTTATTATTAGGATTTAAAATTAAAATTAAAATTAAAATATAAATTATATATATATTACGTATATATTGAGAGAGAGATAGATATTATGTGTGTAGAAAACGGATGCCAGAAGTCGCTTTAAATAGAATGTGGCCTGGAAAAGGGGATCATGCGACTCGCATGAGTTTCCCCTTCCAGCCATGCGAGTTGCATGGAAAGAGATTCCAGCTCATGATCTTTTGTCTGATTGCTTGCCGACATAATAAATAAATAATATAAATATATAAATAATTTTAATAATTATTTATATATTATATTATATTTATATGCATAGTTGAGTAGATATTTTTGGTCCGTTGCGTCGGGCGTTTCTTCTAGGCTCAGGTCCCGGTTCCGGATTTTAGGACGTCCTCGCGTATTATTTTAAATCGCGTACTTTGCGTCTTGTAACTTGTACTCTTGTCATTTTGAGACGTTCCTCATCAATAATTTGAACCTTTTTGATTGAATCTTGTACTTTTTAGCTTTTTGGACCTTTCTGTCTTTAATTTGTCGAATCTGCCTTTTGTCTTCACTTTTTAATATTTAAACGAATATTGCTTGTAAATCGAACAATACCAACTAAAATCTTGTCTTTCTTGGGGAATAATGCTATAAAATATATGTTCCTTTTTAGCCTTATCAATATCCCCACACTTGAGCGTTGCTTGTCCTCAAGCAATACAGTCTTGAAACACTTGAATCACTTCTTTATTCTTCACACTTTGTACATCAGTGACTTCAATACGGCGGTATGAACAATGGTAGTAACGATGTGGTTTACAGTCCCACATGACTATAAAAATTTAGATCCATTAAGGAAATTGGATCTTTATGAAAACATTTGATCTTTTGAAAATTAAATCTAGTTTTTACCCTAGATAAGTTTTCCGGGATAACCCTTTACCGGTGTTTGCAAAATATTTTTGTGGGTTTGGTGGGTTTCAGATTTGAAAATTTTAGCTCAAACTTGCGGTTTTGTGTCACCCATTTGCTAACCTTGTATTAGGAAAGCAACACGTCCAGTTTACTTGTCCCGTATATTACCTTTCGGTAAAATACCGTCCGGTTGTAAAGGAAAGCGTTGAACAAGAAACTGTTAAGGCAATGTCCTATGACATGCAGATGATTATGGTCTTATTAAACGTGTCGGATGCTAGAAATATCCTTGGTAGGAGCGATAGTAAAGATCATCCTATGATTTTTCGGTCTGGCACAAGGTCCTGTCTCCGACCATGCTATGCAACCACCGTTCTTACGGTTGACACCCGATTTAGTTCAGGTGACCTAATGAATTCCAGGTGAATTCCTAGGATTTTACGTTCAATGGTAATGAACGCATTGAAAATGGATTTTCAGAAAACAAATCGGTTTGTAGTTTTGATCAAAATATTTTCTCGTTCAAGCTCGAGTTTAGATATCATTGAATTCCATGAGTTTGAATTCTCAATCTTTAAGGTCAATCTCAAGGATTGAGTAATATCAGGCTTAAAAGCTGATTTTTAATCTTTAAGGAGATTATCCTTTCTGGGGATCTGATTCATTAGTCTTATCCAGCTAATTTGCACGGTGCCTCCCCATTGTACGAGATAAATCCTTCTCATGGTTAGGATAAATCTGACCACTTGGCGACCCTGTTTGATGCTGAGGTCCGTGGATTTCCAGCTGATTTTAGTGATGACTTTTCTAGATTTTTCGTCAACCTACAGCTGGTCTGGACAACAACTTCTTGTCCTAAATCAAGAAGCGCGTGTCTTTTTCGGAAGACTTTACTTCCTTTTAAATGATGGAATTGATTCATCGTGTAGATCCATCTCTCTTCGATAGTTTCATTGGATAAAACAGTTGATTATTGTTCAAAGCAAAAGTATTTTCAAAAATTTGTTACAGATATATGTGACATATGTTTAAAATAACTTGGTAAATTTTCCCACACTTGGCTTTTTATTTTTCTTTTTATCGTCCTCTATTCCATTTTAAATGAATTTTGACATTTTAGTTCGTTTCTTAATTTATGTTCTTTCTGAGATAACAATAATTTCGGTGTTAAAACCTAGTTTTATCGTTCATAAATATGTATAAACATGATTTGAATTTATTTAATTGAAAAATTTTACTAGAATTGGGTAGTCAGTATATAAGACTAGGGCTGTTCTTTTTTATCAGAGAGCACTAGATTCTAATACAACTACTGCTTTACTAGTATTTTTAATGGTAACCAAGTGTATAAAGTAAAAAATTTTAAAATCCGAAAGAATTTAACCCCTTCCCACACTTAAGATCTTGCAATGCCCTCATTTGCAAGAAATCAGTAACAATTTAAATTATTGAGGGTGATTTGTGTGAAAATGATTAAATTTTTACCAAAGTTTCCAAATATATTGGCATTTGTTTGCTGAATGATAAATGGTGCACGTCATTTGTTCATTCCGTCTTGTTGTTATTTCACATATATTTTGCATCTTGTCGTCAAAATTACTTGCTTTTGCTGAACTTAATGCAGTCTTTGAAAACGCGTTGTTTTATCCTGTTTTGTGCATAACATAAAATACATACAATACAAATATAATCATACATGTAATTTGAAATGGAACTTTGGCATCCCACTTTCAAATTATAAGAAAAATATTAGTACACAATAATAATAGAAATATCAAACATTACATAAATGTAATTAAAATGTTAAGTGTTTAAAATAATAAAAATATAAATTACCAACTTATCTCTACTGATCAGGAGGTGGGTTAGGAGGATAATTAGGATAAGGATCCCAATTCATGTTCGGATCAGGGTTCCATGGCTATTGATAGGTGAACTGGTATGCTGCGTCATAATCATATAAATCATAGGGTGGTCTCATTTCTGGCTGATGTGCGGGATAGTATGCGGGTCGGGTCGGATAATACATCTCGCCAGGCTGCAACTGGCTTATAATTTGGCGCTGATGATAATCCCATCGGCCATGCTCTCGTTGCCGGGAATGCTCGTAGTCATTCCGACGTTGCCATGCCTCGTACTGCATATGCCTATCATAGTTCGTCATGTATTCATCCTCCATACGAAAGCCTAAATCAAGAGCAGTCTCCCGAACAACTCCTATAATGTTGTTCGCCTCTTCCATTTCATCATCCGAACCTCTCTCTACCTGTCGCTGAGGTCCCTCGTATCGATATACCCGACCACGTCTCATCAATAATACCCTTGCACCGTGATAAAGGTTTGAACTTATAGTTTCACCTTCGTCCTCTATTTCGTTCATTGGACCCCCTTGGTGCTTATCCACACCTAAATACTCTCCAATGAGAGTAATGAAAATACCACCACCTATAATACTCCCCGATTTCATCCCCGAAACTACATTAGCAAGATAATAACCAACACAATAGGGAATGTTAACGAAACTCCTCGGGTCTCTAATACACTTGAGGTAGAACAAATCGTTTACGGTCAATTTCTCTTTATTCTTACCCCTTTGTGTAATTGTGTTTGCTAAGAATCTATGAATCACCCGGAGTTCAGCTCTATCTATATCTAAGTATGTATGATTTCCACTGGCGTGAAATTCATTAAAGTGGGACATACGCCTCCAGACGGCTTTAATATCAAATTCCCTATCTATCCTTTCTCCTTGGGCAATCAGGCTATTACAGTCGGGGCTCAAAAGTTCAGCAGGGGTGTAAATCTGTAAGGCCCTGGCTAAATCTATCATGGACATTCTGTACATGCGTCCACCTAACAGAAATCTAATAAAGCTTCTATCATCTATCCTCCTAACATCACTGTTTAACTTAATAGTACTAAGTAATTCTATACACCATTCCCTATATATGGTTCTACGAATGGAAAATAGGCGCATCCAATCGTTAAACTGAGAATTACCATACCTTTGCACCAATAATTCCCGAATCGGTTCGGCAAGGTCAACTGTTTCCAAAGGTACCCAGTCAATTGCCCTTGGCATTTCAACAACCTTAAAGTAGAGAATGTGCATGTTCTTTTGATAATCTGGATACTCTATCCAACATCGATCAAATCTCAGATTTGGGTGTAACTGATCTTCATTAATGTCTAAGCTCAGAATCATTTGATGTGGAGCGAATTGACGAAACTGATTCATGAATAATTGATCTTGATCGTGATAAGGAATATGTTGCTCCTCATGTTCTTCTTCTTCTTGTTGCATATGTTGTTCTTGTTCATGAAACATTTCCGGTTCGGGCTCTGGTTGTCTGGACGATGATGCACCGTCCGTATCTGTATTTCTCTGCAAAACACATTAAACACAAAATTTGTGCATCCAAATATGCATTAGTGTTAGCAAAATAATAACTTGAAACAATTATGATGACATGTTTAATTCATAACACATTTTATACACATTTTCTTAACAATAACAATTCTACACTTTTACATACGGAAATGTGTACAATGTTTTATCACATTTAAACTCTTAAACATGTCAACAATAATCATTTTAGCAATTAAACACTTGTTACATGGCATTCAAATCAAACTAGTGCTCATTTTCATATTTTTGTCAATTCTACATTTTTTCAAATAAGTACATATGAAAATGTTCATCAAGTTTTTAAACATTCATCTCAAATTATATGCCAAACTAATCACTACTAGCAATTAAACAAGTTTCAAATGGCCTTTATATCAAATTAACCAAGTTCATGAATTTTTAGACTTAAAAAGTCTACTTTAATTCTCAAAATCATGTTTAGGCTCAAAGTTTGGATCAATTAACTACCTAAATATGTTACACTACTTAATTTAGCAACAATTCATGACAAAAATCGGCCATAACCTGTTTATATCAAAAAGCCCCAAATTGCTCAAGAACACAAACCCTAGATTCTTAAAAATTTGAAGTTTTTAGCTTCAATTCATGTTAAATAGCTTCTATCTAGGATATACATGCATAATATAACAACAATTTAGCTCTAATTACACCTAAAATTAACAAAATCAAAATATAAAATTTCTAGCTCAAGAACACAAAAATTCGAATTTAAAGAGATTAGGGGTGAAATCTTTACCTTTCTCCTGAAGGGGTTGAGACTACTGAATCTAGGCATGATTGTTGTGAAGTTTTGCAAGAAATTTGGTGAAAAATGATGAATTTTTGAGGGGATTTGGGAGAGTTTTCGTGTTTGTGTATGTGTGTTTGTGAAAGAAGCAGCAGCGACTGAATAAATTGATCCTGGCCAGTTTTTTGTAGCCATGCGAGTCGCATGGTTTCCTGCCCATCCCCATGCGACTCGCATGGGGGTATTTTCCAGGTATTTTTTTTTTTTTTTTTTTTTTTTAAACCTTAAACTTTTAAAACATAAAATTTAATAAAATTTTAAAAATTTTGTTTCTTTTTAAGACGAGGTCGTTTCGGGACGATGCCCTAGTCCGTCCTTCGACAAAATTTTAAAATTTGTCAATTTCAAGCAATTGTTTTAAAAGCTTAGATTTTTGGATTTTTTAATTTTTTTTTTTTTTTTTTTTTGGCATACTTTAAATCAATAAGATTAAAAATAATGATAATAAAAGTTCTCGTCCCTCCCTTGGGTAAAGCAATTTCGGTTCAAAGACCTAGTCTTCAACTTACGACGAATTTTAAAAATCATATTTTTAACTTAATGAGATAAAGTAAATTTTTGTTTTTAAATTCACACAATTTAAATATAAAATTCAAAATTTATATTAAAAATTCACACCAAACTTAAAATTTGTAATGCATAAAATTAAGAATTTATATTTTAAAAATTAAAAATTCACACCAAACTTAATTTAATTTTTCAAATATTTACAATTTTAAATATATTGTTTTTACAAAGTTTACAATATTAATTTAAGATTTATATTAATTTTAAAAACATAGTAAAAATAAAATTAAAAATCTTTTTGTCTTTTTATCCCACTTTAATCAATCAAATATTATCAAAAATATGCGCCCCTCTTTTCGGTAAAGTAATTTCGGTTCCAAGACCTAATTTAACTCATGACGAATTTTTGAAATATTTTGAGTTGATTGATTAAAGATATTTATACCTTAAGAATAAACGTTAAATTTCGCAGTGATGTAATAAATTTTTGAATGATATCAATAATTTCGGTCGCCAAACCTAATTTTATTTAATACCAATTTAATACTTTTTAGCGAACAAATTAGCGTTTATTATCAAAAGGTTAAAAATAAAAATAAAAATAAAAACTGTACAGACATACCTGTGAAATAGATTTCTTAGTTATATGATCTATTCCATTCATAAGATAGTCGGTTTAATTGATTTTCCATGGCTACATAGGCGTAACCTCGAGCATTCAGTGTCTTTTCTTCTAAACATATGAACGGTCCGTCTCTGCATAAAGTAACAAATTCGGTATTTGAATAGGTTTGATTATTTGAACATTTACCTCCATGTGACCATTTTCCGCATTTGTGACATCTTTCTAGGTGTCGTGCTCTTCTTTTCGCTGCGGATTTTGATTTTCCTTTACCAAATTGTAACTTATTATCTTCGCATCTGGATCCTTTTCTAACTCCGTCCATTCTTTCTCTGATTACTGATACTAATTCGCTCGGTAGTATGTCATTATTACGTTTAGTGATCAAAGCGTGTAGCATTAGACCATGGTTTAGTTCACAGGCAGTCTTCATTTTGTAAAAACCTAAAAAAAATAAAAATTCAGAATGGGGGGAGAAGACTAGTTCTTTAGGGTCTGCTAGGGAAAGACCATACGTGTTCCATTTTCGAGAACTACACGAAAACAGACAATCTAACTCTAACAGAAATACATATTATCCTTTAAAGACTTGATTCTCCCCACACTTAGTTAGTTGTGGTGTCGAAATTGTGATTAACTTCGTTGTCGACTTCCATCGGACCATGTATGTAATGTTTAATTCTGTGACCATTAACTTTAAATTCAATCCCATTTGAATTTATCAATTCTATCGTTCTGTATGGGAAAACTCTTTTGACTATGAATGGTCCAGACCATCTTGATTTCAATTTTCCAGGAAATAGCTTGAATCGTGAATTGAAAAGAAGAACTCTGTCTCCTTCTTTAAATTCTTTTGAACTTTTGATTCTTTTATCATGCCATTTCTTCGTTCTTTCTTTATAGATTAACGAATTTTCGTATGCTTCATGTCTTAATTCTTCTAATTCGTTTAGTTGACTTAATCGTAGACGTCCGGCTTCATGTAAATCAAGATTACATGTCTTCAAAGCCCAAAATGCTTTGTGTTCAATTTCTACTGGAAGATGACATGCTTTTCCATAAACAAGTCTAAAGGGTGTAGTTCCAATTGGAGTTTTGTAGGCTGTTCTAAAAGCCCAGAGTGCATCCTCCAATTTAATGGACCATTCCTTCGGATTTGATCCTACGGTTTTCTCTAGAATATGTTTTAAAGCTCGGTTGGTATTTTCAACTTGTCCACTTGTTTGTGGATGATATGCTGTGGAGATTTTATGAGTTACTCCATATCTTTTAAGAACTTTCTCAAGTTGATTATTACAAAAATGAGTTCCCCGATCACTTATTAAAGCTTTCGGTGTTCCAAACCTTGCAAAAAGACGTTTTAAAAAGTTAACTACAACTCGTGCATCGTTAGTTGGGAGAGCTTGTGCTTCCGCCCATTTAGATACATAATCAATGGCTACGAGTATATATAGATTATTATTAGATTTTGGAAATGGACCCATAAAGTCAATACCCCAAATGTCAAATACTTCACATACTTGGATGACATTTTGTGGCATTTCATCACGTTGACTTATTTTTCCGGCCCTTTGACATGCATCACAGGATTTGCAAAGAAGGTGTGCGTCTTTGTAAATTGTAGGCCAATAGAATCCAGCTTCATAAACTTTTCTTGCTGTTAGTTGAGGCCCATAATGCCCTCCTGTTGGTCCTGTGTGACAATGGTTTAAAATTTTACTAGCTTCATCTCCAAATACACATCGGCGTATTATTCCATCGGTACAACTTTTAAACAGATGTGGATCTTCCCAGAAATAGTGTTTTATATCACTGAAGAATTTCTTTCGTCTTTGGTACGATAATCCTTTTTCAAGGAATCCACAAACTAAGTAGTTTGCATAGTCTGCAAACCATGGGATTTCTTTATAATCTATCTTCAATAGATATTCATCAGGAAAGTTGTCTTGTATGGCCGATTCATTTAGAACTTCTAATTCGGGATTTTCAAGACGAGAAAGATGATCAGCGGCGAGATTTTCTGCTCCTCTTTTATCTCGGATTTCAATATCAAACTCTTGTAAGAGTAAGATCCAACGGATTAATCTTGGTTTAGCATCTTGTTTTGAAAATAGGTATCTAAGAGCAGAATGGTCGGTATAGACCACCGTTTTTGCTAGAACGAGATATGATCGAAATTTGTCAAAAGCAAAGACAATAGCAAGGAGTTCTTTTTCAGTAGTTGTATAGTTCGTTTGTGCTCCTTGTAATGTCTTACTAGCATAATATATAGGTTGAAATCGTTTTTCAATCCTTTGTCCTAAAACGGCTCCCATTGCAAAATCACTTGCATCGCACATTAGCTCAAATGGTAGATTCCAATTTGGTGTTATCATGATCGGCGCATTAGTGAGTTTTTCTTTAAGAATATTAAAAGATTTGATACACTCATCTGAAAAGATGAATGCCGCATCCTTTTCTAGGAGTTTATTCATAGGAGTGGCAATTTTAGAAAAATCTTTTATGAAACGTCGGTAAAAACCGGCATGCCCTAGAAAACTCCTAACTCCTCTAAAATTTGTGGGATGTGGAAGTTTAGCAATTACATCTACTTTAGCTCTATCCACTTCAATCCCTTCTTTTGAAATTTTATGTCCAAGAACGATGCCTTCTTTAACCATGAAATGGCATTTCTCCCAATTAAGTACTAGATTTGATTTTTCGCATCTAATAAGCATTCGTTCCAGATTAACTAGACATGATTTAAATGTATCACCGAAAACTGAAAAGTCATCCATGAATACTTCCATGCATTCTTCTATCATGTCATGAAAAATCGCCATCATGCACCTTTGAAAGGTTGCAGGGGCGTTGCAAAGTCCAAATGGCATTCTTTTGTAAGCAAAAGTACCATAAGGGCACGTGAATGTGGTTTTCTCTTGATCTTCGGGTGCTATTGGAATTTGAAAATATCCGGAAAATCCATCTAGAAAACAATAGTAACTATTTCCGGCTAATCTTTCCAACATTTGATCTATGAAAGGTAAGGGAAAGTGATCTTTTCTGGTGGCGTCATTTAATTTTCTATAATCAATACATACACGCCATCCTGTTACAGTCCTAGTAGGAATAAGCTCATTTTTCTCATTTGTGATGACAGTCATGCCACCCTTCTTAGGCACGCATTGAACTGGGCTTACCCATGGACTATCAGAAATTGGATATATCAAACCTGCATCTAGCAGTTTAATAATCTCTTTCTTAACTACATCTTGCATATTAGGATTTAGTCTTCGTTGGCGTTGCACATACGTTTTATGACCTTCTTCCATAAGGATTTTATGTGTGCAATACGAAGGACTTATTCCTTTAATATCATGAATCTTCCATGCAATGGCTGGTTTATGAGCTTTCAACACAGAAATGAGTTGTGATTTCTCATTTTCAGTAAGAGAAGACGATATTATTACAGGTAATTCAGATTCACCATGTAAATAAGCGTATTCCAAATGGTTTGGAAGTGGCTTTAACTCTAATTTCGGAGGTTCTTCTATCGATGATTTATATCGATATCTGTCTTCTTCTTTTAGCATTTGAATTTCTTCTGTTGTTGGTTCATATCCATTAGCTATAAGTGTAGCTAACATTTCAGCTTCATCAATTGGTTCATTACCTTCTCCTAAAGAACATTCTCCTGTTCCTTGTAATTCTGGAAATTCTTCTAATAATTCTGCATGTGCATCTATAGTTTGAATATAATAACATGTATCATCTGCAGATTGTGGCTGTTGCATTGCTCTATCAACTGAAAAGGTAACACTCTCATCCTCTATACTTAGGGTCAGTTTCTTACCGAACACGTCTATCATTGCTTTAGCCGTGTTTAAGAATGGTCTTCCTAATATGAGAGGAACTTGAGAATCTTCTTCCATGTCCAAAACAACAAAATCTACTGGAAATACTAAAGTACCAACTTTAACTAGCATGTTCTCCATTATCCCTCTAGGATATTTTACTGATCGGTCGGCTAGTTGTATACTTATTCTTGTTGGTTTCAATTCTCCAAGGTCTAGTTTAGCGTATAGTGAATACGGCATTAGATTTATACTAGCACCTAAGTCTGCCAATGCTTCTATTGAACTAAGACTACCCAGAAAACATGGAATTGTGAAACTTCCTGGATCAGATAATTTTTCTGGTATCTTATTCAACAGCACTGCTGAACAATTAGCATTCATAGTAACAGCCGAGAGTTCTTCCATTTTCTTTCTATTCGTGATTAGATCTTTCAAGAATTTAGCATATCTTGGCATTCCTGAAATCACATCAATGAAAGGAAGATTTACATTTATCTGTTTAAACATATCCAAGAATTTGGATTGCTCGGCTTCAAGTTTTTCTTTCTTCATTTTACTCGGGTAAGGAAGTGGTGGTTGGTATGGTTTAACATAAGGTTTATCCTTAACTGTGTTATCTTCATTAACCTTTTCAACTACCGGTTCTTTTTCCTTTTCTTGCTCGGATTGTGGTTCTTGTGGAGTAGGAATAGTTTCATCAGAAGTTACAGGTATTTCAGGTGGTTTAAGTGTTGTACCACTTCTTGTGGTAATGGCTTTAGCTGTTTCATTCCGGGGGTTAGCGTTTGTATCACTAGGTAGACTTCCCGGTTTTCTTTCACCTATTAACCTTGCTAGGTTACTTACTTCTTGTTCCAGATTTTGAATAGAAGCTTGTTGATTTCTAAATGCTTGAGCATTTTGTTCATTAGTTTGTTTTTGAGATGTGAAAAACTGCGTTTGAGTTTCAACTAGCTTCGTCATCATATCTTCTAAATTTGGCTTTTTATCAT
Source organism: Rutidosis leptorrhynchoides (assembly GCF_046630445.1). Taxonomy (NCBI): domain Eukaryota; kingdom Viridiplantae; phylum Streptophyta; class Magnoliopsida; order Asterales; family Asteraceae; genus Rutidosis; species Rutidosis leptorrhynchoides. Next base: position 673,410,979 of record NC_092334.1, read on the forward strand.
CGGTTTGTTGTGGTGGTTTGTTTTGAAAATTCGGTCTTTGCTGATTGTAAGCATTATTGGATACTTGTTGATTGCTAGGAACTTGTTGGTTGTTGTATGGAATATTTCGGTTATAATTCTGGTTTTGATTGTAAATCGGTCTTGGCGGTTGATAATTATTCTGATAATTATTTCCAGGCCTTTGGTTTATGTATGAAATATTCTCTCTTTGTTCCATTGTTAATTCAATACTGAGACAATCTTTTGTCAAATGTGGTCCTCCACACTGCTCACAACTAATTCGTATTGAGTGAATATCCTTAGTCATCTTTTCCATTCGTCTCTCCACAACATCTATCTTTGCGGAAATGGAATCTAAGTCATGGCTAGAATCGGCTCTAGCTGCTTTAGATGATCTAATGATATCTTTTTCTTGGTGCCACTCATGTGAGTGGGAAGCAGTGTTATCAATAATTTTGTAAGCATCAGTTTCGTTTTTCTTCATAATAGAACCACCAGCTGCTATATCTATATCTTTCCTTGTAGTGATGTCGCATCCTTGGTAGAATATTTGTACTATTTGACAGGTGTCTAAACCATGTTGTGGACATCCTCTTAACAACTTTCCATATCTTGTCCACGCCTCATATAGAGTTTCATTTGGCTTCTGTGTGAACGTAACAATTTCTGCTTGAAGTCTTACGGCTTTAGATGCAGGAAAGAATTGTTTAAGAAATTTGTCAATTAAAACGTCCCATGTATCAATCGCCCCTTCAGGTAACGATTCCAACCAATCTTTGGCTTCTCCCTTTAAAGTCCAGGGAAATAACATGAGATATATCTGTTCATCCTCCACTTCTCGGATTTTAAATAGTGTGCAGATCCTATTAAAGGTACGTAGATGTTCATTTGGATCTTCCTTCGGCGCACCACTAAATTGGCATTGATTAGTCACCATGTGTAGAATTTGTCCTTTGATTTCATAATCTGGCGCATTAATGTCTGGATGAGTAATTGCGTGACCTTGGCCAGTGCGTTTAGCTCTCATTCGGTCTTCCATACTTAAGGGTTCCAGATTCTCCATAATTGAATTTGTTGAATCGGTATCACTAGAGGATTCAGATTTAATGGTTCGTTCCTCAACAATCTCTGTTTGAATGATTGGTGGTTCCGGAGGAAAGTTTAATGGTTCAGGATCTACGAACCGTTCCTGAATATTCTCCGGATTCTCAATTGTGAGGTTGGGTTCAAAAAATGGATTGTCGGAAATTTGAGTTAAAGTACTTGGTTGACTGGATGACGATTCTAAAGAAAAATCAACGGCGGTTATATTTGCTAAATGTCTTGATCTAGTTACAGGTGGTGAACGTACAAAAGGTGGTGAACGTCTTGCTCGGTGCATTCACTGAATATCCTATTAGTTTTAAAAAGGAAAGAAAAATTATAATAAGTTATCCAATCAATAGACTTTTCTGATTTTGCCCACGTTTCGAATAGCCAAAAGATGCAGCAGAGGGGCAGGATTCGTTTGGTCTCAATATAATTGAGGACTGTTTGGCTCCAATAACCCGGTCCACGTACAAATCCAACTATTACTACGAACCAGAAAATTTTGATGTCTATCAATTTAACCACTTAAAATAAATTTTCGTAATTTTAAGAAATTTAGATAAGAAGTAGAAAAAATTCTAAGTCCTAAAACTAGAATAGCGAGAAATAAGAAAGAAAAAGAGTTCGTCGCAAAAGGTAGAAAAAGAAAAAAATGGTTGAAAAATAAAAGGTGACGGAAAAATAAAAGAAACTTATAAAAACTTAAAAATACTTGACTAACCTAATCTTATTACTACAACTAACTTAAAATTATAATCGCAAATTGAAATTACTAATTGGAATGATAATTGGTACATAGTAAAAGGTCTAAAAATATTAAAGCTTACAGGAAAAACTAAATCCCAAATGGAAATAACTTAAAAAGAAACTAAAACTTAAAAAGGCGTCGCAAAATTCTAAAGCACCTAAATCTTAGTTTAAAGAAAAAGCACTTAAGGAATTCTACGGCAAAGCCTAAAAATCTAGGAGTAAAAATCACTATAGCAAAAACTAAGTTTAAAATTAAATATGAGCTAAAAGATACAAATATTACGCTACAACGATTAAAAAGGAACAAAATATAAAAGTTATAAAAAGTTATAAAAATATTAGATTTTATAAAAATATTATTTTTATATTTTTTTTTTATTATAGTATTAAGTAAATAAATAATAAAACTAAACAAAAGTAAAAATAACTAAATAAATTAAAAACTTAATTATAATAATAATAATACTTTTAGGGTTTAAGTAATAATAATTAAATAATATCCGTAATAAATGTGTGATTAGGGTTTGGATGTGGCCTGGTCAACCCCTTCATGCGAGTCGCATGGAATAAGGGGGTGGGTCATGCGAGTCGCATGGACACCCTGAACTGGTTCAATTGGACTGGTTCAAATGACAGGTCACGTAATTATTTAATATTTATTTTTAATTTCTGTTTTATATATAATATAAGATATAAATATATAATTTAAATAAAAACTTAATAAATTACTAAAATAAAATACAAATACTTTAATATTTTGTAAATAATAAAGAAAAACTTAAAATACACTTTAAAATATGTTTTTTTTTTTATATTAGCGTTGCGCTTCCGGCGTTTAAGAGTGTTCCCCGGCAGCGGCGCCAAAAATACTTGATGTCGTACGAGGTGTATACAAAATAGCTTATATTTTACTAGGAAAATACTATTAAATACGATACAATTTTACACAAGATATTTATTTATTTATAGAATGGATATACTTAAACTTTGCTACAACACTTATAGGCAGTGTACCTAATCGTACAGTAGTGTAGTTTTTAGTAAGTCCGGTTCGTTCCACAGGGAAATCTTTAAACAAAGCTCAACGCTATATTAGTTTACTTTTATAAAAATACAAACATATATATAAGTAATATTATTATTATAAAGGGGGGTTTTTTACCGTTTAATGACCGGTTTGTCGATTTTAAAACTTTAGTCACAGTTAAAACCTAATGTAAAATATAAAATAAATAAAAGACGTAATTTAAAGCGTAAAGTAAATAACGATAATGAAATTGCAAATAATAAAAGTGCGATAAAATAAAATTGCGATAATTAAAAAGTACGATAATTAAAAGTGCGATTAAATAACAATAAATAAAAGTGCGATAATTAGAAGTGCAATTAAATATAAAATAAAGAAATTAAATATGAAATAAAAGAATTATGCTTATTTAAACTTCCGTAATCATGATGTTTGACGTGTTGATTTTAGTTTTATGCCCATGGGTTAATTGTCCTTTGTCCTGGATTATTTAATATGTCCGTCTGGTTTTTGTCCATAACAGTCCATCAGTCATAAATATAAATTGCAAGTGTCCTTGTCAAATTATTATTATACCCAAAGATAAATATTCCAACTAATTGGGGATTCGAATTGTAACAAGGTTTTAATACTTTGTTTAATGAATACACCAGGTTATCGACTGCGTGTAAACCAAGGTTTTACTACTTTGTTAACAATTACACCAATTACCCTTGAATGTAATTTCACTCCTGTTTTAATTATTCTAGTGGCTATTAATCCATTCCCGTGTCCGGTTAAATGAACGATTATTCGTACATATAAATATCCCGCCCATCGTGTCCAATCGAGTTTATATGGTAATTTATAGGGACGCCCAATTGTAAATCTTTATATTAACATTAACAAACTTTCATTTAGTTAAACAAATATAAAGCCCATTAATAGCCCATAGTCTAATTTCCACAAGTGTCGTTCTTTTGTCCAAACCCCAATTATGGTACAAAGCCCAATTACCCAATTTTAGTAATTAGCCCAACATCATGATTACTTCGTTTTAAATAAGCATAATAATAACTTAGCTACGAGACATTAATGTAAAAAGGTTGAACATAACTTACAATGATTAAAAATAGCGTAGCGTTACACGGACAGAATTTCGACTTACACCCTTACAACATTCGCTAACATACCCTTATTATTAGGATTTAAAATTAAAATTAAAATTAAAATATAAATTATATATATATATTACGTATATATTGAGAGAGAGAGATAGATATTATGTGTGTAGAAAACGGATGCCAGAAGTCGCTTTAAATAGAATGTGGCCTGGAAAAGGGGATCATGCGACTCGCATGAGTTTCCCCTTCCAGCCATGCGAGTCGCATGGAAAGAGATTCCAGCTCATGATCTTTTGTCTAATTGCTTGCCGACATAATAAATAAATAATATAAATATATAAATAATTTTAATAATTATTTATATATTATATTATATTTATATGCATAGTTGAGTAGATATTTTTGGTCCGTTGCGTCGGGCGTTTCTTCTAGGCTCAGGTCCCGGTTCCGGATTTTCGGACGTCCTCGCGTATTATTTTAAATCGCGTACTTTGCGTCTTGTAACTTGTACTCTTGTCATTTTGAGACGTTCCTCATCAATAATTTGAACCTTTTTGATTGAATCTTGTACTTTTTAGCTTTTTGGACCTTTCCGTCTTTAATTTGTCGAATCTGCCTTTTGTCTTCACTTTTTAATATTTAAACGAATATTGCTTGTAAATCGAACAATACCAACTAAAATCTTGTCTTTCTTGGGGAATAATGCTATAAAATATATGTTCCTTTTTAGCCTTATCACTTATCATAAGGTGTAAGGCTGTTAAAAGCGCGAAAGGCGTTAAGTAATGGTTGCTTATTGAGAGCTTTGCAGTATATCTCAAAAAGCACTATTTTATTGACATCGTTGGGGTGCAGTTGAGCAACTGCAACCTTGTAATACTCGCATACACTGCGAAAGAAAGGAGTAAGTGGCAGGCGTAAATTGCCATGTGAAATGGCGGTCTCGTATATCGTAATCATGCCTTTAGGAGGGGCATTGGCCCTATCCTCCGTTGATGGGGCGGTGGGTGAAAATTGCGCAAGAAGTGGATAATACTGTTGTAGGGTTTGGACTTTTGCCTCCGTCATATATGAAACGAAGGTGCTAGGTGTGTTGAAAGATGATGAAGATGCCATTTATGATAACGTAAATAGATCTGGTGTTGGATTGAAAAAATGGCAAAGGATGAATCGCTAAATTGCAAGTGATGCATGAAAATTTCGTTAAGAAAGTTTAATCGATTAAGAAATTGAAGGTGAAAGCGTAAAGTTGTTTATGCGAGTTGATTGGCTATTTATAATTAAAATCTAGGAGAGGAAGTCGTAAAGGCAATGATTAATTTTTAACACATAAAATTACCGCAACGTTGCAACGGAAATTAAATAGTCGTTACAGCATTTCTGATTTGATAGCTTTGCAGAGTTGCTGTTATTTTTACGCGTTGGCATTGTGAAAATCAACGGTAATAAATTAGCGATGGAAAATTATTAAAAATTGTTGCAAGTATATTAAAGTCGTATATTTTATTTTTTAGACTTTATCATGATACATTGGCTTCGCAAAATGTATCATAATAAACTGGAGGGACTTGATCATATACATAGCGTTGTATATGTATATTTTATTTGCTAAAGGCTAAAAACAGAAGTAACGCGAAGTATATTTGAAAGGCTTGGAATATTCGCTGAAAATAAAGATAGCGGATCAGTTGCCACGTTAATAAAAGACTGCGGGTCACTTTGGTAAGTTTCCGCGGATAGTTAAACAGTCCACGCACCGCGAATATTTTGAATACTATAAATAGAGAGCTTGGCCTCTCATTTATAGGTTGTTGATTCTCTGCCATTTGCCTGAACCTTTGTAATTTTCTCTTGTGATCTTGCCCAAGGAAATTTTACATTGCGTTAAGGTGAATCATGCTAATTAACAATCAAGACCAGTTCAGCGTGGTTGATCACTTGATTACCAAAGTGAAAGACGATCACCAGGGCCCAAAATAATCATCAAACATCCCATCCTCTATCTTAATCTCATTGCACTCAATCCTTATTTAAGTAACTCATTACTATGGATTGATCACTCGTCGTCCCTGAACTTCTATCCAGTCTTCTAAGGTCATCCCTAAACTTTTTTTTTGCTGGCATCGTCCCTTAACTTGTACTTTGTAACTCCGGTAATCCCTCTGTCTATATTCCATTAAATTTGTCAGTTATCTAATCCCATGTGCCAAACATGTGAGGGTATATTAGTCTTTCTATCAAATTATATATACAACAAATGTATGTGAGCATCCACTATGGCAAAAGACAATTAACAATTACCGTTCTTGTTATTGTAACATATATATAATACTAGATTTATGAGCCCGTACGTTGCACGGGGACTCATCTGTAAACATTATTGGTTTTAAAACTTATATATGAAATAACAATATTATAGGAAAAGTGTCAAAAGTACTGTTGTGGTTGAATTAGTAAAAATATGTTTTGTAAACAACACACATTAGTAAAACTTTGATAAAGTATAGTTCATACATCGATTATAAGCGAGTACCATTGCACAAACCACCTGCTTGATCCAATTGCAGTTGTGGTGCCGTGTGTACCTATTAAAATCTTTGCTTTTATCATTTAGTCAGCAAGTTCAATTATTTGTAAGCGAGTACGATTGCACAAACCACCTGTTTGATCTACATTCCTAAGTAGCATAACCGGTACACCAACTTTAAATTTCATGTTATGCTTTGGTAAACCCCCAATGTCGATGTTGTTTAGGTAGTCGGTTGTGTACAACTCACTGTTAAAATGTGAGTCTCGTTCCGATTGACAAATGTTGTCCAAACTTAAATACGTTTCTCATCACCATCTAACGACACCATCATTCGATCGTTAATATTATTTACTAATTCATGAGTTGGAGCAACGCACCAACTGTTTGATCTCGAGCCTTCTTCATCGAGTAAAAAGAGTGGAGCAACCTAAAAAAAATCGACATATTATATGTAAACCATAAGCATAAATTCTAATATACAAAATTACAGATCTTAATGAAGATACCTTTACATTGAAACACACAATTATTTATAGTCATCTGTAAAAAGCGAACGATTCTTCCAATCGTCGTATTGCAACAATGGACAAAATGTCCATGAGAGAAGCTCATTTTTTTCTTACATCAGCTGTGACTTGATCACTAAGTGTCGCAACTGATAGCAATGCATATACTTGTACTTATTCAGGATCATATCTCAGGAACAACCCAAATCTTGTGACGACCCGGAAAATTTTGACTAATTTTAAATCAAACTCTCGATATGATTTCATATATTTTTGACACAATGAGCAAAGTCCGTTAGGTTGAGTCTCAAAATTACGAACTGTTCAATTGAGCTTTGACTGTTCTCGACGATTCACGAACAACTATTGGTAAATAGATATATATATATATATATATATATATATATATATATATATATATATATATATATATATATATATATATATATATATATATATATACATGAATGTTAATTGTAAATATATTTATTTGAAAATATATATATATTCAGTTATATAATAAAACATGATATAAAAATGTATTTATATATATACATATAATATATGGAAAATAAAAGATTTCGAAGTTATTTAGTAAATGATAGTAACACTCAATTTTCATTCGATTAGTAGTAAACGAGTTAAAAAGGAACTTATGTGATTTTAAAATAAACGGTGATTCGAAAATGAGTTTTATAAATTATAGGTTTAGTAAAAACGTATTTAGGAGTTATTTGTTAAATTTTAAAACTTTTTATATTTTACTTGGGGTTGGGAGTGAATAATTAATGTAATTTTTATTTAATAGTTAATGACCGAATTTTATACCATAATGACTGAAGTAATTAAAGAAACTTAATATAAAAATTTGCGATTTTTCTGAGTACTTTTAATCCGCTACTGATTAACAACGGGGCACAAAATAATACTCCTAATATTTGGTGTCGGTAGGAAGAGTCCAACTCTCTGGCTGCTATACTATTACTTCTATAATTCATTTTACTTTTATAATATTTATTATAATATTTTGTGTACTGCATTAGATTGAATGGTTGAATGAATATGTGTATGTTATATGCATATATATATTTGTAGTTAACATTCAACCGAGAATATGTGTATGTTATATGCTATATGTGTCTTCTTTTATGGATACTTTGCATGGTTGCATCTTTCTATGTGCACATAACTCTCACAGGTACGTTTGCCATCACTATTTCATCTTGATGAGCATTTTTAGCCGGAGGTCCTTTGGGAAACAATCTCTTGGCTCTCGAGTAGAGGGAGGGATGATCTTATCTAGTCGCGGGTTATATACCTGCGGGTGTAGTAGTGACTTCCTTCTAATTTAGGGTACAAGGAATGATTGTCTACACTCCACATCCCTCATACCCTACATTCGTGGGATTGGGTATTGTTGTTGTTGTTGTTGTATTCAACCGAGACTAGATACATTACACCATCACCACTCTAACACCGGCCACCATGAATCACCTATAACTACCCTATAATTACCATCCTAGTTACTTCGACTGTTTCCTCATAATCCATCACCACCCCAGGACCACCACCATCATCAACTACAACCGGTTACCACTACCCTCGTCACCTCTCTATCTCTCTCTCTCTCTATCTTCGTTTGATGAACCACCCACCACAACTCACCATTTATCACCACTTAATCACCACCGTAAGCCTCTTTTTACTGATGCTTCTTCATTACTGTTTATTATCATCAAACACCACTTAAAATAAACACCACCATCGGTTATTACTATCACCGTCACCATGAACACCCATCAATCACCATCTCCATCGAAAACCATCACCTTCATGACACCCTAAAGTCACCTCCATCTCTCTATTTCTCTCCCCCTCTCTTAATTTTCAAACTCACAACAGCCTAACACCCCATATCTTCCTGCTATTCGCTTGTTTCTATTTCTATTACATTCGAAAATCACCTTTCACTACCATCGACGAACCCACCACCTTGATCCATCGAGACCCACCATAAACCCATCACCTGCTACCATTCCATTCCCGTTATTGTTCAAACTCGGATCACCCTAAACCACCAATCACCACCGCTGTTGCCACCAATTTACTGCGTACTAGTCTACTTATGTTTCTGTTCGAAGGCAAGTAAGAACCGAACCAATATCATAAGTTTTTTTCTTTCCGTTCGAAGCAACCTGCAAGTAAACACATCGCTATATATATATATTTTTTTTTCTTTTGATGAACAATGATAAAGATGGAAAGTGATGCAGTGATGACACGAAAATACAGTTGAGTATAACGAAGGATGAGGTTGATGATGATGATTTTGATATTGATAAAGATAATGAAAGTGATAGCAAGAAAGATGGTCACTTTAATAGAAAATAGAAACTTGATATTGTAACATGGGCTTTTAGAAATTTAAAAATAAGGTAATCAGATGTATTCATTTGAGATATAATTAGTGGGATGTAAGATGGTGGTAGGGTCAGGATGTGAAAACGAGTTTTAGAATCATTTGTTTAACGACGATATTGTTAAATGATGATGATAAACGAGGTTATGATAGTAGATGATGATGATGTTATAATGATAAAAATGATGATGATCATGGGTTTATATGATGATGATATGGGTTATATGGTTTTAATTAGATATTAACACAGAAAGATACAAGACGGAAGAATGGTTAAGGGTGTGGGTGTTTGAGTGAGAGGTCTCAGGTTCGAGCCTAAGCTAGAGCAATTTTTTTTTAGAAGCTTATTTAATCCCTTGAGGTAGCTATCTTATATTATTATTATTATTATTATTATTATTATTATTATTATTATTATTATTATTATTATTATTACTATTATTATTATTATTATTATCATTTTTATTATTACTAGTATCATTATTATTATTATAACAACTTTATTATTATTATTATTATCATTATTTTAGTACTATTATAATTATATAACAATAGAGTTATTACATAAATCATAAGTATATCCAATTTACTATTTTAATAAAAAAACAACATGTATATAATTATATGTAACCTTTGAAATAATAATACATGACTATTTTAAATAAGTAATATATTATATGATTAACAAATATAAACCGAGTTGAATACCATTATATGTTCATTATAAGTGTTAATATATATACTTGATATAGGTTCGTGAATCTGAGGCCAACCTTGCATTGTTCAGTTTCGCCGTGTGCATATTTTTACTACAAAATATCGTATCGTGAGTTCATTTAATTCCCTTTTACTCTTTACATTTTTAGGACTGAGAATACATGCGCTGTTTTTATAACTGCTTTATTAATTGCTTTTAAAATATATTTTTGAACTAAGAATACATGAAATGCTTTTATAAATGTTTGACGCGATATGACACAAGCAAAATATTCCTCGAATGAATTATTATGCAGACAGAAGTTCTGTGGATTATTATTGAATTAGTTGGACGTGATAATTGCAACTAATTGTTGTGAATATTTTCCCCTGATTATTATTGCTTGGTAACCTAAGAATTAGAAACGGGTATGGCCCTAATTCACGCGAATCCTAAAGGTAGCTACCGGGTTTAACACCCCCACCCAGAATGTTCACTAGACGGAAGAGCTAGTGGGCGTGGTGTTTAGTACTTCGAAGTTTATGTATTATACAGACGAATGTTCTGTTTTGGGGATATTATTTATGCGCATTATATGTTAAGGTCGGTTACCATGTTGAGCAATAAAATCAAAGTGAATGTTATGTATCGAGAGAATGATTTTTATACATAGGTTATGTGTATTATTTTTGTGCACGAGATATGTGTACGGTTATTTAAAAATCGCGAGGCAACCTACGGGGGAGAAAAGGATACGAACCAACTCTACCAAGCATTATGAAAAATGGTTTTGTACACGAAATAGGTGTAATGTATTTAAATCTTGTGGTCTATCAAAATGATAAATTTTACTGTTTATGATAAACCTATGAACTCACCAACCTTTTGGTTGACACTTGAAAGCATGTTTATTCTCAGGTATGAAAGAAATCTTCCGCTGTGCATTTGCTCATTTTAGTGATATTACTTGGAGTCATTCATGACATATTTTAAAAGACGTTGCATTCGAGTCATTGAGTTCATCAAGATTATTATTACGTCAATTATAGTTAGATGTACTATGAAATGGTATGCACGTCGTCAACTTCCGATGTAATGAAAGTTTGTCTTTTAAAAACGAATGCAATGTTTGTAAAATGTATCATATAGAGGTCAAGTACCTCGCGATGTAACCAAATGTAATGTATTTGAAATGACCCGTCCATACTACTATAAACGCGGTACGTTATTCATTGGTCCCATAGCGAGGTATTTGACCTCTATATGATACGTTTTAGAAAATATTGCATTCGTTTCTAAAAAAACACACCATTATTATACATAATGCATGTTTTAAACAAGTGGGCGATTATTTAAGAAATATTCCCCAAAATACATCGGTTTCCAAATACTACACACGTGACATAACAGTCGAATATAATACATGACAAAGGTTTTATTGAATGCAACACTTTATTTAAACCAAAGCATGAGACTCCATGCACAGCTTGCTCAGATAATGCAACAGCGGAAGACTTTCTTAAGGACCTGAGAATAAACATGCTTAAACAGTCAACACAAAGGTTGGTGAGATATATAGGTTTAGCATCGATATAAATATAGACCACAAGATTTCATAGTTATAAATATATGTACAATCGCAAGTGTATAATAGTATTCTATAAGTTGTTGAGCGCTTCGGTAACCATACTTAACCATTAATGTAGCATATTCCCTTTATTATGAAATCTCCCTACATTGTACCAAGTGTAGTAAAAACGAAGTACTATGCAACCGTTTACGATACTAGAGCGACTAGCCCGATTGGGGTTGTCAAACCCGATAGATCTATCAATAGGATTCGCGCTTACATGTTCTTACAACATGTAAATATTAGTTACCAAGCTATTAGGGAAGATATGCAATGTGGTACAACTCAACGTATAATATATTTTAAGTACTTTTGTCCATGGCGTAAAATATAAAATGCATGTATTCTCATCCCAAAATATTTTTAGAGTTTAAAAATGGGACTATATACTCACGGTAGTAAAAGTATATTAATAATAAGTTTTCAACTTATTAAAAATATGGCCGTCGTCCTTGGATTCATGAACCCGTAACAAATATATATGTATATCAAAATGTAATACAACTATTATTCATATCATATCCTCAATCACATGTGATTGTTTAAGTTCATATTTTCAATCACGTGTGATTGTTTAAGTTCATATTTTCAATCACGTGTGATTGTTTAAGTTTATATTTTCAATCACGTGTGATTGTTTAAGTTGTCAAGTTAGCAGTCCAACGTTAGTAGTCCACAATTAGTAGTCCATAGTTAGTAGTCCACAGTTAGTAGTACATAGTATACACGTGTTGTATAAGACTCAATCATGACCCACAATACCGCTATTGTAGTTACACGTATTGTGTATGTGGTGTCTTTTGATTTATCCGATGTATTGTGTAACCATGACATGTTAGAATACATGTATAATACAAGAAAAGTTAGCTAGGATATGGTTAGTATAGATTTTAATGAATTAATCCCGTAATCAAATTATCCATTTCTAACCAATATTGTTTTGCCCATAATTTCTTCGTTATAAATCTGTTTTGAGTGAATCAAATTGCTATGGTTTCATAACGAACTTTAATTTGTGAAACTAAACTGAAAAAGTGGTGGTTTATAGTCAGAGTTACAAGTTATAATCCATATTTGAAAGAGGTAGTCATTTTTTTCTAAAGAACGACATCTTGATCACCATTTTGAAAAACATACTTCAATTTTGAGTTTAACCATGATTTTTGGATATAGTATCATGTTGAAATATCATTTTCCCAGAAGAACAACTTTTAAATCAAATATTATGATAGTTTTTAATTATCCAACCCAAAACAGCCCCCGGTTTTACGGTGTTCTTCGTGTTTCCAAGTTTTAACTCATTAAGTTAGTATATCATATAGATATAAAACATGTGTTAAGTTGTTTTTAAAAGTCAAGTTAGAAGGATTAACTTTATTTGCGAACAAGTTTAAAATTAACTAAACTATGTTCTAGTTTATAAACTCTTATATAGATAGCTATAGACATATGAATTGAACAAGAGTTGAAGTAGAGTTTTTACCTCAAGTTTAGAATGTAAAGTTGCTGGAAAGAAGTAGTAGAACAAAACTTAAGAGAGTTCTTGCAAGTGTGTGTGAAAATTGGAAGTAAAATTTGGAAAATGAATGTGTAAAAATGAGTTAGAAATGGTGCTTATTTATAGGCTTGAAAATTTGGTTTTTAGTGAAAATATCTAAGATAAGTTAAAATGTATTAAGTCATGGATGACATATTAAATTGATTAGGTCATGGATGACATATTACACAAATAATTGCAGATTTCTATTGGTATATACCAATAGTAAATACTTCTAGAAGCTGTGTATAATACGGGTAAAAATGTCGTATGAATGCGAGTAGAATTCTTGAGGAAATTGAATAAAAATACGAGTATAGCTATCCTTTATATGTATTGGTATATTATAAAGTGTATCTAATACTTGTAAGGATGTATTTACACTCGTAATATATTATATGTAAATACATTTTAACATAAGTTAATTACGTCGTTTAAATAGTAACATATATATTGTTCAAAAACTCTTTAAATTAGTAGTATGAAAATATATATATATAATACTTTGTTAATATATTTAATAAGATATTTTCAAGTTAAATATATATAAATCCATATATACACACAATAATTAAACAATTAAATCAAGTTATGACGTTCGTGAATCGTCGGAATAAAAGGGTGACCAAAAGCTTGTGTAAAACTCTTTTCGGAGGTTCAAGACTTATTAAAAAGCATTTCTTATCAAGTCGGTATTATATAAAGATTAAGTTTAAATTTGGTCGGAAATTTCCGGGTCGTCACAGTACCTACCCGTTAAAGAAATTTCGTCCCGAAATTTGATTGAGGTCGTCATGGGTAACAATAAGAATGTTATTATGACGAATATAAGTTGATTCATATGGTTTTATCATGATTGAGAAATATGGATAAAATAATTCGATTACTCGAAACGTATGAGTGAAGCTATCGTAAAAGAGTGAAATGAGAAAATAGGGATTCGTCTTATCTTTTGATGTCATCACGGTTGATCTCCGGATTAAAGAAAATCTTTGTAATCTATATAAGATTTTATTCTTCGGCGATTAAGGAAATTATGATCCTCTTCGATTTAATGCAATAATCTGTCTCGATTTCTCTGTCAGATATTTTACAGTAAATCAACCTCCTACGTTTCCTTATTTCCACATCTCCCATCTTTTATACTTTCTTCCTTTCTTCATAATTCCAAAACATTCATCAATATGCTCCATCCTGTTCTAATTCTTGATATATTTTTGACTATCACATCTGTCATTCTTCTTTTCATCTTCCACCGGAGGAATCTGTTAATTTCTACTATGCTCTTGGGTTTATAGTGTTCTTAGTTTTCCCATGTCTTTACATTGCTATACGCATCGATATACACGGTTTGTAATTTCTGCGTTGTCGTCATGCTTATATTTTTCTTTATATTTTGGAGTTTCATGCTTCCGTCTTCTTTTCCCGACTTCAAGTCAAGCGAATAATGGTCTAGAATTCATAGATATGAAATTCAAAATGAACATAGCTAATGCTCTAAGAGAGAAATTGTAATAGCACAATTTGACTTGTGAAATTACCAGAATCCAAAGGAAAAGATAGAACTATCAAGAGAATATGTTCTTGATATGTTTAGAGATTAGATTGAATGTAAGAGTCTTGTAACATGGCACATGATGATGTTATGGTCTGTGAATCATCATGTTTCATTAGAAACTCAGCATAACTTACTGTAATATAATCACGTTGATAAAGTGTCATTATATTATACTAATTCATGCTTCAGTTCCCAACATTACTTCAAAAACATTCATACTTTACACTCAGAGGTTTCAGATGTTTAGAAACTAAAACAGTTTCCTTTATGATGTGCTACAGATAACGCGAGGGGATAAATGATTTCAGATAAGAATGTTTATGAAAATATCTTCAGAAATATGGAGGATATTTATAATGGAAGATACGATGAAATCTTAGAATATTCAAGATAAGAGGATGATGAAGAATATTGTCCGCAAGGGTTTCAGAGTAAAGAGCAAGGTATTTGCTAAGGATTTCAGCAGACACTGAATCATTTGGATTCTTTGAAGGTATATTTCGTCTTTGTGATTTGTCCACAGCCTCTATAGTTTGCTCAATCCGTTTTCCAGTTCTAAACCTTCTCTTTTTCTGAGCTTTGCCAACATACTATTCTTTATCATCAAACTTTTGACTGTTAAGGTCGTTTACAGTTTTTGCTGCTTCATCAGGATTTTTCCAAAATTTGGAGAACTAGTTCGCAGTTTAGGGTGTTTTTCAAAAACTTCACATTCGAAGTCTGTAAGTCTTGGAGGTAGACGTTATATGTATATATATATAACTGTTGGTGTTAAATTGCTGTGAAATTCAAAATACTGATTGCTAATTCCCAGTAGTTGGTATGATAATTATTGTTACAAGTTGTAGATGAGTACTTGATAAAGTTTCAATAAATAAGTATCGTGATTTTTCGAAGAGGCTTAAAGATCAATGAAGTTGTTGCTAATGTGTCGAGATATGAAAGGTTCCCCGGTAACAATGATGAAGGGGTAATCGTTATAATAAGGCTTATTCGATGAACAATTGAAGGTGATTTGCTGGAGCTGTGACAAAACTGTCTATTTTGAAAAGAGATTGAAAAGGTATTTTAGCTAATAAATGCCAAAGGGTCTGACACGGATACGTGTTAAACTATGACTTTGGTTTTGAGGGTTTTTCAGGTACAAGACTGCGGGTAACATGTGGTTGGATCATCATCTCGAGTGTCTTCAGGAATTTCGAAGGGTTTGAACACAGATTGTAATTGTTAATATACATATGATGTTCTAGGATTTTGAATGATACAAATATTTTTCTGGATTCCATGAATAGAAATGATGTTCTAGTACAGTTTTGAAGTCAAAGTATAGTTTTGAAAGATGTAGGAATCTAAGAGTAATGTTATCTGTTTAATCTTGACTTGGATTCTGATCTGTCAAAACCAGAATATGTAATTGAATCTAAATGAGAATGGTTGTTCTGGTTTCTATGAAAGAATGTATATTGTTGTGAAAGTAGTGAGTATGGTTAATGATTATTGAATCAGAATTGAAGAATGTACAGTATAACATATTATTTGTGAATTTGTATAATTCTCGAGTATTACCTACCCGTTAAAGTTTCACAAGTAATATTTTGTACAAGAGAATTTTTATTACAGTATTTATGAAAATATATGTTTTTATATTTTCTACAGATGTAATATAGATTTAATGAGTTAATATACTATTAAACTCATTTGATTTTTGCTGGAGCTAGAATGAATAACCCCTAAAACTTTAGAGATTACATAATTTTTGCAGAGTATTTCTTCAACGTAAATGAAATTATGAATCAATACTTCATTATTCATTTTTATTTAAATTTCCTCGGTGATTGATGTTGGTGTTCGTAGAATTCTTGTGAACTTCGCAAGACACGAATGACGTTTTCTAGAAAGTTTCGAGTACATCGAAAATGAAAGTGTGAAATCTAACACGTACTTGAACAATACACTTGGTTTATTATGAAATGGAATATATTGAGTTGAAGCAGAGATTATAATTAATGATTGTTAAGTTATTAACGAAGGATGTACATCATAGCATATTAGTAATATGAATTAACCGAGTAGTATCTACCCTTTAACATTCACACCTAATAGCTTAGTATGAAAAGATATATTGTGGTTTAAAAACTCATATATATATAAAATGTACATATAATTTTTTTTTCCAGAGGGAATGAGTTAATACTTCATAACTCGTTGATACAATATGCTCGTTCTTGATTTGTGATGATGTCGGTGATTATGGAATTGGCGAAGCTTGTGATGTTGTAGGTGCTGCTGGTACTGGTGATGATGTCGGTACTGCTGGTGCTGCTTGTATAACAAGTCTATTTTGTAACGCACGCACCATTCCTGTCAGGGTTTCTATTCTCCCCTCTATCATCTCTATCCATCCACTCATCTTGATTTACGGTTATGATTAGAATAAATAATCTCTAAAACTTTAGAGATTACATAATCAACGTAGAATATTTCTCTGATGAAGTTATGAATCAATACTTCATCGTTTGATGTTGTTGGTATTAATTGATATCTAAAGGGCGTATGACGTTGATGCTCGTGGGACAGATTGTGATGTTGGGGCTTGCGATGCGGATGATGTTGGTGGTGGTAATGGTACCATTGGTGTGGATGCAGGTGGTGCTTGTGGGGCTTGTGATGCTTGTAAGTTCTGCATCATATTCTCCAAAGCCACCACTCTAGCGTGAAGCTCGTTGACTTCTTCTAGTACACCGGGATGATTGGCGGTTGGAACGAGAGGATGAATAAGATCTAGAAGTTTAGATAATATATAATCGTGGCGAGATACTCTAGAAATGAGGGTGAAAATGGTGTTTCGGACTGGTTCTCCGGTAAGTGCTTCAGGTTCTTCGCCGAGAGGGAAATTTGGTGGGTGGAAAGGATCGCCTTCTTCTCGTCTCCATTGACTGAGTCGGCTACTGTAACGACCCGCACTTTTTCGATCGTTATATACTTATAAGATTAATATTTACATAAATTAAACCTTACCAACATGATAAGCAATCCAAATTGTCGAGACTTATATTTCCGAAAAGAGTTTTACACAACGTTTGACCGTCTAGTTTGACCGATGATATCACGAACTATACAATATATGATAACTATACGTTTGTGTATATATATGTATATATACATATTTAACATGATTAATGAATGTTTTAATATCTCATTTTGTATTAATAACAACAAGTTATATGTGTATTTTGAAACTACTAACTTAAGTTTTCAAAACGATAACAATACGTAACGTTATTTGACTTAAATACTTAAGACTATAATGTTTATACATATATTGTATAAGTAATGTATTTAATCACTTTTAAGAACTTAAATACATAAAATCATATAAGTGTATTCACAAAAGATAGCTATATTTGAATCCTCATTCCATTTTTCACAAAATTTCTATACGTATATTTAGAGTATTTGTACTCGTATCATACCTAGCTCCTATACGTATTTACTAATAGTAAATACACATCAAAATCACCACCTAACCAGCCATTATTCATGCCCTTAGAGCTAGGTAATTACTTTTGAATCATTGCAAGACTAATTACAAAAATACAAACTAGAATTTTGTCATGTTATCCTTAAAGATCACATTTTTAGGAGTATATATGTATCATCATTTTTGATTCATTTTTACTTCAATCTCTTAACTAAAAACACACACTCTTTCTTACTCTCTAAACTCCATAACAACCCAGCAAAATTCCATAAAGATCTAGCTTCAAAAACCATACTAAAACACCATAAGAAAACCATACAAAAACATTTCAAGAAAACCCTCCAAGAACACCAACTTACTTCCAATCTTTCATCCACTTCTATCACCCTTTTGATTCTAGCTTCTTACTCCTCTTTTACAGCAAACTTATCCAAGGAACTTGAGGTAGAATCTATGTTCATAACCTTATTCAATTCATATATATATAGCTATCTTATTTTGTGGTACAAAAGTTTAACAACAAGAACATAGTTTGAATGTTTTCAAACTTGTTTGCAAACTAAATAGATCCTTCTAACTTAACTTTTAAAATACTTCAAGACCTGTAATATAACTTATGTATATGCTAATTTAACAAGGTAAAACTTGGTTTTTCAAAGTATAAGTATTTTTAGAAAAATGGTCATTAAATGATTTTGTTGTAACAAAAATGTTTAACTTCATATGTTTCACTAATGTTTCACTTATGCCGTATGATTTTGAATACAAACCAAGGTATTTACAGTTCATAGTCTTAAAGAAGAACTCGATCCAAGAAGATGGCAATTTGAATCAACGAAAACGGATTTGTAACGAAGAAACTATGACCGAAACAAAATTGGTTATCCTAGATCATTTCAACTACGGGATCAATTGGAAAAAAATGATATAAATCACATATTTCTAAGATAACATGATATTTTATATATATGTACTTATAATTCAATTTTATATGGTTCAGGATCACCCGTAAACAACACGAGAAGATTAATCATAAGATCCCATGATTGTACGCAACACGTCATTTGACAACACCGGTACTTTATGTACGCAACACGTCATTTGACAACACCGGTACCATGGGTCAAGATTAATCTCGACCAATACATATACGATGGGGTTTTATTTATTTCGTTGGGAGTTTTGTTTATTGCGGGTATATTAAACATCTAAAAATGAACCATTAAAAATTGAATTACTAACATCGGAATGCTAACTACGGACTAAGGAAATATTCAAAATATTAAAAGTATAACAAGTATATATATATATAACGTCTGTTTTAAAATGAAAACATATTGATATATTATATATGGATAGGTTCGTGATATCAACCGGAAGACCGAGTCAAAATATATATATCATCAAGACAAGAGTGAGTATATAGTCCCACTTTTAAACTCTAAATATTTCGGGATGAGAATACATGTATTTTATGTTTTACGTTATGGACACAAGTAACTGAAAAATATATTCTACGTTGAGTTGTACCACTGGCATACTTCCCTGTAGCTTGGTAACTAATATTTACAGCGGTATTGTAAACGCGAATCCTGTTGATAGATCTATCGGGCCTGACAACCCCAATCGGACTGGACGACCAGTATTCAACGGTTGCACAGTACTTCGTTTTGTGACTACACTTGGTACGGTGTAGTAAGATTTCATATTAAAGGGAATATGCGACGTGAAAATGTTAAGTATGGTTACCAAGTGCTCAACCACTTAGAATATTTTTATTGAAATGTTTATATACGAAATCTTGTGGTCTATATATATATTGCTGCGCACTAAACCTATATCTCACCAACTTTATGTTGACGTTTTTAAACATGTTTATTCTCAGGTGATAATTAAAGCTTCCGCTGCATTATGTTGAATCTAAGCAGGATCATGCGTACTCATATTTGTGTCAAAAATAAAACTGCATATCCGAGGACGTGTGTTGTAAAATATGCTAGAAATCGTGTTGTTATTATCATTTGTAAAGTTTGTAAGTCGAAGATTATCGTTAAACGATAATCATCTTTTTATTGTCTAAAGCTTGTACAAAAATAATGGTTTGGTTTGTAATGTATAATATATGCAGTTTTCCTTTTTAAAAATGTCGCATATAGAGGTCAATACCTCGCAATGAAATCATACGTTATCTAACACGTTCTTATGGTTAAGGACGGGTTATGACATGTGGTATCAGAGCGTTGGTCTTAGCGAACCAGGTCTGCATTAGTGTGTCTAACCGAGAAGCCGTTAGGATACATTAGTAAGTCTGGACTTTGACCGGGTCTGATTTAAAAAAAAAAAAAAAAACCATTGCTTATCACTGTTGGTTAAAATTTATATGTAAATATTATATAAGTACTAATGGGTTAGTTGTTGTGTGATAGATGTCGAGCTCAAAAATTGTTATCACAATCAACGACTCCGAATCAGAATCTTCAGATGGCGTTCCAGTCATTAACCTGTCCGATGACGAAAATGATATCCTTGGGGAAGACTCACAAATTCCGGATGAACCAACTATAAAGAACCCGGAAAGTGAACCCGAGGAGGAAAGTGAACCCGAGGAGGAAAGTGAACCCGAGGAGGAAAGTAAACCCGAGGAGGAAAGTGAACCCGAGGAAGAAATACAGGAAATTACAAAAGACGAGTTCGAACTAGGAAAGAAACGAAAGGCTAATGAATTAGAAAATCCAAATTCCGAGTTTAATGAGAATGATGTGGCACCAATTCCACTCAACACTACCACCCCTATCCCCGCTATTCCTATTCGTTCTGTCCCGGCATCCAGTTCTTCAGTCCCACAGCCAAAATATAGGCAGACAGTTAGGATAAGCGTTAAGCAAATCTTTGTGTCTAAACGTCCTAGAAAATAGATCAAACGATGCGCTGCTGTGTCAAACCATGGAACCGAATAATGTTTTGTATAATATTAATAGTGTGGTTTGCTTAATGTTCGATGTAAGATAAGCATATGTAAAATATTGAAGTATGAAATGCAATAATTTTCCATGGTTAAGTATTATTTAGATTGTAGTAATTGATTCTGTACTAAGCTATTAAGTATGAACATTAACGGGTAGGTACTACCCAAGATATAATTATAAAACGCTAATAAGAAGAAAAGGCTTTTATAATAATACCTAGTTCATATTATTAATAAGCTATAATGTACTATAAATACACACTACATCTATAATAATCCATGTGAATAATTATTTTCTTTCATTAGGAAATGGCGCGATTGAATCGAATGACGGAACAAGAACTCGAGGAACTCATCAACCAGCGAGTGAACGACAGAATGTTATGGGTTGAGGCTGCAAGAGCTGCTGCAGTTAATCCAAATCCTCGTGTAGGATGCTCCTACAAGACGTTCCAAGCTTGCAAGCCATCATCATTCAGTGGAACGGAAGGACCTATCGGTTTAACCCGATGGATAGAAAAGATGGAGACGGTGTTCAAAATCAGCGGTTGTGATGAAAAAGACATGACCAAGTTTGCATCGTGCACTTTACAAGATAGTGCACTCACATGGTGGAAGAATTATGTGAAGGCGGTAGGAGGAGATGTAGCTTATGATACTCCATGGGAAGAATTCAAAGCAATGATAATCACCGAGTATTGTCCAAGGAATGAGGTTATTAAGTTAGAAGATGAGTTACGAAGTTTGAAGGTGGTTGGTACTGAAATCACCAACTACAACCAGCGATTCATGGAATTGGTTTTACTATGTCCTGAATTGGTTCCAACCGAAGCACGGAAGATTGAAATGTACAAAGGTGGTTTGCCCAAAAAGGTCAAGGCAAACGTTACGGCGTCGAAACCTAAGACAATTCATGAAGCTATAACCATGGCAAACGAGCTAATGGATCAGGTCATCATGGATAAGAAAGTATCCAATACTGATGTGAAGGTATCAGGTAACAAAAGAAAGTGGAATGGAAATTATGATCGAGGTAACCAACAACAATCTTTTAAGAAACAAGAAAACACGCAAGGTGCGGGTAGTGGTTTAAGCTTTGGTTATAAAGGACAAAATCCTTTATGCAACCGTTGCCACAAACATCACTTTGGTTACTGTAGTGTGTTATGCACCAAGTGTAATCGACAAGGTCATCTTGCGGAAGATTGTAAGGCTCTCGTTACAAATGGCAACAAGACTCCTGCCACCAACGCAAATAGAACTGCTTTGGCTACCATTACTTGTTTTAGTTGTGGAAAACAAGGTCACTATAAGAGTCAGTGCCCGAATCAGAATGGCGGACCTGCACGTGGAAGAGCGTTTGTTATTAATGCTAGAGAGGCACGAGAAGACCCGGAGCTTGTTACGGGTACGTTTACCATTAATAACTTATCAGCATCTATTTTATTTGATACTGGCGCCGATAGAAGTTATGTGTGTAGAAATTTTTACACTAAATTGAATTGTTCATCATTACCTCTAGATGCTAAGTACTTGATTGAGTTAGCTAATGGTAAACTAATTAAAGCCGATAAAATTTGTCGTGATTGTAAGATAAATTTAGCCGGAGAAACATTTAAGATTGATTTGATACCCGTAGAATTAGGAAGTTTTGATGTAATAGTCAGCATGGACTGGATGTCCAAAGTAGGAGCGGAAGTTGTTTGTGCCAAGAAGGCAATTCGTATTCCTGGTAAGGATAAAATGCCGGTGATGATTTACGGAGAGAAGGGTGATTCAAAGCTAAAACTCATTAGCTGTTTGAAAGCCAAAAAGTGTTTAGAAAAGGGATGTTACGCTATTTTAGCACATGTTAATAAAGTCGAAAAGGAAGAGAAGTGCATCAATGACGTGCCTGTGGCAAGAGATTTTCCCGAAGTTTTTCCGGAAGAATTGCCGGGATTACCTCCATTTAGATCGGTAGAATTTCAAATAGATTTAGTACCAGGAGCTGCACCAGTGGCTCGTGCTCCATATAGACTTGCACCGTCCGAGTTAAAAGAACTTCAAAGTCAGTTAAAAGAATTACTGGACCGTGGATTCATACGACCGAGTACTTCACCGTGGGGAGCTCCAATTTTGTTTGTTAAGAAGAAAGATGGATCTTTTAGGATGTGTATAGACTATCGTGAATTAAATAAGTTAACTATCAAGAATCGATATCCACTACCGAGAATTGATGACTTATTTGATCAACTGCAAGGATCATGTATTTATTCGAAAATCGACCTAAGATCGGGCTATCATCAACTACGCGTTAAAGAAGAGGACATTCCGAAAACTGCTTTTCGGACACGTTATGGTCATTACGAATTTTTGGTTATGCCGTTTGGATTGACGAATGCGCCAGCTGTATTCATGGACCTCATGAATCGAGTTTGTAGTCCGTATTTAGATAAGTTTGTTATCGTTTTCATTGATGATATTCTTATCTATTCCAAGAGTGAGCAAGAGCATGAAGAGCATTTAAGGTTGATACTGGAGTTGTTGAGAAAAGAACAACTTTATGCTAAATTTTCTAAGTGTGCTTTCTGGTTGAAAGAAGTACAATTTCTTGGCCACGTTGTTAGTAGCAAAGGAATTCAGGTTGATCCAGCAAAAATTGAAGCCATTGAAAAATGGGAGACTCCTAAGACACCAATGCAGATACGCCAATTTTTGGGTTTAGCCGGTTATTATAGAAGGTTTATTCAAGATTTTTCTCGAATAGCTAAGCCGTTGACAGCATTAACGCAAAAAGGGAAGAAATACGAATGGACCTCGGAGCAGGAGAACGCATTTCAATTATTGAAGAAGAAGTTAACTACGGCGCCTATTTTATCGTTACCTGAAGGGAACGATGATTTTGAAATATATTGTGACGCTTCGCGACAAGGTTTTGGTTGTGTTCTTATGCAACGAAAGAAAGTAATTGCATTTGCATCCCGACAATTGAAGATTCACGAGCGGAATTATACGACGCATGATCTAGAATTGGGAGCAGTCGTGTTTGCATTGAAGATGTGGAGACACTGCTTGTATGGGGTTAAATTCACTGTGTTTACTGATCATAAAAGCCTTCAACATATTTTTGATCAGAAACAATTGAACATGAGGCAACGTAGGTGGGTCGAGTTAATAAACGACTATGATTGTGAAATTCGTTATCATCCCGGGAAAGCGAATGTGGTGGCCGATGCTTTAAGCAGAAAGGAACGAGAACCAATTCGAGTACGAGCGATGAACATAAAAATTCGCATGAATCTCAACTCACAAATCAAAGAAGTTCAACGAGAAGCACTTAATGAAGAAAACATAAAGAATGAAATAATGAAGAAGTATGAGAAGCAACTCGTTGTACGGGAAGATGGAATTCGATATTTTGCGAATCGTATTTGGGTACCGAAGTTGGGTGGATTAAGGAAGTTGATATTGAACGAGGCACATAAGACAAGATATTCGATACATCCTGGAGTTGGAAAGATGTACCAAGATCTTAAGACACATTATTGGTGGCCTAATTTGAAGACAGACGTTGCAACATATGTTGGGGAATGTTTAACTTGTTCCAAAGTCAAAGCAGAACACCAGAAGCCGTCAGGGTTACTTCAACAACCAGAAATCCCAGAATGGAAATGGGATGGTATTACCATGGATTTCATCACGAAGTTACCAAAGACTGCCTGGGGATACGACACCATTTGGGTGATTGTTGATCGTCTCACCAAGTCTGCACATTTCTTGCCTATAAAGGAAACGGATAGAATGGAGAAACTATTACGATTGTATATAAAGGAAGTTGTTTCAAGGCATGGAATACCTATTTCCATTATATCCGATCGTGATAGTAGATTTACCTCAAAATTCTGGCAATCACTACAGGAGGCACTAGGAACTCGGTTGGATATGAGTACCGCATATCATCCACAAACCGATGGACAGAGTGAAAGAACGATTCAGACTCTCGAAGACATGCTCAGGGCATGTGTGATCGATTTTGGAAACGGATGGGATAAATATCTACCGTTAGCAGAATTCTCGTATAATAATAGTTATCATGCGAGCATTGGAGCTGCGCCATTCGAAGCATTGTATGGAAGGAAGTGTAGATCTCCTATCTGTTGGAATGAAGTAGGAGATCGACAATTAACTGGTCCCGAGATCATACATGAAACGACTGAGAAGATAGTACAAATCAAGGAGAGATTGAAAACAGCCCGTAGTCGCCAAAAGAGCTACGCCGATGTCCGAAGGAAACCATTAGAGTTTCAGGTCGGGGACATGGTTATGCTAAAGGTGTCACCTTGGAAAGGTGTGATACGTTTTGGAAAAAGGGGTAAACTGAACCCAAGGTACGTAGGCCCGTTCAAGATCATCGAACGCATTGGACCGGTAGCTTATCGACTCGAGTTACCGCAACAACTCGCCGGAGTACATAATACCTTTCACGTCTCAAACCTGAAGAAGTGTCTTGCAAAGGAAGACCTCACCATTCCTCTTGAAGAAATCCATGTCGACGAGAAACTACAATTCGTCGAAGAACCAATCGAAATCATGGACCGTGAAGTTAAACAACTCAAACAGAGCAATATACCGATTGTTAAGGTTCGTTGGAATGCTAGAAGAGGTCCTGAGTTTACTTGGGAACGAGAGGATCAGATGAAACGAAAGTATCCGCACTTGTTTCTCGATAACGCAAAATAGGTACAATTTTAAAATTTCGGGACGAAATTTATTTAACGGGGAGGTAATGTAACGACCCGCACTTTTTCGATCGTTATATACTTATAAGATTAATATTTACATAAATTAAACCTTACCAACATGATAAGCAATCCAAATTGTCGAGACTTATATTTCCGAAAAGAGTTTTACACAACGTTTGACCGTCTAGTTTGACCGATGATATCACGAACTATACAATATATGATAACTATACGTTTGTGTATATATATGTATATATACATATTTAACATGATTAATGAATGTTTTAATATCTCATTTTGTATTAATAACAACAAGTTATATGTGTATTTTGAAACTACTAACTTAAGTTTTCAAAACGATAACAATACGTAACGTTATTTGACTTAAATACTTAAGACTATAATGTTTATACATATATTGTATAAGTAATGTATTTAATCACTTTTAAGAACTTAAATACATAAAATCATATAAGTGTATTCACAAAAGATAGCTATATTTGAATCCTCATTCCATTTTTCACAAAATTTCTATACGTATATTTAGAGTATTTGTACTCGTATCATACCTAGCTCCTATACGTATTTACTAATAGTAAATACACATCAAAATCACCACCTAACCAGCCATTATTCATGCCCTTAGAGCTAGGTAATTACTTTTGAATCATTGCAAGACTAATTACAAAAATACAAACTAGAATTTTGTCATGTTATCCTTAAAGATCACATTTTTAGGAGTATATATGTATCATCATTTTTGATTCATTTTTACTTCAATCTCTTAACTAAAAACACACACTCTTTCTTACTCTCTAAACTCCATAACAACCCAGCAAAATTCCATAAAGATCTAGCTTCAAAAACCATACTAAAACACCATAAGAAAACCATACAAAAACATTTCAAGAAAACCCTCCAAGAACACCAACTTACTTCCAATCTTTCATCCACTTCTATCACCCTTTTGATTCTAGCTTCTTACTCCTCTTTTACAGCAAACTTATCCAAGGAACTTGAGGTAGAATCTATGTTCATAACCTTATTCAATTCATATATATATAGCTATCTTATTTTGTGGTACAAAAGTTTAACAACAAGAACATAGTTTGAATGTTTTCAAACTTGTTTGCAAACTAAATAGATCCTTCTAACTTAACTTTTAAAATACTTCAAGACCTGTAATATAACTTATGTATATGCTAATTTAACAAGGTAAAACTTGGTTTTTCAAAGTATAAGTATTTTTAGAAAAATGGTCATTAAATGATTTTGTTGTAACAAAAATGTTTAACTTCATATGTTTCACTAATGTTTCACTTATGCCGTATGATTTTGAATACAAACCAAGGTATTTACAGTTCATAGTCTTAAAGAAGAACTCGATCCAAGAAGATGGCAATTTGAATCAACGAAAACGGATTTGTAACGAAGAAACTATGACCGAAACAAAATTGGTTATCCTAGATCATTTCAACTACGGGATCAATTGGAAAAAAATGATATAAATCACATATTTCTAAGATAACATGATATTTTATATATATGTACTTATAATTCAATTTTATATGGTTCAGGATCACCCGTAAACAACACGAGAAGATTAATCATAAGATCCCATGATTGTACGCAACACGTCATTTGACAACACCGGTACTTTATGTACGCAACACGTCATTTGACAACACCGGTACCATGGGTCAAGATTAATCTCGACCAATACATATACGATGGGGTTTTATTTATTTCGTTGGGAGTTTTGTTTATTGCGGGTATATTAAACATCTAAAAATGAACCATTAAAAATTGAATTACTAACATCGGAATGCTAACTACGGACTAAGGAAATATTCAAAATATTAAAAGTATAACAAGTATATATATATATAACGTCTGTTTTAAAATGAAAACATATTGATATATTATATATGGATAGGTTCGTGATATCAACCGGAAGACCGAGTCAAAATATATATATCATCAAGACAAGAGTGAGTATATAGTCCCACTTTTAAACTCTAAATATTTCGGGATGAGAATACATGTATTTTATGTTTTACGTTATGGACACAAGTAACTAAAAAATATATTCTACGTTGAGTTGTACCACTGGCATACTTCCCTGTAGCTTGGTAACTAATATTTACAGCGGTATTGTAAACGCGAATCCTGTTGATAGATCTATCGGGCCTGACAACCCCAATCGGACTGGACGACCAGTATTCAACGGTTGCACAGTACTTCGTTTTGTGACTACACTTGGTACGGTGTAGTAAGATTTCATATTAAAGGGAATATGCGACGTGAAAATGTTAAGTATGGTTACCAAGTGCTCAACCACTTAGAATATTTTTATTGAAATGTTTATATACGAAATCTTGTGGTCTATATATATATTGCTGCGCACTAAACCTATATCTCACCAACTTTATGTTGACGTTTTTAAACATGTTTATTCTCAGGTGATAATTAAAGCTTCCGCTGCATTATGTTGAATCTAAGCAGGATCATGCGTACTCATATTTGTGTCAAAAATAAAACTGCATATCCGAGGACGTGTGTTGTAAAATATGCTAGAAATCGTGTTGTTATTATCATTTGTAAAGTTTGTAAGTCGAAGATTATCGTTAAACGATAATCATCTTTTTATTGTCTAAAGCTTGTACAAAAATAATGGTTTGGTTTGTAATGTATAATATATGCAGTTTTCCTTTTTAAAAATGTCGCATATAGAGGTCAATACCTCGCAATGAAATCATACGTTATCTAACACGTTCTTATGGTTAAGGACGGGTTATGACAGCTACGAACCTATCCCCAATCCATCCAGAATAGATAATGGCTAATCGGTTGATCCATTCTGGTTACACTGCTTTCGGAGCTCATGTGAATATTCATATCGGAATAGCTGTCGGAATCCGATGAACTTGAACCAGTTGAAGGATCCATCTCGTACAGAGTAGGGAAAAGATTTTTGAAATGAAATAAATTATAGGACTAGTTTGATATTACTCAATACATAATTTACATATGTATTTATAATACCAGAATCCCATAAGTTACGGAGGATTTTTCGAAAGATGTCAGACAATGTTTACTGTAATAGATATGCAAAGTTATGAATTTGTCTATACACTATCTATGCAATGAATGCAGTAAGACGCGTCTAGACTTAAGATGATAAGCAGGTAATTTCTGACAAAAATTGATAAGAAAAACTTTTGACATACAGCTATGGTCGAAGTCCAGACCCACTAATGCATCCTAACAACTATCAGTTAGACACACTAATGCAAGACCTGGTTCTCTAAGACCACCACTCTGATGCCAACTGAAACGACCCGTCCATATTACTATAAATACGGTACGTTATTCATTGGTCCCATAGCGAGGTATTTGACCTCTATATGATACGTTTTAGAGAATATTGCATTTGTTTCTAAAAAAACACACCATTATTATACATAATGCATGTTTTAAACAAGTGGGCGATTATTTAAGAAATATTCCCCAAAATACGTCGGTTTCCAAATACTACACACGTGACATAATAGTCGAATATAATACATGACAAAGGTTTTATTGAATGCAACACTTTATTTAAACCAAAGCATGAGACTCCATGCATAGCTTGCTCAGATAATGCAACAGCGGAAGACTTTTTTAAGGACCTGAGAATAAACATGCTTAAACAGTCAACACAAAGGTTGGTGAGATATATAGGTTTAGCATCGATATAAATATAGACCACAAGATTTCATAGTTATAAATATATGTACACTCGCAAGTGTATAATAGTATTCTATAAGTTGTTGAGCGCTTCGGTAACCATACTTAACCATTAATGTAGCATATTCCCTTTATTATGAAATCTCCCTACACTGTACCAAGTGTAGTAAAAACGAAGTACTATGCAACCGTTTACGATACTAGAGCGACTAGCCCGGTTGGGGTTGTCAAACCCGATAGATCTATCAATAGGATTCGCGCTTACATGTTCTTACAACATGTAAATATTAGTTACCAAGCTATTAGGGAAGATATGCAATGTGGTACAACTCAACGTAGAATATATTTTAAGTACTTGTGTCCATGGCGTAAAACATAAAATGCATGTATTCTCATCCCAAAATATTTTTAGAGTTTAAAAATGGGACTATATACTCACGGTAGTAAAAGTATATTAATAATAAGTTTTCAACTTATTAAAAATATGGCCGTCGTCCTTGGATTCATGAACCTGTAACAAATCTATATGTATATCAAAATGTAATACAACTATTATTCATATCATATCCTCAATCACATGTGATTGTTTAAGTTCATATTTTCAATCACGTGTGGTTGTTTAAGTTTATATTTTCAATCACGTGTGATTGTTTAAGTTGTCAAGTTAGCAGTCCAACGTTAGTAGTCCACAATTAGTATTCCATAGTTAGTAGTCCACAGTTAGTAGTACATAGTATACACGTGTTGTATAAGACTCAATCATGACCCACAATACCGCTATTGTAGTTACACGTATTGTGTATGTGGTGTCTTTTGATTTATCCGATGTATTGTGTAACCATGACATGTTAGAATACATGTATAATACAAGAAAAGTTAGCTAGGATATGGTTAGTATAGATTTTAATGAATTAATCCCGTAATCAAATTATCCATTTCTAACCAATATTGTTTTGCCCATAATTTCTTCGTTATAAATCCGTTTTGAGTGAATCAAATTGCTATGATTTCATAACGAACTGTAATTTGTGAAACTAAACTGAAAAAATGGTGGTTTATAGTCGGAGTTACAAGTTATAATCCATATTTTAAAGAGGTAGTCATTTTCGTCGAAATAACGACATCTTGATCACCATTTTGAAAAACATACTTCAATTTTGAGTTTAATTATGATTTTTGGATATAGTATCATATTCATATGAAATATCATTTTCCCATAAGAACAACTTTTAAATCAAATATTATGATAGTTTTTAATTATCCAACCCAAAACAGCCCTTGGTTTTACGGTGTTCTTCGTGTTTCCAAGTTTTAACTCATTAAGTTAGTATATCATATAGATATAAAACATGTGTTAAGTTGTTTTTAAAAGTTAAGTTAGAAAGATTAACTTTGTTTGCGAATAAATTTAGAATTAACTAAACTATGTTCTAGTTTATAAACTCTTATATAGATAGCTATAGACATATGAATTGAACAAGAGTTGACGTAGAGTTTTTACCTCAAGTTTAGAATGTAAAGTTGCTGGAAAGAAGTAGTAGAATAAAACTTGAGAGAGTTCTTACAAGTGTGTGTGAAAATTGTAAGTAAAATTTGGAAAATGAATGTGTAAAAATGAGTTAGAAATGGTGCTTATTTATAGGCTTGAAAATTTAGTTTTTAGTGAAAATATCTAAGTTAAGTTAAAATGTATTAAGTCATGGATGACATATTAAATTGATTAGGTCATAGATGGCATATTACACAAATAATTACAGATTTCTATTGGTATATACCAATAGTAAATACTTCTAGAAGCTGTGTATAATACGTGTAAAAATGTCGTATGAATACGAGTAGAATTCTTGAGGAAATTGAACGAAAATATGAGTATAGCTATCTTTTATATGTATTGGTATATTATAAAGTGTATTTAATACTTGTAAGGATGTATTTACACTCGTAATATATTATATGTAAATACATTTTAACATAAGTTAATTACGTCGTTTAAATAGTAACATATATATTGTTCAAAAACTCTTTAAATTAGTAGTATGAAAATATATATATATATATATATATATATATATATATATATATATATATATATATATATATATAATACTTTGTTAATATACTTAATGAGATATTTAATTATCATATTTTTAAGTTAAATATATATAAATCCATTTATATACATAATAATTAAACAATTAAACAATTAAATCAAGTTATGACGTTCGTGAATCGTCGAAATAAAAGGGTGACCAAAAGCTTGTGTAAAACTCTTTCCGGAGGTTCAAGACTTATTAAAATTCATTGCTTATCAAGTCAGTATTATATAAAGATTAAGTTTAAATTTGGTCGGAAATTTCCGGGTCGTCACAGTATTCGTCCAGATGGATTAGGACGGGTCATTATAAATCTTTTGCTTGGTCAATGGTCTGGAAGGATCTAACACTACCTGAAAATATAAGTTTTATTAAAAACATATAAAAGCTTTACTTATAAAAACACCCTTGCCCTTCTCACCAAAGTGCTACAGCTGCTATACTGCTGTTTTATACAGGAGTGTACCTCTTCATAAATCAGTTTTGCCACCCCTTTAAAACGCATTTGTACTTGACAAACCCATTCACATCCAATATCATTTGAAGCTTGTTGGGTCTATTTCCTAACTCAATTATTAGTTTTCACCAAAACTTAATCATTTTCATTTAAAAAGTCCGAAAAGTAGGTCCAAGAGTCATTTTTTACATCTATACGAAATGGGTAAAAACTTACACTTCAACCAAAATACACCCTAAACTCAATTTTAAAATACCAGACCTGCTGATTTAATTAATACAGCATGTGAGAGGTGTCCAAATTAAGCAAATACCTAATTTGACTCTCAATTGTTAAAACGGTCGAACTCACCCAAATGGACACCAAAAAGGACTTAAACATTATAACACCCAAAAAGCCCATAAGGTAATAAAAAAAAAACCCCACCAATGTTTGTAAAAATTTGACATGTACACGCAAAATCCCACCAATGGTTACCAACATGCATCAAATCAATAAATAACATAGAAATATCTTTTATGAATGTCTAAAAAGATGGTCACCCATTTATACATAAAGTGACAATTATAACCCATTTAAGTCACAATTATGAACAAAAAAAATATGTATGGAAGACTTTGGTTTTTAAATTAGTAAAGATAGGGTAAGATTTAACGTAAATAGCCATGTTTACTACAAAGCATCACTAAACACAAGTCAACGGGATTGGTACTTTTTTCCCAGCTTATGTGCAATTTGCATTTTGGATAAAAGAATATGCTGAAGGAATTATAGGAAAACTTACAGAATAGTAGGGCAAAGATCACGCACTACAGGTCCTCTAGAAGTCATCACACATTAAAACTGCAATGGCAAACATAAAGTTGTTTCGCAAATTTGAACCATTTCACTCGAGCCCGTAACTGAAATGGGAAACTGAAACTGGACGCGAAACTGATAATCGATGTGTGTAATAGAACATTGATACGTAAAACTAAAAAATGAAACGCGGATCACGAATTTTTGAGTTATGGGTCTTGATACAACCCATCCCATTAAGACCCGACCGATTTTACACGTCTAAAAGGATACGAAATTTCACATATCAATTTCAAAAAGGATTATAATAAGAAAACAATATCATTGAAAGAAGTAATGAAGCATACAACGGCATCAACAATCGGATTCCTTTGTTGATTCATACCACCAGAAAGCACCATACAAATTAGATAATGCATTTTGACCTTTAAATGTATGACTATATATTGTTTGATATGCAAGGCGCTAAAGGCTTTGATATATACAATTGTCCCACTATCATGAATTAATCCTCGAACATATACAATTGTCCCATCACAAGACTTAAACCCTCAACTTTATACAGTTGTAAAAAAAATATTAAAAATATAAAGACTCGTCGATGCTTATTTGAAAGAAGTAATGAATACTACCTTGAATGGCCTCTATTCTCAGTGTTATTGGCAAATCATGGGTAATAACATCAGATGTGCTCCATTTTTTCATCACTAATAGAAAGTTACATACACCAGACAAATATAATATATTATAAATTTTCAAACCCAATGAAAAAATTCTTCTTTCAATAAGCATGTTTGATTTAAAGATTCATACCTGCAAACATTAGATGAACACCCTGACCATTAAGTGTTGCTTTTGCGTTTGATGTTGTCCAAAATGGTATTCTAACGTTCATAGTGTATGGCGATCCTTCTTGCATTTAACACATAGTCCATTTTAGAAAAACGACGATCGTCCCCTGATTTTCGATATTATGATTGGTTTACCGTCTTTGAGGAGATTGTGGTGGTCACTAGAAGGTGAGGGTCCCACTACACATACATTACTTTCTGATCAACTAAAATGCCATACCCCGTCCTAATCCATCTGGACGAAGTCACCAACATCTGGTCCCACTGCGATGATCGACTCCAAGTAATGTCTTTAAAATGAGCAAATGCATAGCGGAAGATTTCTTTCATACCTGAAAATAAACATGCTTTAAAGTGTCAACCAAAAAGTTGGTGAGTTTATAGGTTTATCTTAAACAATCATTTCAATAATTTCAATAGACCACAAGATTTAATTTTCATAGTTAACTGCAGGAACACTCATCTGCAAAAATTATAATACAGGAACACTCATCTATATAAAAATCATTCATATGGTGAACACATGGAAACTGACATTAAAAATGCATTTAGAATATCCCCAAATATACAGGTACACTCATCTGTATATAACATCAAAGTACTAAAGCATCTATAACCTGGACGGGGTTTGTTAGGCCCATAGATCTATCTTCAGGATTCGCGTCAATTAGGGGGTCAGTTCCCTAATTCTTAGGCTACCAAGCTAAAAGGGTGATATTCAATATAATGATCCAGCCATAGAATATAGTTTTAAGTACTTGTGTCTATTTCATCAAACATTTATAAAAACATCGCATGTATTCTCAGTCCAAAAAATGTATATTGCAAAAGCATTGAAAAAGGGAGCAAATGAAACTCACGATACGATATTTTGTAGTAAAAATATGCATACGACGATACTGAACAATGCAGGTTGGCCTCGGATTCACGAACCCATATCAAGTATATATATTAACACATGTAATGGTATCGAACAAATTTATATATTATTAGTAATAATATACTTGTTATATTATATGTTATATAGATAAATTTATATTTAATCTATATATATTTTATATAACTAATACTTATCATATTAAATTTTATTATAGTAATTACTCATTAAAATATTATTTAATATAATATGTAATATTGATATTAATGTGGTTATGTTTTATGTCATAAGTATATTTTTATATAGAAAGTCTTTATTTGATAAATTAATGATACTAATAATAATAATGATAAAAATAATAATAATGTTAAAAATAATAATAATGTTAAAAATACATTTATCATAATCAATATTAGCTTTATACATACAAAGATAATACTTAAATCATAATTATCATTATCATATACCATCTTATACTCATGATTATATTACTAATAATATACATATAATTATAATCATCAATATATTCATGTTAATACTAATCATAATCATAATATCCATACTAGTAATGTAATAATATGTGTATTTAAAGTTATAGCTTAGTGTGGTTACCATAGATTAGAGAACGAAGGAGAAATCGAGAAAAAAAATATGTTCGGCTTATTATGTGTGGACAGTCCAATAAGGTATGCAAACGAGCCTAATATGTATGGTAGCCCAAAATATGAGGTATGTCCATTAGTCTCATTCGAATGGCCCAAGTTGCATCAAGAGTTCAAGAACACAGTCTGATCCAACAGCAACTTTCATGGGCTTATGAAGGTTGGGCCTAGTTTGCTTAATGGATTGATCACAATTGAGGAGATTAAAAGTCCAATAACAAAGAGAATGCAGTGTTCGATAATCGGCTCTAGAAATTAAGCAATTTTCATTAACATCATCAGTCCATATCATCATCCATCATCTCATTACCAAGTCACTATAAATCATCAACATCAATCCATTACGTACATCGTTCTCACCATACATCAACTATCATACTCAACATCATCATCATCATCATAATCATCATCGTGACCATCATCATCATAACATCACTGCATCGTCATTATCATTTCCATTGTTCATCATCACCTTCACTTCACTATTCATCGCCATCTTTGTTGTTTTACCCAGAACAGAAACAGAAAAACGAAGCAGCAGCAAATTCGTTGGGGTTTGGGGTCCGTGAACAGTGAACAGAAACAGAAAGAGGCAACGGTTTAAGCAGCCTTGGGACTGCCACATGTGGTGGTTCGAATGGTTAATGAACCGGAACAGTAGCAGCAAAAGACGAGTAGCAGTAGCAGTTAACTAACGCGAATGAGTGGTGGTTTGCAGCTGTTGGTCGCTCTCGGACAAGAAACATAAGTAGCAGAAGAAGTTGCAGGTTGTGATGGATGGTTTTGGTGGTGGTTCATGATAGGTAATGGTGGCGAAAGAAAAGATGGTGATTAAATGGGTGTTGGTGGTGGTCTTGTTCGATTATAAACCGGAATGAAAGGTGGCGGTTATAATGGGGGTTAGGGTGGTGGTACGGTGGTGATGTGGGTTTCAAGTTTGGTTAGTGACCTTGAACAGCAAAACCGAAACTATGTTGGGTTTTGGGTTGCAACTTAACACGAGTAGTAGTAACAGTGTAACCAACGATGGGTGTTGGGTTTGAATTCGATGGAGATGGTGAGGTGCAACAGCAGTAGTTAAGAAACACGTTAAGGTTCGGTTTAAAGGCTTTGTGTTCAGAACATGAGCAAGAACAAAAACAAAAATGATGTGCTATGTAAAAACAATGATACAGAGCTACTAATATAGAGATATGGATTT
Organism: Rutidosis leptorrhynchoides; assembly: GCF_046630445.1. Taxonomy (NCBI): domain Eukaryota; kingdom Viridiplantae; phylum Streptophyta; class Magnoliopsida; order Asterales; family Asteraceae; genus Rutidosis; species Rutidosis leptorrhynchoides. Next base: position 673,447,663 of record NC_092334.1, read on the forward strand.
GTTTTCTAGTTTCATGGTTAAAGTTGATGTCTATATATCTCCAAGTGTACCAAAAAATATATATAGGTGGGGTATATAATGAACAAAAGTTGTACAGTAAATAATAGTAATATATGCATATGTATTGTAGGCTTACTTTAATAAAAGAAAAAAAAAGTGACATTAATATGTCGAACAATCAAACAAATATATATATATATATATATATATATATATATATATATATATATATATATATATATATATATATATATATATATATATATATATATATATATATATCCAAATCAATCCCAATTATAAAGCAAGGATTTAGTATAGAAAACATATATGTCTAGATGCATGTATGTGTATGTAAAGTTAGCATTTAAAGGAAAGCTAAAATAGTAGTGTATTTGTTACTTGGTGAATATGGAATAGCAAAACAACTAGAAAATCAAATGATTAAATAATAAAGGATGTGTTAATGTATTATTTTAATTAAATAAACATTGATCTTAAACGTAAAAACAAATTAGTGATCCCCACCATTTGTCCTCAAAGATTCTCGTGATATAAGGTTGGTATTATTTGCTGACAGTTTCACGAGGTACTATATCGTACTCCGTTGTAAATCAGTGGCGGATAAGAGTCTTCAGAAAAATCTCATATTTTTAAATTAACTATATTTATTTATTTTGATCATTATGGTATAAAATTCAGTTATTAACTATTAAATAAAAATTACATTAATTATTCACTCCCAACCCCAAGTAAAATATAAAAAGTTTTAAAACTCAGTAAATTGTTCCTAAATATATTTTTAGTAAGCCTACAATTTATATAACTCTTTTTCGAATCCACGTTTATTTTAAAATCACGTAAGTTCCTTTTTAACTCGTGTAATATCATTCGAATGATAACTGGATGTTACTATCATTTTCTAAATAAATTCAAAATCTCAAAATGTATATTTAATATACTTTATTTATATATATAGATATATTTTAAATAATAATTATTATAATATCCTATTTTTATTTTATTAATTTTAATATCAACAATGTATAATACTTCAAATTATATTTCAAGTTATTATATATATATATATATATATATATATATATATATATATATATATATATATATATATATATAGACACACACACACACATATCTATTTACAATTAATTGTTCGTGAATCGTTGGGAATGGTCGAAGGTCAATCGAATATCTGAAACAGTTCAAAATTTTTGAGACTTAATATTACAGACTTTGCTTATCATGTCAAATGTTAAATCGTATCGAGAGTTTGATTTAAAATTAGTCGAAATTTTCCGAGTCGTCACAGTACCTACCCGTTAAAGAAATTTCGTCCCGAAATTTGATCGAGGTCATCATGGCTAACAATAAGAATGTTTTCATGACGAATATGAGTTGATAAATAGAGTTTTATCATAATTGAGTAATATAGATAAAACGACTCGATTATGTAAAGCGTACAAGTGAAGCTGTCACAAAACATTGAAATGAAGAAATAGAGGTTTGTCATAGCTTTTGACGTAGTCACAGTGGATTTCTGGAATTCAAGGAATTTAGAGAAAATATACGTAATCTATATAAGATTTGATTCTTCGGTAAATAAGGAAATTAGAATCTCTATAATTAAACACGGTAACCTGCCTCGATTGCTCTGTTGGATATTTCACTATAAATTAACCTCTTCCGTTTCATTACTTTCACCCTTCTTTACTTCCTTCTATTTTGAAGCTTCATGCTTCTGTTTTCTTCCCGACTTAAAGTAAAGCGATCAAGACGTCTCGGATTCGTAGATTTAATCTTTGAATTTCGAATGATCATGGCTAACGTTCTGAGAAAGAAATGGTAATAGCACGATCTAATTTGTTAAAATTACAAGAAATCACGGAAAGATAGAAATATCAAGAATATATGTTCTTGATAAGTTTAGAGGTTAAATAGAATGAAAGAGTCATGTAACATGTCACATGATGAGGGTAAGGTCTGTGAACCATCATCACGTTTCATTTAGAAATTCAGCATGACTTACTGTAATATAATCACGTTGGCCGGGTGTCATTATATTATACTAACTCATGCTTCAATCCCCAACACTTTCCCAGAAATCATTTATAATTTAAACTCGAAGGTTATAGAATTTAGAAACTAAAACAGTTTCTTTTATGATGTAACATAGATAGCATGAAGAGATAACTAATTTCGGACATGAATACTTATGAAAATATCCACAAAAATATCGAAGATATTTATGATGATATTTTGGAATTTCTAAAATCGAAGGTTACTGAAGAAAATTCTTCCGCACGGATTTAGAATAATTAAAGAGCAAGATATTCGCTAGAGATTTCGTCAGGTACTGAATATTCTGGATTCATTAAGTGCAGGTTTAATCCTGGTGATTTGTCCACTGCCTCCTTCATAGTTTTGCATAATCCGCTTTCCAGTATCAATTTTCTATTGAGTGTTTCCAACACTCTATTCTTTATCATCAAACTTTTGGCCATTAAGACCATCTACAGTTTTGCTGCTTCATCAGCATTCAAAGTCATTATAACTGAATCATTGATTATCAATCCGAGATGGTTTTCAAGAATTTCAAAGGGTTTGGACAGAGATTGTAATCGTCAAGATACAAAGGATTGTTTAAGATGAAATCAAGTGGCAACTTGAGGAAATATTTAATTGTCGTAGATGTAACTTATTTAACAATATTTTAAGTCAAAATGTGTTGTAATTAATATTTCCTACTCTTTTAATACTTTTTAATTATCCAATGTTAGTAGTCCAATGTTAGTAGTTCAATAGTTCAATAGTCCAATAGTTTAACCAAGACTAGTATATTATAAGGAAATAGTCATAACGGATATATGAACAGTTAGCTAGGATAATATTAGCATGGATTCTTAATACAATTTTTACATACATAATTAGTTTGTTTCTAATAAATTTTATTGTGTCCAATATTTTCCTTATTATGCCACCTGTTGAAACTTGACTTGGATTCTGATCGGTAAAAATTTGTATATGAATTTGAATTGGAATGAAAATAGTTATTTGTGGATGAACGGATACATATATATGTGGTTGTAAGTTGGATAGTAGATGACTGTTGAATCGGTTTTGAAGAATGTACAGTGTAACATGTTAATGTGAGATCTAAATATTTCTAGGGTATTACCTACCCGTAAAAATATTTTCACAATTAACAGTTGGTACAGAAGAACTTTTAATTACAATCTTTATGAAAATATACTTACATATATTTTCTTCAGATGTAATCGTGGATTTAATGAGTTAATATGATATTAAACTTATCTGATTTACGGTTAGAACTAGAGTACATAATTTCTAAAACATTAGAGATTACATAATCGCCATGAAGAACGAAAATAAAGTATATATGACGATAGATAGAACGATGGTTATGCTCGAGGTATAGATTGTGATGTCGAGGCGGGTGATGTTGAAACTAGGGTTGTTGGTGGTGATGATGTTGCTGAAGCTGGTAAGTTTTGCACCATATTTTCCAAAGCTCCAACTCGAGTGCGAAGCTTGTTGACTTCTGCTATTACTCCGGGATGATTTTCAGTTGGGATGAGGTGATGAAATAGGTTCAAAATTTTAGATATTATATAATCGTTGCGAGCTATTCTAGAAATGAGAGTGAAGATGCTGTTTTGGACAGGTTCGCCGGTAGGTGCTTCAGGTTCTTTGCCAAGAGTACAGGTTGGTGCACGGAAAGGATCTCCTTCTTCTTGTCTCCATTGGTTAAGTCGACTACGAACCTATCTCCAATTCATTCAGAACTCAGGATGGATGATTGGTTGATCCATTTCGGTTACACTGCTTTCGGAGTTCAAGTGGAAATTCATATCGGAATAGCTGTCGAAACCTGAGGAACTTGAACTAGTTGCAGAATTCATCTTGCACGGTCAGATAAAGGATATTTCGACATGGAATGATTTTCGGATGTCGGATGATATTCTAATTATATAGAATACCTAATACCTATATATAGTACAGAAGGTCTCGTAGATTACGGAGGGAATTAAGAAAACGTGTCAGACAAGATTTAATGTGATAGGATATGAATTTGTCTGTACATCATCTATGCAATAATTGCAATAAGATGTGTCGAGACTAAAAATGATAAGTAGATATTTTTTGACAAGGAATGATAAGTAAAACTTTTGGCATGCAGACAAGGTCCAAGTCCAGACTCATTAATGCATTCTAACAACTACTAGGTCGAAGTCCAGACTTACTAATGCAAGATCTGGTTCTCTAAGACCACCGCTCTGATACCAACTGTCATACCCGATCCTAATCCATCTGGACGAAGTCACCAACATCTGGTCCCATTGCGATGATCGAATCCAAGTAATGTCTTTAAAATGAGTAAATGCACAGCGGAAGATTTCTTTCATACCTGAGAATAAACATGTTTTAAAGTGTCAACCAAAAAGTTGGTGAGTTCATAGGTTTATCTTAAACAATCATTTCAATAATTTCAATAGACCACAAGATTTAATTTTCATAGTTAACTGTAGGAATACTCATCTGCAAAAATTATAATACATGAGCACTCATCTGTATAAAAATCATTCATATGGTGAACACCTGGTAACCGACATTAACAAATGCATTTAGAATATCCCTAAATATACAGGTACACTCATCTGTATATAACATTGAAGTACTAAAGCATCCATAACCTGGACGGGGTTTGTTAGGCCCATAGATCAATCTTCAGGATTCGCGTCAATTAGGGGGTCTGTTCCCTAATTCTTAGGCTACTAAGCTAAAAGGGTGATATTCAATATAACGATCCAGCCATATAATGTAGTTTTAAGTACTTGTGTCTATTTCGTCAAACATTTATAAAAACAACGAATGTATTCTCAGTCCCAAAAATATATATTGCAAAAGCATTGAAAAAGGGAGCAAATGAAACTCACGATACGATATTTTGTAGTAAAAATATGCATACGACGATACTGAGCAATGCAGGTTGGCCTCCGATTCACGAACCTATATCAAGTATATATATTAACACATGTAATGGTAATCGAACAAATTTATATATTATTAGTAATAATATACTTGTTATATTATATGTTATATAGATAAATTTATATTTAATCTATATATATTTTATATAACTAATACTTATCATATTAAATTTTATTATAGTAATTACTCATTAAAATATTTTTTAATATAATATGTAATATTGATATTAATGTGGTTATGTTTTATGTCATAAGTATATTTTTATATAGAAAGTCTTTATTTGATATATTAATGATACTAATAATAATAATGATAAAAATAATAATAATGTTAAAAATAATAATAATGTTAAAAATAATAATAATGTTAAAAATACATTTATCATAATCAATATTAGCTTTATATATACAAAGATCATACTTAAATCATAATTATCATTATCATATACCATCTTATACTTATGATTATATTACTAATAATATACATATAATTATAATCATCAATATATTCATGTTAATGCTAATCATAATCATAATATCCATACTAGTAATGTAATAATATGTGTATTTAAAAGTTATAGCTTAGTGTGGTTACCATAGATTACAGAATGAAGGAGAAATCGAGAGAAAAAAATATGATCGGCTTATTGTGTGTGGAAAGTCCAATAAGGTATGCAAACGAGCCTAATATATAGAGTAGCCCAAAATATGAGGCATGTCCATTAGTCTCATTCGAATGGCCCAAGTTGCATCAAGAGTTCAAGAACACATTCTGATCCAACAGCAACTTTCGTGGGCTTATGAAGGTTGGGCCTAGTTTGCTTAATGGATTGATCACAATTGAGGAGATAAGTCCAATAACAAAGAGAATTTAGTGTTCGATAATCGGCTCTAGAAATTAAGCAATTTTCATTAACATCATCGGTCCATATCATCATCCATCATCTCATTACCAAGTCACTGTAAATCATCAACATCAATCCATTACGTACATCGTTCTCACCATACATCAACTATCATACTCAACATCATCATCATCATAATCATCATCGTGACCATCATCATAATAACATCACTGCATCGTCATTATCATTTCCATTGTTCATCATCACCTTCACTTCACTATTCATCACCATCTTTGTTGTTTTACCTGGAACAGAAACAGAAAAATGAAGCAGCAGCAAATTCGTTGAGGTTTGGGGTCCGTGAACAGTGAACAGAAACAGAAAAAGGCAACGATTTAAGCAGCCTTGGGACTGCCACGTGTGGTGGTTCGAATGGTTAATGAACCGGAATAGTAACAGCAAAAGACGAGTAGCAGTAGCAGTTAACTAACGCAAATAAGTGGTGGTTTGTAGCTGTTGGTCATTCTCGGACAGGAAACATAAGTAGCAGAAGAAGTTGCAGGTTATGATAGATGGTTTTGGTGGTGGTTCATGATAGGTGATGGTGGCGAAAGAAAAGATGGTGATTAAATGGGTGTTGGTGGTGGTCTTGTTCGATTATAAACCGGAATGAAAGGTGGCGGTTATGGTGAGGGTTAGGGTGGTGGTACGGTGGTGATGTGGGTTTCAAGTTTGGTTAGTGATCCTTGAACAGTGAAACCGAAACTATGTTCGGTTTTGGATTGCAACTGAACACGAGTAGTAGTAACAGTGTAACCAACGATGGGTGTTGGGCTTGAATTCGATGGAGATGGTGAGGTGTAACAGCAGTAGTTAAGAAACACATTAAGGTTCGGTTTAAAGGCTTTGTGATCAGAACATGAGCAAGAACAAAAACAAAAATGGCAAGAACAAAAACAAAAATGGTGTGCTATGTAAAAACAATGATACATAGCTACTAATATAGAGATATGGATTTGTTTTCTAGTTTCATGGTTAAAGTTGATGTCTATATATCTACAAGTGTACCAAAAATATATAGGCGGGGTATATAATGAACAAAAGTTGTACAGTAAATAATAGTAATATATGCATATGTATTGTAGGCTTACTTTAATAAAAGAAAAAAAATAAAGCGACATTAATATGTCGAACAATCAAACAAATATATATATATATATATATATATATATATATATATATATATATATATATATATATATATATATATATATATATATATCCAAATCAATCCCAATTATAAAGCAAGGATTTAGTATAGAAAACATATATGTCTAGATGCATGTATGTGTATGTAAAATTAGCATTTAAAGGAAAGCTAAAATAGTAGTGTATTTGTTACTTGGTGAATATGTAATAGCAAAACAACTAGCAAATCGAATGATTAAATAATAAAGGATGTGTCAATGTATTATTTTAATTAAATAGACATTGATCTTAAACGTAAAAACAAATTAGTGATCCCCACCATTTGTCCTCAAAGATTCTCGTGATATAAGGTTGGCATTATTTGCCGACAGTTTCACGGGGTACTATATCGTACTCCGTTGTAAATCAGTGGAGGATAAGAGTTTTCAGAAAAATCCCATATTTTTAAATTAACTATATTTATTTATTCTGATCATTATGGCATAAAATTCAGTTATTAACTATTAAATAAAAATTACATTAATTATTCACTCCCAACCTCAAATAAAATATAAAAAGTTTTAAAACTCAGCAAATTGTTCCTAAATATATTTTTAGTAAGCCTACAATTTATATAACTCTTTTTCGGATCCTCGTGTATTTTAAAATCACGTAAGTTCCTTTTTAACTCGTGTAATATCGTTCAAATGATAACTGGATGTTACTATCGTTTTCTACAAAATATTCAAAATCTCAAAATGTATATTTAATATACTTTATTTATATATATAGATATATTTTAAATAATAATTATTATAATATCCTATTTTTATTTTATTAATTTTAATATCAACAATGTATAATACTTCAAATTATATTTCAAGTTATTATTTATATATATATATACACACACATATCTATTTACCATTAATTGTTCGTGAATCGTCGAGAATGGTCGAAGGTCAATCGAATATATGAAACAGTTCAAAATTTTTGAGACTTAATATTACAGACTTTGCTTATCATGTCAAATGTTAAATCCTATCGAGAGTTTGGTTTAAAATTAGTCGAAATTTTCCGGGTCGTCACATAAAATTTGGCAGGCTTTCCAGTTAAGCGAACTTGATATATACCGTATGATGTATATAGCCCAAGATTGTTTCCTGCTTCTACAAAGTAAATCGAATCACCTAATTTTGAGAAAGATTTGATCCCTAAACAAATGATGTAAAATGAAATGAAAAAAAAAAGTTAACTGTCATGTCTATTTCTTTGACATTATCTATATGAGAAAGTGTTAAAAATAAAAAAAATCCACACATGTCCCATTACAGAACCAAAATGAATCAAACTTTGTTCCCCATATATGGTATCGAGTATCTTTCACCTCTTTTTGAATATGCGCATCAATATCAAAGAAGTACATAAAATGAAGAAAGAGTATTACTTAACAAAATGTCGTTTAATTTAAACGTAAGTGTGAGAAGTGATGTAATAAAAAAGTGAAACCTGGATCATCCATGTGAGAAAGTATCCAGTTCATCGCTTCTTCCACGCCAGTGTTCGAAGTATTCATTGCAGCCATTTGACAGTGAAGATGGTTAAATCACATTAAGATATGATATCTTTATTAGCCACCAGCTTAGTGGACTCTTCCTCATCTCCAGGAGCTAATTCGTATTATCAAAAAAATAACAAACATTTGAAAATGGTTAATTAAATTACAAACAATATTTAGTGGGCATCACATACCATCTTCAAGTAACAATTGCTACGCATGTGACTAATGTCCATGACATCATCAGCATCAATGTAAACATCTACAATCTAACCAAATTTATGTTTATAAAATATACTTCGTAACAAATATTTAAATCAAGTATATACAGAATTAGTGCATACCAAGCTTTTTTGGGACCCAACCAGCTTTTATAACAAATTTTCTCATATGCAACACCAAATAATCAGGGGACGAAGTTAGACCTGCAGTTCTTTTGCAAGCAAGAACATCAATCAAAAAAACATATATGTGAAGTAATGTATGAATAATAAAAAAGACATCTACAAAAGCAGCAAATTACATATGTTTCTGCAAATGGCATGTGCTAATTTCAATAATGGCCGGATTTTCTAGCAAATCATATGTTTCGGTGTCAAATTGGATGGCCTGCTGGTTTCAAAATTTATTTAAACCATGTCACTGCTGAAAAGCGAAACTTACAAATATATACAACTTACGTTAGCTTTACTCTTGGCGTTTTTCAACATATTCAAAATTTACTTGGCAGGCCCAACGTGTTGTCCATTGAAATGACTTTTTCATCAACTCGAACACCCTGCATAGAAACGAAAGTATCGCTTAACAATCGATCTTCACATCATATTCTTTGAAACTACAATTTTAAAAAATTAATAGATAGAACCTTCAGCCAACACTTTTTAGCCAATAACAGTAGATTACAATGTTATGATCTCACCAAAAATGAGTAGCGGCTAACTCTATATTTGTAGTTGCATATATTTTTGGATAAATTGAGCCTGAAGTTATAAATACAAATATTGTGTCACTTTTATGAGTGATTGGGATAGCAATGCTTACTTTATTTTTATGACATCCGATTTGAATTTTCAAGGAAAAATATGCATGACCGGATGACTTCAGAAATTTCAAACTTGTTTACAACATCAATATATCTAAAGGTACTTGTGAAATTTCAAACTTTAGAAATCAATAATAACGAACCTTGAATCGACAAATCACAGTTCTTCAAAATTGATTCCGACAAAAATCTTTCGTTAAATTGCTTGAATCCGAGATTAAATTCAGCCACGAGTTTAACATCAAGCACACAAATAACCTTGTTTCCGAATCAAGAACCAAAACAACCTGTTGCCGAATCGAGAACGGTTTTAATCAAAGATAATCAGGGTTTTATGTTGTAAAATCGTTGCGTTAAACAGATTATTTAGACAATTCCGATCTTTGCCGTGCATGATCTTGATTTCGAATCATAAATCAGTGTGTTTTTCGGTAGAATCAATTTGAGGTTTTGGGTTGTAGACGATGGGTTGTAGAGGCGACGTAGGAGAAGAGAGGCGTAGGAAATTTGGGTGAATTAAGGTTTGGGATTCCTCGAGCGTATTGTGACAGCGTGGCTATTGGATTTGTTAATTATTGTTAATTGTGATTATGTTAGGGATTAACACGTCGGCACACTTGATTAAGAGGAGATTATGGACAGACAACTCAGGTTAATCTTCACGATTTATATTATGTAATAGATAGATAGATAGATAATAGATAGATATATACGGAGCATCTTTTTTATTTTATTTTAATAAATTAATTACCAAAAACCACAACAAATCAAATATCTACCACCATCTCAACAACCTAAATGGTGTTCGATGGCAATAGATCCAGATCTGATAATCACAGTCGTTATCCCGCAACCCCACCCACCATCATATCTATCAACCACTTCAAGAATTTCATCTCCGTCAGCTCTGACGTTCAATTAACCGGAAACAACCACCGTTAGCTGTTGAAACCAGGGAATTATTTTGCTAATTTGCTTGAACTTGCTGCATATAACAACGGTGAAAACTCAGTTTATGGTTGAATACAATCCTGACACTGGTAACATCAACATTTTTGGCAATTTCAAACACTCGCTACGAATCGATTACTAGCCATAAGGATGAATTTCTTTACTAGCCCTAAATTCGTTGGCGAACCTTTCTGAGATATTGAACTCATTTTTTCTTGTAGATCTAAAACCTAAACTTGCTGTAAAAAAGTGTGGTGGGTTTCCAAATTAGAGTTTCAGAAAGAATTGATTTTTAAGGCCAAGAAAAGAAGACATCGTGGTAGGGATGAAGGGTTACAAATTTGGTTTGCAACTTTAATGGATTTTTATTGTTTTATAAATCTAGTGTAATTGTATTAATTTGGTTGTTTTTTTGTTCATAAATTGTACAAAGGATTTTAGGGATTATTCTGTGATAATGAAATGATACAAGGATTAAAAAAAATATTGTTTTTGACTAAGAAATTGTTCATAGATCTAGTGAGATTGCTTTTTAATTTGTTGTAGAAATTAATTTTTGATTTGAAATTGGTTATGGTTTATAATTTGAGATTTGATTTGTAATTGATTAGGGTTTATAATTTGAGATAAAATGAAATGGGCAATGTCAAATATGAACAAGAAGGTGAATGGTGGTAGGGATGAAAAAGGAAATGGTTAAAGTTTAAAAGACAAAACTACCCTCACATGTCTAGCACATGATATGAAGTAACATAAATATTGGACGGAATATAAACGGAGGGACGACCAGAGTTACAAAGTACAAGTTTAGGGATGACGCCAGCAGAGAAAAAAGTTTAAGGATGACCCGAGAAGACTGGATACAAGTTCAAGGACGACAAGCGTAATTTTGTCTTTTACTAATGGCAAAGTGAGTACATATATACCATACGATAACTAGCAAAAACTAGTAATTTGGTCGAATAATCTCTTGATTTAACGCCAATGCTTATTAGGCCACTTACTATCATCCTCAATTTTCACTTAACTTCTCTCCTCCACATCAGGACAAACACTTTAACATTCATTTCACATTTATTTCACTAAACCCTCAGACCCCGTTTGGCACACGGAATCCAATGGGATTCCGGCAGAGTTGAAATTGAATTTAGACACGCGTCGTGTCTAAATTCAATTACAATTCTGCCGGAATCCCGTTAGATTCCGTGATCCAAATGGAGCTTTACTATCTTACACTCCATTTCAAACTTTAATTAATTTAAATTTACTAAATAAATACAATAAATAAATTAAAATAACACTTTATTAAATAAAATAAAAACATTACATTAATATAAAAACATTACATATTTAAATAAAAACATTACATATTTAAAATAAATACATAAACTTTCAAGCTTAATCAATTTGTACGTTGTGTAGAAATAGTTGTACCACCCCTTTCAAGCTTATTCGACTAGTACGTTGTGTAGAAATAGTTGTACCCACAAGGCGCAGTACTAAGCTACAGTTTTTTTTTCCCCATTTCCCTCTCATTTTCCCTACCATTTTTACTAAAGGCGTGCAAAAAAAGTTTTACCATTTTGGTTTTAAACTTATTTTTCTCACAAAAACGTTATCCTTTCTTCTTATTTTACTATTTTTACCATTCTTTTTCCTTACAATTTCCGCTTAACTTTCAGCAACAACATTTCGTATATACTAAAAGAGAAAGTTGAGATTCGCGGTAATGCACGATCAGCCCTCTACTAATCTATGTTCACCTCTTTAAAATAGAAATTACATATCAGGGTGGCCACCGCAATGCGCGGTTGGCCACCTGCTTGTTAATATAAATAAAAGTAAAATATAAAAATGTATCAAAATGAAATTAAGATAAATAAATGAACACATCTATACCCTATATTTATCATCTTCCCCACTACACACCAACTACCCACCAACTAACTACGCCATATTTATTGGTATCATCTTCCCCAACTCTCAGCAAACCTCCGTTGCAAAGACAGCAAAACTCAAAAGAAAAAGAAAAAAATAACAAAAGTGAAAGTGCCGATTAAAAAAAAGAGTTAAATATGCATTTGAGACCCACCTGTTCATAAAAGCCTCTGTTGCAGGCTCCACTGGCGCAACCACTGACAGATTGCTGGTGATGGTGGTGACCCGCTGGCGGTTGCTGGCGGGGTGGGTGGCGACCTCATAAGAAGTGGCCTTAATCTGAATAATTTACTAATTAGTTCTTGATGACAATAAGTGATTCAATAATTATTTACCAACGCTATGAAAAGTGAGTACATGTATATATAGATTATATCAAAATTACTTATCGGATAACTATATTATTTTTCATTAATGTAATATATTAATAAAAAAGTAGTAACTTTATATTAGTTCTTGATGACAATAAGTGATTCGATAATATAAAGTTACTACTTTTTTATTAATATATTACATTAATGAAAAACAATATAGTTATCCGATAAGTAATTTTGAAATAATTTAAAAAATATTATATAAAATTTAGATGATTAATATTTAAAAAGTATTTCAGCTCTAAATGGTTCAACAATGAATGATGCACCATTCAATGGCAATGCATGCACCATTCAACTCCACATGTCATTCGGATGTTATAAACAAACGTGTTGCATGTTTAATGATTTAACATTCAACACTGAACGATTATGCAAGTAACTAGAGAGGGTGAATAGTTACTTAATACGATTTTTAATTTCATTTTTGTAGTTTAATTAGTTGAAGATTACGTGAATAGTCACTGTGAATAGTTTTAACGGACTCAGTTAACCTTCGTTAGGGAGATGGATGAAATTAGGACTTTAGAATGCTTTTAAGGGTGAAAAATATAGAAAATAAAACACAGAGATGAAACGGGCAAAAAAGTGGAAAACATATAGACGAAATGGATAACTATAACGACCCTCATTTTTTCCATTCTATATTTTTCCAATATTAAATGCCCAAACAATATAATTAAAACTTAATTATTAAACTTTAATCAACAATTGTTAAGTGTTAAGAGTTATAAAACATATTAATTAACTTTGTGCAATAATTGACAAGTTAATAAAAGATGAAAATAATAAACTGTTAGTCGACACTCACGGCTAATTAAAATTTATGTATTTATGTAATATTATAACTAATAACATATAAGTAATAAATAAAAAGTGACATTTATATAAATAATAAAAAAATTGGAAACTAAATAAAAAATATATATATATATATATACAAGTCATGAATTAGTAAAAATAAAATAATACTTATCATGTAGTAAATGTAAAAATAATAATAATAATAATAATAATAATAATAATAATAATAATAATAATAATAATAATAATAATAATAATAATAATAATAATAATAATAATAATGAGACTAAAGAATCTTATACAATTACATCCTTATGTTGACTAAAAAATAGAATTATATATATATATATATATATATATATATATATATATATATATATATATATATATATATATATATATATATATATATATATAAACTAGTACCTCCTATTGTTGACTAAAAATTATAAAATAAAATAAAATCATTAATTAGAACATCCTTATGTTGACTAACACTCTAATACTTGCACTATATAAACACCCATAGACTCCTAGTTTCTCATTCACAAATCACATCAAAATCCTCTCTTAAAAACAATCTCTCCCTCTCTCTCTCTCTTGTGGTATTCGGATCTTCAAGCTTGTTCTTCGTGTTCATCAAGATTTTCAAGCGTGTTCTTCATTATTTGGGTTATTTGATCTTCATCACCAAGTTTTCTTCTTGTTTCTTGTTAATCTTCATCATCATTAACAAGGTATGATCCAAAATCTTAAAACTTTTAAATCTTTCTTTCAATTCATGTTTATATTCATAATCATACTCGTACATGATCTTAACATTCATATTATTTAGATCCTCAAAACCCTAAACCCTAATCATTAAAATACTACTTTAATTAACTAACCCTAATTAATGAAACCCTAATACTACTTATATTATTAATTAACATGTATACACTATTACTATTACTAACACCTATAACCTACTACTTATATTATAACACATAAAAACATTTTGGGATATGTATTAGAGATGTATAGATCTTTGAACTTTCTTGACGAATGGTTTCTACGAAACTCTAGGAGGAAGGGTTTGGATTTCCTATTTAAAGGATCCTATAGCTCAAGCCCCTAGACCTGAAATGGCCATTCGAAGGGAAAGGGGTGATTGGAAGCTTATCTAATACAGCAAGTATCCTAAAATGGAAAACACTCTTAAAGTAGAAACTTTCTAGTTATAGAAACTTACTACGATAAGAAATCTACTAAAAATGAAAACTTTCTAAAAATAGAAAATTACTAGAAAAGGAAACTTAGTAAAACGAACTATACTTACAAAACTATCATACTTAAACATCTACTTAAACTTGGGCAAAAACACTTACTACTCTTAAATGTCAATAGGTTGACTTTTCTGCTCACTCATCCAACTTTTTATTCCGAGGAATAACTCTCTCTCTCTACTTACTAAGGTGAATTCATAGCCCCACTCTTTATTGCTAGCAAACTTACTTACTTTTATTGGGGTGAGACACATGCTGTTTTTACATTTTACAACTTAGACACAAGTACCAAACTACTAAACTATGCTATACCGACTATGTCCGACTAAGTCCCTACAGTGATATTTTTAATTGCTCGATGAATGCGTGCTTAATTATTGGGGGTAGGCCTATCGGGAGTAATGTCCCCGATACATTTGACTAAGTCTTTGTATTACTTAATAATGAAATTAAACTGACAAGTATAAACTACAACTTGTCTTTGGGGCAAACTTGAACGTTTAGTCTAAATATCACGCATTGGCATAACTTTTTGATCCTGCGGGAGATCAACTTTACAAACTAAATCTTGTGGTCTAAAAAAAATGGTCAAAATTATTTGTTAAGCCTATGAACTTCACTCAACCTTTTTGGTTGACACTTTAGCATGTTTTGTCTCAGGTGCTGATTGATTCAAGCTTTCTTACTTACTACTTATGTGATGCTACTTGGACATAGGATCAAGAGATATCGCATTATTTACTTTTGCATTTGAACATTTACATTATTGTTACTTCCATCATTGTAACGACATTTCATTTTCCGCTGCGTACTCTCAATAAAGTTTATTTTATCATTTAGTATTGTTTTCGTATATTATAATATGTTGGTTTATTTGATATTAAGTCACATTTCGCTCAGGCCCTATCTAGGGGTGAGATAGATTAGTATCAGAGCTTAACCAGGCTGTTATAGAGAACCAGGATTGCATCTTTATGTGTGCCTTAATTGCTAGCTAGGGTGCCTTAGCAATCTAGGAAACTATAACCTTTCCTGACTTAGTCTAAGTGCCTTTCTTATTTGTTTATATTCTTTCTTTAGTTTTAAGTGACTTTACCTATTCATATTCTTGCCTTAGTTTCAAGTGCTATCCTCATTTCTATGCTTGCCTTACTATACTCTCCTTATATCTTGCTGTCACACTGTGCCTTAGAATTTACTTAGTGCTCCTTCTCTTTTTACTGGGATGTATAATCATCACCCAGACATCGTTTCGAACACCGAAGAATCCGACGCTGAAGGATCTGTCCGCACACCCAATTACCCACTTGCTTCACTATCATTATCACGAACTAACCTATGCTACCTTTTCTTATCCATTGGTGTTGTTACTTGGTACACCATAACTCTTCAGCTAATACTTTATTTATGTAATGAAGGAAATGGCTCGTGGTGCACAACCAAACAACAACAACACTACTTCCAACATCACTCTCTCTACCGAGCAATTTCAGATGCTCTTAGTTGCCGCCTAAAGCAATTATGGCAATAGCAATCAAAACAACAACGGTCAACAGAATCTCCCCAACCCTTATTCATACAAGGATTTCTCAAACTGCAAGCCTCCAAGCTACAAGGCTACTGAAAGACCTGAGTTTGGAAACATGGAGATGGTGGATGCAGATCTCATAAACTACACCAACCAATTTCAAGGGTTTGCCTCCATGAATCCTCACATGATTACTCCTGAGTATCTAGGGATCCAATGCTACATTAATGGGTTGCCTGATGACCTTCGAAGGGGCGTCGCTATTTTAAACCCAAGGACCGTGCTAGAATCCATTTGCATGGCAAACCAACTTGCTCCCAAAAATGAGAAGAAAGGAGATACCAAAAGAAAGTGGAAGGAAGAAGAGCAAGAGCCTTTAAGGGGAGAATCCAACAAACACTATAAGGGAACCCATCCTTATTGCCAAAGGTGTGAGAAACATCACGATGGAAGGTGTAAGACTAAGTGCACCAAGTGTAAGAAAGTGGGTCACATATCCAAAAATTGCAGAGTTACAATTTCCCCAGATCTTACTTCTGCAGCCAAAGCTAATACAACCATTCCTACCTGCCCTATATGTGGAGGAGTAGGTCACCACAAGCACTAATACTCGAATGGGAAAATGATGAAGAGAGACGAGGAAGAGCTTTTGGTAACCACATTTAAACTTTCATTCTCATAGTGTTTTTATGTTACCCTTTAGTACTTATATACTTTGGAGATTTCGTTAAGTTCTTGTAATACTCTGGTTATTTTTCTTTAAATGAATGAATGTTGTTATTTTCTTTCATGGTAGCACCTGTCTCGAAAAATATAAATGATGACTAGATGACATTAGTATCGTCAACTAAAAATATCAACTTTGGATATCATATTATCTGAGGCCTTAAAATTTCTTTCGTTTCCAAAATCCACTCTCGCATTGAAGATGTACCAGTGGTTAGAAACATTCCTGAAGTATTTCCTGAAGAACTCCCTGGTCTTCCACCTCCTCGACAAGTTGAATTTCAAATTGATTTAACTCCCGGTGCTGCTCCTATTGCTAAAGCTCCATACCATTTAGCACCCTCTGAGATGAGGGAATTATCCAACCAACTCCAAGAACTATTAGATAAAGGTTTTATTCGTCCAAGCTCATCCCCATGGGGAGCTCCTATTTTTTTTGTTAAGAAGAAGGATGGTACGTTAAGGATGTGCATTGATTACCGCGAACTTAACAAGCTTACTATCAAGAACCGTTATCCGTTGCCACGTATTGATGATCAATTTGATCAACTTCAAGGGTCAAGTGCTTATTCAAAGATTGATTTAAGGTCCGGTTATCACCAACTTAAAGTCAAGGAATCCGATATTCCTAAGACTTCTTTTCGCACTCGTTATGGGCACTATGAATTCTGTGTCATGCCTTTTGGTTTAACTAATGCTCCTGCCGTGTTCATGGATCTCATGAATCGTGTTTGTAAACCGTATCTTGAAAAATTTGTCATCGTGTTCATTGACGACATCTTGATCTATTCTAAGAGTGAGAAAGAGCATGAGCAACATTTGTGCATGATTCTTGAACTCTTACGAAAGGAACAACTTTATGCTAAATTTTCTAAGTGCGAGTTTTGGCTCAAAACCGTACAATTTCTTGGACATGTTGTTGATAGAAACGAAATACATGTCGATCCAGCTTAGATTTCTGCTATTCAGAACTGGGAGATACCAAAGACTGCGAAGCATATTCGTCAATTTTTGGGACTTGCCGGTTACTATCGAAGGTTCATAAAAGATTTTTCTCTCATTGCTAAACCTCTTACAAAGCTGACTCAAAAAGGGAAGAAATTTGCATGGTCCGAAGAACAGGAATCTGCTTTCAAGATTCTGAAGGAGAAGTTGACCACAGCCCCGATTCTATCTTTACCTGAAGGTACTGACGACTTCGTTATTTACTGCGATGCCTCAAAACAAGGCTTTGGTTGTGTTTTAATGCAACGTGAAAAGGTTATTGCCTACGCATCTAGACAGTTGAAGAAACATGAAGAGAACTATACCACACATGACCTTGAGTTAGGTGTCGTGGTATTTGCATTGAAGATATGGAGACATTATCTATATGGTACTCACTTTACGGTGTACACTGATTATAAAAGTCTTTGACACATCTTTGATCAAAAACAGCTGAATATGAGGCAAAGCCGATGGCTCGAGTTACTGAACGATTATCACTGTGAGCTAAAATATCATCCCGGCAAGGCAAATGTAGTTGCCGATGCTCTTAGTCGAAAAGATGGTGCTAAACGCATTCGTGCTCTAAATCTGAAAATCAAATCGAATCTTATATCACGAATATGTGAAGCTCAATTGGAAGCTATTAAACCGACACTTATCGAAGGTGAAGGACCTATAGGTTTTGAGAACCAACTTCAAGTGAAAGCTAATGGTACACGGTACTTTGGCAACAGAATTTGGGTTCCTCGCTTCGAAAATCTCCGCGAACTAGTCTTGGATGAAGAACATAAGGCTAGGTACTCTATTCATCCCGGTTCCAGTAAGATGTATCATGATGTGAAGCAATTCTACTGGTGGCCTAATATGAAAGCCGACATTGCTACTTATGTTAGCAAGTGTCTCACTTGTTTGAAAGTCAAGGCCGAACATCAAAAGCCTTCTGGTCTGTTGACACAACCTGATATTCCGCAGTGGAAGTGGGAGTGCATCACTATGGACTTCGTTACTAAGTTACCTAAGACTTCGAATGGTAACGAAACTATTTGGGTCGTAGTTGATCGTCTTACTAAATTTGCACATTTCATACCGATCAAGGGAACCGACAAGATGGAGAAATTATCACAGCTTTATATTAAAGAAATTGTCTCACGTCATGGAGTTCCTATCTCGATTATTTCTGATCGCGACAGTCGATTCGTTTCAAGATTCTGGAAAACTTTACAATCTGCTCTTGGAACTCAACTCGACAATGAGTACAGCCTATCATCTGCAAACTGATGGTCAGAGTGAACGAACTATCCAAACCATGGAGGATATGCTACGTGCTTGTGCAATAGATTTCGGCAAAGGTTGGGATAGACATCTACCTTTGGTCGAATTTTCTTACAACAACAGTTATCACTCCAGCATTAAAGCTGCACCTTTTGAAGCTTTATATGGACGGAAATGTAGATCCCCTTTGTGTTAGGACGAACTCAAGGACAGACATTTAACTGGTCCCGAAATCATTTATGAAACTACCGAAAAAGATCGCTCAGATTAAGCAACGGTTAGAAACTGCCCGTAGCTGACAAAAGAGCTATGTCGATAAGAAACGAAAGGGTATAGAATACCGAGTTGGAGATAAAGTCATGTTGAAAGTATCCCCTTGGAAAGGTGTTATCCGTTTCGGTAAACGAAGCAAACTCAGTCCACGATATGTTGGACCTTTCACGATCACTCAAAGAGTCGGTCCCGTGGCGTACCGATTAGAACTACCAACTGAACTTAGCCAAGTACATGATGTGTTTCATGTCTCAAATCTTAAAAGGTGTCTTGCTGATGACACACTTGTTATTCCTTTGGATGATATCCGCATTGATGAACAAATGCACTTCGTTGAAGAACCTATAGAAATCATGGAAGGAGAGGTCAAACAAACGCGTAAAAGCAACATACCTATCATTAAAGTCCGTTGGAATTCGCGTAGAGGCCCCGGATATACCTGGGAACGCAAAGACCAAATGATACGGAAATATCCCCATCTCTTCTCAGCTGCTGATGCAAACGAGAAATCTACTTTAAACTTCGGGACGAAGTTTCTAATAACGGGGAAGTACTATAACGACTCTCATTTTTTCCATTCTATATTTTTCCAATATTAAATGCCCAAACAGTATAATTAAAACTTAATGGTTAAACTTTAATCAACAATTGTTAAGTGTTAAGAGTTATAAAACATATTAATTAACTTTGTGTAATAATTGACAAGTTAATAAAAGATGAAAATAATAAACTGTTAGTCGACACTCACTGCTAATTAAAATTTATGCATTTATGTAATATTATAACTAATAACCTATAAGTAATAAATAAAAAGTGACATTTATATAAATAATAAAACAATTGGGAAATAAATAAAAAAATATATATATACAAGTCATGAATTAGTAAAAAGAAAATAATACTTATCATGTAGTAAATGTAAAAATAATAATAATAATAATAATAATAATAATAATAATAATAATAATAATAATAATAATAATAATAATAATAATAATAATAATAATAATAATGAGACTAAAGAATCTTAAACAATTACATCCTTATGTTGACTAAAAAATAAAATAAAATATATATAAACTAGTACCACCTATTATTGACTAAAAATTATAAAATAAAATAAAATCATTAATTAGAACATCCTTATGTTGACTAACACTCTAATACTTGCACTATATAAACACCCATAGACTCCTAGTTTCTCATTCACAAATCACACCAAAATCCTCTCTCAAAAACAATCACTCCCTCTCCCTCTCTTGTGGTATTCGGATCTTCAAGCTTGTTCTTCGTGTTCATCAAGATTTTCAAGCGTGTTCTTCATTATTTGGGTTATTTGATCTTCATCACCAAGTTTTCTTCTTGTTTCTTATTAATCTTCATCATCATTAACAATGTATGATCCAAAATCTTAAAACTTTTAAATCTTTCTTTCAATTCATGTTTATATTCATAATCATATTCGTGCATGATCTTAACATTCATATTATTTAGATCCTCAAAACCCTAAACCCTAATCATTAAAATA
Organism: Rutidosis leptorrhynchoides; assembly: GCF_046630445.1. Classification (NCBI taxonomy): domain Eukaryota; kingdom Viridiplantae; phylum Streptophyta; class Magnoliopsida; order Asterales; family Asteraceae; genus Rutidosis; species Rutidosis leptorrhynchoides. Next base: position 673,468,972 of record NC_092334.1, read on the forward strand.
CTACTTTAATTAACTAACCCTAATTAATGAAACCCTAATACTACTTATACTATTAATTAACATGTATACACTATTACTATTACTAACACCTGTAACCTACTACTTATATTATAACACATAAAAACATTTTGGGATATGTATTAGAGATGTATAGATCTTTGAACTTTCTTGGCGAATGGTTTCTACGAAACTCTAGGCGGAAGGGTTTGGATTTCCGATTTAAAGGATCCTATAGCTCAAGCCCCTAGACCTGAAATGGCCATTCGAAGGGAAAGGGCTGATTGGAAGCTTATCTAATACGGCAAGCATCCTAAAATGGAAAACACTCTTAAAGTAGAAACTTTCTAGTTATAGAAACTTACTAAGATAAGAAATCTACTAAAAGTGGAAACTTTCTAAAAATAGAAACTTACTAGGAAAGGAAACTTAGTAAAACGAACTATACTTACAACACTATCATACTTAAACATCTACTTAAACTTGGGCAAAAACACTTACTACTCTTAAATGTCAATAGGTTGACTTTTCTGCTCACTCATCCAACTTTCTATTCCGAGGAATAACTCTCTCTCTCTACTTACTAAGGTGAATTCATAGCCCCACTCTTTATTGCTAGCAAACTTACTTATTTTTATTGGGGTGAGACACATGCTGTTTTTACATTTTACAACTTAGACACAAGTACCAAACTACTAAACTATGCTATACCCGGCTATGTTCGACTAAGTCCCTACAGTGATATTTTTAATTGCTCGATGAATGCATGCTTAATTATTGGGAGTAGGCCTATCGGGAGTAACATCCCGGATACATTTGACTAAGTCTTTGTATTACTTAATAATGAAATTAAACCGACAAGTATAAACTACAACTTGTCTTTGGGGCAAACTTGAACGTTTAGTCTAAATATCACGCATTGGCATAACTTTTTGATCCTGCGGGAGATCAACTTTACAAACTAAATCTTGTGGTCTAAAAAAATGGTCAAACTTATTTGTTAAACCTATGAACTTCACTCAACCTTTATGGTTGACACTTTAGCATGTTTTGTCTCAGGTGCTGATTGATTCAAGCTTTCTTACTTACTACTTATGTGATGCTACTTGGACATAGGATCAAGAGATATCACATTATTTACTTTTGCATTTGAATGTTTACATTATTGTTACTTTCATCATTGTAACGATATTTCATTTTCCGCTGCGTACTCTCAATAAAGTTTATTTTATCATTTAGTATTGTTCTCGTATATTATAATATGTTGGTTTATTTGATATTAAGTCATATTTCGCCCAGGCCCTAACTGGGGGTGTGATAATAATTTTGTCTTTTTTTTTGTTTTTAAATTATTCTATATTCTTATTTGTCCACGTTATATTCGACTCCGAAATAGACACCAAACTGCATCACATTTTAATCAATTTCAAGGTTCATTTTCGATCTTTAAATGGACACCGATAATGAATTACGAACCTGTAACAACCCAACCCATATGCAATCGAAATATGCAAATAAAAAAAAATATTTTTGTACAGCATAGTGGCGCGGCGCGCCACTGACCTGCGCGGCGCGCCAAAACGGCCTGTTCAACTTTTCCTTTTTTGCGAAAAAGATCTCTTGCTTCCCGGCACTTTTAGACCAAACGCTTTTCACAACATTTTATATTAGTTAAAACTAACACGTTCCAATAATAAAACGAGTTTTACGAGACCGGGCCCACATCGGCCGTTTTACGACTTTCGTACAAAATTCAAGTTTTCAACCACATGATTTTTAACACAAAATAAAGCCGAGCATGGCGACTGGGGATACGCTACCCAATCCTAATCAATCCAAAAGCAAGCCTTCTAAAGCAACTACGCGAGTCCACTAGTTCCCACGCTTACCCGAGCCACCGCATCCAAGCAAATCTATAAAAATGTAAACAACGAGAGGGTAAGCTAACGCTTTGTGAGTGAGAATATACTACATACATATATATGCATAAAATGGACACGCCACACAAATAATCAAATACCGCATACCGGAGCATCCAAGCATAAAGGCAAGCTAAGCTAAGCATACCGTATAATCACTAAGCAACAAGCTAGTAACAACAACCATAAAGTAAGTCACCAACGACGATGTGAACAACGCCAATAAGCTACACCCGGAGGGTTAGCTACATCACAACAATACATTAATATATATATAACAGAGCGTAAAACCGCCCAAGGTTAACCAATCGTACAAAGGAATGGTACTCGAATTTCCCATCGGTGTTCGTAACAACCGTTAGTGTACAACACATATCCGTTCATAAAACCGTTAGCGTACAACTCATATATCACTAACTTGGACAACACATATCCATTCATAAAACCGTTAGCGTACAACACATATATCACTAACTTGGACAACACATATCCATTCATAAAGTCGTTAGCGTACAACACATATATCACTAACTTAGACAACACATATCCATTCGTAAAGCCGTTAGCGTACAACACATATATCACTAACTTGGACAACACATATCCATTCATAAAGCCGTTAGCGTACAACACATATATCACTAACTTGGACAACTGATGTTTCGCGAGGGGTATATAAAATAGTTATTAATTTTAGCAGGAAATACTATTAAATACGATACAATTTTACACAAGATATTTATTTATTTAGAGAATGGATATACTTAAACCTTGCTACAACACTTATAGGCAGTGTACCTAATCGTACAGTAGTGTAGTTTTTAGTAAGTCCGGTTCGTTCCACAGGGAAATCTTTAAACAAAGCTTAACGCTATATTAGTTTACTTTTATAAAAATACAAATATATATATAAGTAATATTATTATTATAAAGGGGGGTTTTTACCGTTTAATGACCGGTTTGTCGATTTTAAAACTTTAGTCGCAGTTAAAACCAAATGTAAAATATTTAAAATAAATACAAGACTTAAATTAAAGCGTAAAGTAAATAACGATAATGAAATTGCGAATAATAAAAGTGCGATAAAATAAACTTGCGATAATTAAAGAGTACGATAATTAAAAGTGCAATTAAATAAAATAACAATAAAAATGCGATAATTAGAAGTGCAATTAAATATAAAATAAAAGAAATTAAATATGAAATAAAAGAATTATGCTTATTTAAACTTCCATAATCATGATGTTTGACGTGTTGATTTTAGTTTTATGCCCATGGGTTAATTGTCCTTTGTCCTGGATTATTTAATATGTCCGTCTGGTTTTTGTCCATAACAGTCCATCAGTCATAAATATAAAGTGCGAAAGCCTTCGTCAAATTATTCTTATTCCCGAAGTCAAATATTCCAACTAATTGGGGATTCGAATTGTAACAAGGTTTTAATACTTTGTTTAATGAATACACCAGGTTATCGACTGCGTGTAAACCAAGGTTTTACTACTTTGTTAACAATTACACCAATTACCCTTGAATGTAATTCACCCCTGTTTCAACAAGTTTATTAACTATTAATCCAGTTCCGTATCCGGTAAAATGAATAATTATTGGTATTTATAGATATCCCGCCCACCGTACCCAGTCAAGCGTATGTGGTTATATATAAATACGTCGAATTATAAGTTTGTATATTAAATTAACAAGGTATTGTTTAGTTAATATAAAACCCATTAATAGCCCATAGTCTAATTTCCACAAGTGTCGTTCTTTTGTCCAAACCCCAATTATGGTACAAAGCCCAATTACCCAATTTTAGTAATTAGCCCAACATCATGATTACTTTGGATTAAATAAGCATAATAATAACTTAGCTATGAGACATTAATATAAAAAGGTTGAACATAACTTACAATGATTAAAAATAGTGTAGCGTTACACGGACAGAATTTCGACTTACACCCTTACAACATTCGCTAACATACCCTTATTATTAGAATTATAATTAAAATTAAAATTAAAATTAAAATATAAATATAAATTTTTACGTAGTATTATAAGAGAAGAAGAAAAAGATGATGATCTGCGATCAGAATTCGGTTGCTTTTATAGGGATTTTCGACTTTAGGGGCTCCGCGACTCGCGGCATTTTTGCCTTCAAACTCCGCGAGTCGCGGAGTTTGAAATTACAGCTCATATCAGTTTGGAGTCTTTCTTGCCGACGGTTTTTATTATTTATTATAATATATAAATAATTATAAGAATTATTTAAATATTATATTATATTTATGTGCATAGTTGACTTGTAATTTTTAGTCCGTTGCGTCGAGCGTTGAGAGTTGACTCTGGTCCCGGTTCCGGATTTTCGAACGTCCTTGCGTACAATTTAATATCTTGTACTTTGCCTTTTGAATCTTGTACTCTTGTAATTTCGAGACGTTTCTTATCAATAATTGGAACCTCTTTGATTGTCTTTTGTACTTTTGAGCTTTTTGGTCGTTTGCGTCTTCAATTCGTCGAATCTGTCTTTTGTCTTCACCTTTTATTATTTAAACGAATATCACTTGTAAATAGAACAATTGCAACTAAAAGCTTGTCTTTCTTGAGAAATAATGATATGAAATATATGTTCGTTTTTAGCATTATCAAATATTCCCACACTTGAGCGTTGCTTGTCCTCAAGCAATATCGTCTTGAAATACTAGAATCACTTCTTTATTCTTCACACTTTGTACATCAGTGATTTCTATACGGCGGTATAAACAATGGTAGTAACGATATGGTTTACAGTTGCACATGACTATAAAAATTTAGATCCATTAAGGAAATTGGATCTTTATGAAAACATTTGATCTTTTGAAAATTAAATCTAGTTTTTACCCTAGATAAGTTTTCCGGAATAACCCTTTACCGGTGTTTGCAAAATATTTTTGTGGGTTTGGTGGGTTTCAGATTTGAAAATTTTAGCTCAAAACTTGCGGTTTTGTGTCACCCACTTGCTAACCTTGTATTTGGAAAGCAACACGTCCAGTTTACTTGTCCCGTATATTACCTTTCGGTAAACTACCGTCCGGTTGTAAAGGAAAGCGTTGAACAAGCAACTGTTAAGGCAATGTCCCCTGACATGCTTTTAATTATGGTCTATAACGTGTCGGACGCAATTACTATCCTTGGTAGGAGCAATAGTAAAGCTCACCCTTATGATTTTTCGATATGGCACAAGGTCCTGTCTTTGACCACTATGCAATCACCGTTCTTACGGTTGACACCCAATTTGGTTCAGGTGACCTAATGAATTCCAGGTGAATTCCTAGGATTTTACGTTCAATGGTAATGAACGCATTGAAAATAGGGTTTTCAGAAAACAAATTGGTTTGTAATTTTGATCAAAATATTTTCTCGTTCAAGCTCGAGTTTAGATATCATTGAATTCCATGAGTTTGTAATTCTCAATCTTTAAGGTCAATCTCAAGGATTGAGTGATATCAGTCTTAAAAGCTGATTTTTAATTTTTAAGGAGATTATCCTTTCTGGGGATCTGATTCATTAGTCTTATCCAGCTAATTTGCATGGTGCCCCCCATTGTACAAGATAAATCCTTCTCATGGTTAGGATAAATCTGACCACTTGGCGACCCTGTTTAATGCTGAGGTCCGTGGATTTCCTGCTGATTTTAGTGATGACTTTTCTAGATTTTTCGTCAACCTACAGCTGGTCTGGACGACAACTTCATGACCTAAATCAAGAAGTGCGTTTCTTTTTCGGAAGACTTTACTTCCTTTTAATGATGGAATTGATTCATCGTGTTGATCCATCTTTTCTTTTCTTTCATCGGGTAAAACAGTTTAGTTTAGTCCAAAGCAAAAGTATTTTCAGTTATTTGTTACAGAAATATGTGACATATGTTTAAGATAACTTGGTAAATTTTTCCACACTTGGCTTTTATTTTCCTTTTTATCGTCCTCTATTCCATTTTAAATGAATTTTAACATTTTAGTTTGTTTCTCAATTTATGTCCTTTCCGAGGTAACAATAATTTCGGTGTTAAAACCTAGTTTTATCGTTCATAAATATGTATAAACATGATTTTGAGTTCATTTAATTGAAAATTTTGAAAATTTTTACTAAAATTGGGTAGTCAGTATATAAGACTAGGGCTGTTCTTTATTATCAGAGAGCACTAGATTCTAATACAACTACTGCTTTACTAGTATTTTTAATGGTAACCAAGTGTATAAAGTAAAAAAAAATTTTAAAATCCGAAAGAATTTAACCCCTTCCCACACTTAAGATCTTGCAATGCCCTCATTTGCAAGAAATCAGTAACAATTTAAATTATTGAGGGTGATTTGTGTGAAAATGATTAAATTTTTACCAAAGTTTCCAAATATATTGGCGTTTGTTTGCTGAATGATAAATGGTGCACATCATTTGTTCATTCCGTCTTGTTGTTATTTCACATATATTTTGCATCTTGTCGTCAAAATTAGTTGCTTTTGCTGAACTTAATGCCAGTCTTTGAAAATGCGTTGTTTTACCCTGTTGTGTACATAAGATAAACTACAAACATATATACATATTTTTGAAGTTTGGTATATTACCCCACATTCAAAAATTATTAAAATCTAAGAATAAAAGTTAGATAATTATAAAAATGATTACAATATTAACAAAAGTATTAAACGTATCAATCATTACAAATTACAAAATAAAAATAAAAAATAAGTATACTAGGGATGATACTGGTACCAATAGGGGTTCCAGGCATAACCATAGGTGCTATAGAATGCTTCGGCAGGGTTATACGTAGGATATGGTGGCTGCATCTCTATAGACCAGGGAGGGAAGATGGGTTTCGGTGTAGGAATATAGTTTCTACCTATATGTTGGCAATGAGCTATGATTTGGTTCTGATGAACTTGCCAATCTTCAATTGCTCTCTGTCTAGCATTTTCGTATTCCTGAGAAGCTATAAACCTTTGCATTTCTTGCATCTCATTCCCCCCTCCTACATTACCTTGCTGTTGGTTTCTCTCAACCTGTGGATGTCTACCATGGTATTGTACTGCGGCGTTATTTCGCCTCTTCAAAACTTTAGCACCATGGTATACATTTAAACCTATAGTATCGCGGGGTTCTGGTTCTTCTACTAATAATCCCCCCCGACTTATATCCACACCGAGATATTCACCAATCAAAGTAATAAAAATACCACCTCCTATTATGCTATGCGGTCGCATCCCCCGAACCATAGCTGATAAATAATAACCCACACAATATGGTATACTTACAGCGCTTTGTGGGTCTCGAATACACATATGGTAAAACAAATCCTGTTCATTTACTTTTTTCTTGTTCTTACCCCTTTGTGTAATCGAATTAGCTAAAAACCTATGAATCACTCTTAATTCGGCTCTATCTATATCCAAATAAGAGTAATTTCCCCCTTTGAAACGGTAATGGCTTGTCATTTGACTCCACACACCGTGTGTATCAAAATTTTCATCTATCTTTCTACCGTTTAGTATCAACCCTCTACAATCGGTAGATGCTAACTCCTCAGGCGTATATATACGTAAAGCCTGAGCCATGTCTAGTAAAGACATGTGGCGCATCGAACCTCCTAACAAAAATCTAATAAATGATCAGTCGGTTAAACTAGATACCCGATCATTTAATTCTATACTACATAACATTTCTTCACACCATACTTTATATACAGGTCTACGCATGGTGAATAAACGTACCCACATTAAAAGAAGAATTACCATACCTCTGTACAAGTAATTCCCTAATTGGCCCGGCCAATTCTACAGCTTCTAAGGGTCCCCATTCTATGACCCTTGGTACCTCAACAACCTTAGAATGAAGAGTATGCAAACCCCTTTGATATTTTGGATAATCTATCCAAAGTCTGTCAAATCTCAGGTTCGGGTGCAACTCTTCCAAGTGCATATCAGAAAAGGTCATGACTGGATGAGGTATATCCTGCTTGTAGTAGTTATCCACCTCCTGTTGTTCCGCATTCTCAGCAGGAGCATTACGGGCTTGGGATGAAGATTCACCCCTTTCAGTCTGCAAAACACATCAAACACAATTTTTGTGCATCCAAATATGCATTAGTGTCAGCAAAATCATCTATCAAAATAATTACAATGACATTATCAATTTATATTAAACTTAAGCTTATTTTCACATTTTTATCAAATCTACACTTTTTCAAATAAGCATATACGAAAATGTTCGCCAAGTTCATAAGCATTCAACTCAAATAACATGTCAAAATAATCATTACTAGCAATTAAACAAGTCTCAAATGGCATTATCTTTCAAAAATCAAGTTCATGAATTTTTAGACTTGAAAAAGTCCACTTTAATTCTCAAAATCATGTTTAGGCTCAAAGTTTGAATCATTTAACTACCTAGACATGTTACACTACTTAATTTAGCAACAATTCATGACAAAAATCGGCCATAACCTGTTTATATCAAAAAGCCCCAAATTTGCTCAAGAACACAAACCCTAGATTATTCAAAATTTGAAGTTTAAGGCTTCTAATCATGTTAAACAGCATCAATCTAGGTTATACAAGCATAATACATAAACAATTTAAGCCTAATTACACTAAAAAGCATCAAAATCAAATTGGGGAAAAAATTGCTCAAGAACACCAAATTTCGGATTAAATGGTGTTTAGGTGTAGAAATTTACCGTTTTTCTTGAGTAATTCCTAGATAGCATCCTTCTCAACATGATTTTAGTAAAAAATTTGGTGATTAACGGTTAAAAATTGTGAATTTGGGGTGTATTTTTCGGGTTTTTCGTGGGTTATTTCGCAGTTATTTTGCTGTTGTGGGGAGTGAACTGATCAGTTTCAGCTCTTTATTTTTTTTTCTGATTTCCGGTCCTCCCGCGACTCGCGGTGAAATACTCTTCAAACTCCGCGAGTCGCGGAGTTTGCTATTTTTTTTTTTTTTTTATAATCATTAACTTATGAAACAATTAAGTACTTAATTTTAAAATTTTGTTTCCCTTGTTGTTTAGGACGAGGTCGTTTCGGATCGATGTCCTAGTCCGTCCTTCGACAAAATTTTAAAATTTGTCTTTTTGTAGCGATTGTTTTAAAAGCTAAGATTTTTGGGGTTTTTTTAATGTTTTTGGCATACTTTAATTCAATGAGATTAAAAATAATGATAATAAAAGTTCTCGTCCCTCTCTCGGGTAAAGCAATTTCGGTTCAAAGACCTAGTCTTCAACTTACGACGAATTTTAAAAATCATATTTTTAACTTAATGAGATAAAGTAAATTTTTGTTTTTAAATTCACACAACTTAAATATAAAATTCAAAATTAATATTAAAAATTCACACCAAACTTAAAATTTGAAATGCATAAAATTAAAAATTTATATTTTAAAAATAAAAAATTCACACCAAACTTAATTTAAAAATTCATATTATAAATTCACACCAAACTTATATTATGGTTCAAATATTAACAATTTTAAAATTATTGTTTTTACAAAGTTTATAATATTAATTTAAGATTTATATATTAATTTTAAAAACATGGTAAAAATAAAATTAAAAATCTTTTTGGCTTTTTATCCCACTTTAATCAATCAAATATTATCAAAAATATGCTCCCCTTTTTTCGGTAAAGTAATTTCGGTTCCAAGACCTAATTTAACTCATGACGAATTTTTGAAATATTTTGGGTTGATTGTTTAAAGATATTTATACCTTAAGAATAAACGTTAAATTTCGCAGTGATGTAATAAATTTTTGAATGATATCAATAATTTCAGTCGCCAAACCTAATTTTATTTAATACCAATTTAATACTTTTTAGCGAACAAATTAGCGTTTATTATCAAAAGGTTAAAAATAAAAATAAAAAAATAAAATAAAAACTGTACAAACATACCTGTGAAATAGATTTCTTAGTTATATGATCTATCCCATTCATAAGATAGTCGGTTTAATTGGTTTTCCATAGCTACATAGGCGTAACCTCGAGCATTCAGTGTCTTTTCTTCTAAACATATGAACGGTCCGTCTCTGCATAAAGTAACAAATTCGGTGTTTGAATAGGTTTGATTATTTGAACATTTACCTCCATGTGACCATTTTCCGCATTTGTGACATCTTTCTAGGTGTCGTGCTCTTCTTTTCGCTGCGGATTTTGATTTTCCTTTACCAAATTGTAACTTATTATCTTCGCATCTGGATTCTTTTCTAACTCCGTCCATTCTTTCTCTGATTACTGATACTATTTCACTTGGTAGTATGTCATTATTTCTTTTAGTGATCAAAGCGTGTAGCATTAGACCATGGTTTAGTTCACAGGCAGTCTTCATTTCCTAAAAAACTAAAAAAAATAAAAATTCAGAATGGGGGGAGAAGACTAGTTCTTTAGGGTCTGCTAGGGAAAGACCATTCGGGTTCCATTTTCGAGAACTACACGAAAACAGACAATCTAACTCTAACAAAAATACATATTATCCTTTAAAGACTTGATTCTCCCCACACTTAGTTAGCTGTTGTGTCGAAATTGTGATTAACTTCGTTGTCGACTTCCATCGGACCATGTATGTAATGTTTAACTCTGTGACCATTAACTTTAAATTCAATCCCATTTGAATTTATTAATTCTATCGTTCCGTATGGGAAAACTCTTTTGACTATGAATGGTCCAGACCATCTTGATTTCAATTTTCCAGGAAATAGCTTGAATCGTGAATTGAAAAGAAGAACTCTGTCTCCTTCTTTAAATTCTTTTGAACTTCTGATTCTTTTATCATGCCATTTCTTCGTTCTTTCTTTATAGATTAACGAATTTTCGTATGCTTCATGTCTTAATTCTTCTAATTCGTTTAGTTGACTTAATCGTAGACGTCCAGCTTCATGTAAATCAAGATTACATGATTTCAAAGCCCAAAATGCTTTGTGTTCAATTTCTACTGAAAGATGACATGCTTTTCCATAAACAAGTCTGAAAGGTGTGGTTCCAATTGGAGTTTTGTAGGCTGTTCTAAAAGCCCAGAGTGCATCCTCCAATTTAATGGACCATTCCTTCGGATTTGATCCTACGGTTTTCTCTAGAATACGTTTTAAAGCTCGGTTGGTATTTTCAACTTGTCCACTTGTTTGTGGATGATATGCGGTGGAGATTTTATGAGTTACTCCATATCTTCTAAGAACTTTCTCAAGTTGATTATTACAGAAATGAGTACCCCGATCACTTATTAAAGCTTTCGGTGTTTCAAACCTTGCAAAAAGACGTTTTAAAAAGTTGACTACAACTCGTGCATCGTTAGTTGGGAGAGCTTGTGCTTCCGCCCATTTAGATACATAATCAATGGCTACGAGTATATATAGATTATTATGAGATTTTGGAAATGGACCCATAAAGTCAATACCCCAAATGTCAAATACTTCACATACTTGGATGACATTTTGTGGCATTTCATCACGTTGACTTATTTTTCCGGCCCTTTGACATGCATCACAGGATTTGCAAAGAAGGTGTGCATCTTTGTAAATTGTAGGCCAATAGAATCCAGCTTCATAAACTTTTCTTGCTGTTAGTTGAGGCCCATAATGCCCTCCTGTTGGTCCTGTGTGACAATGGTTTAAAATTTTACTAGCTTCATCTCCAAATACACATCGGCGTATTATTCCATCGGGACAACTTTTAAACAAATGTGGATCTTCCCAGAAATAGTGTTTTATATCACTGAAGAATTTCTTTCGTTTTTGGTACGATAATCCTTTTTCAAGGAATCCACAAACTAAGTAGTTTGCATAGTCTGCAAACCATGGAATTTCTTTATAATCTATCTTCAATAGATATTCATCAGGAAAGTTGTCTTGTATGGCCGATTCATTTAGAACTTCTAACTCAGGATTTTCAAGACGAGAAAGATGATCAGCGGCGAGATTTTCTGCTCCTCTTTTATCTCGGATTTCAATATCAAACTCTTGTAAGAGTAAGATCCAACGAATTAATCTTGATTTAGCATCTTGTTTTGAAAATAGGTATCTAAGAGCAGAATGGTCGGTATAGACCACCGTTTTTGCTAGAACGAGATATGATCGAAATTTGTCAAAAGCAAAGACAATAGCAAGGAGTTCTTTTTCAGTAGTTGTATAGTTTATTTGTGCTCCTTGTAACGTCTTACTAGCATAATATATAGGTTGAAATCGTTTTTCAATCCTTTGTCCTAAAACGGCTCCCATTGCAAAATCACTTGCATCGCACATTAGTTCAAATGGTAGATTCCAATTTGGTGTTATCATGATCGGCGCATTAGTGAGTTTTTCTTTAAGAATATTAAAAGATTTGATACACTCATCTGAAAAGATGAATGGAGCATCCTTTTCTAGGAGTTTATTCATAGGAGTGGCAATTTTAGAAAAATCTTTTATGAAACGTCGGTAAAAACCGACATGCCCTAGAAAACTCCTAACTCCTCTAACATTGTTGGGATGTGGAAGTTTAGCAATTACATCTACTTTAGCTCTATCCACTTCAATTCCTTCTTTTGAAATTTTATGTCTAAGAACGATGCCTTCTTTAACCATGAAATGGCATTTCTCCCAATTAAGTACTAGATTTGATTGTTCGCATCTAATAAGCATTCGTTCAAGATTAACTAGACATGATTCAAATGTATCACCGAAGACTGAAAAGTCATCCATAAATACTTCCATGCATTCTTCTATCATGTCATGAAAAATCACCATCATACACCTTTGAAAGGTTGCAGGGGCGTTGCAAAGTCCAAATGGCATGCGTTTGTAAGCAAAAGTACCATAAGGGCACGTGAATGTGGTTTTCTCTTGATCCTCGGGTGCTATTGGAATTTGAAAATATCCGGAAAATCCATCTAGAAAACAATAGTAACTATTTCCGGCTAATCTTTCCAACATTTGATCTATGAAAGGTAAGGGAAAGTGATCTTTTCTGGTGGCGTCATTTAATTTTCTATAATCAATACATACACGCCATCCTGTTACAGTCCTAGTAGGAATAAGCTCATTTTTCTCATTTGTAATGACAGTCATGCCACCCTTCTTAGGCACGCATTGAACTGGGCTTACCCATGAACTATCAGAGATTGGATAAATTAGACCTGCATCTAGCAGTTTAATAATCTCTTTCTTAACTACATCTTGCATATTAGGATTTAGTCTTCGTTGGCGTTGCACATACGTTTTATGACCTTCTTCCATAAGGATTTTATGTGTGCAATACGAAGGACTTATTCCTTTAATATCATGAATCTTCCATGCAATGGCTGGTTTATGAGCTTTCAACACAGAAATGAGTTGTGATTTCTCATTTTCAGTAAGAGAAGACGATATTATTATAGGTAATTCAGATTCACCATGTAAATAAGCGTATTCCAAATGGTTTGAAAGTGGCTTTAACTCTAATTTTGGAGGTTCTTCTATCGATGATTTGTATCGATATCTGTCTTCTTCTTTTAGCATTTGAATTTCTTCTGTTGTTGGTTCATATCCATTAGCTATAAGTGTAGCTAACATTTCAGCTTCATCAATTGGTTCATTACCTTCTCCTAAAGAACATTCTCCTGTTCCTTGTAATTCTGGAAATTCTTTTAATAATTCTGCATGTTCATCTATAGTTTGAATATAATAACATGTATCATCTGCAGATTGTGGTTGTTGCATTGCTCTATCAACTGAAAAGGTAACACTCTCATCCTCTATACTTAGGGTCAGTTTCTTACCGAACACGTCTATCATTGCTTTAGCCGTGTTTAAAAATGGTCTTCCTAATATGAGAGGAACTTGAGAATCTTCTTCCATGTCCAGAACAACAAAATCTACTGGAAATACTAAAGTACCAACTTTAACTAGCATGTTCTCCATTATCCCTCTAGGATATTTTATTGATCTATCGGCTAGTTGTATGCTTATTCTGGTTGGTTTCAATTCTCCAAGGTCTAGTTTAGCGTATAGTGAATACGGCATTAAATTTATACTAGCACCTAAGTCTGCCAATGCTTCTATTGAACTAAGACTACCCAGAAAACATGGAATTGTAAAACTTCCTGGATCAGATAGTTTTTCTGGTATCTTATTCAACAGTACTGCTGAGCAATTAGCATTCATAGTAACAGCCGAGAGTTCTTCCATTTTCTTTCTGTTTGAGATTAGATCTTTCAAGAATTTAGCATATCTAGGCATTCCTGAAATCACATCAATGAAAGGTAGATTTACATTTATCTGTTTAAACATATCCAAGAATTTGAATTACTCGGCTTCAAGTTTCTCTTTCTTCATTTTACTCGGGTAAGGAAGTGGTGGCTGGTATGGTTTAACATAAGGTTTAGCCTTAACTGTGTTATCTTCATTAACCTTTTCAACTACCGGTTCTTTTTCCTTATCTTGATCAGGTTGTGGTTCTTGTGGAGTAGGAATAGCTTCATCAGAAGTTACAGGTATTTCAGGTGGTTTAAGTGTTGTACCACTTCTTGTGGTAATGGCTTTAGCTGTTTCATTCCGGGGGTTAGCATTTGTATCACTAGGTAGACTTCCCGGTTTTCTTTCACCTATTAACCTTGCTAGGTTACTCACTTCTTGTTCTAGATTTTGAATAGAAGCTTGTTGATTTCTAAATGCTTGAGCATTTTGTTCATTTGTTTGTTTCTGAGATGTGAAAAACTGTGTTTGAGTTTCAACTAGCTTCGTCATCATATCTTCTAAATTCGGCTTTTTATCATCGGTTTGTTGTGGTGGCTTGTTTTGAAAATTCGGTCTTTGCTGATTATAAGTATTATTGGATACTTGTTGATTGCTAGGACCTTGTTGGTTGTTGTATGGAATATTTCGGTTATAATTCTGGTTTTGATTGTAAATCGGTCTTGGCGGTTGATAATTATTCTGATAATTATTTCCAGGCCTTTGGTTTATGTATGAAATATTCTCTCTTTGTTCCATTGTTAATTCAATACTGAGACAATCTTTTGTCAAATGTAGTCCTCCACACTGCTCACAACTAATTCGTATTGAGTGAATATCTTTAGTCATCTTTTCCATTCGTCTTTCCACAGCATCTATCTTTGCGGAAATGGAATCTAAGTCATGGCTAGAATCGGCTCTAGCTGCTTTAGATGATCTAACGATATCTTTTTCTTGGTGCCACTCATGTGAGTGGGAAGCAGTGTTATCAATAATTTTGTAAGCATCAGTTTCGGTTTTCTTCATAATAGAACCACCAGCTGCTATATCTATGTCTTTCCTTGTAGTGATGTCGCATCCTTGGTAGAATATTTGTACTATTTGACAGGTGTCTAAACCATGTTGCGGACATCCTCTTAACAATTTTCCATATCTAGTTCATGCCTCATATAGAGTTTCATTTGGCTTCTGTGTAAACGTAACAATTTCTGCTTGAAGTCTTACGGCTTTAGATGCAGGAAAGAATTGTTTAAGAAATTTGTCAACTAAAACATCCCATGTATCGATCGCCCCTTCAGGTAACGATTGCAACCAATCTTTGGCTTCTCCCTTTAAAGTCCAGGGAAATAACATGAGATATATCTGTTCATCCTCCACTTCTCGGATTTTAAATAGTGTGCAGATCCTATTAAAGGTACGTAGATGTTCATTTGGATCTTCCTTCGGCGCACCACTAAATTGGCATTGATTAGTCACCATGTGTAGAATTTGTCCTTTGATTTCGTAATCTGGCGCATTAATGTCTGGATGAGTAATTGCGTGACCTTGGCCAGTGCGTTTAGCTCTCATTCGGTCTTCCATACTTAAAGGTTCCAGATTCTCCATAATTGAATTTGTTGAATCGGAATCACTAGAGGATTCTGATTTAATGGTTCGTTCCTCAACAATCTCTGTTTGAATGATTGGTGGTTCCAGGGGAAAGTTTAGTGGTTCAGGATCTACGAACCGTTCCTGAATATTCTCCGGATTCTCAATTGTGAGGTCGGGTTCAAAAAATGGATTATTGGAAATTTGAACTGAAGTACTTGGTCGACTGGATGACGTTTCTAAAGAAAAATCAACGGTGGTAATATTTGCTAAATGTCTTGATCTAGTTACAGGTGGTGAACGTACAAAAGGTGGTGAACGTCTTGCTCGGTTCATTCACTGAATATCCTATTAGTTTTAAAAAGGAAAGAAAAATTATAATAAGTTATCCAATCAATAGACTTTTCTGATTTTGCCCACGTTTCGAATAGCCAAAAGATGCAGCAGAGGGGCAGGATTCGTTTGGTCTCAATATAATTGAGGACTGTTTGGCTTCAATAACCCGGTCCACGTACAAATCCAACTATTACTATGAACCAGAAAATTTTGATGTCTATCAATTTAACCACTCAAAATAAATTTTCGTAATTTTAAGAAATTTAGATAAGAAGTAGAATAAAAATCTATGTCCTAAAACTAGAATAGCGAGAAATAAGAAAGAAAAAGAGCTCGTCGAAAAAGGTCGAAAAAGAAAAATGGTTGAAAAATAAAAGGTGACGGAAAAATAAAAGAAACTTATAAAACTTAAAAATACTTGACTAACCTAACCTTATTACTACAACTAACTTAAAATTATAATCGCAAATTGAGATTACTAATTGGAATGATAATTGATACATAGTTAAAGGTGTCTAAAAATATTAAAGCTTATGGGAAAAACTATATCCCAAATGGAAATAACTTAAAAAGAAACTAAAACTTAAAAAGGCGTTGCAAAATTCTAAAGCACCTAAATCTTAGTCTAAGAAAAAGCACTTAAGGAATTCTACGGCAAAGACTAAAAATCTAGGAGTAAAAATAACTATAGCAAAAACTAAGTTTAAAACTAAATATGAGCTAAAAATACAAATATTACGCTAAAACAATTAAAAAGGGACAAAATATAAAAATATACAAAAAGTTGTAAAAAGTACAATTTTTATAAAAATATTATTTTTATATTATTTATTTAATAAAACTACTAATTTTACAATTTAATTAAACTAATTAAACAAAATATAAAATAAATAAAAAGTAAAACTAAAATTAAAACTAATTATAAAAACTAGGGTTAATAATAATAATAATAATTAATCACCCGTAATTAATGCTAATTTAGGGTTTTGTCGCCTGTCAGATAATCTCCGCGACTTGCGGTATTCAAAACATCAAACCCCGCGACTCGCGGGGTTTCAAATTTCAACTGACAGGTTTCAAATTCGACGCGTTTTTCTTTATTTTTTTTTTTTTCTGTTTTCTGTTTTTATATTTTCTGTTTATATTATCTTATTAAAATATTTATGTAATCTAAATAAAACTTATCTTTAATAACTAAGATAAAAATAAAATACTTTATAAAAAAAATAGATTTATATATATATATATATATATATATATATATATATATATATATATATATATATATATTTTCGGTTTTTTATATTTATAAAATATATTTATAAGATAAATTAAATAAAACTCATATTTTTACAAAATAAAACTTATATTTATCAAACTCCTAAAAATACATAAATTTTTGTTTTTCTTTTTATATTTTCGAATAATTAAAACGTATTTTTACAAAAACGAATTTTAATAAAAGTTAACTAATTTTTTTTTTTTTTTTTTATATTAGCGTTGCGCTTCCGGCGTTTAAGAGTTCCCCGGCAGCGGCGCCAAAAATACTTGATGTTTCGCGAGGGGTATATAAAATAGTTATTAATTTTAGCAGGAAATACTATTAAATACGATACAATTTTACACAAGATATTTATTTATTTAGAGAATGGATATACTTAAACCTTGCTACAACACTTATAGGCAGTGTACCTAATCGTACAGTAGTGTAGTTTTTAGTAAGTCCGGTTCGTTCCACAGGGAAATCTTTAAACAAAGCTTAACGCTATATTAGTTTACTTTTATAAAAATACAAATATATATATAAGTAATATTATTATTATAAAGGGGGGTTTTTACCGTTTAATGACCGGTTTGTCGATTTTAAAACTTTAGTCGCAGTTAAAACCAAATGTAAAATATTTAAAATAAATACAAGACTTAAATTAAAGCGTAAAGTAAATAACGATAATGAAATTGCGAATAATAAAAGTGCGATAAAATAAACTTGCGATAATTAAAGAGTACGATAATTAAAAGTGCAATTAAATAAAATAACAATAAAAATGCGATAATTAGAAGTGCAATTAAATATAAAATAAAAGAAATTAAATATGAAATAAAAGAATTATGCTTATTTAAACTTCCGTAATCATGATGTTTGACGTGTTGATTTTAGTTTTATGCCCATGGGTTAATTGTCCTTTGTCCTGGATTATTTAATATGTCCGTCTGGTTTTTGTCCATAACAGTCCATCAGTCATAAATATAAAGTGCGAAAGCCTTCGTCAAATTATTCTTATTCCCGAAGTCAAATATTCCAACTAATTGGGGATTCGAATTGTAACAAGGTTTTAATACTTTGTTTAATGAATACACCAGGTTATCGACTGCGTGTAAACCAAGGTTTTACTACTTTGTTAACAATTACACCAATTACCCTTGAATGTAATTCACCCATGTTTCAACAAGTTTATTAACTATTAATCCAGTTCCGTATCCGGTAAAATGAATAATTATTGGTATTTATAGATATCCCGCCCACCGTACCCAGTCAAGCGTATGTGGTTATATATAAATACGTCGAATTATAAGTTTGTATATTAAATTAACAAGGTATTGTTTAGTTAATATAAAACCCATTAATAGCCCATAGTCTAATTTCCACAAGTGTCGTTCTTTTGTCCAAACCCCAATTATGGTACAAAGCCCAATTACCCAATTTTAGTAATTAGCCCAACATCATGATTACTTTGGATTAAATAAGCATAATAATAACTTAGCTACGAGACATTAATATAAAAAGGTTGAACATAACTTACAATGATTAAAAATAGCGTAGCGTTACACGGACAGAATTTCGACTTACACCCTTACAACATTCGCTAACATACCCTTATTATTAGAATTATAATTAAAATTAAAATTAAAATTAAAATATAAATATAAATTTTTACGTAGTATTATAAGAGAAGAAGAAAAAGATGATGATTTGCGATCAGAATTCGGTTGCTTTTATAGGGATTTTCGACTTTAGGGGCTCCGCGACTCGCGGCATTTTTGCCTTCAAACTCCGCGAGTCGCGGAGTTTGAAATTACAGCTCATATCAGTTTGGAGTCTTTCTTGCCGACGGTTTTTATTATTTATTATAATATATAAATAATTATAAGAATTATTTAAATATTATATTATATTTATGTGCATAGTTGACTTGTAATTTTTAGTCCGTTGCGTCGAGCGTTGAGAGTTGACTCTGGTCCCGGTTCCGGATTTTCGAACGTCCTTGCGTACAATTTAATATCTTGTACTTTGCCTTTTGAATCTTGTACTCTTGTAATTTCGAGACGTTTCTTATCAATAATTGGAACCTCTTTGATTGTCTTTTGTACTTTTGAGCTTTTTGGTCGTTTGCGTCTTCAATTCGTCGAATCTGTCTTTTGTCTTCACCTTTTATTATTTAAACGAATATCACTTGTAAATAGAACAATTGCAACTAAAAGCTTGTCTTTCTTGAGGAATAATGCTATGAAATATATGTTCGTTTTTAGCATTATCAACAACACATATCCATTCATAAAAATAAACACATCACAATTCAATATCAACCCTTCGCCATTGGGGTTATCCAATTCACAATCACGGGTGATAATGTACACACAAAACATGTACCTCGCCAAAGGTGGTCAACCAAAATGCACATTCGTGCTAATTGGACCTATACACAAGTCAATCAAATCCACCTATATGTGAAGTGAGCTCTATAACCGAGAACCACTTCACCCGACCCGCACCCATCCTACACATACATATGCACATAGGATATTAACACTCACCTTGTCGCCTTGATGAATGCTACCGAATAATCCGCAACTCGTCAATGGAAAGTACCTATTCCATTATCACAAATATAACAACACACTTAGAGTGGATTTACAAACCAACCCAAAACAACACTTAGTGCAATTTCGACCCAAATGCACTTTCAAGCACAAACCGTGCCCAAACTAACCAACATTCACTAACGCAAGTGAAAATGGTCCTAATAAGCCAATTAAACCCAAACACAAGTGTTAAACACTTATCGTTCTCAAAATCTTCCATAAACCCTAATTTTGACCCATAAAGTCAAAATCTCACTAATTACAAGTTTTGACACCAAAACATAGTTAACTCGGTTTTATACTTCAACTTAATCCATTTTAAGTTTATAAACCTCATCGAATCGACATTCGGGTCATAATCATCAACAAACCCTAATCTTGACTCTAGTCAAAATTAGTCAACCACAAGAACCCTAAAGGTCTCCAAATCATCAATAATCACTAATACTAGTGATTATACACCATTCTCAAGTCTTAAACATGGTTAAATCATTAACCAACCCAAAACCCGCCTTTAACACTTATAAACCCGAATCTTGGTGTTAATCTTCAATTAACAACTAAATGGGTTCCATCTATGAATCATACAATCAAAAGCCCCAAATTTGAATGATGAACACAAAAACGAAATTCGGAGTTAGAGCTTACCACTAGTATCACCGTGTAGCTAAGAACGAGGAGAACAAACTTATCTACTACGCCAAAGATCAATACCCGCTTCTTCCTTTCCAAAAATCCCTTTGAATCAAATGGGTGTTTGAGTTCTTGAGAGAAATATGAAAAGAAAAGGAAAAAGAAATGAATAAATGAAATGGGTGGATGAGGTTAAGTCCACAAATCTGGCTCAAACGCAAAAAGACTGAAATGCCCTTTTTAAAACTCTAAAATAACAAAGGAGTCTGCCAGCGACCATTTGCGCGGCGCGCCATGACCCCGCGCGGCGCGCGACTGGGCAGAATCAGAATCCAGGGTCTTACAACTCTCCCCCACTTAAAATCGATCACGTCCTCGTGATCTTCACCACTTAACCAATCCGGAACTACTTAACGGCCCTCAATCATAAGTTTCAATCCGAACTTTTCTAGACAATTCTTCCCAATGAATCACCTTTAACAACTAAAATCGCCACCCGCGATTTATCAAAACCACTATCCGAGCACTAAAACCTGCTCTTTTCCCCATATCGGGAAGAACTCAACCAATCTCATACCGAGATATCAATTCCTTAGCGTACCTTTACAAAGGACAACGCTAAAAGCGACCATGTCTCAACCTAAAGTCAACAATCCGAACATTGAGGATCGAACCACATGAATCCTTACGGATTACACTTACCACTAAACATCCTTTGTAGTACGCAATACAACCAATACGCCACAATCCTAACATCATAAGCAACGGCTAAAACCAAAAGCGCCCAAAACGACTATGGCAATGCTAATCCTAAGGTGTACAAAATCGACTATTGTCACACCCGTAACAACATGTGAGCGAAACACGGCTATAGCATATCTAATCACACAACATGGTCCTCACGATCCCACCATCGGTGTATAAAACAACCGATAGATCACACCGCACGGTCCTTACGACCCCACCATCGGTGTATCAAACAACCGATAGATCACTCAACACCGGATGAAGTCAGCGGACCCCGTCAACGGTCATGCTTCACCGATATATCACTACTCCCATGATGAAGTCAGCGGACCCCGAAGGTCATGCTCCACCAATCAACGATCCCATGATGAAGTCAGTGGACCCCGAAGGTCATGCTCCACCAATCAACGATCCCATGATGAAGTCAGCGGACCCCGAAGGTCATGCTTCCCCAATCAACGCCCATTTGGCCTCGAACAACGAGTAGCATAACATCGCGCTCTGCTACGCCATAGTGAATCCTAACGGACACCACTAACCATTCACACAATTGAGCAAGAACCACCTATATCGAACATAGGCACAAAACAACAATTCCCCAAGAGAGAACCCGACACGCACATCCCTTAACTGAGGGATTTCACCTTGCTCGCCATACCTGTCCATTATCTCTCAACGAGATTTACCACTTTACCACCTTGGTGATAATTCAAATCCAAAATCATAGGTACAATTTTACCGAAATTGTACTCTACCACAAATCGACCAAATCTAGGTCCCGACACAAATTTCGGATCTACCATAAGCATTGTCCGAAATCTCAAACTAAAACCTCCTCGTGCGGGAGTGTAACTCCCCCACTTGGAATTACGTTCCATAACCGCATCTCGTACACCCGTACAATGCTACCAAAGGTAGACTTTACCAATAATTGGGTTCACACGACCCATCACCATGTCTTGCTCCAACTTTGAGCATACCAAGGATCCTAACCTATCCTTAAACACTTCGAACGAAAAGTGTACCACAAATTACATGAACTATACACTCGCAATCATCCAATTTCTTTAGTTTGTCAAATTTCACCCGATCACTCATGAACCTAAGGGTTACACTTCGGCACCCTAAGTACAATGTAACCGCAACACAATCGGAGTCAAACACCACGCTAGTAGGTATAAAAAGGCACCTAATGTCGCGTCACGTAGACTCCTTTACCAACATGCATCGAGATCAACACTCGATTTCAAGAATTTCAATCCACCCGACGAACCTCATGGTTCATCAACTTCTACGCGAAAGCGAACACGCGCTTAACGACCGAACACGCGCTTAACGACCGAACACCAAAACCCATTTCCATGGTTTGGTAGAAACATTTCCCAAATACTAAGGGATGCGTGGTTGCACCAAGTCTTACGCCCTTCGCCCGACAATCCAAAGTCACCATAGGGTACTTCCATTAGGAACGTCACCCATATCAATAACATGCACAACACAATTGAGACCTTAAGGGTCTCACTCGAACGAGCTTAACGACCCGGTACTAACCAAAATGCCTAAGCGCCCAAGGATTCGCACCATAGAGTCAAGGCACAACACACCACTTATACGCTCTACTGAGAGCAAACCGGAGCCATAAACGTAAACCCTCCGCTAGCTACAAATTATCTCCAACGAAGAATAAAGTTTAGCTAAGACTTACGCACTTACCGCATGTTATTACAAGCGAACAACATATAATTTCGTACTAAAAGTACCTGATGTAGCGCTGTTGGGCTTCCGTGCTCCACTTCCCATCATGTATTCGTGCTCTAACCTCCTAACCCGATCGTCATGCGATTTGGAACACTCTGACTTCCGGTGTCTCTCCATTCGGCAAATGAAACACCTGATTGAGCCTAAAGGCACCACCGAACAATCTTGTGCCAAATGACCCCGTTCCCCACACTTAAAGCACGTGAGCTTGTAACCCTTCTTACTCTTCTTCTTCACATTCCCGACGCCTTCAGGCGTACTTCGTGCCCTCTTACCATGAGCACCATGTAATCCTAACCTTGCAAGTACATCTTCATCATCGCTACCTCGAGGTTTGGGAAACCTCTTTTCAAACTCTTCCTTTACAACTTTAGTCACTTGGTCTCGGACCATTTCCGTCATTTGTCCTTCGACCAACTCCTTGGTTACTTCTCTAACTTTGCCAGTGAAAACCGAGACATATTGTTCAAACACGGCCTCAATCTTTAACGTTAACCCATCCTTCCCTTCGTGAATAGGCTCACTCATTCCGCATCCATCTTCTGTTTTCATTCTAAGGGATGCAAACGATTAGATCACGAACGTATAGACCACACGCAAAACACCGTCCCATCTTGCTAAACACTCGTCGTACATCACTTGTTAGACATGATTTGCACCCGTAATAAGGTTTGCAAGTCCTTATTACGCATACACGCCGTATCAACTTGTTAGTACAACGACCGCCTCGCTTGATGATATAAACAAACACAAACAAAATTCTACGCGATATAAACACATGCGAGAATTATTATCACAACACAAAAGTATATTAGTAATATCCGCATTACTAATATAGACGTTAGTCCACCTACAAACAAGGCACTAACTATAACCTATTCCGACCCGTACTCCTACAAGTCCCGCAACAAAATTAAGCACACACAAAAGTCTAAGTCTAGGCACTTATCTCAAGTCACCTAAATCCCTTAGACCATTCTCTGATACCACTTGTAACAACCCAACCCATATGCAATCGAAATATGCAAATAAAAAAAAAATATTTTTGTACAGCATAGTGGCGCGGCGCGCCACTGACCTGCGCGGCGCGCCAAAACGGCCTGTCCAACTTTTTCTTTTTTGCGAAAAAGATCTCTTGCTTCCCGGCACTTTTAGACCAAACGCTTTTCACAACATTTTATATTAGTTAAAACTAACACGTTCCAATAATAAAACGAGTTTTACGAGACCGGGCCCACATCGGCCGTTTTACGACTTTCGTACAAAATTCAAGTTTTCAACCACATGATTTTTAACACAAAATAAAGCCGAGCATGGCGACTGGGGATACGCTACCCAATCCTAATCAATCCAAAAGCAAGCCTTCTAAAGCAACTACGCGAGTCCACTAGTTCCCACGTGTAACGACCCGTCAAAATCGCTATTGACGCGGCACGTTAATCATTGATTCCACAGTGAGGTTTTGACCTCTATATGATACGTTTTGATAAAATATTGCATTCATTAAAATAAGTGACTTTCTAAACATAGAAAGTTATAAACATGTGGGCGAGTGCTTAGGTATAAGCAAAACCCCGAAATACATAAGTCTTTAATTTACAGGTTGACATCACAGTCCAATTATTTATTACACAACGCAGTTTTATTTTGAATGCAATAAACTTTGTACAAAGCATGAGAGACTCCATGCAGGCAACAAGCACATCACAGCGGAAGCATTCTAAGGACCTGAGAATAAAACATGCTAAAAAGTCAACACGAATGTTGGTGAGTTATAGGTTTAATTGCTCGAGTCATAAACATATATAAAGATAGACCACAAGATTTCATCAAAAGTTTATCAATAGATTCTACGTAACAGAGCACCCTGGTAACTAAACTTAACGCTATAGTGATAATTACCCCATTCGTTTTAATACACGCAAACCAACGTGTCTTAAACTCAAATAACATACGTCCGTTAAAAGGCTAGTGCTCTAGCTCGGACGGGGATGTCAAGCCCTATGGATCCATATACAATTATTCGCGCCCACCAGTCCATATCCTATGTACTGGCAGCTACTAGTTACCAAAGCTAAGGGATTTCCGGTTTAACTCAGTGTAGAATTTAGTATGTACTTGTGTCTTATCGCGTTTAAAATAAATTGCATGTATTCTCAGCCCAAAAATATTTAAAGTATTTAAAAAGGGATCTATAACTCACAGTTCAATATTGAGACTCAATATTGTTGGCAAATTGCGTAGACGTAATGATGGTAGACGACTGTATGGTTGGCCTTGGATTCAAGAACAATACCCCGAACAATACCCAATATTTCCTTAGCTTAAAGCGGTTTGAAACCCGAATTAAAACACCCTCGAATATACTTTATTATTATTAAACTTAAATTATAATTATAATTATAAATTAAAACTTAAGTTACCGATATATTTATGAAAAATATCGTCGAGCAAAACTGACATTTTATAGTACTTTTCGATTTACTGTAGCTCATGCGATCGCATAAGTTTTCAGTGTTTTTGCCATGCGATCGCATGGCCGCCTTTTCTGTTTTTGTTTGCTAGTTCGTCGACATCAAATAGTATTTTACTGTAGCAAATAGTGCTACTGTAGCAAATAGTGTTTTACTGTAGCAAATAGTGTTTTACTGTAGCAAATAGTGTTTTACTGTAGCAAATAGTGTTCTACTGTAGCAAATAGTGTTTTACTGTAGCAAATAGTGTTCACTGTAGCAAATAGTGTTTTACTGTAGCAAATAGTGTTTTACTGTAGTAAATAGTGTTTTACTGTAGCAAATAGTGTTTTACTGTATCAAATAGTGTTCTACTGTAGCAAATAGTGTTTTACTGTAGCAAATAGTGTTTACTGTAGCAAATAGTGTTTTACTGTAGCAAATAGTGTTCTACTGTAGCAAATGGTATTTTGCTTTGTTTTAATTGTTTGACCTCACGGTCCATGATTTCAACAGGTTCTTCGATAAAATGGAGTTTATCATTGATTCGTATTTCGTCAAGAGGAATTACGACATCCTCTTCAGCTAAACATTTCTTCAAATTTGACACGTGAAATGTGTTGTGAACACTACTAAGTTCTTGCGGTAGCTTTAATCGATAAGCAACTGTTCCAATTCTTTCGGTGATTTCAAAGGGTCCTACGTACCTAGGACTTAGCTTTCCTCGTTTACCGAATCGTACAACGCCTTTCCAGGGTGACACTTTCAACATGACTTTGTCGCCCACTTGAAATTCTAGCGGTTTTCTTCTTACATCAGCATAACTCTTTTGGCGACTCATGGCCGTTTTCAATCGCTGTTGTATTTGAATGATCTTTTCGGTGGTTTCGTGAATAATTTCTGGTCCAGTAAGTTGTCTTTCTCCTACTTCACTCCAACATATAGGAGATCTGCACTTTCTACCGTAAAGTGCTTCAAATGGCGCTGCGTTGATGCTCGTATGATAGCTGTTATTGTATGAAAATTCTGCCAACGGTAAGTGTCGATCCCAACTGGTTCCAAAGTCAATCACGCATGCCCGTAACATGTCTTCCAATGTTTGTATTGTTCTTTCACTTTGACCATCTGTCTGTGGGTGATAAGCGGTGCTCATATCTAATCGAGTTCCCAATGCTTTTTGTAATGACTGCCAGAAACGTGATGTGAATCGGGTGTCGCGATCAGATATGATAGAGATGGGTACACCATGCCTGGAAACTACTTCCTTCAAATATAGGCGTGCTAATTTCTCCATACTGTCTGTCTCCTTTATTGGTAGAAAGTGAGCTGATTTAGTTAGACGATCAACTATCACCCAAATAGTATCATGACTACTTGCAGTCCTTGGCAATTTCGTAATGAAATCCATGGTTATTCTTTCCCATTTCCACTGCGGAATTTCTGGTTGTTGCAGTAATCCTGACGGCTTTTGGTGCTCAGCTTTGACCTTTGCACACGTTAAACATTTGCTTACATAAGTAGCAATTTCTGTTTTCATATTAGGCCACCAATAAAACTTCTTGAGATCGTGGTACATTTTTCCGTTTCCTGGGTGAATTGAGTACCTCGTTTTGTGTGCTTCATCCAGTACTAGTTGCCTTAGGTTACCATGTTTTGGTACCCATATCCTACCAGCAAAATACAGGGTTCCATCGGCTTTTTCTTCAAGTTGTTTTTCTAACCCTTTGCTTATTTCGCCTTTTTCGTTTTCTTCTTTTAAAGCCTCTAACTGTGCTGCTTGAATTTGCTTTGTGAGATCAGTACGAATTGTAATATTCAAAGCTCGGACCCTAAGAGGTTTTACTCTTTCTTTTCGACTTAGGGCATCAGCTACAACATTAGCCTTTCCGGGGTGGTAACGGATTTCACAATCGTAATCGTTTAACAACTCTACCCAGCGACGTTGTCTCATATTGAGTTGTTTTTGATCAAAAATATGCTGAAGACTCTTATGGTCGGTGTACACTGTACACTTGGTGCCATATAGATAGTGTCTCCATATTTTGAGTGCAAAAACTACAGCTCCAAGTTCCAAATCGTGTGTCGTATAGTTCTTTTCATGAATTTTTAGTTGTCGTGAGGCATATGCGATAACTTTTGTGCGTTGCATTAATACACATCCTAAACCTTGGCGCGAAGCGTCACAATAGATCACGAAATCATCATTTCCTTCTGGTAATGACAAAATGGGTGCAGACGTTAACTTCTTCTTTAATAACTGGAATGAGGATTCCTGTTCCGTGGACCAATCATACTTCTTTCCCTTTTGAGTCAATGCAGTTAAGGGTTTGGCGATTCTAGAGAAATCTTGAATGAATCTTCGGTAGTAACCAGCAAGACCTAAGAATTGGCGAATTTGTGTTGGAGTCTTCGGGGTTTCCCATTTACTAATGGCTTCGATCTTGGCGGGGTCAACTTTAATTCCATGTTTACTGACAACATGGCCCAAAAATTGTACTTCTTGTAACCAGAAATCACACTTCGAAAATTTTGCGTACAATTCTTCTTTCTTGAGTATCTCTAGTACCAGTCTTAAGTGTTGCTCATGTTCTTCCTTGTTCTTCGAGTAAATCAATATGTCGTCGATAAAAACAATGACAAATTTGTCTAAATACGGTCTACAGATGCGATTCATTAGATCCATGAATACTGCTGGAGCATTAGTTAATCCAAAAGGCATGACTAGAAACTCATAGTGACCGTAACGGGTTCTGAACGCGGTTTTAGGAACATCTTCTTCCTTCACTCTCAGTTGATGATATCCGGAGCGTAGATCAATCTTAGAATAAACACTTGATCCTTGCAATTGATCAAACAAATCATCAATCCTCGGTAATGGGTACCGATTCTTGATCGTTAATTTGTTTAATTCTCTGTAATCTATGCACATTCTCATAGATCCATCCTTCTTCTTGACGAACAGAATAGGAGCACCCCAAGGTGAAAAACTAGGACGAATAAATCCACGGTCCGATAATTCTTGCAACTGGTCTTGTAATTCTTGCATTTCTGAAGGTGCAAGTCTATATGGAGATCGGGCTACAGGTGCAGCTCCTGGTATGAGATCAATCTGGAATTCTACACATCTGAGTGGAGGTAGCCCCGGTAATTCTTTTGGAAATACTCCGGGATATTCTCTTACAACCGGCATGTCATCAATGCTTCTTTCTTCAGTATCGATCTTCTTTACGTGTGCCAGAATAGCATAACAACCTTTTCTTATAAGTTTCTGGGCCTTCATGCAGCTGATAAAGTTCAGTTTTGAGTTGTTCTTCTCCCCATAAATCATTAATGACGTTTCATCCTTACGAGGGATGCGGATTGCTTTCTCAGCGCAAACAACTTCCGCTCTTGTTTTGGACATCCAGTCCATGCCAACGATTACATCAAAACTTCCTAATTCTACGGGTATCAAATCAATTTTGAAGGTTTCACCAGCGAGATTCATTTCGCAACCATGGCAAATTTTATCGGCTTTTATCAGTTTACCATTAGCTAATTCAATAGTATATTTATCGTCTAGAGGTAATGATACACATTTTAGTTTAAAACTAAAGTCTTTACACATATAACTTCTATCAGCACCCGTATCAAACATAATAGAAGCTAGTTGATTATTAACGGTAAACGTACCCGTGACAAGATTAGGATCCTCACGTGCTTTACTGGCACTAACATTAAATGCCCTCCCACGTGCGGGTTCTTTGTTCTTCTCCTTATCAGGGCATTGATTTATAAAGTGACCAGACTTCCCGCATCCAAAACATTTCTTGACATCGGTCAGTTTTGTCTTTACTTCAGAAACGGTGGCATAACAATCTTTCGCCACATGTCCTTTCTTGTTGCACTTATCACAGACCACTTGACAATAACCTGCATGATGTGTGTAACATCTTTTGCAGAACGGATGAGGTCCCTTATAGTTTGGACTTGCAGTTGCCCCATCTTGTTTACCTTTAAAAGTTTCTTGTTTCTTCAGATGAGTACTTTTGCCCTTATAGTCTTCCCATTTCCTCTTTCCTTCAGTTGTCTTGACTTCGGTAATTGGTGCCTTAATCGAACTCTCTGTGATCTGGTCCATGAGTTGGTGTGCCATTGTCATGGCTTCCTGCATCGTATTTGGTTTGGACGATGTAACATTTCCTTTGATATTGATCGATAAACCGTCAATATACATTTCTATCTTTCGCTTCTCGTTTGGCACCAATTCGGGACACAACAAGGCTAGTTCCATGAAACGCTTTTCATAGTTATTGAGATTCGCGCCGATAACCTTCAGATTACGTAACTCAGATTCCATTTTTCTGATCTCGTTTCGAGGACAGTACTCCTCGATTAGCATCTTTTTCAGTTCTTCCCAAGAGATATCATATGCCGTATCTATTCCTTCTGCTTTAGCATAATTGTTCCACCAAGTAAGTGCACCATCTTGCAACGTGCACGAAGCATACTTTGACTTGTCTCCGTTCGCACAATTACTGATTTTGAAAACGGACTCCATCTTTTCAAACCATCGGGTTAGACCGACTGGTCCCTCGGTTCCACTAAACGTCTGTGGTTTGCATCCTTGAAACGTTTTGTATGAGCATCCGTTTCGTGAGTTTATGTTTACGGCTGCTGCTTTGGCTGCTGCTTCGGCTGTTGCTTTTGCTGCCTCGGCTGCAGCAATTCTTTCATTCACACGTTTCTCGACTAGTTGCTCAAACTCAGCATCCGACATTTGAGACATGTTTCTTCAATAAACACAACAGATATAATTTAATCATATAGAATATTATAGGTAAAATGAGTTGTCAATAGTTAATCGTAGCATATTAATAATATGAACCGATTATTATAAAAGCCTTTTCTTCTTATTAGCATTTTATAATTATTTCTAGGGTATTACCTACCCGTTAAGTTCATACATAATAGCTAATACAAGGAATTAACTACTAAAATCCTAATAATATTCCACTATGAAAAATTATAGCGAGTTACTACATTATTATGTAATAATAATAATAAGAAGTAGTAATAATACAAATAATCATTCCATGCATTTATTATTAATAAACCAAAATAATACAATACCATACAATACTGATATTTTACATATGCTTATTTTACATAACAAGATAGAGTAGCACACATAAGCAATAAAATAGCGCATGAAAGATTTATGGTTGCGAGGTCGTTTATTCAGAACTATCAGAAACTTCTTCCCATTTGGTTCTCTCTGCCAATTGTTTGTGTGCACATGGTCCGACAGACATTCTGGCAGTGTATTTTATTTTTAGTTGGGGTTTTGAGGTACCCGTTGCCTCAGTGGGTTTAATACAATAAGGGTGGTTACGGATCGAATGGTCCTGTTCTTTTTTAATAATTAAGGACATTTTATTATTGTGGTTGTTTTTATTATCTATTGCAAGTTGGAATTTCTCCTTAGTGATCTCTTTTATTTCATTAGCGAAATCCTCCTCCTTACTGATCTCGTCTGATGACGAACTGTCTGAGTCATGTGTAGGAGAATATGACGACGAACTGCAAGAATATGTACCGGTGGTCATGAACCGAAATCTGCCAGGCGTAATCGGCACAACCCGCCCGTCGGCGGTATATCTGGACCAATGTCCATATTTGTTTAAAAATGGACGATCCTCTTTTACTCCAGGGATCATGGGTCCATGCCAACGATACTGTGGCTCCGGAAAACTAAAGCTGGGTGGAGCTGGAACCTCCTCTGGGTTTACCGGGAGTTGAGATTCCCCGGCTAACACAATTTCTTCTTTAATAGGTATTGGAACGCCCTTTTCAGTTGTGGATAGAATAGATTCAGTGTCCGATTCCGAGTCGTACAAAATGATAGGATTAGAAGAAGTCATCTATCACATAATTGAAACAACAATTACGTTAGCATATAAATATATCACATATAATGTTTTTGACCAAATAATAAGCAAAAATCAGGAAAAACAGATATGGTCATAGTCCAGACTCACTAATGCATCCTAACAATTACCAGTTAAACACAATAATGTAATTTCTGGTTCCCTATGACCTCAAGCTCGGATACCAACTGTAACGACCCGTCAAAATCGCTATTGACGCGGCACGTTAATCATTGATTCCACAGTGAGGTTTTGACCTCTATATGATACGTTTTGATAAAATATTGCATTCATTAAAATAAGTGACTTTCTAAACATAGAAAGTTATAAACATGTGGGCGAGTGCTTAGGTATAAGCAAAACCCCGAAATACATAAGTCTTTAATTTACAGGTTGACATCACAGTCCAATTATTTATTACACAACGCAGTTTTATTTTGAATGCAATAAACTTTGTACAAAGCATGAGAGACTCCATGCAGGCAACAAGCACATCACAGCGAAAGCATTCTAAGGACCTGAGAATAAAACATGCTAAAAAGTCAACACGAATGTTGGTGAGTTATAGGTTTAATTGCTCGAGTCATAAACATATATAAAGATAGACCACAAGATTTCATCAAAAGTTTATCAATAGATTCTACGTAACAGAGCACCCTGGTAACTAAACTTAACGCTATAGTGATAATTACCCCATTCGTTTTAATACACGCAAACCAACGTGTCTTAAACTCAAATAACATACGTCCGTTAAAAGGCTAGTGCTCTAGCTCGGACGGGGATGTCAAGCCCTATGGATCCATATACAATTATTCGCGCCCACCAGTCCATATCCTATGTACTGGCAGCTACTAGTTACCAAAGCTAAGGGATTTCCGGTTTAACTCAGTGTAGAATTTAGTATGTACTTGTGTCTTATCGCGTTTAAAATAAATTGCATGTATTCTCAGCCCAAAAATATTTAAAGTATTTAAAAAGGGATCTATAACTCACAGTTCAATATTGAGACTCAATATTGTTGGCAAATTGCGTAGACGTAATGATGGTAGACGACTGTATGGTTGGCCTTGGATTCAAGAACAATACCCCGAACAATACCCAATATTTCCTTAGCTTAAAGCGGTTTGAAACCCGAATTAAAACACCCTCGAATATACTTTATTATTATTAAACTTAAATTATAATTATAATTATAAATTAAAACTTAAGTTACCGATATATTTATGAAAAATATCGTCGAGCAAAACTGACATTTTATAGTACTTTTCGATTTACTGTAGCTCATGCGATCGCATAAGTTTTCAGTGTTTTTGCCATGCGATCGCATGGCCGCCTTTTCTGTTTTTGTTTGCTAGTTCGTCGACATCAAATAGTATTTTACTGTAGCAAATAGTGCTTACTGTAGCAAATAGTGTTTTACTGTAGCAAATAGTGTTTTACTGTAGCAAATAGTGTTCTACTGTAGCAAATAGTGTTTTACTGTAGCAAATAGTGTTCACTGTAGCAAATAGTGTTTTACTGTAGCAAATAGTGTTCTACTGTAGCAAATAGTGTTTTACTGTAGCACTGTAGCAAAATACGGTTTCACTGTAGCAAATAGTGTTTTACTGTAGCAAAGTCATTTTTACTGTAGCAATTAATGTTTTACTGTAGGAAAGTCGTTTTTACTTGTACATCTTATAATATATATATATATATATATATATATATATATATATATATATATATATATATATATATATATATATATATATATATATATATATATACATACATATATGTATATTTACATAATATTAAATCATAAAGAGAATTGGTTTAAATTAGTCGAAATTTTTCGGGTCATCACACCACGCTTACCCGAGCCACCGCATCCAAGCAAATCTATAAAAATGTAAACAACGAGAGGGTAAGCTAACGCTTAGTGAGTGAGAATATACTACATACATATATATGCATAAAATGGACACGCCACACAAATAATCAAATACCGCATACCGGAGCATCCAAGCATAAAGGCAAGCTAAGCTAAGCATACCGTATAATCACTAAGCAACAAGCTAGTAACAACAACTATAAAGTAAGTCACCAACGACGATGTGAACAACGCCAATAAGCTACACCCGGAAGGTTAGCTACATCACAACAATACATTAATATATATATAACAGAGCGTAAAACCGCCCAAGGTTAACCAATCGTACAAAGGAATGGTACTCGAATTTCCCATCGGTGTTCGTAACAACCGTTAGTGTACAACACATATATCACTAACCCTTGGACAACACATATCCGTTCATAAAACCGTTAGCGTACAACGCATATATCACTAACTTGGACAACACATATCCATTCATAAAACCGTTAGCGTACAACACATATATCACTAACTTGGACAACACATATCCATTCATAAAGTCGTTAGCGTACAACACATATATCACTAACTTGGACAACACATATCCATTCGTAAAGCCGTTAGCGTATAACACATATATCACTAACTTGGACAACACATATCCATTCGTAAAGCCGTTAGCGTACAACACATATATCACTAACTTGGACAACACATATCTATTCATAAAAATAAACACATCACAATTCAATATCAACCCTTCGCCATTGGGGTTATCCAATTCACAATCACGTGTGATAATGTACACACAAAACGTGTACCTCGCCAAAGGTGGTCAACCAAAATGCACATTCGTGCTAATTGGACCTATACACAAGTCCATCAAATCCACCTATATGTGAAGTGAGCTCTATAACCGAGAACCACTTCACCCGACCCGCACCCATCCTACACATACATATGCACATAGGATATTAACACTCACCTTGTCGCCTTGATGAATGCTACCGAATAATTCGCAACCCGTCAATGGAAAGTACCTATTCCATTATCACAAATATAACAACACACTTAGAGTGGATTTACAAACCAGCCCAAAACAACACTTAGTGCAATTTCGACCCAAATGCACTTTCAAGCACAAACCGTGCCCAAACTAACCAACATTCACTAACGCAAGTGAAAATGGTCTTAATAAGCCAATTAAACCCAAACACAAGTGTTAAACACTTATCGTTCTCAAAATCTTCCATAAACCCTAATTTTGACCCATAAAGTCAAAATCTCACCAATTACAAGTTTTGACACCAAAACATAGTTAACTCGGTTTTATACTTCAACTTAATCCATTTTAAGTTTATAAACCTCATCGAATCGACATTCGGGTCATAATCATCAACAAACCCTAATCTTGACTCTAGTCAAAATTAGTCAACCACAAGAACCCTAAAGGTCTCCAAATCATCAATAATCAATAATACTAGTGATTATACACCATTCTCAAGTCTTAAACATGGTTAAATCATTAACCAACCCAAAACCCGCCTTTAACACTTATAAACCCGAATCTTGGTGTTAATCTTCAATTAACAACTAAATGGGTTCCGTCTATGAATCATACAATCAAAAGCCCCAAATTTGAATGATGAACACAAAAACGAAATTCGGAGTTAGAGCTTACCACTAGTATCACCGTGTAGCTAAGAACGAGGAGAACAAACTTGTCTACTACGCCAAAGATCAATACCCGCTTCTTCCTTTCCAAAAATCCCTTTGAATCAAATGGGTGTTTGAGTTCTTGAGAGAAATATGAAAAGAAAAGGAAAAAGAAATGAATAAATGAAATGGGTGGATGAGGTTAAGTCCACAAATCTGGCTCAAACGCAAAAAGACCGAAATGCCCTTTTTAAAACTCTAAAATAACAAAGGAGTCTGCCAGCGACCATTTGCGCGGCGCGCCATGACCCCGCGCGGCGCGCGACTGGGCAGAATCAGAATCCAGGGTCTTACAGAACCCCTTGTGTTCTTATGAGTTGTACATTTTTTTTTTGGACAGCGATTGGGATTACCCGAGGGGGACTAAACCACCCTTCGCGGTCATCTCCCGTTTCGACTATGCCGATGCAGCGATAATAACCCCGCCCCATCGGCCATCGCTGCCCGGGAGGAAACCTTGAAACCGATCATAGGGCACGGCCAAGTAAAACCCCCTCCCCTTTACCCCCCAAATGATATGGAAAAAGTGTCATGAGTGGATACTTCATGGCAGGAATGAAATTGTATTTTTTATATGTAGCCAACGGGAGTCGAACTCTTGACCTCCCCTAAAGGAGGCAGGCCACCAAACGCCGGACCACATCACAACTTCTATGAGTTGTACATTATAGTCAAACAATTAAAGATATAGTATTAGATATAAAAACCTTCTCAAAGTATACTCCTAATTAATAAAATAACCAAAATAATCACCTAAAACTTAAACGATATATAGTCAAACAGACAAGCACTTAAAGATATACTCCAGTATTAGACGTATCTTTCAAGAAAAAATATAAACACTAAAAAATACAACTAACTCGAGTTGAGTAAGATGCATGATAGTCAACACTCAACACCAGCTAGAGAAAGCAACTTTCTATCACTCAAACACACACACATAACAAGAAAAATGAATATTTTGTTGTTTCTTTCAATTCTGTCATTATTCCTAATCATTTTCATTACCCTATACAAGTTCATATGGATCCCATTTCGGATCCAACACCACTTCCATAAACAAGGAATCACGGGTCCCATCTATCGTCCGATATTCGGAAACTCAGCTGGGATTCGACGAAAAATGATCGCTGAAGTGGAATCATCACGCTCGGTTTCATTTAACCATGATGAAGTTGTTAAAAGAGTGATGCCACATTATTACAATTGGTCAAAGGTATATGGAGATCCATTTCTTTATTGGTTTGGGTCAAAGGGGAGATTAGCTGTATCAGACCCGGATATGATCAAGGAGATATTAGTGAATAAGAGTGGGTCATTTGGGAAGATCCGGTTCAACCCGGTTTTTAAAGGTTTGTTTGGAGAAGGACTTGTTGGGTTAGAAGGAGAGAGATGGGTTGTTCATAGAAGGATCACTAGTCAGGCTTTTAACATGGAAAGAGTTAAGGTATAAAATTACTTTATTTTTTGAAGTTAAATATTTAATTTAATGGAAAATTATTTAATGCGGTAGTATGTTTATCCATACACAACCTATTTTCATCCGTATAGTATATTAAATATTAAATATTTGGACTATTTTACTCTCTCTACATTAACATGGTCAAAAAAGAAGGGTCAAATGAAGGGATAAAATGATCCAAAAACTTAATTTAGTTGTGTATGATTAAAAAATAATTGTCTAAGTATACCTCATTTCACTATCTATAATCTGTAAAATTCTTTCACGAGAAAGACTTTGTTTACTGATACAACCCGTATATATTCGTGTAACGTAGCTTGTAATTTTTATTTTTATTGTAACTTTTTACATTGTATAAGAGGCATATATTCACTTAATTTAGGTTACAAAATTTACATATTTATTGGTTTCGATTGGAGTGTAAATGAACCGGACAAAGATCGACTCGTTAAAAGCTCGACTGAGCTTAATCGAGCTCGATGAATATATGTTAGAGATCCTTTAGTTAGTGAGTTTGAGCTTCTTATGTCGAGATTGAACATGATCACAAGGCTAAACGAACATGTTGTTTACATACATGTATAATAATATATAATAAATATTTATTTGTGGTAAAAGATTGATTAGCGGCAACCTCGACAGCCCACAATTGGCGTTTATTTCCATAATGTGAGGTCATATATGACTCGCTAAGAGCTCTAGGAGTCGAGCACTTTTGCCACCGTTAAAGAGATTTAACACCGGGGACACCGGTGCGCACCACTCCCCTCCGGTGTTAAATCACCGTTAAATCAATGTTAAATGCTTCAACGTTACCTAGCTAACGGTGTGTTTAGAGATTTAACACCGGAGACACCGGTGCACACCACTCCCCTCCGATGTTAAATCACCGTTAAATCACCAAAATATTATTTTTATTTATATTATATTTTTTATTAGTTAAATAAACTAAATAATAATAATTAAATAATGATTTAACACTGAGATTTAACACTGAACCATTTCCCCTGTTTTGACCTCAGTGTTAAATCCAGTGTTAAATTTAAACTGTGATTTAACACCGAACGACTCTCTGTGCTCTAAGCGGTTGTGGCTATGGGGGTGGCAATGTACGAACCCCTAAAATCTGCTTATTTGTGGCAAAATGCTCTCACCCATTACCAACTGAGTTACAAGCCATTGTCATAAATTAATATTTATACAATAATAACCATATGTTTATGTTATTATAATATAAGAATATATAAACGATTTGAACTCGAGTCCAGGTCGATCTTGTATAATTTTCTACGATTTGAACTCAAACATGATATATGAGACTCATGAAAATGAGCGGAACTCGAGCTCTTTAAATTTTAAAAGAACTGAATTTGCGTCTAATCGAGTCGAGCTTGACTCGGCTGGTACCGGGTGAATTGCGCATTATGCGCACCCTCTAGTCACACTCCCTTTTTGATCAATTTGGCATAGCCAGGAATTGAACCCGGGTGATGTGCTTCATTAGGCAACTCGGTGGCCACTCAGGCAAGCCTGAATGGTTCTCGTTTAAGCCTATAAATTGAGAGTTTTATTACGAATAATACTTTGATTGTAAAATCTTTACTTTAAGAAGAGTAGTGATAATTAAGGATAAGTGAAGCCCAGTCGGGCCAACTAATGTGTCTTTGGTCCCGTAGGAATGGGTGCCTGAAATAGTTGATAGTATTCAAAATATGATGAGCAAATGGGATGAGAAAATGGAAGAAACAAACAAATTTGAACTCGAATTTGATGCTTACAAAGAGTTTCACGACCTCTCGGCTGATGTAATATCACGAACAGCTTTCGGAAGCAATTTTGTTGAAGGTAAACGGATCATCGAGTTGCAAGAGCAACAAGCCGTGCTTGTTTTGCAAGCCGCACGAAATGTCTACATTCCAGGATTCAGGTAAGTTTTCGTGATAGTGTTCCATTTGTGTTTGTTGAACTAGCATCATAATTTGATTCTTGTTGTATGTATAGATATCTACCGACGAAACGAAATAGGATATTGTGGAAGCTCGAGAAACAAACTACGGAGTTAGTAAGGGATCTTATCAAGAAAAACAAAAATATGATGCCCAACACGAATACTCTACTCGCTTCGTTGATGTATCCTTATAAAAAAGACGACATACTTGATCTAAAAGAGATTGTGGACGAATGCAAGACATTTTATTTCGCCGGAAAAGAAACAACGGCTAATCTTTTGACATGGGTGTTTCTCCTTCTTGGGTTGCATCAAGAATGGCAAAACAAGACTCGAGAAGAAGTTGTTCGCGTATGTGGTGACAAGTCTCCCAATGCCGAAAATTTGGCTAACCTGAAAATTGTAAGTTTAAATATCAATATTGTATCACGCTACTTAAATTTTATAAGTGTCTTTAGTGTAGCAGTAAGTGGCGGATCCAAGAAATTTTACTCACATGAGAAAAAGTTGCTAATAAAATGGTTGAATTTTCTTTTTTGACATCAGTTTGGGATCACCCTGGAGGACTAAATCACCCACGCGTTCATCTTCTGTAGTTGCATAACCTGCCCCCAACTACTGCCCTGGAGGAAACCCGGAACAATCTGAGGGCATGACGGGTAAAACCCCCTCCTCGCTGCCCCCGCACTAAGCGAAAGGCGACCTGGATAACCTAAGGTGGCTCTGCCCCTGCTAGCAGTATGACATGTGTGATACGCATGGTTTGCTGTGGATTTTATGTTCTATAAAGAATTTATTTAATTGTGTCGAACAGGTTAGCATGATATTGAATGAAACACTTCGACTCTATCCTCCGGCCGTTATGATGATGAGGCAAGCGTATGAAGACGTGAGAGTAGGTAATAAACTCGATATTCCAAATGGTACACAACTATTCTTAGCCATGACAGCGGTTCATCACGATGCAAGAATTTGGGGTGAAGATGCGAATGAGTTTAACCCAATGAGGTTTGCGGAGCCTAGGAACCATTTAGCCTCATACTTCCCATTTGGTTTGGGATCTAGAATTTGTGTTGGTCAAAATCTAGCAATGGTCGAGGCGAAAATTGTATTGGCGATGATTGTTCGACATTACTCATTTGTGGTTTCATCTTCATATGTTCATGCTCCAATGCAGTCACTAACTTTGCAACCTCAATATGGTGCTCAAATAATCTTCAGTAAAAGGAGTTAGAATATGTGTTCACTATACAATTTGATCTTCTGAAGTTGTTTTTGATGTTCTTATGTTTGTACCATACACTTTTTACATGTGTTTCTTGATATTTCCATAAAAATAGCAAACTGAATAGTTTGTCACCAATATTTAATTTCCTATAATCAGAGTGTGAATGTGTGCATATTTGAGAGGGGCAATTGACCCCTCAAGGGTTCAAATCTTTATAAATTCGGTTGTTGGTTCATATAGTGGGTTAAAAGTATAATAGATTGGGTTGAGAATCTTGATGAATTCAACTTATGAGTGCGCTAATATAGTTTCTTTGTATTGTCAAACTACACCAATTAACTTGCCTTCATCAAAAATTTGAATCTCGAACGCAAGCCAAAGATGCTGTTTATAGTCTCAATGGTCGCGTTGTGTTTGGCAAACGAATTTTCGTTGGTTATGCTAAAACCGAGATGAGAATGAATAAATTCACCTACAGGAGTAACGAGTCCAATTTCCACAGTCCTCCCCCTATTAGTCGCCTTCAACCTGACGGTGATTTGCTTCAAACTTTGGGACACTCTGTTATGCTTGTTGATAAAGTCCCCATCACCCAAGAAAAAGTGCTTAGGTGGTTACAGAATAGAAACATACAGATTATCACTGCAAGTTTATGGGGTGCTTATGGTTGTGTTATTCATTGTAAAGACTTGAGTGGCTTTGATAGAGCTATGCAAGGTCCTTCGATGTGCGGGGACGAATTTGAAGGATTAATGTGCAAGGTACAACATATAACTATATGGCCAAATTCATTTGAGCCTTCGGGGTCACACACATATACACCGAGACGTCAAATAAATATATATATGATGTATATATATTACTCAAGTAACAAAATAGTAAATCGAAATTAATTCATTTACTATTCATATGAATAGTAAATGAAACGAAATTAATTAATTTACTATTCACATGAAAGTGACATGATAGAAATTATTAATTATAAGTTTCATAAACTACCCCTAAAGTATTTGAGAAATACGACTTTATCGTTTAATGAATTTAACAATCCGTATCTTATTTCTATTTCAATATCTTTGTTTTGAAAAAGTAGTTTGTCTTTTAAAGGAAAATATATCCGTGATCAAAATTGATTGATACACTTCACTTTACTTCATATTATATATCAATCTTCATTTTACATGATAATGGATATGGACGAGAGAATTGAAAAGAGAGTAAGTAAGAAAAAAATAAGATTGTTTCATACGGAGTATCATTTTGAGTTCATAATATTAATCAAAGGTTGATTAATTATTACTTGGGTTTGGACTAGCATCCATTGACGGTTGTTTGAAGTGTAGTGTGGACTATCCAAAGAGACGGTCATACTTTTGATCGTAGGTTTCTCTCCGTTCAATCAGTTTCTTCAAGAAAAGGTATATCGTTTACTCACTTTTTGAATTACATATTTTGACAATTATTAGTGGTGTAACTGGATCTTTGGGATCGTTAATCATGTGCATGTTTCATTAAATAAGTGAAAATTTAATCTTATTAAATTTTGTTCATAAAATAATAAAAGATTATTATTTTAACTATCCGCTGCGTTAATCTGATTTGGTAAAAGTACACACGATTTTCCAACAGTGGTATCAGAGCCGCTTTTACACCATCTTAATTGTCGCGTGATTTTCTTTAAATTTAGCTTTGTGGTGAATTGGTAAAAATTCGAAACCTTTTTGGTTTTTAAAGTCAACGCGGTTGATTTAGACTTAACCTCATGACGCACAAATATGATTGAAAGAATATCACTATTTTAAATTGTAGATTTAATTGTTATGGCTTGAATATTTATTATAATTGTTGATTGTTATATTCCATGGTTATACACATGCATTGTAACCATGGACAAGCCATATATAGGTTTTAATAATGTAGTTATTAAAATTGTGATTGCATACATAGCCCGTAATGCCCCGACCTATGTGATTGTTGTGATTGTTGATTACGGCAATATTATATCATGTTGATTATTTATTTTATTAGAAAGGCCATTTTGAAGCCAAAGTTGTATTGTATTTATTTTTCATTTTCATAGTACTGTTTTTAAGTTTATTCTAAATTGTAAAAGTATTAGATTAGTTATATTTTTCAATTTTAAATAAATGTAACAAGATGAAAATTGAAGATAAGGATGCAACGCG
The DNA here is from genome assembly GCF_046630445.1 of Rutidosis leptorrhynchoides. Taxonomy (NCBI): domain Eukaryota; kingdom Viridiplantae; phylum Streptophyta; class Magnoliopsida; order Asterales; family Asteraceae; genus Rutidosis; species Rutidosis leptorrhynchoides. The sequence goes on from NC_092334.1 coordinate 673,510,777, forward strand.
AAGTTTGACTTAGAAGATGGCGAACAGGTCAATTTGACAACGATGGCGTTTGTCAAGTTTTCACTTAATTCTTGAATTAAGTGGGAGCTACGATATTACCCTTAGTTTGACCTCTTGATCCCATGTCGGCTCATGGGATCAAGCATAGGATTTTTGGGCTAGGCTATGTGTGTGTGATGCATGGTTGTGTTTTATTTTACGCATTTATATTTAATGGTTGATTATAATATATGCTAAATGCTTTTGATGAAAACATTAAATAAAACCGGTAACGAGTTTCAAATATTAAAATTGATGATTTTAAAAGGTTAAACCCTAACGAGTTTAAAGTTAAATAATTTTGAGACTCAAATTATATATATGTTTTTTTGATGAAAACATTAACTAAAACTCTAAACGAGTTTCAAAGATTAAAATTGATGATTTTAAAATAAGTTAAACTCTAACGAGTTTAATGTTAAATGATTTTGAAAGTCAAATAAAATATATGGACGACATCTTTTAAAACTGTTTTAAAACGATACACGTTAGTGTATTTGTTATTTTTATATCCTATAAATTAAATAACAAATTAGATCACAAACATAATCGACATATACAATTGGTTAAAATGTTTTTTAACTAATAGTGTAGCGAATCTTGTGTGCATGCATTATTCGTTGACACAAACTTTTTCCAAAATACCCGTCAAATTTAAGTCATGCCATCCAATGAGCTTGCAAACACTCCTCGTTATTTTTCTGATCTAGTGAGACTAGGCTGAATTATAGCCACGAGGTGGATTTTTCGATCTAGTGAGACTAGCGTGAATTTCCACTGTTTTCAAATTGGACGACTTAATCGTATTCACGGTGAGACCTGAGTTCGAGGCAAGGATGAGACAAACATGTTAGTAGATAATAGTGGTTTGTTGAACTACACATATCTCAAGGTCTCATAAAGATCTAAGAGTTGCACTTGTAATGCAATTGGTACCCGTTACCTACCAATAGACTCCATAACTGCTAGCTGATCAACAGATGTGGCTATGGAACCTCTATGTGGATCTTAGGCTTTCGTAAATTAATTGTTTTTTTAAAATATTATAAAAACTTGGGTAGTTAATTTATTAAAGCTCAATATCGAAAATACTAAATTGAATCTTATATCTATTGTAGATGTCAAATAATCAAAACGTAAACCAAAACACACTTCCTTCTTTGTTGGAGAAGGATAAACTCAATGTTCAAACTTCCTAGACTGACACTGCAACCTGAGAATTGTTCTCAAGCATACATGAAAGTTGAACAAAATTTAGAACCCTTATTCATACTTCCTGTTGTGGCAGTTGCTGCTGCTCAGCAAAATTCCTATCGGATGTTGTTCGATGATCAGGAAGAAATATGATTGAAGGGTGAAAAAGAATAAGCCGAATATTTTGTGGAAGGAAAATGACAAATCATTTGCTAGGAAAAATATTCCACCTTCCAAGAAGGAAAGCCCAACAAAAGACGCTGAATGTTTCCATTGTGGAAAGGTTGGCAATTGGAGAAGGAAGTTGTCCTATCTTCAAATCTGAGCTGAGAAAAGGCAACGCTGGTGAGACTAGCAAATCAGGTATATTCCATAAATAGTTATATACTTCTTCTAGTGATTCCTATATCTTTGTTAACTGGTTGTGGCCTTCACACCTGTAACAATATGAAGGGAATGAGAAGAAGTAATAGACTAAAGAAAGGCACACTGGATTTGCAAGTAGGCAAGGGGGATCAAGTTTTTGTTAAAGCTATTGGTACCTCTGAACTTACTTCTCTAAGTGGTCTTATTGTTTTGTTAGAACAATAGCATTATGCTCTCAATACTGCGAGCGACATAGTTTGAAAGATGCTAGTTTTGAACTTGCATTTACACACTTAGATATTTCAGTTTCTAAGGATAATATATTTATCTTAATACCTATCCACGTGATGGTATTTTTGAAATTGATATGCATAGTGTAATTTCAAATGAGAATTCTGTGTATACCTACATCGCCAAAGTCTTCAAGCAAGACTTGAATAAGACCTATCTATGACATTGTCATATGAGTCATATAAACAAACAATGCATTTCAAAACTCCAGTCTAATGGACTTTTGGAATCAATTGGCTCTGAGTCATTTGATGTATGCGAGTCATGTTTATGTGAAAAGATGACAAATGCTTCTTTCTCCGATTTAGGTAAAAGAGCTAAAGATCTTTTAGGACTAATACATACTGTTGTATGTAGCCCTTTAAGAACAATGTATAGATTTAGTTAATTTTACTTCATTACATTTACTGATGAGTACAGTAGCTATGATTATGTTCACTTGCTGAAACATAAACATACAACTATTTTACCATTCAAAAGTATTCCAAAATGAAGTAGATAATCAGCTTGGAAAGACCATTAAAGCACTTCGCTCCGATGGAGTAAGTGAGTTTATGAGTCAAGAGTTTTTGGACCACCTAAAGAATTGTGGGATTGTCTCATGGTTCACTCTACCTTACACACCACAACACGATGGTGTGTCTGAGTAAGAGGAATCAACTTTACTTGATATAGTTTGATTTATGATGAGTCTGATTTCTCTACTACAGTCTTTTAGGGATATGTATGAGAGTCTGCTGCAGGCATACTCAATGTGATTTCAACTATGAAGGAATAAAAGACACCATATGAGTTATGGCATGGGAAGAATCCCAAGTTGTCTTATCTCAAAGTCTGGGATTGTGAAGCGTATGTGAAGCATGACACTTCAAACAAATTAGTACCCAGAACTATCCAATGTTACTTTGTACGATACATAAAGGAAACAATAGGTTACTACTTTTACTACTAAGCTGAAGACAACATGTTTTCTGCTCGGTCTGCTGAATTCCTAGAAAGAGATCTTCTCTTACAAGAAGTCAGTGGGAGTAAAGTAGATCTTGAAGAAATTCAAGTACTTTAAAGTAACATACCTTCAATAAACACTAGCAATCCACACGTTGAAACTGAGCGCACTGTTGGTGAGCCAGAACGTGTTACACCTGTACTTTATAGATTTAGTAGAACTCATCGGCTTATGAGGTTTAATTATCTGATTAATTCAGATAAACCTCAACTAAGGGATTATGATGAACCCTCTAGCTGCGTGAGGCCATATCAGATCCTGAATCTGAAAATGACTAGATTCTATGAATACAGATATGCAGTCTATGAAGGATAATCAAGTATGAGACTTGATTGATCTTCTACCCAATTGTAAGACAATGAGGTAAAAATGGGTCTTCAAAAGAAGACTGATATGGACGGTAATGTAAACACTTTTAAAGCTCGATTGGTGACAAAATGTTATGATGAAAATTTTTCACCAGTCGCGAGCCTTAAAACAATTAGGATACTTATTGTCATGGTTACTTTTCATGATAATAAAATATGGCTAATGGATATCAAAACCGCTTTCCTAAATGGCGACCTAAGCGAGGACGTATATATGGTTCAGCCGGAAGGGTTTATGAATCCTAAGCATCCTAATAAAGTATGCAATCTTCTAAAATCCATTTATGGATAAAAGCAAGCATCCAGGAGCTAGAATCTTAAGTTTAATGAGAAAATCAAAGTGTTTAATTTTTCTCAAAACTAAGATAAGTCCTGAGTTTACATTAGAGCTAGTGGGAGCAAAGTAGTCTTCTTGATCTTATATGTTGATGACATATTACTTATTAGAAATAACATTCCAACTTGCAAGATGTCAAGACTTGGCTTGGAAAATGTATTTCCATAAAGGATCTTGATGAAGCTACTTATATTATTGGAATGAGGATCTATACAATAGATTCAATTGGCTTATTAGTTTGAATCAAAGTACATACATTATCTTGAAGAGATTTAGCATGCAAAACTCCAAGCATGGAGCTTTGCCAATGCAAAAGGGCATAATCGTGAGAAAGTCTCAAAAGTCCTATCACAGCAGATGAGATGAGACAAATGAAATGTATCACATATGCTTCGACTATATGATCCATTATGTATGCCATGATATGTACTATACTCGATGTTTCATTAGTTTTGAGTTTGACGAGTCATTGTCAACATAATCCAGGTAAAGTATATTGGATTCTTGTTAAGAATATTCTTTAGTATTTGCAGAGTACTAATGACATGTTCTTGGTTTACGGTGATTTGAAAGAAGAGTTAAGTATTAAGTTTTATACTGATTCTAGTTTCCAAACTGATCAAGATGATTCTCGATCCAGTCACGTTGTTTCTTTGTCATGATGGGCAAGACAGTTGATTGGAAGAGCTCTAGGCAGAGCACTATTGAACAATCTACAACAAAAGTAGAATACATTGTTGACTGAGAAGCTGCTCAGAAAGCTGTCTGGATAAGGAAGTTTGTTGTTATACTCAGAGTAGTACACAACATTTAACCTTCTATAATATGTACTGTGATAGTTCGAGTGTTAATATACTTTTGAAAGAATCACATGTACATAAAAGTATCTGGCACATTCTTCAAAAAAATTTGACTACATTCATTAAGTCATTAAGAGGAATGATATTAGTATTCTTAAAGGTTTATACAAATGATAATGTGGTTGACCCGTTCACGAAGCCCATGATGCACAACAAGCATGATGATCATGCTAGTAGTATTGGACTTCGTTATGCTGCTGATCCTTTTCATTTGTAATTTAATATTTGAATATTTTTGGAACATTAAGCAGTTTTATATTAATGAATTGAAATACTTGATATGGTCGTTTTCATTTATATCACTGTGTTCTATATTAGCATGTTTAATCCATGAATAATTGTTGATTATTCAAAATCTCCATAATCGGCCATGTTATGGGAATAACATGAATTAAGATTAATGTGAAATTTTGGTTATATTCATTGATGATGAATAGTCAACTTGTTGAGACCAAAATTCATATGTATTCGTTGATGATGAATATTGGAATGACCCAACCATGAGATGTCACTACATGGATCATAGTCAGTAGTGAATCTTTTAGTGATTATGTTTTTGTGTCCTTAGACTTGAGATGCACGCCCGTCTTGATGAGTGTAGCATTGTAATTTGATATGGTTAAACGCTGTCCTGAATAAGGCTGTTATAAAGGCCATCATTGGGTATAATGTAAAGCTCGTGATAGACACGTGTATGCAATATAGGATTTGTTCCTCTAAAATGTTTGGAGTTAGATACTTTTTGAGCTCCTCGATGAATGAATAAGATATTTGTGTGGCCACACCCAGATGTAATTAAGATGATACTTAATTAATTTGGTGATCTAATTCAGTTCTAAGATCGAGAAATAAAATCGTTAAACAAATGAGAATGACCGATGATCCATATCTCAAGTTTAACTAAAGTATCTGAAACAAAAGGACGAATGACATTTAACACTTACCATAAACAGTTTCGAGAAACTACCCTCACATGAATTTGGGGACAATGACGTGTTGCTAGACGCTTACCATTGTTTGTATAGTTACTTGGTGTTGTGCCATGCACAAGTGGGAGTCTGAAGGATTAATGTGCAAGGTACAACATATAACTATATGGCCAAATTCATTTGAGCCTTCGGGGTCACACACATATACACCGAGACGTCAAATAAATATATATATGATGTATATATATTACTCAAGTAACAAAATAGTAAATCGAAATTAATTCATTTACTATTCATATGAATAGTAAATGAAACGAAATTAATTAATTTACTATTCACATGAAAGTGACATGATAGAAATTATTAATTATAAGTTTCATAAACTACCCCTAAAGTATTTGAGAAATACGACTTTATCGTTTAATGAATTTAACAATCCGTATCTTATTTCTATTTCAATATCTTTGTTTTGAAAAAGTAGTTTGTCTTTTAAAGGAAAATATATCCGTGATCAAAATTGATTGATACACTTCACTTTACTTCATATTATATATCAATCTTCATTTTACATGATAATGGATATGGACGAGAGAATTGAAAAGAGAGTAAGTAAGAAAAAAATAAGATTGTTTCATACGGAGTATCATTTTGAGTTCATAATATTAATCAAAGGTTGATTAATTATTACTTGGGTTTGGACTAGCATCCATTGACGGTTGTTTGAAGTGTAGTGTGGACTATCCAAAGAGACGGTCATACTTTTGATCGTAGGTTTCTCTCCGTTCAATCAGTTTCTTCAAGAAAAGGTATATCGTTTACTCACTTTTTGAATTACATATTTTGACAATTATTAGTGGTGTAACTGGATCTTTGGGATCGTTAATCATGTGCATGTTTCATTAAATAAGTGAAAATTTAATCTTATTAAATTTTGTTCATAAAATAATAAAAGATTATTATTTTAACTATCCGCTGCGTTAATCTGATTTGGTAAAAGTACACACGATTTTCCAACAGAATTTTTGGTCATTCTATTAATGGAATCAAGAAAGAAAGGGCACTTTCTCAAAATTTACTTGGTTGAAGATTCAAGGTTTACCATACGAATGTGGCACCATTGACAACGTAGGAGTAATTGTTAAAAAAATACGGCAACACGCTTTGTATCGATAGAAAGACTCAAGAACGAAGTCAGACATGCTCCTTGTTTGCGTTTATAGAGTGCGATGATCCAGGGGAGATACACGAATACCAAACCACAAACTTTGTTAATTCAAAGTGGTACAAAGTGTGGGTTGAAGAGGAAAATGGTCAATCGGCTAATGTTGCTATGTTCTCTGAATCGTCGCTTGAAAATCATAACTCTGAAGTGGAAAGACTTACTGTGGCCGGAGATTTTTCTGGTGAGCAATCGGAGCACGATACCCCTGATGTAGCCGTAGAGACCAATCTGCCTATGGAGGTATTTCAAATTTTCAAAATGTTAAGAACGGTACTTGTGATAAAGGGGATAATGTGTCTGGTCACATCCTAAGTAGGTTGCATGAGGAAGAGTTTGTGTCTGATGTGTATTCTAAGGTGTTTTAGATTTTGTCCAATGCTTTAAAAAATTACAAAAATCCGGTTGGAAAATTTGGTTGAAAAAGTATGTTCCACCAATTTTTAATTAATATATAATAAAGTGATATATATTAAAGACTATTTATTGGATTTTGTAGCCACTAATGAGAGCTTTAAAACGAACTAAAGCTTGTCCAAAACGGGTTAATGGTGAATGAGATATCGCGTCTCAAAGTTGTTAGTTTAAGTGCAAAGTAAGAAATTAAAAGATTTATCAACCAAGGATTTTGTAAATCCTTTTTATGTGATTTTGTAAATCTTTTTCAAATCCTAAAATATTTGATTTATCAATCAAGGATTTTGTAAATATTTTTTATGTGATTTTGTAAATCCTATTCAAATCCTAAAAGATTTGATTTATCAATCAAGGATTTTGTAAATATATTTTGTGTGATTTTGTAAATCTTTTCTTGCTTTTTGAGATCTTGTTTGAAAGGACCCGTTCATATACATTATAAAAGATTCTCAATAGTTGATTACATCGCGAGTTATTTGACCTCTATATGATACATTTTTCAGACATTGCATTTGTTTTTAAAAGATAAACTCTCTTTACATCGAAAAATTGAAAGACATGCATATCATTTCATAATATCCAACTATAAATGACCTAATCTGTCATTTACTTAATAATAATCTCTATTGAACTCAACGACTTAAATGCAACGTCTTTTGAAATATGCCATAATTGACTCCAAGTGATATCTTTAAAATCAGCAAATGCACAGCGGAAGATTTCTTTAACACATGAGAATAAACATGCTTTAAAGTGTCAACCAAAAGGTTGGTGAGTTCATTTGTTTATCATAATCATTCATTTTCATCATTTTAATAGACCACAAGAATTTCATTTCCAGTTCTCATAAATATACGTCTCATGCGTAGAGACGAAAATATCATTCATATGGTGAACACCTGGTAACCGACATTAACAAGATGCATATAAGAATATCTCCTACTTTCATGACCCGTCCTAATCCATCTGGACGAATACATTACATTTGGTTACATCGCGAGGTACTTGACCTCTATACGATACATTTTACAAATATTGCATTCGTTTTTAAAAGACAAACTTTCATTACATCGAAAGTTGACGGCATGCATACAATTTCATAATATATCCAACTATAATTGACTTAGTAATATTCTTGATGAACTCGACGACTCGAATGCAACGTCTTTTGAAATATGTCATGAATGAATCCAAGTAATATCTCTAATATGAGAAAATACACAGCGGAAGATTTCTTTCATACCTGAGAATAAAGATGCTTTCAAGTGTCAACCAAAAGGTTGGTGAGTTCATTAGTTTATCATAAACAATCATTTCCAATATTTTAATAGACCACAAGATTTTCATTTATAAATATATGTACACTCGTAAGTGTATAAAACCGTTCTGCTTATGTTGAGGCCTCAGTAACCAACCTTAACAATAATATAATAAGTCATCTTCGCAAAGATGGATACGTACACTCACAAGTGTATAAATAATCCTCGAAGTACTAAACATCCGCCCACTAGCTCTTATGTCTAGTGCAGCCTACAGGATGGGGGTGTTAAGCCCGATAGATCTATCTTTGGGATTCGCGCTTACATGCTCTTATAACATGTAACTAAATTACCTAGCACATCAATCCGTAGAATATCATTTTTAATCACTTGTCTCTATTTCGTAAAGCATTTATAAAATATTGCATGTATTCTCAGCCCAAAATATATATTGCAAAAGCAATTAAAAAGGGAGCAAATGAAACTCACTATCCAATATTTTGTAGTAAAAATATTCATACGACGAAACTGAACAATGCAGGGTTGGCTTTGGATTCACGAACCTTCAAAAAGCTTTTCTAAAAAAATATACCCCAAACCGGATTTGTACTCGAGACCTTTCGCTCACCCGCAAACACATTAACCATTCTTCCATTCAAGTTTTTCTGATTTATATTACAACCCAACTTACTTATCTAGTACTTCTTAGTGCCATGTTCATCATCTTCTTCACCATGTCTAACATCAAACGGGGGCAAAAACTTAACAACAATCAAACGGTTTTTCATTTATGACTTGTAAACAACATGAAACAAAAAAAATAAAAGTGTTCTTGTGATTAGAAAAATTCAGAAAAAGTTGAAAAAAACATACTGCTGAAGCTCGTAACACTTAAAAAAAGAATTAATGTTTTCAATTTTGAGTTCGTTTTGGACAATCTTTACAACATGAAATATGTTTCAAATCATTCCTAAAAACTTTGTGAATCGTCAATTTCAACAGAAACATCAAAATAAGCTCTAATTTCCCGATGAACAAATTAGTTGACTTTTGACAAAATAACTTTGACTCGCAAATTCGAATTCGTTATTAAGAATTGGAACTTGAGATTTTGCAGGAAGTTTAAGTAAATGATTCCTAACAACTCTGCATTTTTAGTTTTTGAAATTTGTTTCGAATTCACGTTAGTGTATATCACTGTGAAGAACTCAAGAACTCAAAAATTGATTTTTAGATTAAGAGTGTTATAGTTTATGATTACAACATGAATTGTGTTGCAAATTATTCCTATAATCTTTATGGATCATCAAATTAACTGGAGATATCAAAACAAACTCGAATTTGATTCAAGAACACTTAGTTGACTTTGAAAACCAAAACTTTGACTCCCAAATTAGAAATTAATAGAAAGAATTGAGGATTGAAAACTTATAGATAGTTCAGTTAGATGAATTCTAACACTTCTGCATTTAAGGATTTTGAAAATTAATACTAAATCAAAATTTGGCTAAAAAGATGAAGAACAGAGAGTACGAGTTTTTTTTCTGAAATTTTTGGTTTGATTCAATCACTAATGCAGTGTACAATATATAGCACAAGATTTCTGTTTTGGATTGTGACTGAGAATGACTTGTAACAAACTGGAGACAGAATCAAAAATCAAATACAGTGTTGATGGATACGTGAAACAGATTGTAGTAGTTCATGGTTTTTATTTTTAATAAATATTAATAGTAAATTTACTAATTATATTAATAATTAATAATAATTCTAAAAATAACTAAATAATAGTAATAATATTATAAAAATGATAATAAAAAAAATTAAGAATTCATTTAAATCATAAATAAATTTTAATCTTAATTATTTTGTATATTGCTTTACATTTTCAATTCCAAATGATTATTTTGTATTTTATTAATTCAACTTAATATGTACACTTATATTTATATATGTATATATATAATTACATATTTATTTACACACAATTGTTCGTGAATCATCGGGAATAGTCACAGGTTAAATGAATCTATGTAAATAGTTCAAAAATTTTGAGACTTGACATTACAGACTTTGCTTATCGTGTCGGTAACATATAAAGATTAAGTTTAAATTTGATCGGAAATTTCCGGGTCGTCATAGTACCTACCCGTTAAAGAAATTTCGTCCCGAAATTTGAGTGAGGTCGTCATGGCTAACAATAGAAATGTTTTCATGACGAATATGAGTTGATAAATAGAGTTTTATCACCATTGAGTAATATAGATAAAACAATTCGATTACTCGAAGAGTATAGGTGAAGCGATTACAAAAGATTGGAATAAGGTAATAGATGTTCATCTTTACTTTTGACATACTCACGTTTGAGTTCCAGAATTCAAGGGATTAAAGGAAATCTTCGAAATCTAAAAGATTTGCTTCTTCGGCGAGTAAGGAAATTAAGATCTCTATAATTAAATACGGTGATCTGCCTCGATTACGCTGTCTGATATTTCCATTATAAATTAAGCTCTTTTGTTCCATTATTCTCACCATTCCTATACTTTCTTTCTTAATTCTTACATCCAAAAGATTGTGAAAATGCTTAATCCCGTTCTAATCCTTGATATTTTCCTAATTATCATTTCTGTCATCCTTCTTTTCGATCTTCCTCCAGAAGAATCTGTTTACTTCTACTATTACCTTGGGATGATACTATTCTTAATTATACTGTGTCTTTATATTGCTATTCGTATTAATATCCACGGTTTGTAATCTCCGTGTTGTTATTGGGCTTTATATTTTTTCTTATATTTTGGAGCTCTTTTGCCTTTTTATTCTCTTCTCGACCTCTAGTAAAGCGAGTAATGGTCTAGAATTCGTAAGTATGGAGTTTCGAATGAACTTAATGTTCTAAACGAGAAAGAACGTAATAGCACGATTTGATTTGTCAAATTACCAGAATCACTGAGAATAGAACTATCAAGAATATATTTTCTTGATATGTTCAGAAGTTAATCAGAATGAAAGAGTTATGTAACATGATACATGATGACGTTATAATCTGTGAATCATCATGTTCCATTTAGAAACTTAGCATGACTTACTGTAATATAATCACGTTGATCAAGTGTCATTATATTATACTAACTCATGCATCAGTTCCCAATATTACTTCAATAACATTCATATTTTAAGCTCGAAAATTTACAGAATATAGAAACTAACAGTTTCTATATGATGTAACACTGATATCACGAAGAGATTAATGATTTTAGATAAGAATAGTTATAAAAATATCTTCAGAAATATGGAGGATATTTATAATAAAAGATACGATGATATCTTTGAATTTCTAATATCTAAGGATGGTGAAGAAAATTTGTCCGCAAGAGTTTGGAGTCAGAAGCAAGGTATTCGCTAAAGATTTCATCAGAAACAAAATCATTAGGATTCTTAATATACAAGTTTAGTCCTTGTGTTTTGTTCAGAGACTCCTTCGTAGTTTGCTCAATCAGTTTTTCAGTTTCAAACTTTTTCTGAGCTTTGCCAACATACAATTCTTTATCATCAACTTTTGGCTATTGAGGTCGTTTACAGTTTTTGTTGCTTCATTCAACTTTTCAAAATTTAGAGTATTAATTCGCAGACTGGGTGCTTCTCAGAATTTCAGAATGGATGGTCATAATTCTAAAAGATAAAGGTTATATGTATACATATAACCGTTGATGTAGACATGCTGCTAGATTTCAAAACACTGATTGCTAATTCCCGGTAATTGATGTGGTAATTCTCGTTATAAGATGTGGATGAGTATATGAATAGGTTTTAACGAACAAATATAATGGTTCTTCGGAGAGACTTAAGCCAATGAGTAATGAAGTTGCTGGTAAGTTTACTGCTAATGTGGTGGAATATAAACGGTTCTCCGGAAACGATGATGAAACGGACAATCGTATATATCAAGGTTATAATAAGGTTGATTCGAACGAAAAATTGAAGTTGACTTGCTGGAGCTATGACAAAACTGACTATTGTGAAAAAGAATTGAAATGTTAATTTCGGTAATAGCAACGCCAAAGGAGCTAGCACAGATACGTGTTAAACGTTTACTCAGGTTCTGAGAGTCTTTCAGGTGCATAACTATATGCATAAATCTTTCCTTCCGTAGATGAAGTGAGGTTGGTTCATCTTCTCGATTGTTTCTTAATTGAGAGGTTTCAAGAATCATGAAAGGTTTGAACGCAGATTGTAATCGTCAAGATACAAATGAGGTTTAAGATGAAATCAAGTAGCAAACTTGAAGAATTGTTTAGTTTCATATGTTATAATCAATATTTTAATTCATTTTAATTGTCCAATGTCGGTCGTCAGTTGATAGTCCATAGTTAGCAATTCAATAATTCATATATAGTTTAATATATAATATTCGAATTAAATAATACGTATCGTGACCCGTGTACATGTCTCAGACTTGATCACAACTCAAAGTATATATATTATTGTAAAATCAACCTTAACCCTGTATAGCGAACTCAAGCATTACAGCATATAGAGTGTCTATGGTTATTCCAAATAATATATATACATGCGTCGATATGATATGTCAAAACTTTGTATACGTGTCCCGTTATTTAAAATGCGTAAAGTAAATAACAGAAATTAAATGACGATAAATAAAATTGCGAGAATGTAAATTGCGATAATGTAAATTGCGATAATTAAATTGCGATAAATAAAATGTAACCGGTTAGCTAGGAACAGTTAGCTAGGAACAGTTAGCGTGGATTCTTAACAAAATTCTTCTCATAGTTAAATTGTTTGTTTCTAACAAATTTTATTTTGTCCAATGTTTTCTTCATTATGCCACTTGTTGGATTCTGATAAGTCAATATCCAAATATGAAATTGAATGAAAATGATTATTCTGCGGTGAACGGATACGTATATATGTGGATGTAAGTAGGATAGTAAATGACCGTTGAATCAGATTCGAAGAATGTACAGTGTAACTTATTAATGTGAAATCTAAATATTCCTCGGGTATTACCTACCCGTTAAAATATTTTCACCATTAACAGTTTGTACAAAGAATTTTTAATCACAATCTTTATGAAAATATATATACATATATATTTTCTTCAGTGTAATCATGGATTTACTGAGTCAATATAATACTAAACTCATTTGATTAAATGTTAGAATTAGAATACATAATCTCTAAAACTTTAGAGATTATATAATCGTCATGTAGAACGAAGATAAATGATGTAGAACGATTCGTAGGACGAAGATAAAGTAGATAGAACGATAAATAGAATAATGATTATACTCGTGGTTCAGAATGAGATGTTGAGGCGTGTGATATTGAAACTTGGGTTGTTGGTGGTACTGTTGGTGTCGGTGCTATTGCTGAAGCTGGTAGGTTTTGCACCATATTTTCCAAAGCTACTACTCGAGCGCGAAGCTCGTTGACTTCTTCTTATTACTCCGGGATGATTGTCGGTCGGAACGAGCAGATGAATAAGGTTTAGAATTTTAGATAGAAGGTAATCGTGACGAGCTACCCTGGAGATGAGGTTAAAAATGGTGTTTCGAATAGGTTCGCCGGTAAGTGCTTCAGGTTCTTCGCCAAGTGTGCAGGTTGGTGGGTGGAAAGGATCACTTTCTTCTTGTCTCCATTGGTTAAGTCGACTACGAACCCATCACCAGTTGAAGATGACTAGTTTGGTTGATTCATTTCATTTACACTGCTTTCGGAGCTTAGGTTAATATCCATGCCGGAATAGCTGTCGGAATAACTATCGGGATAGCTATTGGAATCTGAGAGACTTGAACTAGTTGAGAGATTCATCTCGTACGATCAGATGAAGGATTTTCGATAAGAAATAGATTATAGGATGTAGATTAGTACCCTGTAATACATAATTTATATATGCATATATAATACTAAAATCCCATAAGTTACGGAGGAATCTACGGAAGCTGTCAGGCAAAGGTAACAATAACAGATACGCTAAGATATGAATTTATCTATACACTATCTATGCAATAGAGGCAGTAAGACGTGTCTAGATTTTAAGGATGATAAGCAAATAATTTTCGACATGAAATGATAAGTAAAACTTTTGACATGTAGACACGGTCGAAGCCCAGACCCACTAATGCATCTAAATAACTATCAGTTAGACACATTAATGCAAGATCTGGTTCGCTAAGACCACCGCTCTGATACCAACTTTCATGACCCGTCCTAATCCATCTGGACGAATCCATTACATTTGGTTACATCGCGAGGTACTTGACCTCTATATGATACACTTTACAAATATTGCATTCGTTTTTAAAAGACAAACTTTCATTACATCGACAGTTGAAGGCATGCATACCATTTCATAATATATCCAACTATAATTGACTTAGTAATATTCTTGATGAACTCGACGACTCGAATGCAACGTCTTTTGAAATATGTCATGAATGACTCCAAGTAATATCTCTAATATGAGCAAATGCACAGCGGAAGATTTCTTTCATACCTGAGAATAAACATGCTTTCAAGTATCAACCAAAAGGTTGGTGAGTTCATTAGTTTATCATAAACAATCATTTCCAATATTTTAATAGACCACAAGATTTTCATTTATAAATATATGTACACTCGTAAGTGTATAAAACCGTTCTGCTTATGTTGAGGCCTCAGTAACCAACCTTAACAATAATATAATAAGTCATCTTCGCAAAGATGGATACGTACACTCGCAAGTGTATAAATAATCCTCGAAGTACTAAACATCCGCCCACTAGCTCTTATGTCTAGTGCAGCCTACAGGATGGGGGTGTTAAGCCCGATAGATCTATCTTTGGGATTCGCGCTTACATGCTCTTATAACATGTAACTAAATTACCTAGCACATCAATCCGCAGAATATCATTTTTAATCACTTGTCTCTATTTCGTAAAGCATTTATAAAATATTGCATGTATTCTCAGCCCAAAATATATATTGCAAAAGCAATTAAAAAGGGAGCAAATGAAACTCACTATCCAATATTTTGTAGTAAAAATATTCATACGACGAAACTGAACAATGCAGGGTTGGCTTTGGATTCACGAACCTTCAAAAAGCTTTTCTAAAAAAATATACCCCAAACCGGATTTGTACTCGAGACCTTTCGCTCACCCGCAAACACAGTAACCATTCTTCCATTCAAGTTTTTCTGATTTATATTACAACCCAACTTACTTATCTAGTACTTCTTAGTGCCATGTTCATCATCTTCTTCACCATGTCTAACATCAAACTGGGGCAAAAACTTAACAACAATCAAACGGTTTTTCATTTATGACTTGTAAACAACATGAAACAAAAAAAATAAAAGTGTTCTTGTGATTAGAAAAATTCAGAAAAAGTTGAAAAAAACATACTGCTGAAGCTCGTAACACTTAAAAAAAATAAAAAAATTAATGTTTTCAATTTTGAGTTCGTTTTGGACAATCTTTACAACATGAAATATGTTTCAAATCATTCCTAAAAACTTTGTGAATCGTCAATTTCAACAGAAACATCAAAATAAGCTCTAATTTCTCGATGAACAAATTAGTTAACTTTTGACAAAATAACTTTGACTCGCAAATTCGAATTCGTTATTAAGAATTGGAACTTGAGATTTTGCAGGAAGTTTAAGTAAATGATTCCTAACAACTCTGCATTTTTAGTTTTTGAAATTTGTTTCAAATTCACGTTAGTGTATATCACTGTGAAGAACTCAAGAACTCAAAAATTGATTTTTAGATTAAGAGTGTTATAGGTTATGATTACAACATGAATTGTGTTGCAAATCATTCCTATAATCTTTATGGATCATCAAATTAACTGGAGATATCAAAACAAACTCGAATTTGATTCAAGAACACTTAGTTGACTTTGAAAACCAAAACTTTGACTCCCAAATTAGAAATTAATAGAAAGAATTGAGGATTGAAAACTTACAGATAGTTTAGTTAGATGAATTCTAACACTTCTGCATTTAAGGATTTTGAAAATTAATACTAAATCAAAATTTGGCTAAAAAGATGAAGAACAGAGAGTACGAGTTTTTTTTTCTAAAATTTTTGGTTTGATTCAATCACTAATGCAGTGTACAATATATAGCACAAGATATCTGTTTTGGATTGTGACTGAGAATGACTTGTAACAAACTGGAGACAGAATCAAAAATCAAATACAGTGTTGATGGATACGTGAAACAGATTGTACTAGTTCATGGTTTTTATTTTTAATAAATATTAATAGTAAATTTAAAAATTATATTAATAATTAATAATAATTCTAAAAATAACTAAATAATAGTAATAATATTATAAAAATGATAATAAAAAAAATTAAGAATTCATTTAAATCATAAATAAATTTTAATCTTAATTATTTTGTATATTGCTTTACATTTTCAATTCCAAATGATTATTTTTTATTTTATTAATTCAACTTAATATGTACACTTATATTTATATATGTATATATATAATTACATATTTATTTACACATAATTGTTCGTGAATCGTCGAGAATAGTCACAGGTTAAATGAATCCATGTAAATTGTTCAAAAATTTTGAGACTTGACATTACAGACTTTGCTTATCGTGTCAGTAACATATAAAGATTAAGTTTAAATTTGGTCTGAAATTTCCTGGTCGTCACACCTATCATTCTGGGAAATCCTTCGGACATGCTAAAACAACATCGAAGTACTAAAGCATCCGCAACCATGGATGGGGTTCGTTAGGCCCAATAGATCTATCTTTAGGATTCGCGTCAATTAGTAGATCGGTTTACTAATTCTTAGGTTACCAAGCAAAAGGGGCATATTCGGCTTCGATCATTCACCCATATAATGTAGTTTCAATTACTTGTGTCTATTTCGTAAAAAATTTATAAAAATTGCGCATGTATTCTCAGCCCAAAAATATAAAGGGTAAAAAGGCAAATGAAACTCACCATACTGTATTTCGTAGTAAAAATACATTTAACGTCATTGAATAAATGCAAGGTTGGCCTCGGATTCACGAACCTATATTATATATATATATATATATATATATATATATATATATATATATATATATATATATATATATATATATATATATATATATATATATATATATATATATATATATATATATATATATATATATATATGTTGGTCAAAATTTGTTTAACAATTTAAGTCAGGTCATAGTGTACCGCAATCCTAATGCTCGAGACTAATATGCAATAGTCAATAAAAGTCAATTTGACTCAAAAATGATTTCCAAAATTTATACATGATTATTATATAGTTTGCATATCGTCGTTTTATATTTTTAAATATTTTTAAAATATTTTATTAGAGTAAAATAATATGATTCATTTGTTAATAAATAAAATTTTATATAGAAATATACCTTTATATATCTTAAGTAATAAAATTTATAAAATTCATTTAATATTATAAAATATTATGATAGGTTTTTATTAAGGTAATTATATTATTTGTGTAACATATTTATTTGATATAATAACGTTGATAATAATAATAAGTAAAAATTGTATTATTTTGTAATAATAATTATTATTATCTTATTAATAAAAATATTAATTTTTATATTTACCAAAAATGATATTATGATAAAACGATAATAATAATAATAAAATTTTTGATTAACAATGATATTCCTCTTAAAAATAATAACTTTCTTAAAAATGATATTTTTAATATTAATACTACTTTTAATAATAATAGTGATAAAAATAATGAAAAACGATAATTTTTATCTAAATCAATATCTTACAATATTTTTAATTTCATCGTGATACCCATACTCATTATTTCGTAATCGATTCTCTTAATAGTTTTTAAATCGTCTTTTATATCGTGTTTATTTTAATGATAATATTAGTAATCATAATAGTTAAGTGTTACTAATATTAGTTTTAATTAAAATAATACTAATAATAATAAATGTTATGATAATATTAATACTAATAACTATTTTTAATGATAAAAATAATAATAATAATACTAATTATAACTTTAACGATAATAACAATAGTAAAGATAACAATTTTTCTATGATAATACTTTTTATTGATAATAATAATAATAATAATAATAATAATAATAATAATAATAATAATAATAATAATAATAATAATAATAATAATAATAATAATAATAATAACTTGAACGACGATAATAACGAAGATAATAATAATCATTTTTACAAAAATTCAATTGGCGATAACATCTAATCCGTTCATCAAAACCATTCGATATCTAAATGAAAAGTTCTTAATTTTTCGCTAGCTTTCCAACGACATGCATATCTTATACCTTATCTCAACCGCATAGGTAACTAATTTAAGATTCAACATAACCTATCTAAGGGCAATATCAAAAGTACAAGCATGCATACTCTTAAATACTCGAGCACTAGTCAGGGAGACACTATTATTATGTAAGAATTAAATTATAAGTGCTTACGTATCAATATTGAGATTTAATATTGCAGGAAAAGTACATAGACGCAACGGAGACGATAAACACTAAATTGACCTCACGAGCATACCCATGAACCATACTCATCACTTCCATAGTTATAACCAATAATTTCCTTAACCCTATCCTACTCGAAAAATCCGTTTTGAAATCGCTCCTACGTACCCTAGTCGTAGTATTTTATGTATAATATTAATAATAATAATAATAATAATAATAATAATAATAATAATAATTATATTAATAATATTAATAATAATAATAATAATAATAATAATAATATAATATAATATATATATATATATATATATATATATATATATATATATATATATATATATATATATATATATATATATATATATATATATGTATGTGTGTAGAGAGATAGATAAATGAAATGAATGGAAACTGAAAAACGTTCGGCTTTTAAAACAATGTGGCCTCACCTAACCCCCCATGCGATCGCATGGGGGCTCCTTGTTTTTATCATGCGACCACATGACCACAATGGGTGGCTCAATATCCACCAATCTCCATTGCCGACACCGTTTTACTTATATTACACATGATAAGTAAAATTTTATATTATTTAATATATATTATATTTAATCTTTAGAATTAATTAAATATTATATTATATTTACGTGCGTAGTAAAAATGTAATTTTTGTTCAAATGACTCGTACATTGTCACTCGACTCATGTACCACTTTCGGTTGTTCGAACGCACTTTCGTACGTTTAGAAAACTAGCCTTTTACGTTACGCGACGTGTACCCTTATTAATAATTTGACTTACTCATCAATAAATTACCTTATAAAAAAATGTAACTTATAAAATTGAGCGTTGTGGTCATTTGCTTCTATAAATCAGTGACTCGTTGTTTATCAAAATATATTATTTTAAATCAGGACGTTTTATGACTAAATTATATATATTTATATTTTCATTTTGAAATATAAATTTGAACTATTTACATAATATAGTTTTTCAAAACTAATGTCATTCCAAACTTATATATTTAGAAATCGTTTAAATATTAAGAATTACTATTTCTTAACATTTATATTTTAAAGTTTAAAAATTGATATAGTTCATTTATATACAAACATTCATAAAACATTTTAATAATCAAAATATTTTATATTCAAAAATCATTTTATAACAAAGGTTATAATAGTAGAAGTTGTTATGTCATAAGACGTTTTTAATAATAAGAGTCTATTATATCGAAAAGACGTTTCCGTTTAAGAAAGTAAAATCATATATGAATCATATCAGGTTTCAAGGTTTTAATTTCCATTTTAATCATGACTCAAAGGATTAAGTCTAAAGGAAAAATCAAACGTAAGGAATCATCTTAATGTAAAATGTCGATCTATTTAACTTGTCAATATCTATTTTCTAATTTACCTATATTCCCTAATTTCACTTTCAGAATACCTAATATGAAGGTTAATTAATTTATCTTATCAACAGTCACGAGGCAATTATTGTAAGGCATGTATTGGAATTTAACAGAAATTTCCACCAATCTGACTTGCTCTCGCTACTTGACACTTTGTCCTTACTCGAAGATCACTTTACCATTTATTCCGAATATCGTTAAAAAGGAAAGGTTTCCTAAATCAAAGTGGACCTCTCAATAGGGACTCGTAATCATAATTCAATGTATCTGATAAATCAATCATTTGATATCATCTTTTAATTCCATTGATAACTATTAGAATGTATTTTGAAACAAATACGTTTATATAAAGTATTATACGTCGAATACTTTGTTAATGTTTTCAAGTTATAATATATACACATATACATATATAATCATGTTCGTTCATATAATGGTTCGTGAATCATCGTAATTTGGTCGAGGTTAAATGAACGTATGAACATAGTTTTAAAATGTTTGAGATTTAACTTAGCAAACTTTGCTTATCGTGTCAGAATAATATAAAGATTAAAGTTTAAATTTGTTCGGAAATTTCCGGGTCATCACAGTACCTACCCGTTAAAGAAATTTCGTCCCCGAAATTTGATAGAGGTCGTCATGGATAACAATAAGAACGTTATTATGACAAATATAAGTTGATAGTTAGGATTTTATCATGATTAAGAAATATGAATAAATAATTCAATTTCTTGAAGCGTATGAGTGAAGTTATTGTAAATGAATGAAATAAGATTATAGTGATTCGTCGTATCTTTTGATGTCATCACAATTGATCTCCGAATTTAAAGGAAATCTTTGTAATCTATATTGGATTTGATTCTTCGGCGGTTAAGGAAATTATGATCCTCTTCGAATTAATGCGATAATCCATCTTGATTTCTCTGTCAGATATTTTACTATAAATCTACCTCCTTCGTTTCCTTACAACTCACACCTTTTAGTCTTTCTCCCTCAACTCATATTTTAAAGTATTCGTTAATATGCTCCATTCAGTGCTGATTCTCGATATATTCCTCACCTTCATATCTGTCATTCTTCTTTTTCATCTACCGCCGGAAGAATCTATTTACTTCTACTATACTCTTGGGTTTATAGTATTTCTAGTTCTCCCGTGTCTTTATATTGCTATATGCATCGATATATATGGTTTGTAATTTCTGGGTTGTTGTTGGGCTTTATATCTTCCTTTATATTTCAAAGTTCCTGCTTCTGTCTTCTATAATCATTGTCATCCCCAGTTAATGCTCTCTTTTATTTGCTGCGATTTATACCCCAATTTCTATTTCGGAGTTTTGTCCTTTCGTTTCTTCTTCTTGCGATTAAGCACCGCTTGTAATGGTCCAGAATTCGCATATAAATTTCGGAATAAACATTGTTAATGTTCTAGGAAGGGAACTGTAATGGCACGATCTTGACTTGTCAAATTACTAGAATACCTCGGAAAAGACCGAATCATCAAGAAATATTTTCTTGATATTTTAGAGGTTAAATAGAATATAAGAGTCGTGTAACATGGCACATGATGACGTTATGATATGTGAATCATCACGTTCCATTTAGAAACTCAGCATGAATTTCAGTAATATAATCACGTTGATCAAGTGTCATTATATTATACTAACTCATGCTTCAGTTCCCAACATTATTTCAAAAATATTCCTATTTTAAACTTGAAAGTTTCAGAATTTAGAAACTAAAATAATTTCTTTTATGATGTAATATAGATAGCACGATGAGATTAAAGATTTCAGATAAGAATAGTTATGGAAATATTTTCAGAAATATGGAGGATATTTATAATGAAAGATATGATGATATCTTAGAATTTCTAATATTAGAGAATGATGAAGGGTATTGTTTGCAGGGATTTATAGTCAGGAGCAAGGTATTCGTTAATGACTTCAGCAGGTACTGAATCATTTGGATTCTTTGAAGGTAGGTTCAGTCTTTGTGATTTGTCTACAGCCTCCTTCATACTTTGCTCAATCCGTTTTTCAGTTCCAAAACTTCTCTTTCTCTGAACTTCGCTAATACATTAATCTTTGTCATCAAACTTTTTACTGTCAAGTCGTTTACAGTTTTTGCTTCTTCATCAGCATTTTTCCACTCTCGGAGAACTAGTTCGCATTTTAGGATGTTTTTCAGAAACTTCACATTCGAAGTATGTAAGTCCAGAAGATAGATGTTATATGTACACATATAACTGTTGGCGTAGACATGCTGTGATATTTCAAAATACTAATTGCTGATTCCCAGTAATTGGCATGAAAATTCTTGTTACAAGATGCGGATATTTCAAATGAATAGGTACAGCGATTTTTCGGAGAGGCTTAAAGATCAATGAAGTTGTAGGTAAGTTTGCTGCTAATGTGGTGAAACATAAACGATTCCCCGGTAACGATGGTGAAAGGGCAAATTGTTTTGACTGAAAAATCGAGGTTGACTTGTTGGAACTGTGACAAAACTGGCTACATTGAAAAGAAATCGCAAGGTTATTTTTGCTAATAAATGCCAAAAGATCTGACACAGATATGTGTTGAATTATGACTTTGGTTTCGAGAGCTTTTTAAGTACATAACTGTGGATAATTTGTGGTTAGATCATTATCTCGATTGCTCTTTATTTGAAGTGTCTTCAGAAATTTTCGAAGGGTTTGAACACAGATTGTAATCGTTAATATACATTTGATGTTCTAACACAGTTTTGAAGTCAAAGTATATCTTTGAAAGATGTAGGAATCTAAAAGTGATGGTACCGGTTATATCTCGAATTGAATTCTGAGGTTTCAAAATCAGAATATGTAACTGAGTTTGAATAAGTATGGTTGTTTTGATTTCTATGAAAGAATGTATATTATTGTGAAAGTAGGAAGTATAGTTAATAATTTGCTTAATCAGATTCGAAGAATGTAACATATTAATTGTGAATATATATATATATATATATATATATATATATATATATATATATATATATATATATATATCGGGTATTACCTACCCGTTAAAAAAAATTCACAATTAATATTTTGTAAAAAATTTTTTATTACAGACTTTATGAAAATATATATGTATATATTCTCTTCAGATGTAACATAGATTTTAATGAGTTAATACTAAATTAAACTCATTCGATTTACAGTTAGAACTAAAATTGAATAATCCCTTGAAGGCTTTAGAGATTACATAAGTATTTCTTCAATAATATTGAAATTATGAATCAATACTTCGTTATTTGTTGAGGCGTGATGTTGGTTTTTGTTAAATTCTTGTGAACTTCGCAAAGTACGAATGATGGTATCTGAAAAGTTTCGGTTACATCGATGATGAAAGTGTAAAACTAAGTATATATACTTGATTTATTATGAATTGGAATCTGTTGAATTGAGACAGAGATTGTAGTTAACGATGGTTAAGTTGCGGGCGAAGGACGTACATTATTGCATATTTGTATATTGAATTAATCGAGTAGTTAAGATTCACACACAATAGCTTAGCACGAAAAGATTTATCTTTATTTCAAAATATATATATATATATATATATATATATATATATATATATATATATATAATATACATATAATTTCTTCAGAGGGAATGAGTTAATTCTTCATAACTCGCTGATACAATATACGCGTTATTGATTCGTAATGATGTCCACAGTTGATGTGTGCAGCTTGGGGGTATGAAATAGTACAATATTTTTAAAGCGAAATATGACGAAATACTACACAAGTTTTAATTATTTATTTACAAATGGGATATACCTAAACCTTGCTACAACACTTATAGGCAGTGTACCTAATCGTACAGTAGTGTAGTTTTTAGTAAGTCCGGTTCGTTCCACAAGGAAATCTTTTAAACAAAGCTTAACGCTATATTTGTTTAAATTATAAAAATACAAATATATATATAAGTAATATTATTATTATAAAAGGGGGTTTTTACCGTTTAATGACCGGTTTGTCGATTTTAAAACTTTAGTCGCAGTTAAAACCTAATGTAAAATATTAAATAAATAAAAGACTCAATTTAAAGCGTAAAGTAAATAACGATAATGAAATTGCAATAAATAAAAGTGCAATAAAATAAACTTGCGATAATTAAAGAGTACGATAATTAAAAGTGCAATTAAATATGAAAATAAAGGAATTATATATGAAATAAAAGAATTATGTTTATTTAAACTTCCGTAATCATGATGTTTGACGTGTTGATTTTAGTTTATTCCCATGGGTTAATTGTTCTTTGTCCTGGATTATTTAATATGTCCGTCTGGTTTTTGTCCATAACAGTCCATCAGTCATAAATATAAAGTGTGAGTGTCCTCGTCAAATTATCCTTATACCCGAAGTTAAATATTCCAACTAATTGGGGACTTAAACTGTAACAAGGTCTTAATACTTTGTTTAATAATTACACCAGGATATCGACTGCGTGTAATCCAAGGTTTTAATACTTTGTTATCAATTATGCCAAGTGTCCTTGTACATAATTTCACCCCTGTTTTAATAATTTCATAGACTATTAATCCATTCCCGTGTCCGGTTAAATGAACGATTATTCGTACATATAAATATCCCGCTCATCGTGTCAGATCGAGTGTATATGGTTATTTATAGGTACGTCCAATTGTAAATCTTTATATTAAAATTAATAAACTATCATTTAGTTAAACAAATATAAAGCCCATTAATAGCCCATAGTCTAATTTCCACAAGTGTCGTTCTTTTGTCCAAACCCCAATTATGGTACAAAGCCCAATTACCCAATTTTAATATTTTTAGTCAAACATCACGATTACTTCAGCTCAAATAAGCATAATAATAACTTAGTTACGAGACATTAATTTTAAAAAGGAGAACATAACTTACATTGATTATTTATAGCGTAGTGTTACACGGACAGAATTTCGACTTCAAAAACCCGTAAAATAACCTTAACATAACCCAAACTAACTAATATAAAACTAACCTATATTATATATATATATATATATATATATATATATATATATATATATATATATATATATATATATATATATATATATATATATATATATATATTATTATTATTATTACAAAGGGAGTATTATTTATTTTTTTGTGTTTTTAACTCGGCAGAAGCTCGTTGCATTTATAAGACATTTCTGATTTTGGATGCTCCGCGAGTGCGGAGGTTTAAGCCTTCACAGCTCCGCGAGTGCGGAGTTACTGAATCCAGCTCACCAAATTTTGGATCCTAGCTTTGTCGACATATCTATTATATATATAATATATAAATAATTTATATAATTATTTAAATATTATATTATATTCTTGTGCATAGTTGACTTGTAATTTTAGGCCCGTTGCGTCGTGCGTTGATAGTTGGCTCAAGTCCCGGTTCCGGATTTTCGAACGTCCTTTCGTATAATTTAATATCTTGTACTTTGCGTTTCGCAACTCACACTCTTGTCATTTTTAGACGTTTCTTATCAATAAATTGAACCACTTGGATTGTATCTTGTACATTTGAGCATTTTGGACGTTTGCATCTTCAAATCTTTGTTTTTGCCTTTTGTCTTCGCACTTATTTAATATAAACGATTACAACTTAAAATAAGACAATTACAACTAAATAATTTACATATTGGGAGGATATTGCTACAAAATATATGTTCATTTGGAGCACTATCAAATATCTCCACACTTGAATGTTGCTTGTCCTCAAGCAATACATAACTTGAAATTAAAATCACACTTCACTCGAATCACTTTTTTTATTCACACACTTTATACATCAGTGATTTTGATACAGTGGTATAAACAATGATAGTAACAATGTGGTTTACAGTCCTACATGACTATAAAAATTTAGATCCATTAAGGAAATTAAATCTTTATGAAAACATTTGATCATTTGAAAATTCAATCTAGCTTTTACCCTAGATAAGTTTTCCGGAATAACCCTTCACCGGTGTTGCAAAATATTTTTGTGGGTTTTGTGGGTTTCAGATTTGAAAATTTTAGCTCAACATTTGCGGTTTTGTGTTACCCACTTGCTAACCTTGTATTAGGAAAGCAACACGTCCAGTTTACTTGTCCCGTATATTACCTTTCGGTAAACTACCGTCCGGTTGTAAAGGAAAGCGATGAACAAGAAACTGTTAAGGCAATGCTAATGACATGCATTTGATTATGGTCCAAAACTGTGTCGGATACTATTACTATCCTTTGTAGGAGTAATAGTAAAGATCATCCTATAATTTTTCGGTCTGGCACAAGGTCCTGTCTCCGACCATGCTATGCAACTACCGTTCTTACGGTTGACACCCGATTTGGTTCAAGTGACCTAATGAATTCCAGGTGAATTCCTAGAATTTTACGTTCAATGGTAATGAACGCATTGAAAATAGGTTTTCAGAAAATAAATTGGTTTGTAATTTGATCAAAATATTTTCTCGTTCAAGCTCGATTTTAAATATCATTGAATTCTATGAGTTTGAATTCTCAATCTTTAAGATCAATCTCAAGGATTGAGTAATATCAGGCTTAAAAGCTGATTTTTAATCTTTAAGGAGATTATCCTTTCTGGGGGTCTGATTTATTAGTCTTATCAAGCTAATTTGCACGGCGCCCTCCCCATTTTACGAGACAGATCCTCTCATGGTTAGGATAAGTCTGACCACATGGCGATCCTGTTTGATGCTGAGGTCCGTGGATTTCCTGCTGATTTTAGAGATGACTTTTCTAGATTTTTCATCAACCTACAGCTGGCCTGGACGACAACTTCTTAACCTAAATTAAGAAGCGCGTTTCTTTTTCGGAAGACTTTACTTCCTTTAAATGATGGAATTGATTCATTGTGTAGATCCATCTATTCTTTCAAAATTATTACAATAAATCTGGTAAAACAGTTAATTTAGTCCAAAACAAAAGCACCTGCAATAACATTACAGAAACATGTGATAGATAGTTTTTAATTGAATAACTTGGTACTTTCTCCCCACACTTGGCTTTTTTTTATGCGTATTTTTATATCTTAATAAATAAATTCAAGCGTTTTAGTTGTTTCTCAATTTATATCCTTTCCGAGGTAACGATAATTTCGGTATTAACACCTAGTTTTCATCGTTCATAAATATGTATAAACATGATTTTGAATTCATTTAGTTGAAATTTTTTTAAAATTTTCATAAAATTTAGAAAATAAATCAAGTGCAAACCCGAGAGAATTTATAACTCTTCCCCACACTTGAGATCATGCAATGCCCTCATTTGCATGAAATCAGACTATAATTATAAATTCATGAGGGTGATAAGTGTAGAAAAGTGATTAAAAATACCCAGTTTGTAATTACAAAGCTCGTCGAATGATAGATGGCGCGCCTCATCGTTCATTCCTTCTTGTTTTATCACACATGTTTTTCTTCAAAAACGGTTGCTTTTATGAACTGTTATCTAATATTTGAAAATACGTCTTTTACCCTAACTCATCATGCATTTTTATTAACGAGTTATGCACTAACCCGAACCCCTAATTTAACGTTAAGTGGAGTTAGACTTCCCCACACTTAGCTGACGACATTTGAAGTCGGTAGAATAAGTTCCACGAATTAAAATAGTGAGCCAGTTATTTACATCTCGGGTGGTGTATAATATATCAATGAGTTTAAAGTTTAGAATCACCCGATCGTCACTACTTAATTCTTTTTTAAGTGTAGCTTTTAGTAAATGGATATGTCTCTTTTCTGGTTCTTGGTCAAATGGATCGATATACACCGACATACATATTATAGGGTGGACAATTCCTAACATTTCCTTCCTTTTATTCTCGGGATTAAAGGTTTAACCTCTATTACCCAATTGGGTGAAATCCGAGGTGTCGTTATCTATTACAGCTCGTAGTTCATCTTCGGTAGATGACTCGTCTATTGAGAATATTGAGTTGAAAGGTTGTGGCTGGATTGAAGCAAATTCTTCTTCATTAACGGTCCGTATCGGTTCCACCACTTTGGTCTCGGGGGTAAAATTTTCAACGTTATCGTTTTCCCAAGAGTACCAATTTGTCATCCTTACTTCTTCTTCATCCATTGATGGATCGATGATTTCGTCGGTAGAGGCTAATGTGTCGATATGTTGTGAAATTGGTAAAGCTGAATAAAAAGTATCATCGGGATAGTTGGTGATTTCGGAGCTCTCGAATTCATCAAAATTCGATGATATGAGATTTTCTTGCACACGACTCCTTAGATCAACAGGTGTGTAATCTGATAGAGTTTCTGCTTGCCTATTTACAAACTCTCTCATTTGTTCATTTTGAGCATCAAGTTCTTCGAGTTTGATTTTCATATAATCTAAAGAATTTTCAGACACATAATTTTCCTCGTCCTCTGGTTGTTGAGTTTGGATATATTCTTGGGAATAATCCCAATTTGAATTGTATTCTTCATAATCATTCCATTCAGGTTCCATGGGTGCGTAATTTTCCATAGGAACATAATAATAACATTCCCATGTTGAATGATAATCTCCACAGATTTCACAACCAGTTATTGTTTCGTCATTCGTGATCCAAGATTGATCGAACGAATTTTTATCAATACCCGTTTGAGAGTATTGATTAAATTGATTTCGGATGCCATAAAGAGTTTCCAAAATATTCTCGAGATTTTCCATAATGCGCTTATTACCAAATTTTAGCTACAATGTGGTGCATTTACTTAATTATCCTATTAGTTATAAAAATAAAAATTATATAAGTTATCAAATTAATAGACTTTTCTGCTTTTACCCACGTTTTGAATAGCCAATAGATGCAGCAGGGAGCCAGAACCCTTTAAATCGGAAGCTCACAACTCAGCCACTAACAAATCCAACTATTACTACGAAGCAGAAAATTTGGATGTCTATCAATTTAACCATTTAAAATAATTTTTCGTTGAAATTTAAAGAAATTTTAGAGAAGAAATAGAAATATTCTATGTCCTAAAAACTATAGTGTCGAGATATAAGAAAAAAAAAAGCGCGTCGAAAAACGTTGAAAAATAAAAGGTCGAAAAATAATAGGCGTCGAAAAATAAAAATTAGAAAGTAGCGCGTCGAAACTTAAAAAAAAAAACTAAAAACTAAGAATTAAAAGTTGCGTCTTAAAATATTAAAGCTTAAAAGAAATACTATATCCCAAATGGCAATAACTTAAAAAGGAACTAAAAACTAAAAACGGCGTCGCAAAATTCTAAAGCACCTAGATCTTAGTCTAAAGAAAAAGCACTTAAGGGATTTTATGACAAAGCCTAAATATCTAGAAATAAAAATAATTATGGCAAATACTATATTTAAAACTAAGTACGAACGATAAAAAAAAATTAAAATTATGCTAAAACAAATAAAAAGATACAAAATATAAAAATAAACTTAAAGTTTATAAAATTATAATTTTTATAAAAATATTATTTTTATATTATTTATTTTATAAAAGTATTAATTTTGTAAATTAATAAAACTGATTAAACTAAATAAACAAATTAATTAAAACTTAAAACAAATTAATTAAATATTTAAAACCTAATTAGGGTTAATAATAATTATTATTATTAATAAAACCCTAAACTGAAATTAATGCATACTATGTTTGACCTGTCAGAGGACCTCCGCGAGTGCGGTTAGTCCCAGTTCAAAAGCTCCGCGAGTCACGGAGGGTTCAGTTTCAGCTGAGAAAGGTTCGATTTTTATGCAGGTTCAGATTTTTTTTTTATTTTTTTACTTTTTCTGTTTTTCTGTTTTATAAATTATAAAAAATATAAATATAACTTAAATAAATATTTAATTTTAAAACTAAAATAAAAATACTTATTTACTTTATAAATATTATAAACTCTTAAAAATATAAATATATTATTTTTTTTTCTTTTTGTATTTTTATATTTTTATTATTTTTAAAACTTATATTTTTATAAAAAGAACTTAACAAAAACTTTTATAAAAACTTTTTTATTTTTATTTTTATTTTTAGCGTTGCGCTTTCGGCGTTTAACTTCCCCGGCAGCGGTGCCAAAAACTTGATGTGTGCAGCTTGGGGGTACGAAATAGTACAATATTTTTAATGCGAAATACGACAAAATACTACACAAGTTTTAATTATTTATTTACAAATGGGATATACCTAAACCTTGCTACAACACTTATAGGCAATATACCTAATCATACAGTAGTGTAGTTTTTAGTAAGTCCGGTTCGTTCCACAGGGAAATCTTTTAAACAAAGCTTAACGCTATATTAGTTTAAATTATAAAAATACAAATATATATATAAGTAATATTATTATTATAAAAGGGGGTTTTTACCGTTTAATGAC
Source organism: Rutidosis leptorrhynchoides (assembly GCF_046630445.1). Classification (NCBI taxonomy): domain Eukaryota; kingdom Viridiplantae; phylum Streptophyta; class Magnoliopsida; order Asterales; family Asteraceae; genus Rutidosis; species Rutidosis leptorrhynchoides. The sequence continues at coordinate 673,541,376 of NC_092334.1, forward strand.
CGGTTTGTCGATTTTAAAACTTTAGTCGCAGATAAAACCTAATGTAAAATATTAAATAAATAAAAGACTTAATTTAAAGCGTAAAGTAAATAACGATAATGAAATTGCAATAAATAAAAGTGCGATAAAATAAACTTGCGATAATTAAAGAGTACGATAATTAAAAGTGCAATTAAATATGAAAATAAAGGAATTATATATGAAATAAAAGAATTATGCTTATTTAAACTTCCGTAATCATGATGTTTGACGTGTTGATTTTAGTTTATTCTCATGGGTTAATTGTTCTTTGTCCTGGATTATTTAATATGTCTGTCTGGTTTTTGTCCATAACAGTCCATCAGTCATAAATATAAAGTGCGAGTGTCCTCGTCAAATTATCCTTATACCCGAAGTTAAATATTCCAACTAATTGGGGACTTAAACTGTAACAAGGTCTTAATACTTTGTTTAATAATTACACTAGGATATCGACTGCGTGTAATCCCAGGTTTTAATACTTTGTTATCAATTATGCCAAGTGTCCTTGTACATAATTTCACCCTTGTTTTAATAATTTCATAGACTATTAATCCATTCCCGTGTCCGGTTAAATGAACAATTATTCATACATATAAATATCCCGCCCATCGTGTCCGATCGAGTGTATATGGTTATTTATAGGTACGTCCAATTGTAAATCTTTATATTAAAATTAACAAACTATCATTTAGTTAAACAAATATAAAGCCCATTAATAGCCCATAGTCTAATTTCCACAAGTGTCGTTCTTTTGTCCAAACCCCAATTATGGTACAAAGCCCAATTACCCAATTTTAATATTTTTAGTCAAACATCACGATTACTTCGGCTCAAATAAGCATAATAATAACTTAGTTACAAGACATTAATTTTAAAAAGGAGAACATAACTTACATTGATTATTTATCGCGTAGTGTTACACGGACAGAATTTCGACTTCAAAAACCCGTAAAATAACCTTAACATAACCCAAACTAACTAATATAAAACTAACCTATACTATATATATATATATATATATATATATATATATATATATATATATTATTATTATTATTACAAAGGGAGTATTATTTATTTTTTTGTGTTTTTAACTCGGCAGAAGCTCGTTGCATTTATAGGACATTTCTGATTTTGGATGCTCCACGAGTGTGGAGGTTTAAGCCTTCACAGCTCCGCGAGTGCGGAGTTACTGAATCCAGCTCACCAAATTTTGGATCCTAGCTTTGTCGACATATTTATTATATATATATATATAATATATAAATAATTTATATAATTATTTAAATATTATATTATATTCTTGTGCATAGTTGACTTGTAATTTTAGGCCCGTTGCGTCGCGCGTTGATAGTTGGCTCAGGTCCCGGTTCCGAATTTTCGAACGTCCTTTCGTATAATTTAATATCTTGTACTTTGCGTTCCGCAACTTGTACTCTTGTCATTTTTAGACGTTTCTTATCAATAAATTGAACCACTTAGATTGTATCTTGTACATTTGAGCATTTTGGACGTTTGCATCTTCAAATCTTCGTTTTTGCCTTTTGTCTTCGCACTTATTTAGTATAAACGATTACAACTTAAAATAAGACAATTACAACTAAATAATTTACATATTGGGAGGATATTGCTACAAAATATAAGTTCATTTGGAGCACTATCAACAGTGATTCTTGAACTGGCGGAGTTTATGATGTTATAGGTGTTGTTGATTCTGATGTTGACTGTACTGACGATGCTGGTGACACTGACGGTACTGTTGATGCTGTTGGTAAAACAAGTTTAGCTTGTTAATCACACACCATTTTTGTCAGGGTTTCTACCCTTCCTTCTATCATTTTGGTTCACTTAACTGATTTATGGTTAGGGCTAGATTAGATAATCTCTAAGACTTTAGAGATTATATAATCGCCGCAGAATGTTTCTCTAATGAAGTTATGAATTAATACTTCATCAGTTATTGTTGTTAGTACTCCTTGGTATCTATGGTGCGTATGACGTTGATGCTCGTGGGACAGATTGTGAAGTTGAGGTTTACGACGCGGTTTTGGTTGGGGTTGGTAATGGTACTATTGGCGTTGATGATTGATAATGCTAAAAACGAACATATATTTCATAGCATTATTCCTCAAGAAAGACAAGCTTTTAGTTGCAATTGTTCTATTTACAAGTGATATTCGTTTAAATAATAAAAGGTGAAGACAAAAGACAGATTCGACGAATTGAAGACGCAAATGACCAAAAAGCTCAAAAGTACAAAAGACAATCAAAAAGGTTCCAATTATTGATAAGAAACGTCTCGAAATTACAAGAGTACAAGATTCAAAACGCAAAGTACAAAATATAAAATTGTACGCAAGGACGTTCGAAAATCCGGAACCGGGACCAGAGTCAACTCTTAACGCTCGACGCAACGGACTAAAAATTACAAGTTAACTATGTATATAAATATAATATAATATATAATTAATTATATTAATTATATATATATTATATATATATTATAAACCGTCGGCAGAGAAAGACTCCAAGGGTGTGAGCTGTAAATGCATTCTCCGCGACTCGCGGAGTTTGAAGAGGATTTTGCCGCGAGTCGCGGAGCCCCAAATTTCGAAAATCCCTATAAAGCCAACCGAATTCTGATCGCAAAAGAAAATCTTTTTCTCTCTTCTCTCATATATACGTAAAATATATATATATATAATTTATATTTTAATTTTAATTTTAATTCTAATAATAAGGGTATGTTAGCGAATGTTGTAAGGGTGTAAGTCGAAATTCTGTCCGTGTAACGCTACGCTATTTTTAAGCATTGTAAGTTATGTTCAACCTTTTTATATTAATGTCTCGTAGCTAAGTTATTATTATGCTTATTTAATCCGAAGTAATCATGATGTTGGGCTAATCACTAAAATTGGGTAATTGGGCTTTGTACCATAATTGGGGTTTGGACAAAAGAACGACACTTGTGGAAATTAGACTATGGGCTATTAATGGGCTTTATATTTGTTTAACTAAATGATAGTTTGTTAATGTTAATATAAATATTTACAATTGGGCGTCCTTATAAATTACCATATACACTCGATCGGACACGATGGGCGGGGTATTTATATGTACGAATAATCGTTCATTTAACCGGACACGGGAATGGAATAATAGCCACTAGAATAATTAAAACAGGGGTGAAATTACATTCAAGGGTAATTGGTGTAATTGTTAACAATATAGTAAAACCTTGGTTTACACGCAGTCGATAACCTGGTGTATTCATTAAACAAAGTATTAAAACCTTGTTACAATTCGAATCCCCAATTAGTTGGAATATTTAACTTCGGGTATAATAATAATTTGACGAGGACACTCGCACTTTATATTTATGACTGATGGACTGTTATGGACAAAAACCAGAAGGACAGATTAAATAATCCAGGACAAAGGACAATTAACCCATGGGCATAAAACTAAAATCAACACGTCAAACATTATGATTACGGAAGTTTAAATAAGCATAATTCTTTTATTTCATATTTAATTTCCTTTATTTTATATTTAATTGCACTTCTAATTATCGCATTTTTTATTGTTATTATATTTAATTGCATTTTTAATTATCGTACTTTTTAATTATCGCAAGTTTATTTTATCGCACTTTTATTATTCGCAATTTCATTATCGTTATTTACTTTACGCTTTAAATTAAGTCTTTTATTTATTTAATATTTTACATTAGGTTTTAACTGCGACTAAAGTTTTAAAATCGACAAACCGGTCATTAAACGGTAAAAACCCCCCTTTATAATAATAATATTACTTATATATATGTTTGTATTTTTATAAAAGTAAACTAATATAGCGTTACGCTTTGTTTAAAGATTTCCCTGTGGAACGAACCGGACTTACTAAAAACTACACTACTGTACGATTAGGTACACTGCCTATAAGTGTTGTAGCAAGGTTTAAGTATATCCATTCTATAAATAAATAAATATCTTGTGTAAAATTGTATCGTATTTAATAGTTTTTCCTAGTAAAATATAAACTATTTCGTATACACCTCGCATAACATCAAGTATTTTTGGCGCCGCTGCCGGGGACACTCTTAAACGCCGGAAGCGCAACGCTAATATAAAAAAAAAAAAAGATTTTTAGTTAACTTTTTTTAAAATTCGTTTTTATAAAAATACGTTTTAATTATTCAAAAATATAAAAAGAAAAACAAAAATATAAGTATTTTTAAGATTTTGTTAAATATTTAAGTTTTATAAGTTTCTTTATCTTTATTTTAGTTTATAATAATATAAATTTTATTAAATATCTTTTATTTATAGAAAAAAACAGAAAACAGAAAATAAAAAAAAATAAAAAAAAAACGCGTAAAAATTTCAAACTGCTCCAGATCTGAAATTCTGAACCCCGCGACTCGCGGGGTTTGAAGCATTAATTACCGCGACTCGCGGAGACTTTCTGACACGCGAACAGGAAGCCCTAATTCAGCATTAATTACGGATTATTATTAATTATTATTATTATTAACCCTAATTATTATTATTATTATAATTAACTTTATTTAAGTTTTATTTAATTTATATACTTTAGTTAAATTAGTTTTATTAAATTGTAAAATTAGTAGTTTTATTAAATAAAAAATATAAAAATAATATTTTTATAAAAATTGTACTTTTTAGCGTAATATTTGTATTTTTAGCTCATATTTAATTTTAAACTTAGTTTTTGCTATAGTGATTTTTACTCCTAGATTTTTAGGCTTTGCCGTAGAATTCCTTAAGTGCTTTTTCTTTAGACTAAAATTTAGGTGCTTTAGAATTTTGCGACGCCTTTTTAAGTTTTAGCTTCTTTTTAAGTTATTTCCATTTGGGATTTAGTTTTTCCTGTAAGCTTTAATATTTTTAGACACCTTTTACTATGTATCAATTATCATTCCAATTAGTAATTTCAATTTGCGATTATAATTTTAAGTTAGTTGTAGTAATAAGGTTAGGTTAGTTAAGTATTTTTAAGTTTTGATAAGTTTCTTTTATTTTTCCGTCACCTTTTATTTTTCAACCATTTTTCGTTTTTCGACCTTTTTCGACGAACTCTTTTTCTCTCTTATTTCTCGCTATTCTAGTTTTTAGGACATAGATTTTTATTCTACTTCTTATCTAAATTTCTTAAAATTACGAAAATTTATTTTAAGTGGTTAAATTGATAGACATCAAAATTTTCTGGTTCGTAGTAATAGTTGGATTTGTACGTGGACCGGGTTATTGGAGCCAAACAGTCCTCAATTATATTGAGACCAAACGAATCCTGCCCATCTGCTGCATCTTTTGGCTATTCGAAACGTGGGCAAAATCAGAAAAGTCTATTAATTGGATAACTTATTATAATTTTTCTTTTTTAAAACTAATAGGATATTCAGTGAATGCACCGAGCAAGACGTTCACCACCTTTTGTACGTTCACCACCTGTAACTAGATCAAGACATTTAGCAAATATAACCGCCGTTGATTTTTCTTTAGAATCATCATCCAGTCGACCAAGTACTTCAGTTCAAATTTCCGATAATCCATTTTTTGAACCCGACCTCACAATTGAGAATCCGGAGAATATTCAGGAACGGTTCGTAGATCCTGAACCATTAAACTTTCCTCCGGAGCCACCAATCATTCAAACAGAGATTGTTGAGGAACGAACCATTAAATCAGAATCATCTAGTGATACCGATTCAACAAATTCAATTATGGAGAATCTGGAACCTTTAAGTATGGAAGACCGAATGAGAGCTAAACGCACTGGCCAAGGTCACGCAATTACTCATCCAGACATTAATGCGCCAGATTATGAAATCAAAGGACAAATTTTACACATGGTGACTAATCAATGCCAATTTAGTGGTGCGCCGAAGGAAGATCCAAATGAACATCTACGTACCTTTAATAGGATCTGCACACTATTTAAAATCCGAGAAGTGGAGGATGAACAGATATATCTCATGTTATTTCCCTGGACTTTAAAGGGAGAAGCCAAAGATTGGTTGGAATCATTACCTGAAGGGGCGATTGATACATGGGATGTTTTAGTTGACAAATTTCTTAAACAATTCTTTCCTGCATCTAAAGCCGTAAGACTTCAAGCAGAAATTGTTACGTTCACACAGAAACCAAATGAAACTCTATATGAGGCGTGGACAAGATATGGAAAGTTGTTAAGAGGATGTCCGCAACATGGTTTAGACACCTGTCAAATAGTACAAATATTCTACCAAGGATGCGACATCACTACAAGAAAAGACATAGATATAGCAACTGGTGGTTCTATTATGAAGAAAACCAAAACTGATGCTTACAAAATTATTGATAATACTGCTTCCCACTCACATGAGTGGCACCAAGAAAAAGATATCGTTAGATCGTCTAAAGCAGCTAGAGCCGATTCTAGTCATGACTTAGATTCCATTTCCGCAAAGATAGATGCTGTGGAGAGACGAATGGAAAAGATGACTAAGGATATTCACTCAATACGAATTAGTTGTGAGCAGTGTGGAGGACCACATTTGACAAAAGATTGTCTCAGTATTGAATTAACAATGGAACAAAGAGAGAATATTTCATACATAAACCAAAGGCCTGGAAATAATTATCAGAATAATTATCAACCGCCAAGACCGATTTACAATCAAAACCAGAATTATAACCGAAATATTCCATACAACAACCAACAAGGTCCTAGCAATCAACAAGTATCCAATAATACTTATAATCACCAAAGACCGAATTTTTAAAACAAACCACCACAACAAACCGATGATAAAAAACCAAATTTAGAAGATATGATGACGAAGCTAGTTGAAACTCAAACACAGTTTTTCACATCTCAAAAACAAACAAATGAACAAAATGCTCAAGCATTTAGAAATCAACAAGCTTCTATTCAAAATCTGGAACAAGAAGTAAGTAACCTAGCAAGGTTAATAGGTGAAAGAAAACCGGGAAGTCTACCTAGTGATACAAATGCTAACCCCAGGAATGAAACAGCTAAAGCTATTACCACAAGAAGTGGTACAACACTTAAACCACCTGAAATACCTGTAACTTCTGATGAAACTATTCCTACTCCACAAGAACCACAACCTGATCAAGATAAGGAAAAAGAACCGGTAGTTGAAAAAGTTAATGAAGATAACACAGTTAAGGATAAACCTTATGTTAAACCATACCAACCACCACTTCCTTACCCGAGTAAAATGAAGAAAGAAAAACTTGAAGCCGAGCAATCCAAATTCTTGGATATGTTTAAACAGATAAATGTAAATCTTCCTTTCATTGATGTGATTTCAGGAATGCCAAGATATGCTAAATTCTTGAAAGATCTAATCTCAAATAGAAAGAAAATGGAAGAACTCTCGGCTGTTACTATGAATGCTAATTGTTCAGCAGTGCTGTTGAATAAGATACCAGAAAAATTATCTGATCCAGGAAGTTTCACAATTCCATGTTTTCTGGGTAGTCTTAGTTCAATAGAAGCATTGGCAGACTTAGGTGCTAGTATAAATCTAATGCCGTATTCACTATACGCTAAACTAGACCTTGGAGAATTGAAACCAACCAGAATAAGCATACAACTAGCCGATAGATCAATAAAATATCCTAGAGGGATAATGGAGAACATGCTAGTTAAAGTTGGTACTTTAGTATTTCCAGTAGATTTTGTTGTTCTGGACATGGAAGAAGATTCTCAAGTTCCTCTCATATTAGGGAGACCATTCTTAAACACGGCTAAAGCAATGATAGACGTGTTCGGTAAGAAACTGACCCTAAGTATAGAGGATGAGAGTGTTACCTTTTCAGTTGATAGAGCAATGCAACAACCACAATCTGCAGATGATACATGTTATTATATTCAAACTATAGATGCACATGCAGAATTATTAGAAGAATTTCCAGAATTACAAGGAACAGGAGAATGTTCTTTAGGAGAAGGTAATGAACCAATTGATGAAGCTGAAATGTTAGCTACACTTATAGCTAATGGATATGAACCAACAACAGAAGAAATTCAAATGCTAAAAGAAGAAGACAGATATCGATATAAATCATCGATAGAAGAACCTCCGAAATTAGAGTTAAAGCCACTTCCAAACCATTTGGAATACGCTTATTTACATGGTGAATCTGAATTACCTGTAATAATATCGTCTTCTCTTACTAAAAATGAGAAATCACAACTCATTTCTGTGTTGAAAGCTCATAAACCAGCCATTGCATGGAAGATTCATGATATTAAAGGAATAAGTCCTTCGTATTGCACACATAAAATCCTTATGGAAGAAGGTCATAAAACGTATGTGCAACGCCAACGAAGACTAAATCCTAATATGCAAGATGTAGTTAAGAAATAGATTATTAAACTGCTAGATGCAGGTTTGATATATCCAATTTCTGATAGTCCATGGGTAAGCCCAGTTCAATGCGTGCCTAAGAAGGGTGGCATGACTGTCATTACAAATGAAAAAAATGAGCTTATTCCTACTAGGACTGTAACAGGATGGCGTGTATGTATTGATTATAGAAAATTAAATGACGCCACCAGAAAAGATCACTTTCCCTTACCTTTCATAGATCAAATGTTGGAAAGATTAGCCGGAAATAGTTACTATTGTTTTCTAGATGGATTTTCCGGATATTTTCAAATTCCAATAGCACCCGAGGACCAAGAGGAAACCACATTCACGTGCCCTTATGGTACTTTTGCTTACAAACGCATGCCATTTGGACTTTGTAACGCCCCTGCAACCTTTCAAAGGTGTATGATGGCGATTTTTCACGACATGATAGAAGAATGCATGGAAGTATTCATGGATGACTTTTCAGTCTTCGGTGATACATTTAAATCATGTCTAGTTAATCTGGAACGAATGCTAATTAGATGCGAAAAATTAAATCTAGTACTTAATTGGGAGAAATGCCATTTCAAGGTTAAAGAAGGCATCGTTCTTGGACATAAAATTTCAAAAGAAGGAATTGAAGTGGATAGAGCTAAAGTAGATGTAATTGCTAAACTTCCACATCCCACCAATGTTAGAGGAGTTAGGAGTTTTCTAGGGCATGCCGGTTTTTACCGACGTTTCATAAAAGATTTTTCTAAAATTGCCACTCCTATGAATAAACTCCTAGAAAAGGATGCTCCATTCATCTTTTCAGATGAGTGTATCAAATCTTTTAATATTCTTAAAGAGAAACTCACTAATGCGCCGATCATGATAACACCAAATTGGAATCTACCATTTGAACTAATGTGCGATGCAAGTGATTTTGCAATGGGAGCCGTTTTAGGACAAAGGATTGAAAAACGATTTCAACCTATATATTATGCTAGTAAGACATTACAAGGAGCACAAACGAACTATACAACTACTGAAAAAGAACTCCTTGCTATTGTCTTTGCTTTTGACAAATTTCGATCATATCTCGTTCTAGCAAAAACGGTGGTCTATACCGACCATTCTGCTCTTAGATACCTATTTTCAAAACAAGATGCTAAACCAAGATTAATCCGTTGGATCTTACTCTTACAAGAGTTTGATATTGAAATCCGAGATAAAATAGGAGCAGAAAATCTCGCCGCTGATCATCTTTCTCGTCTTGAAAATCCTAATTTAGAAGTTCTAAATGAATCAGCCATACAAGACAACTTTCCTGATGAATATCTATTGAAAATAGATTATAAAGAAATCCCATGGTTTGCAGACTATGCAAACTACTTAGTTTGTGGATTCCTTGAAAAAGGATTATCGTACCAAAGACGAAAGAAATTCTTCAGTGATATAAAACACTATTTTTGGGAAGATCCACATCTGTTTAAAAGTTGTCCCGATGGAATAATACGCCGATGTGTATTTGGAGATGAAGCTAGTAAAATTTTAAACCATTGTCACACAGGACCAACAGGAGGGCATTATGGGCCTCAACTAACAGCAAGAAAAGTTTATGAAGCTGGATTCTATTGGCCTACAATTTACAAAGACGCACACCTTCTTTGCAAATCCTGTGATGCATGTCAAAGGGCCGGAAAAATAAGTCAACGTGATGAAATGCCACAAAATGTCATCCAAGTATGTGAAGTATTTGACATTTGGGGTATTGACTTTATGGGTCCATTTCCAAAATCTCATAATAATCTATATATACTCGTAGCCATTGATTATGTATCTGAATGGGCGGAAGCACAAGCTCTCCCAACTAATGATGCACGAGTTGTAGTCAACTTTTTAAAACGTCTTTTTGCAAGGTTTGGAACACCGAAAGCTTTAATAAGTGATCGGGGTACTCATTTCTGTAATAATCAACTTGAGAAAGTTCTTAAAAGATATGGAGTAACTCATAAAATCTCCACCGCATATCATCCACAAACAAGTGGACAAGTTGAAAATACCAACCGAGCTTTAAAACGTATTCTAGAGAAAACCGTAGGATCAAATCCGAAGGAATGGTCCATTAAATTGGAGGATGCACTCTGGGCTTTTAGAACAGCCTACAAAACTCCAATTGGAACCACACCTTTTAGACTTGTTTATGGAAAAGCATGTCATCTTCCAGTAGAAATTGAACACAAAGCATTTTGGGCTTTGAAGACATGTAATCTTGATTTACATGAAGCCGGACGTCTACGATTAAGTCAACTAAACGAATTAGAAGAATTAAGACATGAAGCATACGAAAATTCGTTAATCTATAAAGAAAGAACGAAGAAATGGCATGATAAAAGAATCAGAAGTTCAAAAGAATTTAAAGAAGGAGACATAGTTCTTCTTTTCAATTCACGATTCAAGCTATTTCCTGGAAAATTGAAATCAAGATGGTCTGGACCATTCATAGTCAAAAGAGTTTTCCCATACGGAACGATAGAATTAATAAATTCAAATGGGATTGAATTTAAAGTTAATGGTCACAGAGTTAAACATTACATACATGGTCCGATGGAAGTCGACAACGAAGTTAATCACAATTTCGACACCACAGCTAATTAAGTGTGGGGAGAATCAAGTCTTTAAAGGATAATATGTATTTCTGTTAGAGTTAGATTGTCTGTTTTCGTGTAGTTCTCGAAAATGGAACCCGAATGGTCTTTCCCTAGCAGACCCTAAAGAACTAGTCTTCTCCCCCCCATTCTGAATTTTTATTTTTTTTAGGTTTTTACGAAATGAAGACTGCCTGTGAACTAAACCATGGTCTAATGCTACACGCTTTGATCACTAAACGAAATAATGACATACTACCAAGTGAAATAGTATCAGTAATCAGAGAAAGAATGGACGGAGTTAGAAAAGAATCCAGATGCGAAGATAATAAGTTACAATTTGGTAAAGGAAAATCAAAATCCGCAGCGAAAAGAAGAGCACGACAACTAGAAAGATGTCACAAATGCGGAAAATGGTCACATGGAGGTAAATGTTCAAATAATCAAACCTATTCAAATACCGAATTTGTTACTTTATGCAGAGACGGACCGTTCATATGTTTAGAAGAAAAGACACTGAATGCTCGAGGTAACGCCTATGTAGCCATGGAAAACCAATTAAACCGACTATCTTATGAATGGGATAGATCATATAACTAAGAAATCTATTTCACAGGTATGTCTGTACAGTTTTTATTTTTATTTTTAACCTTTTGATAATAAACGCTAATTTGTTCACTAAAAAGTATTAAATTGGTATTAAATAAAATTAGGTTTGGCGACCGAAATTATTGATATCATTCAAAAATTTATTGCATCACTGCGAAATTTAACGTTTATTCTTAAGGTATAAATATCTTTAAACAATCAACCCAAAATATTTCAAAAATTCGTCATGAGTTAAATTAGGTCTTGGAACCGAAATTACTTTACCGAAAAGAGGGGCGTATATTTTTGATAATATTTGATTGATTAAAGTGGGATAAAAAGCCAAAAAGATTTTTAATTTTATTTTTACCATGTTTTTTTTTAAAATTAATATTTAAATCTTAAATTAATATTGTAAACTTTGTAAAAACAATATATTTAAAATTGTAAATATTTGAAAAATTAATATAAGTTTGGTGTGAATTTATAATATGAATTTTTAAATTAAGATTGGTGTGAATTTTTTTTGAAAATATGAATTTTTAATTTTATGCATTTTAAATTTTAAATTTGGTGTGAATTTTTAATTTTTAAAATATAAATTTTTAATTTTATGCATTTTAAGTTTGGTGTGAATTTTTAATATTAATTTTGAATTTCATATTTAAGTTGTGTGAATTTAAAAACAAAAATTTACTTTATCTCATTAAGTTAAGAATATGATTTTTAAAATTCGTCGTAAGTTGAAGACTAGGTCTTTGAACCGAAATTGCTTTACCCAAGGGAGGGACGAGAACTTTTATTATAATTATTTTTAATCTTATTGATTTAAAGTATGTCAAAAACATTAAAAAACCCAAAAATCTTAGCTTTTAAAACAATCGCTACAAAAAGACAAATTTTAAAATTTTGTCGAGAGACGGACTAGGACATCGATCCGAAACGACCTCGTCCTAAATAATGAGGGAAACAAAATTTTAAAATTAATTTCTTAATTGTTTTCAAAAGTTAATGATTATAAAAAAAAAAAAAAAAAAAACAAACTCCGCGAGTCGCGGAGTTTGAAGTGCATTTCGCCGCGACTCGCGGAGGGGTCGGAAATCAGAAAAAAAATAAAGAGCTGCAAACTGATCAGTCCAACCCCCAACTCAAAAATAACTGCGAAAAACTGCACCCGAAAAACCCGAAAAATACACCCCAAAATCACAATTTTTAACCGTTAATCACCAAATCTTTTGCTAAAATCATGTTGAGAAGGATGCTATCTAAGAATTACTCAAAAAAAGGGTAAATTTCTACACCTAAACACCATTTAATCCGAAATTTAGTGTTCTTGAGCTATTTTTTTCCCCAAATTGATTTTGATGCTTTTTAGTGTAATTAGACTTAAATTGTTTATGTATTATGCTTGTATAACCTAGATTGATGCTGTTTAACATGATTAGAAGCCTTAAACTTCAAATTTTGAATAATCTAGGGTTTGTGTTCTTGAGCAAATTTGGGGCTTTTTGATATAAACAGGTTATGGCCGATTTTTGTCATGAATTGTTGCTAAATTAAGTAGTGTAACATGTTTAGGTAGTTAAATGATCTAAACTTTGAGCCTAAACATGATTTTGAGAATTAAAGTGGACTTTTTCAAGTCTAAAATTCATGAACTTGATTTTTGAAAGATAATGCCATTTGAGACTTGTTTAATTGCTAGTAATGATTATTTTGACATGTTATTTGAGTTGAATGTTTATGAACTTGGCGAACATTTTCGTATATGCTTATTTGAAAAAGTGTAGATTTGATAAAAATGTGAAAATGAGCTTAAGTTTGATATAAATTGATAATATCATTGTAATTATTTTGATTGATGATTTTGCTGACACTAATGCATATTTGGATGCACAAAAATTGTGTTTGATGTGTTTTGCAGAATGAAAGGGGTGAATCTTCATCCCAAGCCCGCAATGCTCCTGCTGAGAATTTGGAACAACAGGAGGTGGATAACTACTACAAGCAGGATATACCTCATCCAGTCATGACCTTTTCTGATATGCACTTGGAAGAGTTGCACCCGAACCTGAGATTTGACAGACTTTGGATAGATTATCCAAAATATCAACGGGGTTTGCATACTCTTCATTCCAAGGTTGTTGAGGTACCGAGGGTCATAGAATGGGGACCCTTAGAAGCTGTAGAATTGGCCGGGCCAATTAGGGAATTACTTGTACAGAGGTATGGTAATTCTTCTTTTAATGACTGGGTACATTTATTCACCATACGTAGACCTGTATATAAAGTATGGTGTGAAGAATTGTTATGTAGTATAGAGTTGAATGATCGGGTAGCTAGTTTAACCGATCATTCTTTTATTAGATTTTTGTTAGGCGGTTCGATGCGCCACATGTCTTTACTGGACATGGCTCAGGCTTTACGTATATATACGCCTGAGGAGTTAGCGTCTGCCGATTGTAGAGGATTGATACTAAACGGTAGAAAGATAGATGAAAATTTTGATACACACGGTGTGTGGAGTCAAATGACAAGCCATCACCGTTTCAAAGGGGGAAATTACTCTTATTTGGATATAGATAGAGCCGAATTAAGAGTGATACATAGGTTTTTAGCTAATTCGATTACACAAAGGGGTAAAAACAAGGAAAAAGTAAATGAACAGGATTTGTTTTACCATATGTGTATTCGAGACCCACAAAGCGCTGTAAGTATACCATATTGTGTGGGTTATTATTTATCAGCTATGGTTCGGGGGATGCGACCACATAGCATAATAGGAGGTGGTATTTTTATTACTTTGATTGGTGAATATCTCGGTGTGGATATAAGTCGGGGGGGATTATTAGTAGAAGAACTGGAACCCCGCGATACTATAGGTTTAAATGTATACCATGGTACGAAAGTTTTGAAGAGGCGAAATAACGCCGCAGTACGATACCACGGTAGACATCCACAGGTGGAGAGAAACCAGCAGCAAGGTAATGTAGGAGGGGGGAATGAGATGCAAGAAATGCATAGGTTTATAGCTTCTCAGGAATACGAAAATGCTAGACAGAGAGCATTTGAAGATTGGCAAGTTCATCAGAACCAAATCATAGCTCATTGCCAACATATAGGTAGAAACTATATTCCTACACCGAAACCCATCTTCCCTCCTTGGTCTATAGAGATGCAGCCACCATATCCTACATATGACCCTGCCGAAGCATTCTATAGCACCTATGGTTATGCCTGGAACCCCTATTGGTACCAATATCATCCTTAGTTTACTTATTATTTTTTTTTATTTTGTAAATTGTAATTATTGATACGTTTAATACTTTTGTTAATATTGTAATCATTTTTATAATTGTCTAACTTTTATTCTTAGATTTTAATAATTTTTGAATGTGGGGTAATATACCAAACTTCAAAAATATGTATATATGTTTGCAGTTTATCTTATGTACACAACAGGGTAACACAACGCATTTTCAAAGACTGGCATTAAGTTCAGCAAAAGCAACTAATTTTGACGACAAGATGCAAAATATATGTGAAATAACAACAAGACGGAATGAACAAATGATGTGCACCATTTATCATTCAGCAAACAAACGCCAATATATTTGGAAACTTTGGTAAAATTTAATTATTTTCACACAAATCACCCTCAATAATTTAAATTGTTACTGATTTCTTGCAAATGAGGGCATTGCAAGATCTTAAGTGTGGGAAGGGGTTAAATTCTTTCGGATTTTAAAATTTTTTACTTTATACACTTGGTTACCATTAAAAATACTAGTAAAGCAGTAGTTGTATTAGAATCTAGTGCTCTCTGATAAAAAAGAACAGCCCTAGTCTTATATACTAACCACCCAATTCTAGTAAAATTTTTAAAAATTTTCAATTAAATGAACTCAAAATCATGTTTATACATATTTATGAACGATAAAACTAGGTTTTAACACCGAAATTATTGTTACCTCGGAAAGGACATAAATTAAGAAACAAACTAAAATGTCAAAATTCATTTAAAATGGAATAGAGGACGATAAAAAGAAAAATAAAAAGCCAAGTGTGGGAAAATTTACCAAGTTATTTTAAACATATGTCACATATATATGTAACAAATAACTGAAAATACTTTTGCTTTGGACTAAACTAAACTGTTTTACCCGATGAAAGAAAAGAAGAGATGGATCTACACGATGAATCAATTCCATCATT
The DNA here is from genome assembly GCF_046630445.1 of Rutidosis leptorrhynchoides. NCBI lineage: Eukaryota > Viridiplantae > Streptophyta > Magnoliopsida > Asterales > Asteraceae > Rutidosis > Rutidosis leptorrhynchoides. Next base: position 673,557,222 of record NC_092334.1, read on the forward strand.
AAAAGGAAGTAAAGTCTTCCGAAAAAGACACGCGCTTCTTGATTTAGGTCATGAAGTTGTCGTCCAGACCAGCTGTAGGTTGACGAAAAATCTAGAAAAGTCATCACTAAAATCGGTTGGAAATCCACGGACCTCAGCATTAAACAGGGTCGCCAAGTGGTCAGATTTATCCTAACCATGAGAAGGATTTATCTCGTACAATGGGGGGCACCATGCAAATTAGCTGGATAAGACTAATGAATCAGATCCCCAGAAAGGATAATCTCCTTAAAGATTAAAAATCAGCTTTTAAGACTGATATTACTCAATCCTAGAGATTGACCTTAAAGATTGAGAATTACAAACTCATGGAATTCGATGATATCTAAACTCGAGCTTAAATGAGAAAATATTTTGATCAAAATTACAAACCGATTTGTTTTCTGAAAACCCTATTTTCAATGCGTTCATTACCATTGAACGTAAAATCCTAGGAATTCACCTGGAATTCATTAGGTCACCTGAACTAAATCGAGTGTCAACCGTAAGAACGGTGGTTGCATAGCATGGTCAAAGACAGGACCTTGTGCCATACCGAAAAATTATGAGGGTGAGCTTTACTATTGCTCCTACCAAGGATAGTAATTGCGTCCGACACGTTACAGACCATAATTAAAAGCATGTCAGGGGACATTGCCTTAACAGTTGCTTGTTCAACGCTTTCCTTTACAACCGGACGGTAGTTTACCGAAAGGTAATATACGGGACAAGTAAACTGGACGTGTTGCTTTCCAAATACAAGGTTAGCAAGTGGGTGACACAAAACCATAAGTTTTGAGCTAAAATTTTCAAATCTGAAACCCACCAAACCCACAAAAATATTTTGCAAACACCGGTAAAGGGTTATCCCGGAAAACTTATCTAGGGTAAAAACTAGATTTAATTTTCAAAAGATCAAATGTTTTCATAAAGATCCAATTTCCTTAATGGATCTAAATTTTTATAGTCATGTGGGACTGTAAACCATATCGTTACTACCATTGTTTATACCGCCGTATAGAAATCACTGATGTACAAAGTGTGAAGAATAAAGAAGTGATTCTAGTATTTCAAGACGATATTGCTTGAGGACAAGCAACGCTCAAGTGTGGGAATATTTGATAATGCTAAAAACGAACATATATTTCATAGCATTATTCCTCAAGAAAGACAAGCTTTTAGTTGCAATTGTTCTATTTACAAGTGATATTCGTTTAAATAATAAAAGGTGAAGACAAAAGACAGATTCGACGAATTGAAGACGCAAACGACCAAAAAGCTCAAAAGTACAAAAGACAATCAAAAAGGTTCCAATTATTGATAAGAAACGTCTCGAAATTACAAGAGTACAAGATTCAAAACGCAAAGTACAAAATATAAAATTGTACGCAAGGACGTTCAAAAATCCGGAACCGGGACCAGAGTCAACTCTTAACGCTCGACGCAACGGACTAAAAATTACAAGTTAACTATGTATATAAATATAATATAATATATAATTAATTATATTAATTATATATATATTATATATATATTATAAACCGTCGGCAGAGAAAGACTCCAAGGGTGTGAGCTGTAAATTCATTCTCCGCGACTCGCGGAGTTTGAAGAGGATTTTGCCGCGAGTCGCGGAGCCCCAAATTTCGAAAATCCCTATAAAGCCAACCGAATTCTGATCGCAAAAGATAATCTTTTTCTCTCTTCTCTCATATATACGTAAAATATATATATATAATTTATATTTTAATTTTAATTTTAATTTTAATTTTAATTTTAATTCTAATATAAGGGTATGTTAGCGAATGTTGTAAGGGTGTAAGTCGAAATTCTGTCCGTGTAACGCTACGCTATTTTTAATCATTGTAAGTTATGTTCAACCTTTTTATATTAATGTCTCGTAGCTAAGTTATTATTATGCTTATTTAATCCGAAGTAATCATGATGTTGGGCTAATCACTAAAATTGGGTAATTGGGCTTTGTACCATAATTGGGGTTTGGACAAAAGAACGACACTTGTGGAAATTAGACTATGGGCTATTAATGGGCTTTATATTTGTTTAACTAAATGATAGTTTGTTAATGTTAATATAAAGATTTACAATTGGGCGTCCTTATAAATTACCATATACACTCGATCGGACACGATGGGCGGGGTATTTATATGTACGAATAATCGTTCATTTAACCGGACACGGGAATGGAATAATAGCCACTAGAATAATTAAAACAGGGGTGAAATTACATTCAAGGGTAATTGGTGTAATTGTTAACAAAGTAGTAAAACCTTGGTTTACACGCAATCGATAACCTGGTGTATTCATTAAACAAAGTATTAAAACCTTGTTACAATTCGAATCCCCAATTAGTTGGAATATTTAACTTCGGGTATAATAATAATTTGACGAGGACACTCGCACTTTATATTTATGACTGATGGACTGTTATGGACAAAAACCAGAAGGACAGATTAAATAATCCAGGACAAAGGACAATTAACCCATGGGCATAAAACTAAAATCAACACGTCAAACATTATGATTACGGAAGTTTAAATAAGCATAATTCTTTTATTTCATATTTAATTTCCTTTATTTTATATTTAATTGCACTTCTAATTATCGCATTTTTTATTGTTATTATATTTAATTGCATTTTTAATTATCGTACTTTTTAATTATCGCAAGTTTATTTTATCGCACTTTTATTATTCGCAATTTCATTATCGTTATTTACTTTACGCTTTAAATTAAGTCTTTTATTTATTTAATATTTTACATTAGGTTTTAACTGCGACTAAAGTTTTAAAATCGACAAACCGGTCATTAAACGGTAAAAACCCCCCTTTATAATAATAATATTACTTATATATATGTTTGTATTTTTATAAAAGTAAACTAATATAGCGTTACGCTTTGTTTAAAGATTTCCCTGTGGAACGAACCGGACTTACTAAAAACTACACTACTGTACGATTAGGTACACTGCCTATAAGTGTTGTAGCAAGGTTTAAGTATATCCATTCTATAAATAAATAAATATCTTGTGTAAAATTGTATCGTATTTAATAGTTTTTCCTAGTAAAATATAAACTATTTCGTATACACCTCGCATAACATCAATGATCGTGGTACTGGTTATGCTGCTGACGCTGTTGCTGGTGTTTGTAACCTTTGCACCATGTTCTCCAAAGCCACTACCCGAGCGCGAAGCTCGTTGACTTCTTCTATTACACCGGGGTGATTGTCGGTTCGGACGAGCGGATAAATAAAATCTAAAATTTGATGTAATATATAATCGTGACGAGATACTCTGGAAATGAGAGAGAAAATGGTGTCTCGAACAGGTTCGTCGGTAAGTGCTTCAGGTTCTTCGCCAAGAGGGCAATGTGGTGGATGGAAAGGATCGCCTTCTTCTTGTCTCCAATGATTGAGGAGGCTACGAACCCATCCCCAATTCATCCAGAATAGGTGATGACTGATTGGTTGGTCCATTCCTGTCACACTGCTTTCGGAGCTTGAGTGAGATTCCATTTCGGAATCTGAGTGACTTGTACTGATGACAAATTCCATTTCGTACGATTGGATAAAGGGTTTTTCGATATGAAATGATTTTGGCTAACGGATGGTATTCTAATTACATAGAATATCCATATATATAGAACAAAAGATTTCATAAATTACGGAGGAATTTACGAAATATATCAGGCAACGTTTACAGTAATAGATACGATGAGATATGATTTAGCAGATACGCTAAGATATGAATTTTTATCTATACACTATTCATGCAATCAATGCAGCAAGATGTGTCTAGACTAAGCAGGAATTATTTTTTTTAAGGGTGATAAGCAGATGATTTTCGGCTAGACATGATAAGCAAAACTTTTGACATGTAGACACGGTCGAAGTCCAGACTCACTAATGCATCCTAACAACTAATCAATTAGACACACTAATGCAGACCTTGTTCGCTAAGACCACCACTCTGATACTAACTGAAAGGACCCGTTCATATACATTATAAACGATTCTAAATAGTTGATTACATCGCGATGTATTTGACCTCTATATGATACATTTTTCAGACATTGCATTTGTTTTTAAAAGATAAACTCTCTTTACATCGAAAAATTGAAAGACATGCATACCATTTCATAATATCCAACTATAAATGACCTAATCTGTCATTTACTTAATAATAATCTCTATTGAACTCAACGACTTGAATGCAACGTCTTTTGAAATATGCCATAATTGACTCTAAGTAATATCTTTAAAATGAGCAAATGCACGTCGGAAGATTTTTTTAACACCTGAGAATAAACATGCTATAAAGTGTCAACCAAAAGGTTGGTGAGTTCATTAGTTTATCATAATCATTCATTTTCATCATTTTAATAGACCACAAGAATTTCATTTCCAGTTCTCATAAATATACGTCCCATGCATAGAGACAAAAATATCATTCATATGGTGAACACCTAGTAACCGACATTAACAAGATGCATATAAGAATATCCCCTATCATTCCGGAAAATCCTTCGGACATGATAAAACAACATCGAAGTACTAAAGCATTCGCAACCATGGATGGGGTTCATTAGGCCCAATAGATCTATCTTTAGGATTCGCGTCAATTAGTAGATCGGTTTACTAATTCTTAGGTTACCAAGCAAAAGGGGCATATTCGGCTTCGATCATTCACCCATATAATGTAGTTTCAATTACTTGTGTCTATTTCATAAAACATTTATAAAAATTGCGCATGTATTCTCAGCCCAAAAATATAAAGGGTAAAAAGGAAAATGAAACTCACCATACTGTATTTCGTAGTAAAAATACATTTAACGTCATTGAATAAATGCAAGGTTGGCCTCGGATTCACGAACCTATATTAATTATATATATATATATATATATATATATATATATATATATATATATATATATATACATACATATATATATATATATATATATACATATATACATATATATATATACATACATACACATATATATATATATATATATATATATATATATATATATATATATATATATATATATATATATGTTGGTCAAAATTTGTCTAACAATTTAAGTCAGGTCATAGTGTACCACAATCCTAATGCTCGAGACTAATATGCAATAGTCAATAAAAGTCAATTTGACTCAAAGATTATTTCCAAAATTTATACATGATTATTATATAGTTTGCATATCGTCGTTTTATATTTTTAAAATATTTTATTAGAGTAAAATAATATGATTCATTTGTTGATAAATAAAATTTTATATAGAAATATACCTTTATATATCTTAAGTAATAAAATTTATAAAATTCATTTAATATTATAAAATATTATGATAGGTTTTTATTAAGGTAATTATATTATTTGTGTTACATATTTATTGATATAATAACGTTGATAATAATAATAAGTAAAAGTTGTATTATTTTGTAATAATAATTATTATTATCTTATTAATAAAAATATTAATTTTTATATTTACCAAAAATGATATTATGATAAAACGATAATAATAATAATAAAATTTTTGATTAACAATGATATTCCTCTTAAAAATAATAACTTTCGTAAAAATGATATTTTTAATATTAATACTACTTTTAATAATAATAGTGATAAAAATAATGAAAAACGATAATTTTTATCTAAATCAATATCTTACAATATTTTTAATTTCATCGTGATACCCATACTCATTATTTCCTAATCGATTCTCTTAATAGTTTTTAAATCGTCTTTTATATCGTGTTTATTTTAATGATAATATTAGTAATCATAATAGTTAAGTGTTACTAATATTAGTTTTAATTATAATAATACTAATAATAAATGTTATGATAATATTAATACTAATAACTATTTTTAATGATAAAAATAATAATAATAATAATACTAATTATAACTTTAACGATAATAACAATAGTAAAGATAACAATTTTTTTATGATAATACTTTTTATTGATAATAATAATAATAATAATAATAATAATAATAATAATAATAATAATAATAATAATAATAATAACTTGAACGACGATAATAACGACGATAATAATAATCATTTTTACAAAAATTCAATTGGCGATAACATCTAATCCGTTCATCGAAACCATTCGATATCTAAATGAAAAGTTCTTAATTTTTCGCTAGCTTTCCAACGACATGCATATCGTATACCTTATCTCAACCGCATAGGTAACTAATTTAAGATTCAACATAACCTATCTAAGGGCAATATCAAAAGTACAAGCATGCATACTCTTAAATACTCGAGCACTAGTTAGGGAGACACTATTATTATGTAAGAATTAAATTATAAGTGCTTACGTATCAATATTGAGATTCAATATTGCAGGAAAAGTACATAGACGCAACGGAGACGATAAACACTAAATTGACCTCACGAGCATACCCATGAACCATACCCATCACTTCCATAGTTATAACCCATAATTTCCTTAGCCCTATCCTACTCGAAAAATCCGTTTTGAAATCGCTCCTACGTACCCTAGTCGTAGTATTTTATGTATAATATTAATACTAATAATAATAATAATAATAATAATAATAATAATATTAATAATATTAATAATAATAATAATAATAATATATAATATAATATATATATATATATATGTATGTGTGCCGAGAGATAGATAGATGAAATGAATGGAAACTGAAAAACGTTCGGCTTTTAAAATAATGTGGCCTCACCTAACCCCCCATGCAATCGCATGGGGGCTCCTTGTTTTTATCATGCGACTGCATGACCACAATGGGTGGCTCAATATCCACCAATCTCCATTGCCGACACCGTTTTACTTATATTACACATGATAAGTAAATTTTTATATTATTTAATATATATTATATTTAATCTTTAGAATTAATTAAATATTATATTATATTTACGTGCGTAGTAAAAATGTAATTTTTATTCAAATGACTCGTACGTTGTCACTCGACTCATGTACCACTTTCGATTTTTCGAATCACTTTCGTACGTTTATAAATCTAGCCTTTTACGGTACGCGACGTGTACCCTTATTAATAATTTGACTTACTCATCAATAAATTACCTTATAAAAAAATGTAACTTATAAAATTGAGCGTTGTGATCATTTGCTTCTATAAATCAGTGACTCGTTGTTTATCAAAATATATTATTTTAAATCAGGACGTTTTATGACTAAATTATATATATTTATATTTTCATTTTGAAATATAAATTTGAACTACTTACATAATATAGTTTTTCAAAACTAATGTCATTCCAAACTTATATATTTAGAAATCGTTTAAATATTAAGAATTACTATTTCTTAACATTTATATTTTAAAGTTTAAAAATTGATATAGTTCATTTATATACATACATTCATAAAACATTTTAATAATCAAAATATTTTATATTCAAAAATCATTTTATAACAAAGGTTATAATAGTAGAAGTTGTTATGTCATAAGACGTTTTTAATAATAAGAGTCTATTATATCGAAAAGACGTTTCCGTTTAAGAAAGTAAAATCATATATGAATCATATCAGGTTTCAAGGTTTTAATTTCCATTTTAATCATGACTCACAGGATTAAGTCTAAAGGAAAAATCAAACGTAAGGAATCATCTTAATGTAAAATGTCGATCTATTTAACTTGTCAATATCTATTTTCTAATTTACCTATATTCCCTAATTTCACTTTCACAATACCTAATATGAAGGTTAATTAATTTATCTTATCAACAGTCACGAGGCAATTATTGTAAGGCATGTATTGGAATTTAACAGAAATTTCCACCAATCTACTTGCTCTCGCTACTTGACACTTTGTCCTTAATCGAAGATCACTTTACCATTTATTCCGAATATCGTTAAAAAGGAAAGGTTTCCTAAATCAAAGTGGACCTCTCAATAGGGACTCGTAATCATAATTCAATGTATCTGATAAATCAATCATTTGATATCATCTTTTAATTCCATTGATAATTATTAGAATGTATTTTGAAACAAATACGTTTATATAAAGTATTATATGTCTAATACTTTGTTAATATTTTCAAGTTATAATATATACACATATACATATATAATCATGTTCGTTCATATAATGGTTCATGAATCGTCGTAATTTGGTCGAGGTTAAATGAACGTATGAACATAGTTTTAAAATGTTTGAGATTTAACTATGCAAACTTTGCTTATCGTGTCGGAATAATATAAAGATTAAAGTTTAAATTTGTTCGGAAATTTCCGGGTCGTCACATTGTTTGCACGATAAATACCAAAGTTTGGTATTGAGTAAATAGGCATCAACTAACACACAAACAAAAATCGTAACCCTCTTACATTCAACTTCTTCTCCTACAACTTCGGTCACCCCGCTTCCGGTCTCTTTTTCAGGCAAGTGCTCTAGTCCGGCAGTACACGCTGATTTGAATCGGTGTACCCTGGGGACAGACGTCGAATCTGTTTAAGGGAATTGTGTCAAACACAAGCCCGGTTCAACCCTTTAATTCGGTTTGATCATTTTACGCTTATGTTTATCCTTATATATTGCATATCAATATTCATGTTTTCTATTTGTGATTACATAGCATGGTTTTATGTTACTTGTAATTTTCAGTTTCGTATGTATATTTCTCATACAAACTTAAACAGATTCTCTGCGAAACTGACTTGGTATTAACCTGGTAAATAGATATATACATATTGAATTGAAACGGGTAATGTAACTTGCCTATTTGTTGTTGAAGTGAGGTTTAAAACAACCCATTAGGCTTGTAGAGTTGAATATGTGTATGCATCTACTTTTGGAACTTCAATAGTAGATCTTTTGTTTATTTGCTTATGACTAATATGCTTATAATCTCACCATTGCCGATCGCCGTTCACTACTGTCGGCTGCTGTCAATAACCATCGGCCACCACCGTTAGCCGCCGGTTTCTGCTGTTATGTTCGCCTTGAAATTTTGAACAAGACCCCTGTGTGTATTGGTCAATTAGGCAACTCTGATTTTTATATTGAATTGTGTAATTTTTCTATATTCTGAATGGAATGTCTATATTTAACAAAAGCTAGAATGAAAGTAGCCATAGGAATCTTTATTTTCTATGTGGTAGGTCCCTCAACTTGAGTTGAGTATGCGTGGCTTGCACCATAATTAAAGGATATACTACTTGTTTTTGTTTGAAAATTAGGAATGAAATAACAGTGGGGTCCACATAATTGAATTAGATTTAGTGGATATGTGTACTGGCATATTAGTGATGCATATGCATATGTATATTATATTCCTTTATGGATTTTATGCATTATTCGTAGAGAATTTATATCCACTGACTTTGGATCCTTTTTAGTTTTCACCAAATTAAATATTTTTATTTATTTGTTCAAAATAATGGTAGGGCCTTTTTCTTTATGTTGTAATTGATATTTTGTTTGCATTCGTTTGTTATTGATGCATTGATGTTCTACTGCTTAAGATAATTTTCTTGACAATTAAATTGGTTAATTGATTGCTTGTATTTACTATCTTTAAACTTGTTCGATATTACACGTATAACCTTGATGCAGATGGGTCAGAAAAACTATTGGGCCTACAGGCTTATAGGCCCACGATTTGGGCAGACTACTTGGTGGACTTGGATGTTGTGGCCTGCAAAGGAAAGAAGTGGAAAGCAAGATATGGCTGAAGACTATTTTTACGTTTATCTAATTTGTGTTTATCTAGTTGTTGCTATTTTCTAGCTAGTTGATAGACTCTTTATATTTGGGGTTTTTGGTTTGTTGGAAAGACAGTTTTGTTTATCATTATTATCGTGAAAATAAAAGTCGCAGGCGACTTTCAGTGCATCTTTTTCTATTGTGTCACTTATTGTTAGTTTGGTCACGATCATACGCATTATTTGGTATCCATAGTACAGGCTTTGACCAAACGATGTATCGTGGTGATCAACCTCACAGAGGAGACTATCGTCGAACCGCCGATCAAGGCAACGAGAGTGACTATCGCAGATACGCCGGACGTGGCAGCGATGGTGATCCACGTGACGCAGAAATAGAATGTTTAAACTGGCGTATTGCCGAGTTGGAACTTAACCAAAATCAACCTCGTTATTCTTATGATTCTGAAGGGACAGAAGATCAGTGGGATTATAATCCCTTCGCTTATCGACCAGAGGGTTCTCGAAGGGACTTTCGAGATGATCCTTTACGGAACCTAGGTATGAAAGTTGAGATACCCAAGTTTGCAGGGACGATGCAACCAGATGACTTCCTGGATTGGATAAGTACGGTGGAGAGAATATTCGACGTTAAAGAAATCCCAGAACACTTGAAATTTAAACTAGTAGCGATCAAGCTACGAAAACATGCCTCAATTTGGTGGGATCATGTTAAGAAAAACCGAGTTGCTGAACGTAAATCAAAGGTTGAAACGTGGGACAAAATGAAACGATTGTTATGGAGGAAATTCTTACCTGATAATTATCGCCAACAAGCCTATCTTGACTACCATAACTTACAACAACATTCATTAAGTGTTGAAGAGTTCATCCATGAATTCGACAAGCTGAGAATGAGGTGTGGTGCCAATGAAGAGGATGAGCAGGTTGTGGCGAGATTTTTGGGTAACCTCAACCCCGAGATCGCTAATGTTGTACACCTCCAACATTACCTGACTTACGAAGATGTTTGTAAGCTTGCACTTAAAGTAGAGAAACAACAAAAAGGGAAGACTAAGATGCCTTTCAACAGAAGCATAGTTAACCCGAAACCCAATCCTACCACCCCTGATCGACAAAAATCTGAAACACCACCAAAACCTGTAACCCAAACCAGCAACACTTGAGGTATTCGATGCTTTAAGTGTCAAGGTATTGGACATTACTCTTGTGATTGTCCAAATCAGCGGGCTGTTACCATTTGGGAAGACGACACACCTCAATATGATACTGATGGTGAACATGAGGATAACGAGCATGGTCAGGAGGAAAATAACGAATACATTTACCCCGATAAGGGAGAAGCTTTAGTTGTTCGTCAAGCACTCAATACCACTATCGTTGACTCGCATGATGAATGCTCCTGGCTTCGCAATAATATTTTTCGTACTAAAGTCACGGAAAAGGGCAAGGTGTGTACTATGATTATAGATGGCGGTAGTTGTGAAAATGTCGTCTCAACCGAGATGGTTGCTAAACTTGGGTTGAAAGCCGTTGAACATCCAGAACCATATAAACTCACTTGGTTACGTAAAGGGAACCACATTACTGTTAGCAAGCGTTGTTTAGTCCAGTTTTCAATAGGCAAAAAGTAAAACGACGAAGTGTGGTGTGAGGTGATCCCGATGGATGCGTATCACATTTTGTTGGGGCGACCGTGGCAATTCGATAGACGTACCAAACATGACGGGTACAAAAATACTTACACCTTTCAAAAAGATGGGGTTAATATTGTGTTGGCACCACTAGATACTCGACATACACCAGTAAATGAACCAACCCTTTTTCTTAGTCGCACTGAATTCCTAACAGCAGCTTCGGAGAGTCCGATTATATTTGCTTTAATTGTGGCAGAGGAGAATAGCATTGTTACCGACATTCCGCGTGAATGCAGCCCCTGTTACAAGAATTTTCGGACATATTTCCTAGCTCCATTCCACATGGTTTACCCATGATGAGGGACATCCAACATTGTATCGATTTCATACCGGGATCCACTATACCCAACAAACCTGCATACCGAATGAACCCTACTGAATTTGAAGAGCTACAAAGACAAGTTACTGAGCTGTTGGAAAAAGGACTCATCCGAGAGAGCATGAGCCCTTGTGCTGTCCCTGCGTTGTTGGTACCTAAACATGATGGGTCCTTCCGAATGTGTATTGATAGTCGTGCAGTTAACCGAATCACTATCAAATACCGTTTTCCCATCCCTCATTTTGACGACCTACTTGATCAATTATACGGGGCTACAGTCTTCTCCAAGGTTGATTTACGAAGTGGGTATCATCAAATTCGGATGCGCCCGGGTGACGAGTGGAAGACTGCATTTAAGACCCGTGATGGACTGTACGAATGGATGGTGATGCCCTTTGGATTGTCAAATGCTCCGAGTACATTTATGCGTTTGATGAACCATATTTTTAAAGACTTTATTGGTCGATTTGTAGTCGTCTATTTCGATGATATTCTCGTGTATAGTTCATCATTGGAAGAACAACTGGATCATCTTCGTCATGTGTTCTCTGTTCTACGCGCGCAACAGTTATACGCCAATGGAGATAAGTGCCATTTTTTGTCATCGGAAATTACATTCCTGGGATACATTATCTCAGCTTCTGGTATTCGCATGGATCCCTCAAAAATTGACGCAATTATGCAGTGGCCGACTCCCTCCAATTTAAACGAGGTACGAAGTTTTCATGGACTCGCTTCTTTTTACCAGCGGTTTATCCTCAACTTTAGCACCATCATCGCGCCGGTCACTGAATGTATTAAAGGAGGAAAGTTTGAATGGTCTGAGTCGGCAACCAATGCTTTCAATGAGTTAAAACTTAAGGTAACTCAAGCCCCTGTTCTAGTTTTACCCAACTTTAACGATGTATTTCAGGTTGAATGTGACGCATCCGGGGTAGGGATTGGGGGCGTACTTAGTCAAAACCGTAAACCTGTTGCATATTTCAGCGAAAAGATAAACGATGTGTGACGTAGGTACTCTACCTACGATCGTGAGTTCTATGCCATTGTTCGTTGTTTAGAAAATTGGCGACATTATTTATTACCCGCTGAATTTGTGTTATTCTCTGATCATGAGTCACTAAAGTACCTTCATGGACAACATAAACTGAGTCCGAGACACGCACGTTGGGTTGAAACACTACAGGCGTATAATTTTGTTATTAAACACAAAGCGGGTACTCAGAATCAGGTTGCCGATGCCTTAAGTAGACGACATACGCTACTTACTACTGTTCGTACTCGTGTCATTGGGTTCGATACGTGGCGTGCTTTATATCAGGATGATCCAGACTTTAAAAATATTTGGCAAAAATGTCTGGCCAGCCCTTCGGAAAATTACTTTGTGCATGATGGTTTTCTTTTTCGAGGTGCAAAGTTATGTATTCCAGTCAGTTCTTTACGGGATGCAATTGTGGTGGAAAGTCATGAAGGGGGATTGGCAGGGCACTTTGGATTAAATAAAACATTGAACTTGATTAAAAGTCACTTCTTTTGGCCGCGCTTGGAACATGATATTCATCGTGTGGTTTCTCGGTGTCGAGTTTATCATGTGGCTAAAACTCATAGTAACAACGCCGGTTTATATATGCCCTTATCAGTGCCCGAGAGACCATGGGAAGATGTGAGTCTCGATTTTGTTTTAGGACTCCCTCGGACACAACGTCATAAAGACTCAGTGATGGTTGTGGTGGATCGATTTTCCAAAATGGCGCACTTTATCCCGTGCACTAAGACATTTGATGCAAGCCAAGTGGCTTGGTTATTTTTCTCTGAGATTGTGCGTTTACATGGTGTCCCAAAGACACTTACGTCCGATCGAGATGTCAAGTTCATTAGCCATTTTTGGCGCACTTTGTGGGCACGTGTTGGTTCGAAATTGCATTTTAGTAGCTCACATCACCCGCAATCTGATGGACAGACCGAAGTTGTTAATCGTAGTCTTGGAAATCTTTTAAGGAGTTTAGTTGGGGACCATCCTAGGCAATGGGATGTTACTTTGGCACAAGCGGAATTTGCCTTTAATAACTCTGTTAATCGCACCACAGGCAAAACCCCGTTTGAAGTTGTTTATGGCCGCAACTCGCTTACTCCTATTGATCTGTTACCACGGCCTGCCCCTGAAAATGCTTCCACTGAGGGTCATGACCATGCTGAATTAATGCAGCAGTTACATCAGCAGGTGCGTGGCCGAATCATGCGTCAAAATCAGAATTACCGATCTCGTGCTAATCTGCGTCGGAAACAGGTGGTTTATGAAGTTGGTGATCTCGTTTGGATTCATTTGCGTAAAGAACATTTTCCTGTGGGTCGTTATGGTAAGTTGAAACCCCGAGCTGACGGGCCTTTTCGTGTGTTGGAACGGATCAATGATAATGCTTACAAGATCGAGCTCCCGGGTCACTATAATGTGTCCGCCACTTTTAATGTTTCCGATTTGTCTCCGTACTTTGGCGAGCCTGATGGTGATATAGACTCGAGGTCGAGTCTTCCTGAAGGGGGAGGGGATGATGCAGATGGGTCAGAAAAACTATTGGGCCTGCAGGCATATAGGCCCACGATTTGGGCAGACTACTTGGTGGACTTGGATGTTGTGGCCTGCAAAGGAAAGAAGTGGAAAGCAAGATATGGCTGAAGACTATTTTTATGTTTATCTAAATTGTGTTTATCTAGTTGTTGCTATTTTCTAGCTAGTTGATAGACTCTTTATATTTGGGGTTTTTGGTTTGTTGGAAAGATAGTTTTGTTTATCATTATTATCGTGAAAATAAAAGTCGCAGGCGACTTTCAGTGCATCTTTTTCTATTGTGTCACTTATTGTTAGTTTGGTCACGATCATACGCATTAAACCTTATATTCATATTTTGTAGATTTTTAATGTCATTCTATAATGAGATATGATATTTACAAGTTTGGTTAACGAACTTTAATTAAGTTCACTAATGTTGCTTTCCTTCTTTTTCAGAATGTCTCAGTCGGATGCTACCCCAAATAATGGTGGAACTATTGCACCGCTACCGAATGCGGTTGTTTCTCATGCTAAGAAATCTGAAAAGTTCAATGGTGTGAACTTTAAACGTTGGCAGAAAAAGATGCATTTTTATCTGACCACGTTGAACCTTGCGAGGGTCTTAACTGAAACCGCTCCCCAACTTGTTGAAGGGGATACTCAAACTGTGAGCACGGTTGAGGTGTGGAAACATTCAGATTATCTGTGCCATAATTATGTCTTGAATGGTTTAGAGAATTCTCTCTATAATGTGTACTGCACAACAGAGACTGCCAAAGAATTATGGGAGTCTTTGGAGAAAAAGTACAAGACTGAAGATGTTGGTACCAAGAAATGGGTAGTAGCTAAATTCTTGAATTTTAAGATGGTTAACTCAAAGACTGTTATGAGTCAAGTCCAAGAATTGCAGGTCATTATTCATGACATACATGCTGAAAAAATGGTAATCAGTGAGAGTTTCCAAGTTGCAGCAATAATTGAGAAGTTACCACCAAGCTGGCTTGATTTCAAGAATTTCTTGAAACATAAGGGAAAGGAGATGACTGTTGAAGACCTTGAGGTGTTGCTCTTAAAAAGAGCATTACCCCTAGTTCGGCAAAGGTTAATATTGTTGAACATGGTCACTCCTCAAAAAGTAGCAAAAGTAAAGGAAAGACTGAGAAAAGTAACAAAGGGAAATGGTTCAAGCTTGGACCTAAAGATGGTGTTTCCAAGAAGAAATGTTTCTTTGACAAATGCTTTAATTATAACCAGCCGGGTCATCATGCTGATGAGTTTAAGAAGCCAAAGAAAGAGACTACCCGGCAAGCTAACATGGTTGATGATGCTGACAACCTGGTTGCTATGGTTTCTGACCTCACTATTATGATTTTCAAGGTTACTCTGGTTGGTTCTAATACCAGAGAGTGGTGGGTTGATACTGGAGCTACCCATCATGTGTGTGCTGATAAGAGCCTTTTTAACACTTTCAAAGAGGTTACTAGTGGGGATAAGCTGTATATGGGAAACTCTGCTACAGCTGATATCAAGGGTGAAGGAAATGTGATCCTGAAGATGAAATGTCCCGTTCATATTGATTATAAACGTTTCATATTAGTTGATTTCGTTGCGAGGTTTTGACCTCTATATGAGACGTTTTTCAAAGATTGCATTCGTTTTTAAAACAAACCATAACCTTTATTTTATCAACAAAGGTTTAAAGGACATAACCTAGATTATCAAGTAATGATAATCTAAAATATCACGCTTACACATGACCATTACATAATGGTTTACAATAAATATTATATTACAACAAAGTAAACTTTCGAATGTAGTTTTTAGACAATATCATACAAGCATGGACTCCAAATCTTGTCCTTAATTTAGTATGCAACAGCGGAAGTTCTTAACAATCACATGAGAATAAACATGCTTAAAACGTCAACAAAAATATTTGTGAGTTATAGGTTTAACATATATATTTATCAATCATAATAATAGACCACAAGATTTCAGTTTTATAATGCATCTCATATCAGGAATTTCGCAAACTGCATATAGATAAAAATCATTCATATGTTGAACACCTGGTAACCGACATTAACTTAATGCATAGAATATCTCCAAACAGAACCTCTCGTCTGTATAATAATCTCGAAGTACTAAAGCCATCCATAACCTGAATGGGGGTTGTTAGGCCCAATAGACCTATCCTTAGAATTCGCGTCAATTATGGGCCATTTCCCTAATTCTTAGGTTACCAGACTTGAAGGGCAATATTCGGTTTAATAATCCAACCATAGAATGTAGTTTCGCACACTTGTATCTATTTTTTAAAACATTTATAAAAATGCATGTATTCCCATACCAAAAATATTAGATTTTAAAAATGGGACTATAACTCACTTTCACAGATTTTTACTTCGTCGGAATTTAAGACTTGGCCACGGATCGATTCACGAACCTATAAAATATATACATATATATCAAAGTATGATCGAAATATATTCACAACATTTTTTATTACGTTTTAATGATTTAAGTTTGTTAAGTTAGCGGTCCAACGTTAGTAATCTACAACTAGTTGTCCACAGTTAGATGTACAGAAATAAATCAATATATATTATCTCGAATCAATCCACGATCAAGTGTATACAAGTCTCGGGCTAGATCACAACTCAGAGTATATATATTATTTTAGAATCAACCTCAACCCTGTATAGCTAACTCGAGCATTACTGCATATAGAGTGTCTATGGTTGTTCCAAATAATATATATAGATGGGTCGATATGATATGTCAAAACATTATATACGTGTCTATGGTCTATCAAGGTTACATAATATGTTAGAGTACGTGTATAATACAATATAAGTTAGTTAAGTTATGGTTAATCTAGATTTGTTACAAAATTTTCGTAACTAAAACTAGCAAATTTATCCAATTTTGTTTTACCCGTCATTTCTTCATTTCAAATCCGTTTTGAGTGATTCAAGTTGCTATGGTTTCATAATGAACTGAAATTTATGAAACTAAACAGAAAAAGTATAAATTTATAGTCAGAAATACAGGTTACAAGTCATTTTTGTATGAGGTAGTCATTTCAGTCGAAAGAACGACGTCTTGATGACCATTTTGAAAAACATACTTCCACTTTGAGTTTAACCATGATTTTTGGATATAGTTTCATGTTCATAAGAAAAATCATTTTCCCAGAATGACAACTTTTAAATCAAAGTTTATCATAGTTTTGAAATTATCTAACCCAAAACAGCCCGCGGTGTTACTACGACGGCGTATGTCCTGTTTTACGGTGTTCTTCGTGTTTTCAGGTTTTAAATCATTAAGTTAGCATATCATATAGATATAGAACATGTGTTTAGTTGATTTTAAAATTTAAGTTAGAAGGATTAACTTTGTTTGCAAACAAGTTTAGAATTAACTAAACTATGTTCTAGTGATTACATGTTATAATCTTCGAATAAGATAGTTTTATATATATATATATATATGAATCGAATGATTCTATGAACATCATTACTACCTCAAGTTTAGTAGGTAAACCTACTGGAAGTGACAAAAATTTATTTAGCATCAAAGGATTCTTGGATGGCTTGAAAGTTCTTGGAGTAGAATCATGACACGAAAACAAGTTCAAGTAAGATTATCACTCGAATTAAGATAGTTATAGTTATAGAAATTGAATGAAAGTTTGAATATGGATTTTACCTTGATTTAGAATGATAACTTACTGAGAAAAATAAAGGTTTCTTGATCTTGGAAGTGTTCTTGGAATGGATTAAAAACTAGAAAGAAATCTTCATGAAATCGAATGATTAACTTGATGTGTTCTTGAGTGATTCTTTCTATGGTGTTTGAAAATTGTTTCTTGATGTAGTTTATGATCAAGATGAAGGTTTTTTTGCTAGAAGTTTGAATGCTCTTGAGTAGGTGATTATAGAGTGCAATTATAGAGTAAGTAAACTTGAAATGGAATGATGTATGTGTATATGCAAAATCACGTTTTTGCATGTATGTATATATGCAAAATGTGATTTGTTATTTAGTGCAATTATTATCTCTAATGGCCAACTTGATCAATCATCCATGCTAGAGAACAAAATTAGCTGATTAGGAGTCTGATTTTGATGTTTTTCTATTGGTATATAGTATATACCAATAGTAAATACATCTAGAAGCTGTGTATTGTACAAGTATAAATACGGTTGCATACGAGTAGAATTGTTGATGAAAATGAACGAGAATGTAATTATAAGCATTTTTGTTAAATAGAAGTACTTTGATATTTGTCAAGAAGTCTCTCAAAAGTGTATTGATACATCTTAATACACTATATGTATAAACATTTAACTGAGTCGTTAAGTCATCGTTAGTCGTTACATGTAAGTGTTGTTTCAGAACCTTTAAGTTAACGATCTTGTTAAATGTACATTTAAATAAGATGTCAAATTGTTATATTAACATGTTAACATGGTTTATTAATATATCTTAATATCATATATATATGTATAAAATACTATTACAACGATAATCGTTACACATATATATATATATATATATATTGTTTCGAAATTCTTAGGTTAGTAGTCTCATCTTACTCGTGTAGTTTATTATTAATACACTTAATGATATATGTAATTATCATTTTATCATGTTAAACATAGTGTATTAATATCTTAACATGATACATATGTATTTAGTAAGACGTTGTTATAACGATAGTCGTTATATATATCGTTTCGCGTTTCTTAATTCACTACTTTTATTTTATGTATATAACTCATTGTTAATGTACTTGGTGAGATACTTATTCATCATAATATCATATATATATATATATATATATATATATATATATATATATATATATATATATATATATATATATATATATATATATATATATATATCATGTCGTTTTTACAAGATTTAATGTTCGTGAATCGCCGGACAATTTGGGTGATCAATTGACTACATAAACTCATTTCAATAAATCAATGTCTTAACAAGTTTGATTGCTTAACATGTTGGAAACATTTAATCATGTAAATATCAATTTCATTTAATATATATAAATATGAAAAAGTTCGGGTCACTACAGAAGATAACCTCTGGAAAGGAACTTACTTTGACTAATGTGTTGTATGTTCCTGAGATTCGTAAGAATCTTGTGTCTGGGTGGTTATTGAATAAGTTTGGCTTTAGACTAGTTTTTGAGTCTGATAATGTCATGTTGACCAAAAGTGGTGTTTACGTTGGTAAGGGTTATGCCCTTAATGGCATGTTTAAGCTAAATGCAATGGTTATTAACAGTGAAGCTAATAAAACAAGTACTAGTTCTATTTATTTGCTTGAATCTTTTAATGTGTGGCATGGTAGACTAGGTCATGTTAATTTTAATTCTATTAGTCGCTTAATTATATTGAATTGCATACCAACATTACACATTGACTCAAACTATAAATGTAAAAAAAGTGTTGAAGCCAAGTTAACAAGATCATCGTTTAAATCTATTGAACGAATAACCGAACCCCTTGATATGATCCACACTGATATGTGTGATTTGAAATCCATTCCAACAAGGAACGGTAACAAGTACTTCATTACTTTTATCGATGATAGCACGAAGTACTGTTACGTTTACTTATTAAAAAGTAAAAATGAAGCAATTGAGAAATTTATTGCTTATAAAAATGAAGTTGAGAATCAACTTGAACGGAAAATCAAGGTTGTCCGCAGTGATAGAGGTGGTGAATATGTTGAACCTTTTGCTTAATTTTGTGCGCAAAATGGCATTAGATATGAATTCACTGCACCTTACTCACCCCAATCAAATGGCACTGCTGAACGAAAGAATAGAACCTTGAAAGAAATGGTGAATGCCATGTTGGTGAGTTCTGGTGTAACCAGTCAATGTGAGGGGATGCCATTCTATTGGCAAACTATCTTTTAAATAAGATACCCCAAAAGAAAAGGGATGAAACCCCATACGAGTTATGGTGGACAAGAAAATCATCATATGAGTACCTCAAATTGTGGGGGTGTCTAGCAAAGGTATCTGTTCCACTACCTAAGGCACAAAAAAGGGTCAAAGACTGTTGACTGCATATTTATTGGATATGCTGAACATAGTACGGCTTATCGGTTCCTTGTGCATGAAACCAAGATTTTAGATATACACAAAAGTTCAATCATGGAATCGAGAAATGCTTCGTTCTTTGAAAATGTATTTTCGTACATTACAAATGAACGTGGAAGTTCGTCTAGAATAGATGATGAAGGTGTTGAAAATGAGACACCTCATGAGAGAGTTCAAGAGGAACTAGTAGAATCTGAGGAAGAAAAGCTTAAGCTGAGACCAAGCGAAAGAGTAAGGACAAAAAAATCGTTCGGTCCTGATTTTCATACTTACATGGTTGAAAATGAACCTACAACTTACCGTGAAGCGGTGTCTTCCTCTGAAGGACCTCAATGGAAGGAGGCCATTAAAAGTGAAATAGATACTATTTTACAAAACCATACTTGGGATTTAGTGGATCTTCCTCCGGGATGCAAGCGATTAGGTTATCGATGGATCTTCAAGAAGAAGTTAACGCCAGATGGTACCATTGATAAGTACAAGGCAAGGTTGGTGATCAAAGGTTATAGACAACGAGAAGGTCTAGATTACTTTGATACATATTTGCCGGTAACGCGAATAACATCAATCAGGTTGGTACTTGCCATTACCGCCATTAGAAACTTGGAAGTACATCAAATGGATGTGAAAACCGCTTTCCTAAATGGAAATATAGAAGAAGAGATTTATATGGAACAACCCGAAGGGTTTGTAGCGCATGGACAAGAAAGGAAAGTGTGTAAACTTGTTAAATCTTTTTATGGATTAAAACAAGCTACTAAACAATGGCACAAGAAGTTTGATAATGTCATGCTTGATTCAGGATTTAAGATAAATAAATGTGACAAGTGTGTGTATGTGAAAGACACACCAAGTAGATATGTTATCCTTTGTCTATATGTAGATGATATGCTCATTGCTGGTAGTAATGAGAAGATGATTAAATCTACAAAAGATTTGTTGAAATCAAAGTTTGACATGAAGGACATGTGTTTAGCGGATGTGATATTGGGAGTAAAAATCACACGGACCGAAAGCAGACTTATTCTAAGTCAAACCCATTATGTGGATAAGATTCATGAGAAGTTCAATGCTAATAACTCTAATATAGCTAGAACTCCCATTAACCCAAGTCAACATCTAGCTAAGAACAGAGGAGAACCTATTAACCAGTTAGAGTACTCAAGAATTATTGGCAGCCTAATGTATCTAATGAGTTGTACGTATTCGACCAGACTTAGCATATGTTGTAAGCAAGCTAAGTAGATACATGAGTAATCCATGAACGACTTACTGGAAGTGTATAACTAAGTTACTTTGGTACTTAAGATATACTCGAGAGTACGGGCTGCATTATAACAGATATCCGGCAGTGATTGAAGGACACTGTGATGAAAACTGGATATCAGATACAAATGATTCCAGAGCAACAAGTGGGTACGTATTCACACTTGAAGGTGTTGCTATATCGTGGAAATCGTCTAAACAAACGGTTATTGCTAGATCCACGATGGAATCAGAATTCATCACTTTAGACAAAGCTGGTGAAGAGGTAGAATGGCTACGTCAATTCATTGAAGATATACCCAGATGGACTAAGCCGGTGTCGGCCATAAGTATACGTTGTGATAGCCAATCGGCGATTGGTAGAGCTCATAGCACAATGTATAATGGTAAAAATAGACATATACGACATAAACATAATACAGTACGACAACTAATCTCTACAGGAATTATCACTATTGACTATGTGAAGTCAAAGGACAATATTGCGGATCCGCTGACAAAAGGCTTAAGCAGAGAGTTAGTGTATAAGTCGTGCGTGGGAATGGAACTGAAGCTCCTGAAAGGCTAAGTTTATATGAAGGAAAACCTAACTCAGTTGACTGGAGATCCCAAGATCTGAGTTCAATAGGACAACCTACTTGTATGAACTGGCGAAGTCACCGTGGGGGAGTTAATTACTAAACTAGCAACTCCTACACCTTTTAAAGGGAGTTTACCGTAGTGACCCGAACTTTTCCATGTTTATATATATTAAATGAAATTGATATTTACATGATTAAGTATTTCCAACATGTTAAGCAATCAAACTTGTTAAGACTTGATAAATTGAAATAGGTTTCATATAGACAATTGACCACCCAAGTTGACCGGTGATTCACAAACGTTAAAACTTGTAAAAACTATATGATGACATATATATGATTATATATATAATTAACATGATATTATGATAAGTAAGTATCTCATTAGGTATTTTAACAATGAGTTATATACATAAAATTGTGTTTATTGAATTAAGAAACTCGAAACGATATATATAACGATTATCGTTATAACAACGTCTTACTAATTACATATGAATCATATTAAGATATTGTTACACTATGTTTAATCATGATAAATGATAAGTAAACATGTCATTATGTATATTAACAATGAACTACATATGTAAAACAAGACTACTAACTTAAGAATTTCGAAACGAGACATATATGTAACGATTATCGTTGTAACAACATTTAACTGTATATATATCATACTAAGATATATTAATATATCATAATA
The DNA here is from genome assembly GCF_046630445.1 of Rutidosis leptorrhynchoides. Taxonomy (NCBI): domain Eukaryota; kingdom Viridiplantae; phylum Streptophyta; class Magnoliopsida; order Asterales; family Asteraceae; genus Rutidosis; species Rutidosis leptorrhynchoides. The sequence goes on from NC_092334.1 coordinate 673,580,214, forward strand.
TCATGATAATGTAAAAATTTAACATCTCTTTAGATATAATAAACAATGGGTTAACAACATTTAACAAGATCGTTAACCTAAAGGTTTCAAAACAACATTTACATGTAACGACTAACGATGACTTAACGACTCAGTTAAAATGTATATACATGTAGTGTTTTAATATGTATTCATACACTTTTGAAAGACTTCAAGACACTTATCAAAATTCTTCTACTTAACAAAAATGCTTACAATTACATCCTTGTTCATTTTCATCAACAATTCTACTCGTATGCACCCGTATTCGTACTCGTACAATACACAGCTTTTAGATGTATGTACTATTGGTATATACACTCCAATGATCAGCTCTTAGCAGCCTATGTAAGTCACCTAACACATTTGGGAACCATCATTTGGCAACTAGCATGAAATATCTCATAAAATTACAAAAATATTAGTAACCATTCATGACTTATTTACATGAAAACAAAATTACATATCCTTTATATCTAATCCATATACCAACGACCAAAAACACCTACAAATAATTTCATTCTTCAATTTTCTTTATCTAATTGATCTCTCTAAAGTTCCATCTTCAAGTTCTAAGTGTTCTTCATAAATTCTACAAGTTCTAGTTTCATAAAATCAAGAATACTTCCAAGTTTACTAGCTCACTTCCAATCTTGTAAAGTGATCATCCAACCTCAAGAAATCCTTGTTTCTTACAGTAAGATATCATTCTAAATCAAGGTAATACTCATATACAAACTTTGATTCAATTCCTATAACTATAACTATCTTAATTCGAGTGATAGTCTTACTTGAACTTGTTTTCGTGACATGATTCTACTTCAAGAACTTTCAAGCCATCCAAGATCCTTTGAAGCTAGATCATTTCTTGTCACTTCCATTAGGTTTACCGACTAAACTTGAGGTAGTAATGATGTTCATAACATCATTCGATTCATACATATAAAACTATCTTATTCGAAGATGTGAACATGTAATCACTAGAACATAGTTTAGTTAATTCTAAACTTGTTCGCAAACAAAAGTTAATCCTTATAACTTGACTTTTAAAATCAACTAAACACATGTTCTATATCTATATGATATGCTAACTTAATTATTTAAAACCGGAAAACACGAAAAACACCGTAAAACCGGATATACGCCGTCGTAGTAACACCGCGGGCTGTTTTGTGTTAGTTAATTAAAAACTATGATAAATTTTGATTTAAAAGTTGTTCTTCTGGGAAAATGATTTTTATTATGAACATAAAAATCATGGTTAAACTCAAAGTGGAAGTATGTTTTCCAAAATGGTCATCTAGACGTCGTTCTTTCGACTGAAATGACTACCTTTACAAAAACGACTTGTAACTTATTTTTCTGACTATAAACTTATACTTTTTATGTTTAGATTCATAAAATAGAGTTCAATATGAAACCATAGCAATTTGATTCACTCAAATCGGATTTAAAACGAAGAAGTTATGGGTAAAACAAGATTGGATATTTTTTGATTGTTGTAGCTACGGGAAATATTGTAACAATTCTATACAAATCATATCCTAGCTAACTTATATTGTATTATACATGTATTCTAATGTAATCTTGGGATACCATAGACACGAATGTTTTGACATATCATATCGACCCATGTATATATATTATTTGAAACAACCATAGACACTCTATATGCAGTAATGTTGGAGTTAGCTATACAGGGTTGAGGTTGATTCCAAAAATATATATACTTTGAGTTGTGATCTAGCCTGAGACGTGTATACACTGGGTCATGGATTGATTCAAGATAATATATATCGATTTATTTCTGTACATCTAATTGTGGACAACTAGTTGTAGGTTACTAACGAGGACAGCTGACTTAATAAATTTAAAACAGTAAAACGTATTAAAAATGTTGTAAATATATTTTGTACATACTTTGATATATATGTACATATTTGTTATAGGTTCGTGAATCGACCAGTGGCCAAGTCTTACTTCCCAACGAAGTAAAAATCTGTGAAAGTGAGTTATAGACCAACTTTTAAAATCTAATATTTTGGGATGAGAATACATGCAGTTTTATAAATGTTTTACGAAATAGACACAAGTAAATGAAACTACATTATATGGGTGAATGATCGAAGCCGAATATGCCCCTTTTACTTGGTAGCCTAAGAATTAGTAAATCGATCTACTAATTGACGCGAATCCTAAAGATAGATCTATTAGGCCTAACGAACCCCATCCAAAGTATCGGATGCTTTAGTACTTCGAATTCATTTTTATCATGTCCGAAGAATTTCCCGGAATGATAGGGGATATTCTTATATGCATCTTGTTAATATCGGTTACCAGGTGTTCACCATATGAATGATTTTTATCTCTATGTATGGGATGTATATTGAAATATGAAATCTTGTGGTCTATTATTATGATTTGATAATATATAGGTTAAACCTATAACTCACCAACATTTTGTTGACGTTTTAAGCATGTTTATTCTCAGGTGATTATTAAGAGCTTCCGCTGTTGCATACTAAAATAAGGACAAGATTTGGAGTCCATGCTTGTATGATATTATGTAAAAACTACATTCAAGAAACTTATTTTTGATGTAATATATTCTTATTGTAAACCATTATGTAATGGTCGTGTGTAAACGGTATATTTTAGATTATCATTATTTGATAATCTACGTAATGCTTTTTAAACCTTTATAGATAAAATAAAGGTTATGGTTGTTTTTAAGAATGAATGCAGTCTTTGAAAAACGTCTCATATAGAGGTCAAAACCTCGCGACGAAATCAATTAATATGGAACGTTTATAATCAATATGAACGGGACATTTCAGTTGGTATCCGAGCGTTGGTCTTAGAGAACCAGAAAATTGCATTAGTGTGTCTTACCGAGTTTGTTAGGATGCATTAGTGAGTCTGGACTTCGACCGTGTTTTTCTTCAAAAACGATTGCTTAACATTTTTTTTGTTGGAAACTATATATTATTAATATGTAAATATTATGTGATATATTAATCTCTTAACGTGTTTGATATTGTGTGATAGATGTCTACCTCTAGTACAAATCTCATTGATTCACCTAATAATAATGAAGAGTCGAATATATTTTGGGAAGATTCACAAATTCCCGAAGAGGAACCGGAAGAGGAGGAACCGAAAGAGGAGGAACCGGAAGAAGAGGAACCAGAAGAGGAGGAATTGGAAGAGGAGGAACCAGAAGAAGAAGAGGTTCCGGAGGAAAAAATATTGATACCTATAGTAAATCGATTAAATAAAAGAAAATCCTCAACCAACGGACCAAAGTTAATAATGGTCAATGGTGTTTCCGCCGAGGAAGCAAAATATTGGGAAGACTACCAATTTTCTGATGAATCGGATCCCGATGAGGATTCCGATGATGTTATAGAAATTACCTTGACCCAATTTAATAAAGCGAAAGAAAATAATAAGGGAAAAGGTATAAAAATAGAGAAACCCGATTCCAACCCCGATGAACTTTATATGTATCGGCAACATCCGTATTTCCTAAAATGTAACAATGACCCGGGAACCTCTAAACCACCAGGTTTTTCTAAACCATTATGGAAAACGACGGCTCGTATAAGAGGAACACCATATATTCCTAGAAAATTAGGAAAACGAACCAAGTCCGAAGAAGAAGAAGAAGAAGAAGAAGAAGAAGAAGAAGAAACCAGTGATTCAGATTAGAGGGTTGTAATCATGTTGTGTATTATATGTATTGTAGTTTGCTTGTACTTTTATGTTCTATGTAAAAATTGCTTGTATTGTTTGTTATTACGAATCTAATCATTGTCTATTTTACAGTATAAAAACAAAATGGACGTTAAGGGTAGACAACCGAATATTTTAGAAGACCTACCAGAGGATATGATTGAGGAAATCTTGTCTAGAGTCGGTCAGAATTCATCAGCACATTTAGTTATGGCAAAATTAACTTGTCAAACATTTGAAAGACTTTCCAGAAATGCCTTAGTTTATAAAAGGCTTTCCTTTGATAGGTGGGGTATATCACATTGGGGAGACCGTAAGTTACACCGTGTTTTCTTTAAAGCATTAAATGCGGGGAACCCAAATGCAATTTTACACTACAGGTTAAGATCTTATTTTGACTCAACATATCCCAACATAGGATTTCGTGAATTAGAAAGAGCTTCTAACATGCAACATAAAGAAGCATGTTATGCTTACGGGTTAGTGATGTTCGCTTCTTACCAAAGTGAGAAAAAGAACATCAGATTGCAGCTTTTAAATAAAACCTTCCCACAAGTGACGGATTCAGTAGTTGGGGTGAGAAACAAGGTTTTTAGATTATTACGGGGCTGTTGGACATTACGAAACCCTCGTCCTTTTGACGACATTACAACATGCTGCCTAGCCAATGGTCATAACGGTTATTTCCCACAAGACCAAGGATGGGAAGTCGTGTTAGTAAAACCAGAATGCATGACTTGTTTCTGGACTTATGAATTACGTGTCTTTATTTCCTTTGCTGAACAACTTGTGTATTAACTAGATTTATCTTCAAAACTGTCATGTATCATAGTGTACTATATTTCATGTTATATGTAATATAGCGAAGTTGTAAGTTTGAAGAATATTTGTATGTGATATATTATTATAATCAGTTTTTCATATGGAATTGTAGTAGTTGAATTGTATATTAGCTACTAAGTATGAACTTAACGGGTAGGTAGTACCCGAATTTAAACTTATAAAATGCTAATATCAAGAAAAAGCTTTTATAAATGAGTTCATATTATGCTATGAAATACTATTGACTACTCTTAATATTCTGTATGATTAACTTGATTCAGTTGGCTATTTTGAAGTAAATGGCACCGACTACTCAACACACCATGAATATAAGCAAAGAGGAATTTCGTACCTTTCTTGCTGCAAACATAGCCGCAGTACAAGCTGTGCTACATTCCAACAATAACTCTGAATCTAGCAATGCAGCTAACGGCACAAGAAATCGTGTAGGATACTCCTACAAAGAATTCACTGCCTGCAAACCTTTGGAATTTGATGGAACCGAAGGACCAATTGGATTGAAACGGTGGACCGAGAAAGTCGAATCGGTGTTTGCCATAAGTAAGCGTACTGAAGAGGACAAAGTTAAGTAAGCTACGCATACCTTCACAGGTACTACGTTAACGTGGTGGAACACCTATCTTGAACAGGTAGGAAAAAATGCTGCTTACGCACTACCGTGGTCGGCATTCAAGCAATTGATGAACGAGCAGTACCGTCCTAGAAACGAAGTCAATAAACTCAAGGCAGAACTTAGAGAGTTACGAACACAAGGGTTCGACGTTACCACATATGAACGATGATTCACAGAGTTGTGCCTATTGTGTCCGGGAGCATTCGAAGATGAAGAAGAGAAGATCGACGCGTTTGTAAAAGGGTTACCAGTAAGGATTCAAGAAGATGTGAGTTCACACGAGCCCGCTTCTATACAGAAGGCAAGTCGAATGGCTCATAAACTCATAAATCAGATTGAGGGAAGAATTAAAGAGCAGGCGGCCGAAGAAGCCAACACGAAACAACTCAAGAGGAAGTGGGAGGAAAACAGTGACAAGAGTCACCAGTACAACAACAACAACAATTACAACCACAATCGCAACAACTATCCCAACAACCGTAACAACAATCGCAACAATAACCGCAATCCTAACAATAACTACAACAAACATCCCAACAACAACAACAACTACAACAACCGTTTCAACACCAATAACAATCTCAATAACAACCTCAATAACAACAACGGCAACAAAAACCAAAAACAGCCATGTCATAGGTGTAAAGAAAATCATCAGGGTTTTGCACGACATTTTGCAACAGGTGTAAAAGAAATGGTCATAGCGCGACAAAGTGTGAGGTCTACGGACCAAAGTTTAACAGAACTAAAGGAACAAATAATGTCGGAACAAGTAATGCCGAAACGAATAGTGTCAGAGCAAGTAATACCAATGCTGTTTGTTATAAATGTGGAAAACTGGGCCACATTATTAGAAATTGCCCGAATCAGGGGAATACTAATGGGCAGGGCCGTGGAAGAGTTTTCAATATTAATGCGGCAGAAACACAGGAAGACCCGGAGCTTGTTACATGTACGTTTCTTATTGACGATAAATCTGCTTATGTTTTATTTGATTTGGGTGCGGATAGAAGCTATATGAGTAGAGAATTTTGTGCTAAATTAAGTTGCCCATTGACGCATTTGGATAGTAAATTTTTACTCGAATTAGCAAACGGTAAATTAATTTCAGTAGATAATATATGTCGGGAGAGAGAAATTAAATTGGGGGTTGAAACGTTTAAAATTGATTTAATACCAGTCGAGTTACGGAGTTTTGATGTAATAATTGTCATGGACTGGTTGAAAAAGGTGAGAGCAGAGGTCGTTTGTTACAAAATGCGATTCGCATTATGCGTGAAAAAGGAAAACCTTTAATGGTGTACGGAGAAAAGAACAACGCGAAATTAAATCTTATTAGTAGTTTGAAGGCACAAAAACTAATAAGAAAAGGTTGTTACGTCATTCTAGCACACATCGAGGAAGTTAAACCTGAAGAAAAGAAAATCAGTGATGTTCCCGTCGCAAAAGAATTTCCCGATGTATTTCCGAAAGAATTACCGGGATTACCCCCACATCGATCCGTTGAATTTCAAATAGACCTTGTACCAGGAGCTGCACCAATAGCTCGTGCTCCATACAGACTCGCGCCCAGCGAAATAAAAGAATTACAAAGTCGGTTACAGGAACTTTTAGAGCGTGGTTTCATTCGACCAAGTACATCACCATGGGGAGCTCCTGTTTTGTTTGTCAAGAAGAAAGATGGTACATTCAGGTTGTGTATCGACTACCGAGAGTTGAACAAACTTACCATCAAGAACCGCTACCCACTACCGAGAATCGACGACTTATTTGATCAACTACAAGGCTCGTCTGTTTATTCGAAGATCGATTTAGGTTCTGGATATCATCAAATGCGGGTGAAGGAGGATGATATTCCAAAGACTGCTTTTAGGACACGTTACGGTCATTACGAGTTTATGGTTATGCCGTTTGGATTGACTAACGCACCAGCTGTGTTCATGGACCTCATGAACCGAGTGTGTGGGCCATATCTTGACAAGTTTGTCATTGTTTTCATCGATGACATACTTATTTACTCGAAGAATGATCAAGAGCATGAAGAACATTTGAGAAAAGTGCTAGAGTTGCTGAGAAAAGAAAAACTGTACGCTAAGTTTTCAAAGTGTGCATTTTGGTTGGAAGAAGTTCAATTCCTCGGTTATATAGTGAACAAAGAAGGTATTCAGGTGGATCCAGCAAAGAATGAAACCGTTGAAAAGTGCGAAACCCCGAAAACTCCGAAACACATACGCCAATTTTTAGGGCTAGCTGGTTATTACAGGAGATTCATCCAAGACTTTTCCAGAATAGCAAAACCCTTGACTACATTAACGCATAAAGGGAAGAAATTTGAATGGAAAGATGAACAAGAGAAAGCGTTTCAATTGTTAAAGAAAAAGTTAACTACGGCACCTATATTGTCATTACCTGAAGGGAATGATGATTTTGTGATATATTGTGACGCCTCAAAGCAAGGTCTCGGTTATGTATTAATGCAACGAATGAAAGTAATTGCTTATGCATCTAGACAATTGAAGATTCATGAACAGAATTATACGACACATGATTTGGAATTAGGCACAGTTGTTTTTGCATTAAAGACTTGGAGGCACTACTTATATGGGGTCAAAAGTATTATATATACCGACCACAAAAGTCTTCAACACATATTTAATCAGAAACAACTGAATATGAGGCAGCGTAGGTGGATTGAATTGTTGAATGATTACAACTTTGAGATTCGTTACCACCCGGGGAAGGCAAATGAGGTAGCCGACGCCTTGAGCAGAAAGGACAGAGAACCCATTCGAGTAAAATCTATGAATATAACGATTCACACTAACCTTACTACTCAAATAAAGGAGGCGCAACAAGGAGTTTTAAAAGAGGGAAATTTAAAGGATGAAATACCCAAAGGATCGGAGAAGCATCTTAATATTCGGGAAGATGGAACCCGGTATAGGGCTGAAAGAATTTGGGTACCAAAATTTGGAGATATGAGAGAAATGGTACTTAGAGAAGCTCATAAAACCAGATACTCAATACATCCTAGAACGGGGAAGATGTACAAGGATCTCAAAAAACATTTTTGGTGGCCAGGTATGAAAGCCGATGTTGCTAAATACGTAGGGGAATGTTTGACGTGTTCTAAGGTCAAAGAGGAGCATCAAAAACCATCAGGTCTACTTCAACAACCCGAAATCCCGGAATGGAAATGGGAAAACATTACCATAGATTTCATCACTAAATTGCCAAGGACTGCAAGTGTTTTGATACTATTTGAGTAATAGTTTATCGTCTCACCAAATCAGCACACTTCCTGCCAATAAGAGAAGATGACAAGATGGAGAAGTTAGCACGACTGTATTTGAAGGAAATCGTCTCCAGACATGGAATACCAATCTCTATTATCTCTGATAGGGATGGCAGATTTATTTCAAGATTCTGGCAGACATTACAGCAAGCATTAGGAACTCGTCTAGACATGAGTACTGCCTATCATTCACAAACTGATGGGCAGAGCGAAAGGACGATACAAACGCTTGAAGACATGCTACGAGCATGTGTTATTGATTTCGGAAACAGTTGGGATCGACATCTACCGTTAGCAGAATTTTTGATAGTGCTCCAAATGAACATATATTTAGTAGCAATATCCTTCCAATATGTAAAGTTTTCAGTTACAATTGTTCTATTTTCAAGTAATATTCGTTTAAATAAATAAGTGCGAAAACAAAAGGCGAAAACGAAGATTTGAAGACGCAAACGTCCAAAAAGCTCAAATGTACAAGATACAATCTAAGTGGTTCAATTTATTGGTAAGAAACGTCTAAAAATGACAAGAGTACAAGTTGCGGAATGCAAAGTACAAGATATTAAATTATACGAAAGGACGTTCGAAAATCCGGAACCGGGACCAAAGTCAACTCTCAACGCTCGACGCAACGGACTAAAAATTACAAGTCAACTATGCACAAGAATATAATATAATATTTAAATAATTATATAAATTATTTATATATTATATATATTTAAATAAAACGTCGACAAGCAAATGGCCAAAAATTTGTGAGCTGGATTTCGGACCTCCGCACTCGCGGAGCTCTGAAGGCTTAAACCTCCATGATCGCGGAGCACACCAGGATCAAAATTTCCTATAAATTCAACGAGCTTCTGCCGAGTTTTACACATAAAAAAATAAATAATACTCCTCTGTAATAATAATAAATATATATATATATATATATATATATATATATATATATATATATATATATATATATATATATATATATATTATATATATATAGTATAGTATAGTTTTATATTAGATTAGTTTTGGGTTATGCAAAGGTTATTTTACTGGTTTTAAAGTCGGAACTCTGTCCGTGTAACACTACGCGATAAATAATCAATGTAAGTTATGTTCTCCTTTTTAAATTAATGTTTCGTAACTAAGTTATTATTATGCTTATTTGAGCCGAAGTAATCATGATGTTGGGCTAAATATTAAAGATTGGGTAATTGGGCTTTGTACCATAATTGGGGTTTGGACAAAAGAACGACACTTGTGGAAATTAGACTATGGGCTATTAATGGGCTTTATATTTGTTTAACTAAATGATAGTTTGTTAATTTTAATATAAAGATTTACAATTGGACGTACCTATAAATAACCATATACACTCGATCAGACACGATGGGCGGGATATTTATATGTACGTATAATCGTTCATTTAACCGGACACGGGAATGGATTAATAGTTAATAGATTTATTAAAACAAGGGTGAAATTATGTACAAGGACACTTGGCGTAATTGTTAACAAAGTATTAAAACCTTGGGTTACACGCAGTCGATATCCTGGTGTAATTATTAAACAAAGTATTAAAACCTTGTTACAGTTTAAGTCCCCAATTAGTTGGAATATTTGACTTCAGGTATAAGGATAATTTGACGAGGATACTCGCACTTTATATTTATGACTGATGGACTGTTATGGACAAAAACCAGACGGACATATTAAATAATCCAGGACAAAGAACAATTAACCCATGGGAATAAACTAAAATCAGCACGTCAAACATCATGATTACGGAAGTTTAAATAAGCATAATTCCTTTATTTCATATTTAATTGCACTTTTAATTATCGCATTTTTATTTATATCATTTTATTTATTGCACTTTTAATTATCGCACTTAAATTATCGTCATTTATATTTTTAATTAGGTTTTAATTGTGACTTAAAATATAAAATCGACAAACCGGTCATTAAACGGTAAACCCCCTTTTATATTATTATTATTATATAAAAATATATATTTTGTACAAATATAGTTGTTTAAAATATAGTGTAAAATAAGTCGTCTCCCTGTGGAACGAACCGGACTTACTAAAAACTATACTACTCTACGATTAGGTACACTACCTATAGTGTTGTAGCAAGGTTTAGGTATATCCCATCTGTAAATAATTAAAACTTGTGTAATTTGTATCGCTTTTCGTATAAAAAATATATAGTATTTCACGTACACCTCGCACGACATCAATTTTCCTACAACAACAGCTACCATTCAAGCATTGAGATGGCACCGTTTGAAGCACTTTATGGTAGAAAGTGCAGGTCTCCGATTTGTTGGAGTGAAGTGGGGGATAGACAGATTACGGGTCTGGAGATAATACAAGAAACTACCGAGAAGATCATCCAAATTCAACAACGGTTGAAAACCGCACAAAGTCGACAAAAGAGCTACGCCGACATTAAAAGAAAAGATATGGAATTTGAAATTGGAGAGATGGTCATGCTTAAGGTTGCACCTTGGAGAGGCGTTGTTCGATTTAGTAAACGAGGGAAATTAAATCCAAGGTATATTGGACCATTCAAGATTATTGATCGTGTCGGACCAGTAGCTTACCGACTTGAGTTACCTCAACAACTCGCGGCTGTACATAACACTTTCCACGTCTCGAATTTGAAGAAATGTTTTGCTAAAGAAGATCTCACTATTCCGTTAGACGAAATCCAAATCAACGAAAAACTTCAATTCATCGAAGAACCCGTCGAAATAATGGATCGTGAGGTTAAAAGACTTAAACAAAACAAGATACCAATTGTTAAGGTTCGATGGAATGCTCGTAGAGGACCCGAGTTCACCTGGTAACGAGAAGATCAGATGAAGAAGAAATACCCGCACTTATTTCCAGAAGATACGTCAACACCTCCAACTGCTTAAAATTTTGGGACGAAATTTATTTAACGGGTAGGTACTGTAGTGACCCGAACTTTTTCATGTTTATATATATTAAATGAAATTGATATTTACATGATTAAGTGTTTCCAACATGTTAAGCAATCAAACTTGTTAAGACTTGATAAATTGAAATAGGTTTCATATAGACAATTGACCACCCAAGTTGACCGGTGATTCACAAACGTTAAAACTTGTAAAAACTATATGATGACATATATATGATTATATATATATAATTAACATGATATTATGATAAGTAAGTATCTCATTAGGTATTTTAACAATGAGTTATATACATAAAATTGTGTTTATTGAATTAAGAAACTAGAAACGATATATATAACGATTATCGTTATAACAACGTCTTACTAATTACATATGAATCATATTAAGATATTGTTACACTATGTTTAATCATGATAAATGATAAGTAAACATGTCATTATGTATATTAACAATGAACTACATATGTAAAACAAGACTACTAACTTAAGAATTTCGAAACGAGACATATATGTAACGATTATCGTTGTAACAACATTTAACTGTATATATATCATACTAAGATATATTAATATATCATAATATCATGATAATGTAAAAATTTAACATCTCTTTAGATATAATAAACAATGGGTTAACAACATTCAACAAGATATAATATCATGATTAGTGGTGGTGAGTGGTGTAGAGGTAGTGGCGATAAGGAGGAAGGAAGAGTGTGTGGTTGTACATTTTATCTAAGAATAGAAATATGTGGAATATAACACAAGTTGGTTGATTATGTTACTTTATTACATGCATTGTTGTCCCGGATTCTTACTTGTTTTGGTGATTCCTTCTTTTGATGGGTTCCTTCTCTTCGGTTCCTTATGAGAGTTCTCTTTTGATGGAATAAAAGAGCGATCATTTTGCTTTGATTTGAGGCGTTTTGGTTGAGGCTTGTTCTTGGGCTGCTGAGGAATGGTAAACAAAATCAAACAGAGTTGCTAACACAAATAACTCCCACATATTCATCATCACTGCCTCATTTTTTTTGGTATTCTTTCTATGAACCTCATTTATTCTTATTTTGGGAGCTGTAAGATACTAACATAAGTATTAGAAGTATATAACAATACATCTGGATAAAAAAACAAAAAATGGGAAAAAAAATGCTTCAATGAAACATTATTTGAACTATCAAAACCAAATTAAAACCCATAATTACCGAATCATAAAGCAATAATCATATTTTGAAATTTGGAAAAGCTTACTCTAATTCCATCACAAAAATTAAGTTGCTTTGCTTATACACTGTTTATTAAAATATAGTGAGTGCGGACATAAAAAATACTGTAATGGGTAAATATGGCGTGAAATAAATGAGTGAAAATTATCACTAGCCTTAACATGTAAAAAATTACTTGAAATTGCATATTTAAGGACTTTCATTAACATTTAAAAATCGTTAGAGTCAGCATTTATGTATTCTTAAATGTGATGCAAATTAGAAAGCTAACATTTTAGCTATTCTTAATCAAATGTGATGCATGGTCAACATGCCAAGATAGGCACAATCTCCTAAAAGCAACTCATTGATGCTGATTAAATGGTCCAATATTAAGGGCAAACTTAAAAAGTAGAACTAAAGAGGTGGTTGTTCCAACTCATCTGCCTATGAATAGATCGATTTGGATTGTACTTAATCTCTAGAAAGTTCAGTTAATTAACTAACATACAAATGTTTACGTGCCCGTACGGGTTAAACACATTGAAGTCGCCCAAAGTGTATGCCTAATGTATGCAATAAGTTTTGTCAGAGAAAAAAATCACTGGAAGGATCTAAAATTTTTATAAGCCAACTTAACACAATATACTTGATTTTAAAAGAACGTCATTTGACTCAATTCCCACAAATTCAGCATCGCAACCCTTTTCTAAAACATTCTTTTGAATGTCATTCAGATCAAGTAGTTATTTAACCAGTTGAGGTTCATTGTAATTGAGAGCTGGAGAGCGTTACTTATCTTGGCATAGCGTATGTTATTTTTGCGTCAATTATTTCACTTTAAATTGACTACATTGTCCATGGATGGTGTAACAGACAGAAACCTGGGCTAGATGTAAGATGACCTTTTTTCCCTTAGGCATTTATATGTGCTTATATATGCTTTTATTTTATTTATATGTTTAGTGTTATTTTATAACTTGGTTAAGACTAGTTTGTGACAAGGGTCACAGAACAGGTTTGTTTGTTTGTTTAATTTTGACTTCGTTAGGGCCGCCTAACGAGGTACGTAAGATTTCAGATAACTGGTATATACCTGTGTGTAATGGGGTATGTGTTTAGAAGCCAAATGAGTGTCTAACATCAGTTTATTTCCACCACTTTCCAGAAATTTCCCTAAATCACATCACATACCTAACTTCTCCCTCTCTCTCAAACCCTAATCATTCAATCTCGATTTGGCTCTCGATTTGGTAAGATTTATCGGATTTCATGTCCAAATCAGTGTCAAATTTGGGTTTTATGTTAGGTTTTTGTTACAAGTGATTTTGGTGTCAAAATTGCTCAAATTGATGTTGTTTTGGTTCAATACATGTGGGTTTATGTTTCTAAACGTTTTGTGTACAAGATGTGGTCAATTTTGAGGTCAAAAACAGGTCCAAGATCGAGATTTGGTGATTATTGCTCGAAACCCGTCACTTTGATGCTGCTGCTGCAGCTGATGAACTACCTTCGGCCGATGGTCGTTGACCATCGACCGATGGTGACTGGCGATCGACCGATGGACTAGACCATCGATCGATGGTGTAAGACCTTTGACCAATGGTTATTAAATTAGACTTTCGGCCGATGGGTAGGACCATCACTCGATGGTGTGGTGTAACGACCCGTCAAAATCGCTATTGACGCGGCACGTTAATCATTGATTCCACAGTGAGGTTTTGACCTCTATATGATACGTTTTGATAAAATATTGCATTCATTAAAATAAGTGACTTTCTAAACATAGAAAGTTATAAACATGTGGGCGAGTGCTTAGGTATAAGCAAAACCCCGAAATACATAAGTCTTTAATTTACAGGTTGACATCACAGTCCAATTATTTATTACACAACGCAGTTTTATTTTAAATGCAATAAACTTTGTACAAAGCATGAGAGACTCCATGCAGGCAACAAGCACATCACAGCGGAAGCATTCTAAGGACCTGAGAATAAAACATGCTAAAAAGTCAACACGAATGTTGGTGAGTTATAGGTTTAATTGCTCGAGTCATAAACATATATAAAGATAGACCACAAGATTTCATCAAAAGTTTATCAATAGATTCTACGTAACAGAGCACCCTGGTAACTAAACTTAACGCTATAGTGATAATTACCCCATTCGTTTTAATACACGCAAACCAACGTGTCTTAAACTCAAATAACATACGTCCGTTAAAAGGCTAGTGCTCTAGCTCGGACGGGGATGTCAAGCCCTATGGATCCATATACAATTATTCGCGCCCACCAGTCCATATCCTATGTACTGGCAGCTACTAGTTACCAAAGCTAAGGGATTTCCGGTTTAACTCAGTGTAGAATTTAGTATGTACTTGTGTCTTATCGCGTTTAAAATAAATTGCATGTATTCTCAGCCCAAAAATATTTAAAGTATTTAAAAAGGGATCTATAACTCACAGTTCAATATTGAGACTCAATATTGTTGGCAAATTGCGTAGACGTAATGATGGTAGACGACTGTATGGTTGGCCTTGGATTCAAGAACAATACCCCGAACAATACCCAATATTTCCTTAGCTTAAAGCGGTTTGAAACCCGAATTAAAACACCCTCGAATATACTTTATTATTATTAAACTTAAATTATAATTATAATTATAAATTAAAACTTAAGTTACAGATATATTTATGAAAAATATCGTCGAGCAAAACTGACATTTTATAGTACTTTTCGATTTACTGTAGCTCATGCGATCGCATAAGTTTTCAGTGTTTTTGCCATGCGATCGCATGGCCGCCTTTTCTGTTTTTGTTTGCTAGTTCGTCGACATCAAATAGTATTTTACTGTAGCAAATAGTGCTTACTGTAGCAAATAGTGTTTTACTGTAGCAAATAGTGTTTTACTGTAGCAAATAGTGTTCTACTGTAGTAAATAGTGTTTTACTGTAGCAAATAGTGTTCACTGTAGCAAATAGTGTTTTACTGTAGCAAAGTCATTTTTACTGTAGCAATTAATGTTTTACTGTAGGAAAGTCGTTTTTACTTGTACATCTTATAATATATATATATATATATATATATATATATATATATATATATATATATACATACATATATGTATATTTACATAATATTAAATCATAAAGAGAATTGGTTTAAATTAGTCGAAATTTTTCGGGTCATCACATGTGGTGACGGTCGGCCGAGTGTCTTGGACAGTCAGCCGAAGGACTTTGGCAGTGAAAATTTTACTAAGTTTTGTGTACAAGCTGTTATATTGTCTGTGTCTCTAATTTTGATTAGAACACTTACTGACTTGGTTTATATTGTTCTCAGGCGATAAGAATAAGGAAATAACTGAGCTGTAGCTGGTAATCGGTGAGTGAGTCTATCTCCGGATAGAGTTTAAGTAGCATGCCATGCTACTATGATTAACTCTTTTACCATTCTTTAATTTAGTGATAATGTCATGTTTTGATAATGGTTGCCATGCTAGTTAGATGACTGCATGCTTGCTGTGTTTATGTGATATTATGTGTGCACTGTGTTTGGCACCAGCCAGGCCGGAGGAGGCTCTCGTAACCAGGACGGAGGAGTCTCTCGTAACCAGGCCCGAGGAGCCTGGGTCCAAGTGCTACTAATTGTGGAGTATAGTTTTGAATGATGCATCCCCTGCGTCCAGATATTTATACTGTGAATCGAGTAACAAGGACTATCGGTAGACTCTAGCCCGATTAGTTAGGAGTCGTGTGTTCGTACAAGCCCACCGATCCTCGAATTGTCTTTATTTTTATGCTAGTTGGTGGTTAGCATGTGTATGATGCGTAAGGTATAGCTTGTGTGATGCTTAAGCTATGTCTGTTAAATAGATTCCATTCACTTAACGTTATGTTAATCCCCCACATTTCCACCCTTGCGGGTTTAGACATTGTTAGTTGGATAGGTTTTACGGACGATTTGAAAGACATGTTTGACAGTACCCAACTCTGATATTTTCTTACTTCGTTTTAAAACTGACTGTGACCGGAGTCAGTTACTGTTGTCATGTAACACTGTTTTGTGTAATGATAGATTTAATAATGGATTGTCATAACTATGAATTAACTTGAACTGTGTCCTTTTGTAAATATTCATTTGGATACTTTTGATAATCGTTGTCTTCCGTTGTGATATAAATAAATGGCCAGTGTTACACATGGATGACAACCTGACGGTGTGGCTGCCTAGTCCACAGATGACCGCTAATCGACTACCATATATATGGATGGAAACAAACTAAATACCAAGTCCATGGATGGCTGCCAAACCTTTGAATCTATAGAACAACATTGAAGTAATTAAGTGTGATAAAAGCACTTTTTACAAGACATGCGTTAGCTTATATTATAAATTATCAATAAACAATATATGTATGCGAAGACTTTTCAACTTTAATGAAGTCTAAGGTTCTAAACGGAAAAATATGAATAATTTAGTTTAAGTACAACTATATAAATACCAATACAGATGGAGGAATAGAAAATGTACAAATTCAGTACCATTTAGGTGCCTACGTATACCATTAGAATAATTATTATATATATATATATATATATATATATATATATATATATATATATATATATATATATATATATATATATATATATATATGATGCATGATAAAGGTGGCAATTCCAGCCCACTAATTCATTAAAGCATCGAATCTGGTTATGCTTTATTCCAAATGGGTTGAATAATTAAAATTTGACAAAAGTGTTTTTGAATTACATACACCTTTCAAAAGTACCAATTTGACCAATGCTAAAAAACTAACCACTTTGGCATATTACCCAACCTGCCCAATCGCTCACTTTGACACTGCCTAAACCATGGTGGCAGAAACAAGGTCTTAATCCATGAAGTCTATAAAAGAGCAAACTGATTAGTTGTAGTGACCCGAACTTTTCTATGTTTATATATATTAATTGAGATTGATATTTACATGATTAAATGTTTCCAACATGTTAAGCAATCAAACTTGTTAAGACTTGATTAATTGAAATATGTTTCATATAGACAATTGACCACCCAAGTTGACCGGTGATTCACGAACGTTAAAACTTGTAAAAACTATACGATGACATATATATGGTTATATATATAGTTAACATGTTTTTATTATAAGTATGTATCTCATTAGGTATTTTAACAATGAGTTATATACATAAAAATGAGACTATTAATTTAAGAAACTCGAAAACGATATATATAACGATTATCGTTATAACAACGTCTTACTAGGTACATATGAATCATATTAAGATATTGATACACTTGGTTAATTATGTTAAATGATAAGTAAATATATTATTAAGTGTATTAACAATGAAATACATATGTAAAAATAAGACTACTAACTTAATGATTTCGAAACGAGACATATATGTAACGATTATCGTTGTAACGACATTTAACTGTATATACATCATACTGAGATATATTATATATCATAATATCATGATAATATAACAATTTAACATCTCATTTGTTATAATAAACAATGGGTTAACAACATTCAACAAGATCATTAACCTAAAGGTTTCAAAACAACATTTACATGTAACGACTAACGATGACTTAACGACTCAGTTAAAATGTATATACATGTAGTGTTTTAATATGTATTCATACACTTTTGAAAGACTTCAAGACACTTATCAAAATACTTCTACTTAACAAAAATGCTTACAATTACATCCTCGTTCAGTTTCATCAACAATTCTACTCGTATGCACCCGTATTCGTACTCGTACAATACACAGCTTTTAGATGTATGTACTATTGGTATATACACTCCAATGATCAGCTCTTAGCAGCCCATGTGAGTCACCTAACACATGTGGGAACCATCATTTGGCAACTAGCATGAAATATCTCATAAAATTACAAAAATATGAGTAATCATTCATGACTTATTTACATGAAAACAAAATTACATATCCTTTATATCTAATCCATACACCAACGACCAAAAACACCTACAAACACTTTCATTCTTCAATTTTCTTCATCTAATTGATCTCTCTCAAGTTCTATCTTCAAGTTCTAAGTGTTCTTCATATATTTTACAAGTTCTAGTTACATAAAATCAAGAATACTTTCAAGTTTGCTAGCTCACTTCCAATCTTGTAAGGTGATCATCCAACCTCAAGAAATCTTTGTTTCTTACAGTAGGTTATCATTCTAATACAAGGTAATAATCATATTCAAACTTTGGTTCAATTTCTATAACTATAACAATCTTATTTCAAGTGATGATCTTACTTGAACTTGTTTTCGTGTCATGATTCTGCTTCAAGAACTTCGAGCCATCCAAGGATCCGTTGAAGCTAGATCCATTTTTCTATTTTCCAGTAGGTTTATCCAAGGAACTTAAGGTAGTAATGATGTTCATAACATCATTCGATTCATACATATAAAGCTATCTTATTCGAAGGTTTAAACTCGTAATCACTAGAACATAGTTTAGTTAATTCTAAACTTGTTCGCAAACAAAAGTTAATCCTTCTAACTTGACTTTTAAAATTAACTACACACATGTTCTATATCTATATGATATGCTAACTTAATGATTTAAAACCTGAAAACACGAAAAACACCGTAAAACCGGATTTACGCTGTCGTAGTAACACCGCGGGCTGTTTTGGGTTAGTTAATTAAAAACTATGATAAACTTTGATTTTAAAGTTGTTATTCTGAGAAAATGATTTTTATTATGAACATGAAACTATATCCAAAAATTATGATTAAACTCAAAGTGGAAGTATGTTTTCTAAAATGGTCATCTAGACGTCGTTCTTTCGACTGAAATGACTACCTTTACAAAAACGACTTGTAACTTATTTTTCCGACTATAAACCTATACTTTTCTGTTTAGATTCATAAAATAGAGTTCAATATGAAACCATAGCAATTTGATTCACTCAAAACGGATTTAAAATGAAGAAGTTATGGGTAAAACAAGATTGGATAATTTTTCTCATTTTAGCTACGTGAAAATTGGTAACAAATCTATTCCAACCAGAACTTAATCAACTTGTATTGTATATTATGTAATCTTGAGATACCATAGACACGTATACAATGTTTCGACCTATCATGTCGACACATCTATATATATTTCGGAACAACCATAGACACTCTATATGTGAATGTTGGAGTTAGCTATACAGGGTTGAGGTTGATTCCAAAATATATATAGTTTGAGTTGTGATCAATACTGAGATACGTATACACTGGGTCGTGGATTGATTCAAGATAATATTTATCGATTTATTTCTGTACATCTAACTGTGGACAACTAGTTGTAGGTTACTAACGAGGACAGCTGACTTAATAAACTTAAAACATCAAAATATATTAAAAGTGTTGTAAATATATTTTGAACATACTTTGATATATATGTATATATTGTTATAGGTTCGTGAATCAACCAGTGGCCAAGTCTTACTTCCCGACGAAGTAAAAATCTGTGAAAGTGAGTTATAGTCCCACTTTTAAAATCTAATATTTTTGGGATGAGAATACATGCAGGTTTTATAAATGATTTACAAAATAGACACAAGTACATGAAACTACATTCTATGGTTGAATTATCGAAATCGAATATGCCCCTTTTTATTAAGTCTGGTAATCTAAGAATTAGGGAACAGACACCCTAATTGACGCGAATCCTAAAGATAGATCTATTGGGCCTAACAAACCCCATCCAAAGAACCGGATGCTTTAGTACTTCGAAATTTATATCATATCCGAAGGGTGTCCCGGAATGATGGGGATATTCTTATATATGCATCTTGTTAATGTCGGTTACCAGGTGTTCACCATATGAATGATTTTTATCTCTATGTATAGGATGTGTATTGAAATATGAAATCTTGTGGTCTATTATTATGATTTGATATATATAGGTTAAACCTATAACTCACCAAAATTTTTGTTGACGTTTTAAGCATGTTTATTCTCAGGTGATTATTAAGAGCTTCCGCTGTCGCATACTTAAATAAGGACGAGATTTGGAGTCCATACTTGTATGATATTGTGTAAAAACTGCATTCAAGAAACTTATTTTGTTGTAACATATTTGTATTGTAAACCATTATGTAATGGTCGTGTGTAAACAGGATATTTTAGATTATCATTATTTGATAATCTACGTAAAGCTTTTTAAAACCTTTATCTATGAAATAAAGGTTATGGTTTGTTTTAAAAATGAATGCAGTCTTTGAAAAACGTCTCATATAGAGGTCAAAACCTCGCAACGAAATCAATTAATATGGAACGCTTTTAATCAATAAGAACGGGACATTTCAGTTGGTATCCGAGCGTTGGTCTTAGAGAACCAGAAAATTTGCATTAGTGTGTCTTATCGAGTTTGTTAGGATGCATTAGTGATTCTGGACTTCGACCGTGTTTTCTTTAAAAATGATTGCTTAACATTTTTGTTGGAAACTATATATTTTTAACATATGAATATTATGTGATATATTAATCTCTTAACGTGTTTGATATTATGTGATAGATGTCTACCTCTAGAACAAGTCCCATTGACTCACCTAATAATAATGAAGAGTCAAATGTAAATTGGAATGATTCGTGGACTGATTCACAAGTTCCCGAAGAGGAACCGGAAGAAGAGTCGGAACCGGAAGAAGAATCGGAACCGGACGAAGAATCGGAACCGGAAGAAGAATCAGAACCGGTGGGGGAAATAATAAAACGGTTAAGTAAAAGAGAATCCTCAACCAACCGACCAAGGTTAATTATGGTCAATGGTGTTTCCGCCAAGGAAGCAAAATATTGGGAGGATTACCAATTCTCCGATGAATCGGATTCCGACGAGAATTCCAATGATGTTATAGAAATTACCCCAACTGAATTTAAAAAGGCAAAAGAAAATAATAAGGGAAAGGGCATAAAAATAGAGAAATCTAATTCCAACCCCGATGAACTTTATATGTATCGTCAACCCCCGAAGTTCTTAAGTTGTAACAATGACCCGGGAACCTCTAAACCACCAGGTTTTTCTAAACCAATGTGGACAACGACGGCTCGTATTAGGGGAACATCATATATCCCTAGAAACTTGGCAAAACGAACCAAAACCGAAGAAGAAGAAACGAGCGAGTCAGAATAAGATAGTTGTATTCGTGTGGTGTAATATATGTAATATAGTGTTCTTATGCTTTATGATATATGTAAAAATTGCTTGTATTAATAAGTATTTTTTTTATGAATCTAACTCTTGTCTATTTTACAGTTTAAAAACACAAAATGGATAGACAACCCAATATTTTAAGAGACCTACCCGGAGACATGATTGATGAAATCTTGTCTAGAGTCGGCCAGAATTCCTCGGCACAACTATTTAAGGCGAGATCAGTTTGTAAGACATTCGAAGAACGTTCCAAGAATGTCTTGGTTTATAAGAGACTTTCGTTTGAAAGATGGGGGATATCACATTGGGAAACCCATAAGTTACGATGTGTTTACTTTGACGCATATATTGCGGGGAACCCAAATGCTATTTTACGCAACGGGTTAAGAAATTATTTTGACTCAATATATCCGAATATTGGACTTCGTGATTTAGAAAAAGCGGCTAACATGCAACATAAAGAAGCATGTTATGCTTACGGATTAGTAATGTTCGCTTCTCACCAAAGTGAGAACAAGAACATCGGGCTACAACTATTAAACAAAACGTTTCCACAAGTGACGGAGTCGGTAATTGGGGTAAGAAATGAGGTTTTTAGATTATTACGGGACTGTTGGACATTACGTAACCCTCGTCCCTTTGACGACGTTACAACACGCTGTCTTATAAACGGCCATAACGGTTATGTTGCACAAGACCAAGGATGGGAAGTAGTCCTAGTAAAACCAGAATGCATGACTTGTTTCTGGACGTATGAATTACGTGTCTTTATTGCCTTTGCTGAACGACTTGTGTACTAGCTAGAATTATCTTCACAACTATCTTGTATCAAAGTTATTGTGTGCTATATTTCAAGCTTTATGTAAAATAAGCGGTATTGTAAGTTTGTAAAATATTGTATAAAAGTTTGAACGCGAAATATTATTATAATCAGTTTTTCATATAGAATTGCAGTAGTTGAATTGTATATTAGCTACTAAGTATGAACTTAACGGGTAGGTACTACCCGAATTTAAACTTATAAAACGCTAATATGAAGAAAAAGCTTTTATAAATGAGTTCATATTATGCTACGAAATACTATTAACTACTCTTAATATTCTGTATGATTAACTTGTTCCATTTGACTATTTTGAAGGAAATGGCACCGACTACTCGACACACCGTGAATATGAATGAAGAGGAATTCCGTACTTTTCTAGCTTCAAACATAGCCGCAGTACAGGCTGCGCTACATACCAACAATAACCTTGGATCTAGCAGTACAGGAAATCGTGTAGGATGCACCTACAAAGAATTCACTGCCTGCAAACCTTTGGAATTTGATGGAACCGAAGGACCGATCGGATTGAAACGGTGGACCGAGAAGGTCGAATCGGTGTTTGCCATAAGTAAGTGTACTGAAGAGGACAAAGTGAAGTACGCTACGCATACCTTCACAGGTTCTGCGTTAACATGGTGGAATACCTATCTAGAGCAAGTGGGACAAGACGATGCGTACGCACTACCGTGGTCAGCATTCAAGCACTTGATGAACGAGAAGTACCGTCCCAGAACCGAGGTCAATAAGCTCAAGACAGAACTTAGAGGGTTACGAACCCAAGGATTTGATATTACCACGTACGAAAGACGATTCACAGAATTGTGCCTATTGTGTCCGGGAGCATTCGAAGATGAGGAAGAGAAGATCGACGCGTTTGTGAAAGGATTACCGGAAAGAATCCAAGAAGATATAAGTTCACACGAGCCCGCCTCCATACAACAGGCATGTAGAATGGCTCACAAACTAGTGAACCAGATTGAAGAAAGAATTAAAGAACAGACTGCTGAAGAGGCCAATGTGAAGCAAGTCAAAAGAAAGTGGGAGGAAAACGGTGATAAGAATCACCAATACAACAACAGCAGCAATTACAACAATAATCGCAACAATTATCCCAACAATCGCAACATCAATCGCAACTACAATAAACGGCCCAACAATAACAACAAAAACAGCAACAGCAACTACAACAATCATCCCAACAACAATAATAACCGCAACAACAACAACAATAATCAGAAGCAGCTATGCCAAAGGTGTGAAAAGTATCACTCGGGGTTCTGCACCAAATTTTGCAACAAGTGTAAAAGAAATGGTCATAGCGCGGCGAAGTGTGAGGTCTACGGACCAGGGGTTAATAGAACGAAAGGAACAAATGGTGTCGGAACGAGTAATGGTGGAGCAAGTAGTGTCGGAGCAAGTTATGCCAATGTAGTTTGTTATAAATGTGGAAAACCGGGCCACATTATTAGAAATTGCCCGAACCAGGAGAACACGAATGGACAAGGCCGCGGAAGAGTTTTCAATATTAATGCGGCAGAGGCACAGGAAGACCCGGAGCTTGTTACGGGTACGTTTCTTATTGACAATAAATCTGCTTACGTTTTATTTGATTCGGGTGCGGATAGAAGCTATATGAGAAGAGATTTTTGTGCTAAATTAAGTTGTCCATTGACGCCTTTGGATAGTAAATTTTTACTCGAATTAGCAAATGGTAAATTAATTTCAGCAGATAATATATGTCGGAATCGAGAAATTAAACTGGTTAGCGAAACATTTAAGATTGATTTGATACCAGTAGAGTTAGGGAGTTTTGATGTGATAATCGGTATGGACTGGTTAAAAGAAGTGAAAGCAGAGATCGTCTGTTACAAAAATGCAATTCGCATTATACGAGAAAAAGGAAAACCCTTAATGGTGTACGGAGAAAAGGGCAACACGAAGCTACATCTTATTAGTAATTTGAAGGCACAAAAACTAATAAGAAAAGGTTGCTATGCTGTTCTAGCACACGTCGAGAAAGTACAAACTGAAGAAAAGAGCATCAATGATGTTCCCATTGCAAAAGAATTTCCCGATGTATTTCCGAAAGAATTACCGGGATTACCCCCACATCGATCCGTTGAATTTCAAATAGATCTTGTACCAGGAGCTGCACTAATAGCTCGTGCTCCTTACAGACTCGCACCCAGCGAGATGAAAGAACTGCAAAGCCAATTACAAGAACTTTTAGAGCGTGGTTTCATTCGACCAAGCACATCACCGTGGGGAGCTCCTGTTTTGTTTGTCAAGAAGAAAGATGGTACATTCAGGTTGTGTATCGACTACCGAGAGTTGAACAAACTTACCATCAAGAACCGCTACCCACTACCGAGAATCGACGACTTATTTGATCAACTACAAGGCTCGTCTGTTTATTCAAAGATTGACTTACGTTCTGGGTATCATCAAATGCGGGTGAAAGAAGATGATATTCCAAAGACTGCTTTCAGAACACGTTACGGTCATGCCGTTTGGTTTAACTAATGCACCAGCTGTGTTCATGGACCTTATGAACCGAGTGTGTGGACCATACCTTGACAAGTTTGTCATTGTTTTCATTGATGACATACTTATTTACTCAAAGAATGACCAAGAACACGGTGAACATTTGAGAAAGGTGTTAGAAGTATTGAGGAAAGAAGAATTGTACGCTAAGTTTTCAAAGTGTGCATTTTGGTTGGAAGAAGTTCAATTCCTCGGTCACATAGTGAACAAAGAAGGTATTAAGGTGGATCCGGCAAAGATAGAAACTGTTGAAAAGTGAGAAACCCCGAAAACTCCGAAACACATACGCCAGTTTTTAGGACTAGCTGGTTACTACAGAAGGTTCATCCAAGACTTTTCCAGAATAGCAAAACCCTTGACTGCATTAACGCATAAAGGGAAGAAATTTGAATGGAATGATGAACAAGAGAAAGCGTTTCAGTTATTGAAGAAAAAGCTAACTACGGCACCTATATTGTCATTGCCTGAAGGGAATGATGATTTTGTGATTTATTATGACGCATCAAAGCAAGGTCTCGGTTGTGTATTAATGCAACGAACGAAGGTGATTGCTTATGCGTCTAGACAATTGAAGATTCACGAACAAAATTATACGACGCATGATTTGGAATTAGGCGCGGTTGTTTTTGCATTAAAGACTTGGAGACACTACTTATATGGGGTCAAAAGTATTATATATACCAACCACAAAAGTCTTCAACACATATTTAATCAGAAACAACTGAATATGAGGCAGCGTAGGTGGATTGAATTGTTGAATGATTACGACTTTGAGATTCGTTACCACCCGGGGAAGGCAAATGTGGTAGCCGATGCCTTGAGCAGGAAGGACAGAGAACCCATTCGAGTAAAATCTATGAATATAATGATTCATAATAACCTTACTACTCAAATAAAGGAGGCGCAACAAGGAGTTTTAAAAGAGGGAAATTTAAAGGATGAAATACTCAAAGGATCGGAGAAGCATCTTAATATTCGGGAAGACGGAACCCGGTATAGGGCTGAAAGGATTTGGGTACCAAAATTTGGAGATATGAGAGAAATGGTACTTAGAGAAGCTCATAAAACCAGATACTCAATACATCCTGGAACGGGGAAGATGTACAAGGATCTCAGGAAATATTTTTGGTGGCCGGGTATGAAAGCCGATGTTGCTAAATACGTAGGAGAATGTTTGACGTGTTCTAAGGTCAAAGCTGAGCATCAGAAACCATCAGGTCTACTTCAACAACCCGAAATCCCAGAATGGAAATGGGAAAACATTACCATGGATTTCATCACTAAATTGCCAAGGACTGCAAGTGGTTTTGATACTATTTGGGTAATAGTTGATCGTCTCACCAAATCAGCAGACTTCCTGCCAATAAGAGAAGATGACAAGATGGAGAAGTTAGCACGACTGTATTTGAAGGAAGTCGTATCCAGACATGGAATACCAATCTCTATTATCTCTGATAGGGATGGCAGATTTATTTCAAGATTCTGGCAGACATTACAGCAAGCATTAGGAACTCGTCTAGACATGAGTACTGCCTATCATCCACAAACTGATGGGCAGAGCGAAAGGACGATACAAACGCTTGAAGACATGCTACGAGCATGTGTTATTGATTTCGGAAACAGTTGGGATCGACATCTACCGTTAGCAGAATTTTCCTACAACAACAGCTACCATTCAAGCATTGAGATGGTGCCGTTTGAAGCACTTTATGGTAGAAAGTGCAGGTCTCCGATTTGTTGGAGTGAAGTGGGGGATAGACAGATTACGGGTCCGGAGATTATACAAGAAACTACCGAGAAGATCATCCAAATTCAACAACGGTTGAAAACCGCCCAAAGTCGACAAAAGAGCTACGCTGACATTAAAAGAAAAGATATAGAATTTGAAATTGGAGAGATGGTCATGCTTAAAGTTGCACCTTGGAAAGGCGTTGTTCGATTTGGTAAACGAGGGAAATTAAATCCAAGGTATATTGGACCATTCAAGATTATTGATCGTGTCGGACCAGTAGCTTACCGACTTGAGTTACCTCAACAACTCGCGGCTGTACATAACACTTTCCACGTCTCGAATTTGAAGAAATGTTTTGCTAAAGAAGATCTCACTATTCCGTTAGATGAAATCCAAATCAACGAAAAACTTCAATTCATCGAAGAACCCGTCGAAATAATGGATCGTGAGGTTAAAAGACTTAAGCAAAACAAGATACCAATTGTTAAGGTTCGATGGAATGCTCGTAGAGGACCCGAGTTCACCTGGGAGCGTGAAGATCAGATGAAGAAGAAATACCCGCATCTATTTTCAGAAGATTCGTCAACACCTTCAACAGCTTAAAATTTCGGGACGAAATTTATTTAACGGGTAGGTACTGTAGTGACCCGAACTTTTCCATGTTTATATATATTAATTGAGATTGATATTTACATGATTAAATGTTTCCAACATGTTAAGCAATCAAACTTGTTTTAAAAATGAATGCAGTCTTTGAAAAACGTCTCATATAGAGGTCAAAACCTCGCAACGAAATCAATTAATATGGAACGTTTTTAATCAATAAGAACGGGACATTTCATTAGTGCCCACATGCGAACATATCAAAACAACGCATACAGTTTTTTTCTTCAATCTTATAGTAAAATTTTTAAAACTGTAGGATTTTGGATTAATCATACACTTTGTCAGCAAATATGCAACAATGTTATTATAATATGCATATTTCTAATAAAAACATATATCATCCGGATCACGCGGGTATTACCAAACTTAGATAGCAAATTACAATGATGCACATATATGTATGCCACATGAAAGCTCAAAGTCAGATATTACAAAAAGAAAAGTATAATATTCAAAAAGAAAAGCATAATATTTAAAGACATCGAATAAAATCATATGCGAAACTCAAGAGCTACTTTACCGTAAACAAAGAAGATGATTCAAATATAGGGTTGCAAGTTTACCTTAAAACCTTTGTCACCAGGAACGCAATGACTGTATTCGATATCATTTGCTTTTTTGTATCTGACATTTTAGTTATAGCAATAATTAGAATCGAATCAAATTTTTACAAATAGTGCTATTTTAGAAAGAACTTTCTAATTCCACAGTCCACATCAAAAAATCGACAATCGGCAAACATTTGAAAACCAATGAACAAAAAAACAAAGAAACTTGCAAAATCTGAATCATCCAACCACAACATATAATGTTAATTAGTAGACTCTGAAACTTAAAAAAAAAACTATCAAAAAATCGAAATCATAATTAGTATCGTAAATCCATTTGAATAGCTAAAACAATCGGAATTTAAGAAAACTTTTTCGTGCGTAATGTCAATAGAAAAGAACATATAGGCAGAAATGGCCGACAGAATCACCAGGACCCTAATCGTGCAGGTATGATGTGAATTGGAAAAAATGAATAGGTGGAATTGAATGAACATAAAAACAAAGAAACTTACACCCAAATCATCCAACCACAACATATAACATATACTTGTCGATTGTTAATTAGTAGGCTCTGAAACTTAAAAAAAACTATTAGAAAATTGAAATCATTATTAGTATCATCAATCAATCGGAATTTAAGTAAACCATTTTCGTGTGTAATAAGAGATAATGGATAATAAGGGATAAGAAATTTTAAATGTAGCTTGTTAGCTACATATACATGTAGCTATTTTTTTCCTTAAAAGTAATGTAATATATTACAAAATACAATATAATCATTGTTTAAAGCATGGCACGGTGAAATTATAGAAATAATTTATTTTCATTTATTATTTAGTATTTTTTTAATATTGTTAATTATGAAATATGAAATTTCCAACATTATATATAGAAATTTTATATTAACAAATAATAAATAGATGTAATATACTTCGTATCATATTATATCACTCTTCTATTGCATGAATATGAATATAAATATAAATTATTATTATTATATAAATTAAATAAGTAAAACGCAACTATAATTAATTTTATTGCTATTAAGTTTTAAGATTAAATATTACTCTGTATCAATTATTATTTACATATATGAATATGAATAAGATAAATAATAGAGTGTTCTTTTTAGTGGTAATTGAATGAGGGATAAACCATGAAATGTGTAACAGCTATCGGAGAGCATATACTATATCTAATTTAATTTATTTATCTATTATGGAATATTACCTTATTTATCTGTCAATATCAATTTAATTATAGATATTATTAGTTAAAAAATTTAAATTAATATTAGAATGCCAAATAGAATTTTACCTTAGTTGTCAATCATAGAGAGATAACACATGTTACTTTGAGATAGTGTTTTACTTATATATATATATATATATATATATATATATATATATATATATATATATATATATATATATATATATATATATATATATATATATATATATATATATAGTGTGTGTGTGTGTGTGTATGTGTGTGTATGTGTGTGTGTATGTGTGTATGTGTGTGTGTGTGTGTGCGTGTGTGTATATTCAGTCATAGAGGGCCACTCAAAAATCTAATATCACTTGCCTAAGAGTTTTAGTATTTTGTAAGCTAACCTTCCATTTAATCCCAAATTATATATTGTGGAATTGATAAAACATAAAATGCTGCAAAATGCACAAT
This sequence comes from Rutidosis leptorrhynchoides, assembly GCF_046630445.1. Lineage (NCBI taxonomy): Eukaryota > Viridiplantae > Streptophyta > Magnoliopsida > Asterales > Asteraceae > Rutidosis > Rutidosis leptorrhynchoides. Next base: position 673,610,075 of record NC_092334.1, read on the forward strand.
AAAATATTATGCTCCGTATATATAGAATCTAGTAGCCCCCCATATCAATAATACGAAAAGATTCTATATACATCTTGACCAACTACTTGACAGAATTGTTGTTTTTGTTTAATAGATTCACTTTCATTTTTTATGCTTCTCTTTTCATATTTGCATGCTTTTGTTCTCTCAAAAAATCCCAACCTGCTTTAGCTAATAAGTTTTTCAAAACAATATGAGATATATTAATACTTCACTAATAAGTTTTTCCAAAATAAATCTTCGAAGAGATAGATTAATTCATGCAACGTCGATTCGTAGTCTCATTGAGTAACCTATCGATACTAATAATTTGATTAAAACAATTGTATTGTATAAGTAATAATAATCTTTTATTTATATAAAACATTCAAAAAATAAAAGCATCTCTAATACCAGTGATGGATAATCGTGTGCACTTTTAATACCTATAAACCCAGCAGACAATAATAATAATAATAATAATATATAAAGCGTTCATATGATAAATAATCATATATTTAATTAAACTTCACACGATTAAATAATCCCAATGAGATCACTTACACGATAATAATTGTAAAAATATATAATTAACAAATTGAGCAACGGTATACCTTTATTGAAGAAATAGATTGTTGTAGAGAAACCTATGATCAAAAATATGGCAGCCTCATTTGATATTTCACTACACTTTTAAACGATCGTTAATTGATGATAGTCCAAACTCAAGTAACGTATTATAATAATGAAATTATGATAATGAAACAATAAATAATATTACTCCCGTATGCTTTAATTCTTTTACCTTTGAAATAAACAAAAAGCAATTGTGAGTTTCTTTTAGTGTGACTATGACAATATAAGTAAAGGGTTTTATGTTGTTTTTATTTTTCTATGTCTAACACTAAAGACAATATAGAAAAGTATATATATATATATATATATATATATATATATATATATATATATATATATATATATATATATATATATATATATATACACGTATTTCGAAAATAATAAACATAATCAATTCTTATTGTGTTTTAAACGCAAGAGAAAAAAAATTTTGACTTAACTTTTGCAATTTATAATTATCAATTTTATATGAATGAAAATACTAATTAATCAACTATTAATTAATCAATAAATTAATTGGTTTCATTACTTGAATAATATATATATATATATATATATATATATATATATATATATATATATATACACATACACTTCTAGGTGTATATGTGTGTGACTTCAAATGCTTAAATGACTTTCGTTATATAGCTATATGTTGTACCTTGCACACAAATCTTGCACAACTAAAAAGAGATTTTTATTAAAAATATGATTCTTTTTCTTTTTCTACAATTGAGGTACAAATGTTAACTAAGAAAGAAACTAAAGTAACTAATAAAAAACTCATTGGTTCAAATAATCAAAAGAAATCAATTTACTAAAATATTTCAAATATTGGTTGCGATTAACTACAAAACTAGTGATGAAGTAAGTAATGATGCGATTTCAGAATAACATTTTTTTTGTTTGCGATTACACATTTATTTGTTTAATGGAGTGACATACCTTATGAAAAACTAGAAATAAGTCCACTGATTATTGAAGAAGAAGAAAAATTTGTTTCACTTGATTATAAAATGTAAGAAAATGCTTCACTTTAAAACTAGAAGATTTATTGTGGAGAGGGGAGAAAGACTTGAGGTGGGGAGAGAGCGGTGCTCCATTTTATCAAACTCAAATCCACAATGAGGAGATTTGAAATATTATGATTAAACTTGGGTATGAAGATATTGGTGTTATTTTTAAATGTTAGAGAGAGATTAGGCCTTTATTTGTAAATGTTAGAAGAGCAAGAACATAGAGATGTACAGAGTATGAAGATGAAGATTGGTGTTTGTTAGATGATAGATTAGAGGCTCAACCCGATTGTGGGCTCGAATTCGCTAGGGTTATTATCTAGCTTTTAGAGTTATGTACGCTATATATATCGAACTCTAGGATAATAATAGGCACTGGGTTTAATCCTATAACATGGTATTAAAGCGGGTTTGATCCTGAAATCTAGTCGGCCGCCACGTGCGGCTCTCTTTATGTCGCCCCGTCAAGTCTCTTCCATTCTAAAATCTATCAATTCTGTTATCTATCTAAAAAGAAAAAAAGACAGTACGTCACCTTCGGCTGCACTTTTACTCTTGTTTCGTTTTTTTCTTCTTTTATTATTCTTCTTATTATGTTGACTTCCTTTATCTTTTTTTTCCCTATGTGTGCACACCTTCATGTGCATCTGGTTAACCACCAGGTATCCTCTAGCTTTTTATTTTATTATAATATTTTATTGTTCCTGTTTCTTGTTTCTCAATAATGGTGATGGATACCAAAGTATTTGTCATATTTCATTCTTTTGCTAAAAGAAAAGAAACAAATATAAAATAAATGAATAGATAAATAGGATATCAAAACGGTACTTGATCCTTAGGCATAGCAAGACACAACGTAAAAGGAAAAAAATGCTACGAAAAAGGAGAAGCCATCAAAAAATATGCAACTTTATCAACGAATATCAGGCTATTCGATGCAACAAATGAAAAAAAACTTTTTTATCTCTCATTTAATGTTTATTGTTTTACTCCAGTCAGAACTTTCGCGATTTCGCCATTCGGACTGTGAGAGAGTGTTATATGATAGATTAGAGGCCCAACCCGATTGTGGGCTCCGGTCCGCTAGGGTTATATACGCTATATATATCGAACTCTAGGATACAAATATATTTATTTATTTTGCTAATAAACTACGCATTGTTACTTTAAAATAGATCACAACATACTCAAATAAAGCAAACAACTTTTGCACTATTTACAAATCATACATACGTTAAGAGGCTACAATAATTTAGTAATTCAGGGAAGGCTCAACTATCAAACTAACTACGTTGTTATCTTATTTATTTTTAGGACTATTTAACGTTGTTTACTTCTTTTATTTTATTTTCTATATAATATTCATTGACTTCTAATAGTTTATTATTTTAATGTATTTCAGTCTACAAATCATTCTTAATCACTAAATAAGTTGAGATTACCATATTTGATAATTTAGAAGGCACTATATTTAATAATTCAGAAGGCACTATAACATACACTTAATATTTTGTTAATAAAGGTGATGAATGTGCTATGACAAGTTAGGAAAATCATATGTCAAGTTTAGTTGAAAAACTAAGTATTTTAAGCAACTTTATGTATCAAGTAAGACCATAGATACATTTTCATCTTATACTATTTTTATTAAAGAACACATTTGTAACAAAATGTAATGTATTAGTTTTGACATGCTGATCAACAGGGCCGGTCCTGACTTTTTCGATGCCCTGGGTGAGATTGCCGAAATATGCCCCTACTCAGTTTCGTTAATACAAAAAATATTTTCAATACTGATTTTAAGTTGTTTTGACGGTCTATCAAAATACACCCTAAAAATACCCCTAATATATTTATTAAACACAATAATACTACTTTTTGAAAGTTTGTAACAGTGATTATTGATGTTCAAAACATGGTATATGAATTAATGTATGAAATAATATGGAAAAATACCAATTAAAGATTATTACACACTAACGGGCAGTGTACCCGATCGTGTAGTAGTATAAATAATGGTTTAGTTCCGTGTATCGTTCCAAGGATAGTTGGATTAGTCAAACTAGAATTAGGAACTATATTATGATTAACTAAGTAAATGAAACTTAAAGGTACAAGATATTATGTTTTTGTGGCTATTTAACGATTTAGCCAAATCAGAGAAGATTAAAAGTAAAAACAATATTTTTGGTCTTTTAAGTTTATATAATGAAAACAAGTGCAAAGAAAACAAATAAGATAGTTTGATTAAGATCAACGATACGAAATGTTCATCTAGATATTTTACCCTCGGTATTGGATGTAAGTTATATTATTGAGACCCGATTGAATGACTATGTGTGTGAGTTACATAATAGATTTACCAAGAATTCTCTTTAGTAAACACGCAAACTCGATTACAAGATCAAGGGTTCCCTTTTCTCTATAGTTCTCGTGTTTGTAACCAAATAACTATGATATATATGCTAATCACCCAAATCGACTTGCCAAGAGTTCTCTTTAGCAAGTACTCAAACTAGAATTACTAAGTGGAGGGTTCCCTATCACCTAGACCTTTTCGTTTGTGACTAGTTGATTAGCTAGATCAAAGACTTGAATAACAATTGTCTTTTGCGTTCGCTCTACACAATTCATTCCTATATCGTCTAATCATTTTGATCTAATTTACCCCCTTGGTCCGGTTTAGTGAACAATCAATCTAAGACAAGTTGATTGTAAATCAATATGATACATCAACAAGAGTTCTCTTTATCAACAACATATCAATTAACTAGATACAAATGATTTGACATCAATAAGCATGGTTCTTTGATTCAAGCTCTAATCTAATCACACATAATACATTCAATCCATAAGATTAAATCCAATACTTCAGTTATTAATCTAGACAAACATTATAGAGTTTAGCCAACAATCATATTAACAAACAAAATAGCAATCAATTGATAAGTAGAATTCATTGTGAAGAACAAGAAATCAACCTAATAGAGAATGAATCTTGAATGGAGAAGGTGTTGAATCTTGATTCTTAGATGTTAAGCCTCTTCCAAGAGCTTGGAATTCTCCAATTTTGCTCCTAAAATCGTCTTGGAACTCCTCTGTTTCGTAACTGTCCGTATCTCTCTCAATAATACACTTTTAAAGTGGTGAAAGTTGGTCAAATGCAAAAAGTAGCTGAAACCTACTTCTGGACGGCGTCCAGATTTCTGGACGGCGTCCAGTTGTAAAGGCCTGGACGGCATCCAGATTTCTGGATGGCGTCCAGTTGTGAAGGGCTGGACGGCGTCCAGAAATCTGGATGGCGTCCAGTTGTGCTGAATTGTTCTGTCTCATTTTTTCCAAATCTCCCTTCATTTGGACGGCGTCCCAATCATTTTGGACGGCGTCCAACATACCTGAAGCCTTGTTTTATCGTTTTAGAGCGCTAATTTGACCATAACTTGTATCGGGATCAACTATGATGAAATCACAACTTATAGAATGGTCATAATTCACCAAAACTTTTTATAAACCACTTTCCGATACACTTTTCATACCTTTGTGTATTACTTGTAGAAACCGCCTTAACTATCCTTGATTCAAGAGTATTTTACACGATATTGCGAGATATATATATGATGTAATTGAGCAATATCAAAACAACCCACACTTAAACCTTGCTTGTCCTCAAGCAATTCATTCTTACAAAGTAGAAAACTATCAAACACACTTACACAATATAGAGTACACACATCACACAAGTAACGCAAAACATATGAAACACGCACATTTATTTGAAACGCAAACTCACGCTATATGAAACACACGCTTTAAGTATAACACACACATTTATTGTAATCACACTCACGCTATACACACAATGAGAACACACGCACACATTTTTGGGAGTTTTAGAGCCAAGTATCCGAAAAATTTGATCCTACGAAAATCAGGACCTTATGAAAAACGTTTTATGTTTTTGAAAATATAATGCTAGTTTTTACACTAGGCACGTTTTCCGATTTTTGTCAGATTTTCTGAATATTTGGAAAATGAGTGCGGGTTTCTCGCTATTGGTCAAGTCAATCCCTCCCACATTACCTAACATCGTTAGATGTTGGTAAGAAAATAATGCGTTTAGGAGGATACACATTACGTTCAGATATCATCGATAATCATGAGGTAATCATCTAATCCGTTAAGTCAACCATAAAGATTGAGGTTCATCAGGCTTAAAAGCTGATATCTTACCTTTCCAGAGGTTATCCACTGGGAATCTGATCAATTCACTGACATTTCATGTATCATGGTGCGCTTCCCATTTGGCTAGCAAATCTCCCTCATTGAGATAAGCTTTGACTACCAGTTTCCCTGTTTGACGTTGAGGCATGGTAGATTTCCAGTCGATTTTAGCAATGACTTTTCAAGATTTTTCGTCACCCTACAACTGGTCTGGACTACAACTTCTGAAACAAATCAGCAAGTGTGTCGTTCGGAAGACTTTACTTCCTTGAGGATGGAATGGATACATCATATGGGTAATAATAAAGTGGTCGGACGCAACATTGTCCTTGTTAGGAGAAACAATGAGGATCGTCCTGTTTTAGTTTTCGATCTGGCACGAGGTCCGGTTTCCGACCACGCTATGCAATCACCGCTCTCTCACGATTTACACTCGTTTTGGTACAAGTGATCTACAAGTTAGCTTTACTAAACTAGTAGGATTTTCATTCAAATAATTGAATGATATTACAACTTCAAAGAATAATAATAATTTAAAACATAACTCAACATTTCTTTTCTAGTTTTAGAACACAATGTATGTAAAATGGTTTTGGACAATTTTCGTTTCTAAGGCTACCTGAAAATTTTAAAATTTTGATCATAAACGCCTTAATTTTTGTAAAACGAATTCCCGATAAATTTCTATCTCCCACCCCACACTTAAGATCATGCAAGGCCCTCATTGCATGAAATCAGAAAAATGATTAAATTTAGAGGGCAAAGTGATAGGGTGATTGTAGAAATTTTCAAATTTTTAACCTGTAAATCGTCGAACATGTAGATGAATGCCGGTAAACTTACTGCCAGCATAAGAGCATCGTCCATTCCTCGATTATCAACAGACATACATCATAATATCAAATGTTGCTGAACTTAATGCCAGTCTTTGAAGTTCAACCACGTTGCACAAATTAATAAACCACACAAATAATAATAAAAATAACGGTGTTTTTACAATCACATCCATTATCAAACCACACAATTAGTTTAAAAATACAAACCAATATTGTTTTAATACACACCATAACAAATAAAAAGATTGTTTGAAAATGTAACAAGAAGATCATTGGCTCGCAGGCCTTCAGTTATCGTAAGGCCAAAAGTAGTTTTCTGAGCCATCTCTGCTTCGGCGTCCTCGCGGGTATTCCTGCTCAAATCGGTTCCTGGCATCCTGCATCGCATCGTTAGAATTATAAATTGGGTAAGGCGGAGGTGGGTTTTCAGGATCAGTGTAGTATTGGGGTGTCAGACGTGTTGTTCCATAGTACTGATCGGGGTTGGAATAATATAACTCGGTGTTATGGTTATTCCAATCAATACCATAACTATTCCATCCCTGGTTATGTACTTGAGCAATCTGGCGTTGCTCCATTCCTTGCTGACTCACCCTCATGTTGTTCATATTATTGACCAAATCATCCCAACCAGATTGAGACGGATACCAAGGACCTTGACATTGAACATTTGTCTGGGCTTCCATTTCTGCTTCCTCTTCCTCTTGTTGTTCCTGTTGTACATTCGCGCCACTACCACTCGCGCCACCTGCCACAAAAGGTACCAAACTCCTATTTCCATCGTACATCAAAATCTCGGCGTTAACATAAGAAACCTTTTTCAGGGGTTTCATTGCATGGTCACATTCTATGAGGAGATTAAGATCAATATTAAAGTGATGAGAAATCCGCGTAATGTAGTGGCCCCCTAGAAGTGGTTTGTCTCTTCGCGCATCCGTAGCTATACCCAGCAAATAGTTCCCAATTAACCCCGGTATATCGGTGTGACAACCCCTTTTTATTTGATCCATTATCCATAGATCCAGAGATTCAACCTTTTCATGTCCTTCGACTCTCGCATTAAAGGTACATGCGATAAGTCGATGGAGTAGCTTATCGTCAGGGGTTGCTATTTCAGTATACCTGTGTCTGCTTGATTTGAACGGGGTAGATGAATTTGGCCCTCTAATCCTTCTCCAAAAGGATTGTTCATTAAAACTTACTCCCCCATGATACTCTGAGCTTACCAAATATTGCTTTAATTGTGCGTCAGTAAGCTCGTGAAAAATACCCAAAACTCTGCATAACCCAAAACTACTCAAACTTCTTTCATCACCCCCTAGCCGGAATCTAAAGAAAGCTTCCGAGAGTGGATCGCGAACATTATTGAATCAGAGAGTTGAATAGAATTCTTTACATAGCATGGTAAACACTTGATAGTGTAGACTGAAAATTTGTTCCCATGCGTAGGTCAATCTGTTACTATATGGTATAGCTAACAAACGAGTGACATGGGCATGCATATCCACCTCAATCAAAGGAGCCCAGTCCAAATACCATGTAGCATTAATTGGTCGACGGGTAATTCGAGCAAAAGTTTCCCCGTAATCATCATTGTCCCGAAGATGTTTTAACCAAACTATTGGATTATTTTGAGCGTCTTCTTCTTCGCCGGATGATGATGATGAATGTTGTTGAACCGGTGGTGGTGGTGGAACATTTCTTGATGTTCTGCCCCTTTTCGGTTGTCCACCCCTGCTAGATTGTCCCTGCAAAACATAATAATACCAAAACAAAGAACATAGAAACCGTTGTGTTAATGTTAGCTAAAAACATAACCTAATAGCAAGGGGAATTAGTCATGCCATTCAAAGTTCATAAGCATTGTGATGCATATAAGTAAAAGCGTATGTTCAGAATAATTGATCACAGTCAACCAAAGTCAACATAAACTAGCAAATACACTCTCACAAAAATGTGGTTCACAAAATTCACAATTAGGCATCAACTTAGGACTCAAGCATGTTGCGTTCATAGGTCAGGACATTTATACTTGCATTCTAATGATATTCATTACAATCATAACACTAGTTATCACAATTTAGTTCAAAATGACCATTATCACGCCACTACATCATAGCATTCCATACCATCAATCCACTTCAATAGGCTTAAACATGTGAGAAACTAGCATACATCTTTCATAAGAACATCACAATTCAAAGCATGCTAAAAATTCAAGAACATTCAATTTATGACTCGACCAAATTAACATCTACATCATCAACAACAATTAAACCTTTCACAAGCTTCATAAACATCACAAACAAACTCAATAATCTTGAATTAACTACCCTAATTTCGGATTTAATCACTACAAACCCTAGAATCATGAACATATCCATCAAACATATCATTATTGCAAAATCAAGACATAATGGGTAATTAAACAACTAAGGTATGTTAATCTAAACAAGAATCATGCAAATCAAACACCCCACACTTGTCTTTCACTAAATTATGCATATAGACATACAAATCAAGTAATTGAGAAAGAAAAGTATGAAAAGAGATTAGCAATACCCTAGAAAACATGATTCAAGCTTGGAATTGAAGGAAGAATGCACGAATTTGAAGTAAAAAATTAGGGTTTTTATGTGTTGGTTCGTTTTTGGGAGAGAAAAACTGAGTTAAAAGTGTGTGTGGTTGAAAAATGGGTTGGATAACCTTTAAAACGCGTTTTTTATTTCTGAGTCAGGTGTCTGGACGGCGTCCAACATTCTGGACGGCGTCTAATATTGAAGATCTGGACGGCGTCCAGTAAAGAAAAGCTGGACGGCGTCCAGAAAATCTGGACGGCGTCCAGTTACACTAAAACCTACTGACTTCATTTTTCGAAAATCCTTTGAATTCGGACGGCGTCCAGGAGATTTTGGACGGCGTCCCAATGGTCTGGAGGCTCAAAATCTTCATAAAACTCTTAAAAATTCCCATTTTTAACACACAAAAGCTCATATCATTATCATAGATCATTTTGTACATTAAAAACTATCAAACCAATCATAAAACACGCGATTCACACTATTTACACGCGTGAACTTTCTTTAACGAGTCATTCACCCAACTCGTCCCCATTTTGATTTAGGCTTTGTTCTCAAAGTTGAGGCTAACCTCGTCTTCGATTTCTAGGGGACCATCGACATAGTGTTTGACCCGGTGGCCATTCACTTTAAAAATGTCGCCCTTCCAGTTCACCACTTCAATTGTACCATAAGGGTACACTTTTCTAATAACTAATGGTCCCGCCCATCGGGACTTAAGCTTTCCTGGTGATAACTTGAAACGGGCATTGTAAACAAGGACACGATCTCCATCCATGAATTCCTTTGGATTTTTCAATCTCTTGTCGTGCCATTGTTTAGTCTTTTCCTTATAAATTAGAGAGTTGTCATAGGCTTCAAGCCTCAATTCGTCTAATTCATTCAACTGGGTCAAACGTAACCGACCCGCCTCTTGGTAATCCAAATTACATGCCCTTAGCGACCAATGCGCTTTGTGTTCAATCTCTAACGGGAGATGGCATGCTTTTCCGTATACCATTTGGAAAGGAGTGGTTCCAATAGGTGTTTTGTAGGCCATGCGAAAGGCCCACAATGCATCGTTTAACTTAACTGACCACTCTTTTGAATTCGCACCAACGGTCTTTTCAAGTATGCATTTTAACGATCGATTGGTATTCTCCACCTGCCCACTTGTTTGGGGATGATAAGATGTTGAAATTTTATGGATTACTCCATATCTTTTCAACACCTTTTCTAATTGCTTGTTGCAAAAGTGGGTACCTCGGTCACTGATAAGGGCTTTAGGCGTGCCAAACCTTGAGAAAAGTTCCGTTAAAAAGGTTACTACAACTCGGCCATCATTTGTGGGGAGAGGTTTTGCCTCCGCCCATTTGGAAACATAATCAATGGCTACGAGTATGTAGAGATAAGAATGAGATTTTGGAAAGGGCCCCATAAAGTCAATTCCCCAAACATAGAACACCTCGCATACTTGGATGCTTTGCTGAGGCATTTCATCCCGTTTAGTGATTTGACCGGCCCGTTGGCACGCGTCACAAGCCTTACAAATAGCGTAGGCATCTTTGAATATTGTAGGCCAATAAAAACATGCCTCGTAAACTTTCCTCCCCGTAATTTTGGGACCAAAGTGCCCACCCGTTGGACCACAGTGACAATCAAGAAGAATTTGAGTGCATTCCTTTCCCGAAATGCACCTCCGAATCATACCATCTGCGCAACGCCTAAAAAGATAAGGGTCTTCCCAGAAGTAGTATTTCAGGTCACTAAAGAATTTTTTTCTTTTCTGATGTGACCAACCGGTTTCTAAGTACCCTCCAACAAGATAGTTGGCTATGTCAACAAACCAGGGATCATCAATTTTCTCAATTTTCATGAGATTTTCATCCGGAAAGTTATCCTAGATAACAGTCTCATGGAGAACCTCAAGATTCGGGTTCTCAAGTCGAGAAAGGTGATCGGCAGCTAGGTTTTCGGCCCCCTTTTTGTCTTTAATATCAATGTCGAATTCTTGCAAAAGCAGGACCCAATGTATTAACCGGGGTTTAGCATCTTGCTTAGCAAGCAAGTATTTTAATGCTGAATGGTCTGTATAGACAACCGTCTTTGCTAGTACCAAATAGGATTGGAATTTATCAAACGAAAAGACAATTGTTAGGAGTTCCTTCTCGGTGGTAGTGTAATTAAGTTGGGCTCCTTGCAATGTCTTACTAGCATAATAAATGGGCTGGAAATGTTTTTCAATTCTTTGCCCCAAGACAGCACCAATAGCAAAGTCACTAGCATCACACATAAGTTCGAATGGAATTGACCAATTCAGCGATATGAGAATGGGTGATTGCGTGAGTTTTGCTTTAAGGAGGTTAAAGGTGTTAAGACACTCATTCGTAAAGACAAATGGAGCGTCTTTCTCAAGAAGTTTGTTCATCGGGGTTGCAATTTTAGAAAAATCTTTAATGAACCGACGGTAGAAACCGGCGTGCCCCAGAAAACTTCTTACACCTTTCACATTTGACGGTGGCTCTGTCCACCTCCAGTCCCGCAGAGGAAATTTTATGACCTAAAACGATGCCCTCTCTTTCCATAAAATGGCATTTTTCCCAATTAAGTACAAGATTAGATTCTTCACACCTAATCAACATACGCTCAAGATTATGAAGACATGAATCAAAAGAATCACCGAAGACTGAAAAGTCATCCATGAATACTTCCATAAAGTCTTCAATCATATCATGAAAAATAGCTACCATACACCTTTGAAAGGTAGCAGGAGCATTGCATAAGCCAAAGGGCATACGTCGATAGGAGAAAGTACCATAAGGGCATGTAAAGGTGGTTTTCTCTTGGTCCTCGGGTGCTATAGGGATTTGGAAATATCCCGAGAAACCGTCAAGAAAACAATAAAAGTTCTTTCCTGCCAACCTTTTCAACATTTGATCAATGTAAGGAAGGGGAAAATGGTCTTTTCGGGTAGCATCATTTAATTTTCTGTAATCAATACATACCCTCCAACCCGTGATAGTCCTAGTGGAAATTAATTGATCGTTTTCATTAGTGATAACGGTCATGCCACCCTTTTTGGGTACACATTGGACCGGAATCACCCAAGGACTATCCGAAATTGGGTAAATAAGACCCGCATCTAGGAGTTTGACAATCTCCTTTTTAACGACCTCTTGCATATTAGGGTTCAGTCGCCTTTGTCTTTGTACACATGGCTTATAGTTATCTTCCATTAATATCTTATGTGTACAATAAGAGAGACTTATACCCTTGATGTCATGAATTTTCCATGCTAGAGCCGGTTTATGGGCTTTTAATATGGAAACAAGTTTAGACTTCTCACTTACAGAGAGTTCAGATGAAATGATAACCGGGAGAGTAGAATCCTCTTGAAGGTAAGTATATTCCAAGTGACTTGGAAGCGGCTTGAATTCCAAAACGGGAGGTTCTTAAATCGATGTTTTACATCGGTACTCATTTTTTAAATCCAACTTTCTGTATTCTTCATCTTTTGGCTCATAACCGTTAGCCATCAAGGTGGTCAACATCTCCACTTCTTCCACCATGTTTTCTTCATCACCTTCCGCCAAAATGCATTCTCCCGAACCTTGCAATTCTGGAAATTCCTGCAACAACTCCGAATATGCGTCTACGGTTTGCAAATAATAACATTAGTCATCAGTAGACTCAGGGTATTGCAAGGCATGGTCAACGGAAAAGGTAACCTTAACATCCTCAATACTAAGGGTCAATTTCTGCTTATGAACATCTATCATAGCTCTAGCGGTATTGAGGAAAGGTCGACCCAATATAAGAGGCGCACGTGTGTCCTCTTCCATGTCCAAAATTACAAAATCGGCCGAAAATACTAGGGTACCCACTTTTACTAACATATTCTCTAAAATTCCACGAGGGAATTTAACAGAGCGGTCCGCTAGTTGAATTGCCATTCGGGTTGGTTTTAGTATCCCGGGGTTTAGCTTAACATATAATGAATAAGGCATTAAATTTATGCTAGCCCCTAAATCCGCTAATGCTTTAATGCATTCCAAATCTCCTAGGAGACATGATATGGTAAAACTCCCAGGATCTGCTAACTTCTTTGGTATTTTGTTCATTAAGATTGCGGAACAATTAGCATTCATGGTGATGGATGAAAGTTCCTCCATTTTCTTCCGATTAGTAAGTAAGTCTTTTAAAAACTTAGCATACTTTGCCATACCTGAGATCACATCAATAAAAGGCATATTTATGTTAAGTTGTTTAAACATATCTAGAAATTTTGACCTTTCGGTTTCTAGCCTTTCTTGTTGTTGCTTCCTTGGGTATGGGAGCGGTGGTTGATATGGCTTCACTACGGGTTTCTCCCGTTCTTCCTTTTCAACCACTTGTTCCGGCTCCTTAACCGGTTCATCATTTTGGTTCAATGGAACACTGAAATCAGAATTTTCGGGAATTCTTGGAGCTTCGTATGCTAAACCACTTCGTGTGGTGATAATATTGGCGTGCTCATTTCGGGGGTTCTTACTGGTATCGCCCGGTAAACTTCCTGGTTTTCTCTTACTAAGTAAACTAGCTAAACCACTCATTTGCTTCTCTAAATTCTGAATTGAGGCTTGTTGGTTTCTAAACTGGTGTTCGTTTTTCTCGTTTGTTTGATTTATGTTTGTAACAAGCTGAGTTTGTGATGCAATCAACTTTTCCAACATATTCTCCAAATTTGACTTTTTATCTTCCTGTTGGGGTTTTTGATAAAAACCCGGAGTTTGTTGTTGGAACCCACTACTTGACCCTTGTTGGTAATTAGAATTTTGACCTTGAGGGTTGTAGGGGTTGTTGAAGTTTCGGTTAAACTGGGCTCTTCCTTGAAATTGATTATTATTTCTTTGGCTTATGAAAGCCACTTCTTCTTTTTGAGCCATTGTTAAACCGGCATCACAATCTTTTCCTAAATGGAGACCACCACAGTATTCACAAACTACTTTCATACTATGAATTTCCTTGGTGATTTTGTCCATGTTTCGAGCAACACCGTCTATTTTCACACTTAGGGAACTAAGGTCATCATAAGCACCGGCACTTTGGACTTGAGCATTACGAGTAATTGGTCGTTCTTGATGCCACTCATGAGAATGATCGGCTAGCTTCTTGATTATCTCATAAGCCTCTTGCTCGGTTTTGTCCATAAGTGAACCTCCGGCCGCTTGATCAATGAAAATTCGGGTTGCAACATCACAACCCTTGTAAAAGATTTGGACTTTTTGGAAGGTATCCAAACCATGGTTTGGACAACCTCTTAGCATTTTAGAAAATCGATTCCATGCTTCGTACAAGATTTCCATCAGCTTTTGACAGAATTGGGTAATTTCGTGTTGGAGTCTCGCGGACTTAGAAGCTAGAAAATATTTCTTAAGAAATTTTTCCAACATACCATCCCAAGTTTCTATCGTAGCCTCGACCAATGAATCTAACCAACTTCGTGCTTCCCCGTGGAGTGTCCATGGGAAAAGTCTTAAAAATATGGCCTGGTCAGTGTCTGGTTTAAGTTTGAAAAGAAGACATATCTCTTGAAAAAGACGAATATGTTCGTTTGTATCTTCATTCGGACCACCACCAAATTGACACCTGTTATTAATCATTTGGAGAATAGGTCCTTTTATTTCAAAATTTACCTCACCAGTGGGCGGGGTAATAGCACTACCTTGTCCGGTTTGGGTTGCTTTCATCTTGGCCACCATTGATTGTCTTGGTACCACCGGTCTTGCTTCTCCTTCCATTTCAAATTTTGGAGGAGGAACGGGCTCACCAAATTCAGAATATCTCGACTTGGTTGTACTTGATTCTGAATCAAAAGTTTCCTGCTTTGATGAAGATTCAAAAAGTTCAAGTACTTCTTTTGGGATCCTACCAAGCTTTCTATCAGGTTCCAAAAGAGGTATAAGTAATGGAGAATCTGAACTTCGGGTATGTGGCATATGCAACCTAAAATCTGTCAATCACACAACTAACAAAACTATTAAATGCACCGATTCTATAAGTTTAAAAATCAAAGACTATTAATAATTAAGAAACTACTTAATCACAAATTAGTTAACAATTCTATTTTGACACAAAACTGTCCCCGGCAACGGCGCCAAAAACTTGATGTTCAAAACATGGTATATGAATTAATGTATGAAATAATATGGAAAAATACCAATTAAAGATTGTTACACACTAACGGGCAGTGTACCCGATCGTGTAGTAGTATAAATAATGGTTTAGTTCCGTGTATCGTTCCAAGGACAGTTGGATTAGTCAAACTAGAATTAGGAACTATATTATGATTAACTAAGTAAATGAAACTTAAAGGTACAAGATATTATGTTTTTGTGGCTATTTAACGATTTAGCCAAATCAGAAAAGATTAAAAGTAAAAACAATATTTTTGGTCTTTTAAGTTTATATAATAAAAACAAGTGCAAAGAAAACAAATAAGATAGTTTGATTAAGATCAAAGATATGAAATGTTCATCTAGATATTTTACCCTCGGTATTGGATGTAAGTTATATTGTTGAGACCCGATTGAATGACTATGTGTGTGAGTTACCTAATAGATTTACCAAGAGTTCTCTTTAGTAAACAAGCAAACTCGATTACAAGATCAAGGGTTCCCTTTTCTCTATAGTTCTCGTGTTTGTAACCAAATAACTATGATATATATGCTAATCACCCAAATCGACTTGCCAAGAGTTCTCTATAGCAAGTACTCAAACTAGAATTACTAAGTGGAGGGTTCCCTATCACCTAGACCTTTTCGTTTGTGACTAGTTGATTAGCTAGATCAAAGACTTGAATAACAATTGTCTTTTGCGTTCGCTCTACACAATTCATTCCTATATCGTCTAATCATTTTGATCTAATTTACCCCCTTGGTCCAGTTTAGTAAACAATCAATCTAAGACAAGTTGATTGTAAATCAATATGATACATCAACAAGAGTTCTCTTTATCAACAACATATCAATTAACTAGATACAAATGATTTGACATCAATAAGCATGGTTCTTTGATTCAAGCTCTAATCTAATCACACATAATACATTCAATCCATAAGATTACATCCAATACCTCAGTTATTAATCTAGACAAACATTATAGAGTTTAGCCAATAATCATATTAACAAACAAAATAGCAATCAATTGATAAGTAGAATTCATTGTGAAGAACAAGAAATCAACCTAATAGAGAATGAATCTTGAATGGAGAAGGTGTTGAATCTTGATTCTTGGATGTTAAGCCTCTTCCAAGAGCTTGGAATTCTCCAATTTTGTTCCTAAAATCGTCTTGGAACTCCTCTGTTTCGTAACTGTCCGTATCTCTCTCAATAATACACTTTTAAAGTGGTGAAAGTTGGTCAAAAGCAAAAAGTAGCTGAAACCTACTTCTGGACAGTGTCCAGATTTCTGGACGGCGTCCAGTTGTAAAGGCCTGGACGGCGTCCAGATTTCTGGACGGCGTCCAGATTTCTGGACGGCGTCCAGATTTCTGGACGGTGTCCAGTTGTGAAGGGCTGGACGGCGTCCAGTTGTGCTGAATTGTTCTGTCTCGGTTTTTCCAAATCTCCCTTCATTTGGACGGCGTCCCAATCATTTTGGACGGCGTCCAACATACCTGAAGCCTTGTTTTATCGTTTTAGAGTGCTAATTTGACCATAACTTGTATCGGGATCAACTATGATGAAATCACAACTTATAGAATGGTCATAATTCACCAAAACTCTTTATAAACCACTTTCCGATACACTTTTCATACCTTTGTGTATTACTTGTAGAAACCGCCTTAACTATTCTTGATTCGAGAGTATTTTACACGATATTGCGAGATATATATATGATGTAATTGAGCAATATCAATTATGCACATCTTGTCTCCACACCTATTCAATAACGATCTATGTTCATCGATGAATCTTAATAGTTTTAGTGTAGTACTTATTAAAACTATAAGTATATTCGATTGAAAAAAGCAAAAAAATTATAAATATTCATTATTTTAACTAGTTTTTTTTTTCAAAACGTTATTCATAATAATAGATATTAGTAAAGCTTCATTTTTTTTTTAATAAACAAGAATACAATATATGGTATTAAACTATAAATATGTTGAATTTAAAACATTACATTTTGTGTGTAAGAATTCTATAAATATATATATAATCTCTTAGCTTCTCAACAATAAGGTTTTTCTTCAACTTATTCAATTGATATCTATTCACTAATGTGTAATCCTAAAATTTTAGGGATCCTATGTTTTTTCTTTCAAAATATCTGATATAATCATTCATTTGACTTCAATAGTCAGGTCTAGACTTTTTAAAACCTCTTTATAATCAAATTTTTGTAGCGTAAAAAGAATAAATTTATGTACACTAAAAAGTAAAGAACCTAAATTTGATGCCCCTTGATTGTTGATGCCATGGGCGGTTACCCGACCTGCCCATAGCCAGGCCCGGCCCTGCTGATCAATTACGTGAAAAATCTTTGTCGGAGATTCAAAAGTTACTGACCACAAGACAACAAGCAATGACATTATTCATAATTCTTGACCACCTCAAAAGATTAAAGACATTGACGAATATGTAGAAACTCGACCGAAGACATGAGAAAAACATCAAAAAAATACATTATCGCTGCATACGACTTTATACATCGAACCTACTAGCAGATACAAATTATTGCTTATTACTACTTTTGAATTTGAATTTAATTTCATTACTTTAGTTTGAATAAGATTTTTTATTTATTTATATTTTTACACATTTGAACTTTTAAACTATTTTTGTTTATTTATGTTATCATTTTTGAAGATTGTTTTAAATATCATCATTCCATAAAACTCACGAAATCGCGATTCTTTAACTAGTTATTATTAGGTTGTATTTCATTAGCAGTTTTTTGATATTAAATGTAAATAATACATTTAAATGTAGCTTGTTTGCTACACATACATGTAGCCAGTGTTGTAAAAAACACGTTTACTCGCCGATTAATCCCCGATTAATCATTTTTAAGAGCATTCTGTTCCGATTTTCAAAAATCTGTTTAATTAAACGGTCAACGTCAATTGATGGGTCAAAATCGAATTTGGTAATCCAAATCGGTCAAAGTAAAAAATGAATAACATTTTAACATGAATTTACACTAGAACTTTATAGTTTTTGAGCAAAATTAATCATTTTAGACAATTATGTTAAAGTTTATTTTTATATTTATGGTTTTTTTCTATATTTACACATATAATTTTTGAAATTTAATATTTAAATATATACAGTACAATCCGATTAATCCCTGATTAATCTCTGAATTACCGATTAATCCTTCTAAAGTCCCGACCGATTAATCCCCGTATAGCGAATTTTTTAACCTTGCATGTAGCAATTTTTTTCCTTAAAAGTAATATAATATAATACAAAATACATTATTTTCATTGTTTAAAGCATGACACGATAAAATTATAAAAACAATTTATTTTCTTTTATTATTTTGTAGTTTCTAATATTCTTAATTATGAAATTTCCAACATTATATATAGAAATTTTATATTAGTGAAAAATAAATAGATGTAATAAGTACTCTGTATCATATTATAGTATCACTCTTTTATTATATAAACATAAATATAAATTATCATCTTTAGATTAATTAAATAAATAAAACATACCTATAATTAATTTTATTAATATTATGGTTTAAAATTGAATATTACTCCATATCAATTATTATTTACCTCTATGAATATAAATAAGATAAATAATAGCCCGTACTTTTTGGTGGTGATTGGATGGGGGTAAATCCATGAAATGCGTAACAAATATCGGAGAGCATATACTATATCTACTATTTAATTAATTTATTTACTTATTACAGAATATTACCTTATTTATCTATCAATATCAATTTATTTATAGATATTATTAGTTAAAAAATTTTAAACTAATATTAGAATGTCAACCTTAGTTGTCAATCATTGATCGATGACACATGTGATTTTGAGATAGTGTTTTCGTTATATATATATATATATATATATATATATATATATATATATATATATATATATATATATATATATATATATATATATATATATATATATATATAGTCCTCGAGGGCCACTCATAAATCTAATATCACTTGCCTCAGAATTTTTGTAATTCTGTAAGTCAACCTTCTATTTAATCCTAAATTATATATTGTGGAATAGATAAAACATAAAATACTGCAAAATGCACATTAAAATATTATGCTCTTTAATATATAGAATCTAGTGGGCCTCTCATATCAATAATATGGAAAGGTTCTATATACACCTTAACCAACTACTTACCGAAATTGTTGTTTTGATTAAGAGATTCACTTTCATCTTTGTAACGGCCCGTCAAAGTTGCTATTGACGCGGTACGTTATTCATTGATTCCGTAGTGAGGTTTTGACCTCTACATGATACGTTTTAATAAAAATATTGCATTCATTAAAATAAGTGACTTTCTAAACATAGAAAGTTATAAGCATGCGGGCGATTACTTAAGTATAAGTAAATCCCCGGAAATACATAAGTCTTTATCTTACAAGTTGACATCACAGTCAAATTATTTATTACACAACGTAGTTTTGTTTCGAATGCAATAAACTTTATACAAAGCATGAGAGACTCCATGCAGGAAACAAGCACATCACAGCTGAAGCAATCTAAGGACCTGAGAATAAAACATGCTAAAAAGGTCAACACGAATGTTGGTGAGTTATAGGTTTAATTGCTCGAGTCATAAGTATATAAAGATGGACCACAAGATTTCATCAAAAGTTTATCAATAGATTCTACGTAACAGAGCACCCTGGTAACTAAACTTAACGCTATAATAATAATTACCCCTGTTGTTTTAATACACGCAAACCAACGTGTCGTAAACTCAAGTAACATACGTCCGTTAAAAGGCTAGCGGTCTAGCTCGGACGGGGATGTCAAGCCCTGTGGATCCATATACAATTACTCGCGCCCATCAGTCCACATCCTATGTACTGGCAGCTACTAGTTACCAAAGCTAAGGGATTTTCGATTTAAACTCAGTGTAGAATTAAGTAAGTAAATACTTGTATCGATAGCGTATAAAATAAAGTGCATGTATTCTCAGCCCAAAATATTTAAAGCATTTAAAAAGGGATCTATAAACTCACAGCTCAATATTGAGATTCAATATTGTAGGTAAATTGCGTAGACGTAATGATAGTAGATGACTGAACGGTTGGCCTTGGATTCACGAACAATACCCCCGAACAATACCCAATATTTTCTTAGTTTTTAAATGGTTTGAAATCCGAATAAAATACTCATGTATAACTTGTTTAGTGTATTACCACAAACCTTTTGAAAAATAAAAATAAAATTGATGCAGAGTAAATATAAAAATATGATACGGAGTAATATATTTGTATGTGTTAGTGTTCGCAGATCGATATGCATATATAGAGAATAGAGAGTGGATAGAAGGAAATGGGAAACATCCCAACAACTAAACACAATGACATAAAGTTAATAACTTAACTCACGGATATTATTGTTTCTTCACATGGGTTGTTATTTTTGTTGGCTTTAAATGATGGATGCAGAAGTAGCAATCAAAGCATACAGTGGATTTTATAATTGTGTTGGTGGATCATATTAGCAAAAAGGAAAACAGTGGCGAGCAGTTTTGTCAAAAAATAGAAAAGTAGGAGAATAATTAATATTGATATTATAAATATAAATCAAGTTGATAGTACTCGACATAAAAAAAAGTAATAAACAAAGTAGTATGCAAGTTGTAGTTCTATATGCATGTTAAATGTCATAGATAGATATTAGATGGCATGAATTGGATAAAATATATAAACTAAACAAAAAGCAAAACACTACTAGCAGTAATATTTGTTTGGTGGTAGATGATGTGCATGCATCATGTTTTCATATCATATCATATATATTTATAATAATTTAATTATTCTAATAATGCATATAAAAGAATCCAATGTGGTTAAAGAGAAAGATGGGTTGTACTCGTATGTGGTTGGAAAGCAAGAGAAAAAAATGGTGAGTATATATAATGGAGATTTGTTGGCCAAATTAATTCACAAATGGGACCCGGCATTTTGTTTCAATAATATGGAATTGTATATATCTGTGACTAAAAGGCGATGATGATGGTCACGGGTGATTATGTATATATATAAAATATATATACTTTTAGCATATAGTATGTGTACACTGTTGTCATCGATAATTTCATGAAACAATTAACAAATGATAAGATTTAAGTAATTATCTTCAAGTTCATAACTCTTTACAAAAAACAACAATACATATAATAATAATAAATTCATGATATCATATTTTGATTAACTAGTTCCAAGCGTGAATTATAAGCACAAGAAACATCACAACTTTTTTGCTTGTTTAGAATCAAGAATTAAAAATAAAGAGTTGTTTATGTCTTGTGCTTCAATTAATTGTTCGTGAATCGTCGAGCACGGTCGAAGTCAAATGAATGTATGAAAACATTTCAAAAGTTTTAAGACTCATCATAACGTGTTTTGCTTATTGTGTTGGAAATATTCTATCCTGTAATTAATTTATTAATGCGAAATTTTCTGGGTCATCACAGTACCTCCCCGTTAAAGAAAATTTTGTCCCGAAATTTTGAGTAGTACCTGTTTTATGAGCGACATCAGTGAACAAATGTGGATAATTTTGCTTCATTTGATCTTCACGTTCCCAAGTAAACTCGGGTCCTCGTCTAGCGTTCCAACGAACTCTAACTTTCGGTATTTTGCTTTGTTTTAATTGTTTGACCTCTCGGTCCATGATTTCAACAGGTTCTTCGATAAAATGGAGTTTATCATTGATTCGTATTTCGTCAAGAGGAATTACGACATCCTCTTCAGCTAAACATTTCTTCAAATTTGACACGTGAAATGTGTCGTGAACACTACTAAGTTCTTACGGTAGCTTTAATCGATAAGCAACTGTTCCAATTCTTTCGGTGATTTCAAAGGGTCCCACGTACCTAGGACTTAGCTTTCCTCGTTTACCGAATCATACAACGCCTTTCCAGGGTGACACTTTCAACATGACTTTGTCGCCCATTTGAAATTCTAGCGGTTTTCTTCTTTTGTCAGCATAGCTCTTTTGACGACTCATGGTCGTTTTCAATCGCTGTTGTATTTGAATGATCTTTTCAGTGGCTTCATGAATAATTTCTGGTCTAGTAAGTTGTCTTTAATATACTTCACTCCAACAAATAGGAGATCTCCACTTTCTACCGTAAAGTGCTTCAAATGGCGTTGCGTTGATGCTCGTATGATAGCTGTTATTGTATGAAAATTCTGCCAAGGGTAAGTGTCGATCCCAACCGGTTCCAAAGTCAATCACGCATGCCCGTAACATGTCTTCCAATGTTTGTATTGTTCTTTCACTTTGACCATCTGTCTATGGGTGATAAGCGGTGCTCATATCTAATCGAGTTCCCAATGCTTTTTGTAATGACTGCCAAAAATGTGATATGAATCGGGTGTCACGGTCAGATATGATGGAGATAGGTACACCATGCCTGAAAACTACTTCCTTCAAATATAAGGGTGCTAATCTCTCCATACTGTCTGTCTCCTTTATTGGTAAAAGTGAGCTGATTTAGTGAGGCGATCAACTATCACCCAAATAGTATCGTAACTACTTGCAGTTCTTTTCAATTTCGTAATGAAATCCATGGTTATTCTTTCCTATTTCCACCGAGGAATTTCCAGTTGTTGCAGTAATCCTGACGGCTTTTGGTGCTTAGCTTTGACCTTCGCACATGTCAAACATTTGCTTACATAAGTAGCAATTTCTGTCTTCATATTAGGCCACCAATAGAAATTCTTGAGATCGTGGTACATTTTCCCGTTTCTCGGGTGAATTGAGTACCTCATTTTGTGTGCTTCATCCAGTACTAGTTGCCTTAGATTACCATGTTTTGGTACCCATATCCTACCAGCAAAATACAGGGCTCCATCGGCTTTTACTTCAAGTTGTTTTTCTAACCCTTTGCTTATTTCGCCTTTTACATTTTCTTCTTTTAAAGCTTCTAACTGTATTGCTTGAATTTGCTTTGTGAGATCAGTACGAATTGTAATGTTTAAAGCTCAGTCCCTAAGAGGTTTTACTCTTTCTTTCCGATTTAGGACATCAGCTACAACATTAGCCTTTCCGAGGTGGTAACGGATTTCACAATCGTAATCGTTCAATAACTCTACCCAGCGACGTTGCCTCATATTGAGTTGTTTTTGATCAAAGATATGTTGAAGACTCTTATGGTCGGTGTACACTGTACACTTGGTTCCATATAGATAGTGTCTCCATATTTTGAGTGCAAAAACTACTGCTCCAAGTTTCAAATCGTGCGTCGTATAGTTCCTTTCGTGAATTTTTAGTTGTCGTGAGGCATATACGATAACTTTTGTGCGTTGCATTAATACACATCCTAAACCTTAGCGTGAAGCGTCATAATAGATCACGAAATCATCATTTCCTTTCGGTAATGACAAAATGGGTGCAGACGTTAACTTCTTCTTTAACAGTTGAAATGCGGATTCCTGTTCTGTAGACCAATCATACTTCTTTCCCTTTTGAGTCAATGCAGTTAAGAGTTTGGCGATTTTAGAGAAATCTTGAATGAATCTTCGGTAGTAACCAGCAAGACCTAAGAATTGGCGAATTTGTGTTGGAGTCTTTAGTGTTTCCCATTTACTAATGGGTTCGATCTTGGCAGGGTCAACTTTAATTCTATGTTTACTGACAACATGGCCCAAATGCCAAGATCAACTTTAATTCTATGTTTACTGACAACATGGCCCAAAAATTGTACTTCTTGTAGCCAAAAATTGCACTTCGAAAATTTTGCATACAGTTCTTCTTTCTTGAGTATTTCTAGTACCAGTCTTAAGTGTTGCTCATGTTCTTCCTTGTTCTTCGAGTAAATCAATATGTCGTCAATAAAAACAATGACAAATTTGTCTAAATACGGTCTGCAGATGCGATTCATTAGATCCATGAATACTGTTAGAGCATTAGTCAATCCAAAAGGCATGACTAAAAACTTATAGTGACCATAATGGGTTCTGAACGCGGTTTTAGGAACATCTTCTTCCTACACTCTTAGCTGATGATATCCGGAGCGTAGATCAATCTTAGAATAAATACTTGATCCTTGCAATTGATCAAATAAATCATCAATCCTCGGTAATGGGTACCGATTCTTGATCGTTAATTTGTTTAATTCTCGGTAATCTATGCACATTCTCATAGATCCATCCTTCTTCTTGACGAATAGAATAGGAGCACCCCAAGGTGAAAAACTGGACGAATAAATCCACGGTCCGATAATTCTTGTATTTGGCTTTGTAATTCTTGCATCTCGAAAGGTGCAAGTCTATATGGGGATCGGGCTACAGGTGCGGCTCCTGGTACGAGATCAATCTGAAATTCTACACATATGTGTGGAGGTAACCTGGGTAATTCTTCTGGAAATACTTAGGATATTCTCTCACAACCGGCACGTCATCGATGCTTCTTTCTTCGGTTTTAATTTTCTTCACGTGTGCTAAAATGGCATAACAACCTTTTCTTATAAGTTTCTGGGCCTTCATACAGCTGATAAGGTTCAACTTCGAGTTTCTCTTCTCCCCATAAATCATTAATGACGTTTCATTCTTACGAGGGATGCGGATCGCTTTCTCAGCGCAAACAACTTCCGCTCTTGTTTTGGACATCCAGTCCATTCCAATGATTACGTCAAAACTTCCTAATTCTACGGGCATCAAATCGATTTTGAATTTTTCACCACCAAAGTTTATCTTACAACCACGGCAAATTTTATCAACTTTTATTAGCTTACCATTAGCTAACTCTACATTATGTTTGTCATCTAGAGGTAACAATGGACAGTTAAACCTAGTGCAAAAGTTTCTACCCATATAACTTCTATAAGCACCCGTATCAAATATAATGTAGGCTAATAGGTTATTAATGGTAAACATACTCGTAACAAGATCAGGATCCTCACGCGCTTCACTGGAACTAATATTAAACGCCCTTCCCCTTGCGAGTTCTTTGTTCTTCTCCTTATCAGGGCATTAATTTTTAAAGTGACAAGGCTTCCCACATCCAAAACATTTCTTGACATTGGTCGGGTTTGTCTTCACTCCAGAAACAGTGGCATAACAATCTTTCGCCACATGTCCTTTCTTGTTGCATTTATCACAGACCACTTGGCAATAACCTGAATGATGTGTGTAACATCTTTTACAGAACGGATGGGGTCCCTTGTAATTTGGACTAGCAATTTCCCCATCTTGTTTGCCCTTAAAAGTCTCTTGCCTCTTCGGGTGAGAAATTTTACCCTTATGGTCTTCACATTTCCTTTTTCCATCAGTTGTCTTGACTTCGGTAGTTGGTGCCTTAATCGTACTCTCCGTGATCTGGTCCATGAGTTGGTGTGCCATTCTCATGGCTTCCTGCATTGTATTCGGTTTGGACGATGTAACATTTCCTTTGATATTGATTGACAAACCGTCAATATACATCTCTATCTTTCGTTTCTCATTTGGCACTAATTCGGGACACAACAAGGCTAGTTCCATGAAACGCTTTTCATAGTTCTTGAGATTCGCACTGAAAACCTTCAGATTACGTAACTTAGATTCCATTTTTCTAATCTCATTTCGAGGACAGTACTCCTCGATTAGCATCTTTTTCAATTCTTCTCAAGAGATATCGTATGCCGTATCTACTCCTTCTGCTTTAGCATAATTGTTCCACCAAGTATGAAATGTCCCGTTCTTATTGATTAAAAACGTTCCATATTAATTGATTTCGTTGCGAGGTTTTGACCTCTATATGAGACGTTTTTCAAAGACTGCATTCATTTTTAAAACAAACCATAACCTTTATTTCATAAATAAAGGTTTAGAAAGCTTTACGTAGATTATCAAATAATGATAATCTAAAATATCCTGTTTACACACGACCATTACATAATGGTTTACAATACAAATATGTTACATCGAAATCAGTTTCTTGAATGCAGTTTTTACACAATATCATACAAACATGGACTCCAAATCTTGTCCTTATTTAAGTATGCGACAGCGGAAGCTCTTAATAATCACCTGAGAATAAACATGCTTAAAACGTCAACAAAAATGTTGGTGAGTTATAGGTTTAACCTATATATATCAAATCGTAACAATAGACCACAAGATTTCATATTTCAATACACATCCCATACATAGAGATAAAAATCATTCATATGGTGAACACCTGGTAACCGACAATAACAAGATGCATATATAAGAATATCCCCATCATTCCGGGACACCCTTCGGATATGATATAAATTTCGAAGTACTAAAGCATCCGGTACTTTGGATGGGGTTTGTTAGGCCCAATAGATCTATCTTTAGGATTCGCGTCAATTAGGGTGTCTGTTCCCTAATTCTTAGATTACCAGACTTAATAAAAAGGGGCATATTCGATTTCGATAATTCAACCATAGAATGTAGTTTCACGTACTTGTGTCTATTTTGTAAATCATTTATAAAACCTGCATGTATTCTCATCCCAAAAATATTAGATTTTAAAAGTGGGACTATAACTCACTTTCACAGATTTTTACTTCGTCGGGAAGTAAGACTTGGCCACTGGTTGATTCACGAACCTATAACAATATATACATATATATCAAAGTATGTTCAAAATATATTTACAACACTTTTAATATATTTTGATGTTTTAAGTTTATTAAGTCAGCTGTCCTCGTTAGTAACCTACAACTAGTTGTCCACAGTTAGATGTACAGAAATAAATCGATAAATATTATCTTGAATCAATCCACGACCCAGTGTATACGTATCTCAGTATTGATCACAACTCAAACTATATATATTTTGGAATCAACCTCAACCCTGTATAGCTAACTCCAACATTCACATATAGAGTGTCTATGGTTGTTCCGAAATATATATAGATGTGTCGACATGATAGGTCGAAACATTGTATACGTGTCTATGGTATCTCAAGATTACATAATATACAATACAAGTTGATTAAGTTATGGTTGGAATAGATTTGTTACCAATTTTCACGTAGCTAAAATGAGAAAAATTATCCAATCTTGTTTTACCCATAACTCCTTCATTTTAAATCCGTTTTGAGTGAATCAAATTGCTATGGTTTCATATTGAACTATATTTTATGAATCTAAACAAAAAAAGTATAGATTTCTAGTCGGAAAAATAAGTTACAAGTCGTTTTTGTAAAGGTAGTCATTTCAGTCGAAAGAACG
Organism: Rutidosis leptorrhynchoides; assembly: GCF_046630445.1. NCBI lineage: Eukaryota > Viridiplantae > Streptophyta > Magnoliopsida > Asterales > Asteraceae > Rutidosis > Rutidosis leptorrhynchoides. Next base: position 673,637,743 of record NC_092334.1, read on the forward strand.
ACGTCTAGATGACCATTTTAGAAAACATACTTCCACTTTGAGTTTAACCATAATTTTTGGATATAGTTTCATGTTCATAATAAAAATCATTTTCTCAGAATAACAACTTTTAAATCAAAGTTTATCATAGTTTTTAATTAACTAACCCAAAACAGCCCGCGGTGTTACTACGACGGCGTAAATCCGGTTTTACGGTGTTTTTCGTGTTTCCAGGTTTTAAATCATTAAGTTAGCATATCATATAGATATAGAACATGTGTTTAGTTGATTTTAAAAGTCAAGTTAGAAGGATTAACTTTTGTTTGCGAACAAGTTTAGAATTAACTAAACTATGTTCTAGTGATTACAAGTTTAAACCTTCGAATAAGATAGCTTTATATGTATGAATCGAATGATGTTATGAACATCATTACTACCTTAATTTCCTTGGATGAACCTACTGGAAAAGAGAAAAATGGATCTAGCTTCAATGGATCCTTGGATGGCTCAAAGTTCTTGAAGCAAAATCATGACACGAAAACAAGTTCAAGTAAGATCATCACTTGAAATAAGATTGTTATAGTTATAGAAATTGAACCAAAGTTTGAATATGATTATTACCTTGTATTAGAATGATAACCTACTGTAAGAAACAAAGATTTCTTGAGGTTGGATGATCACCTTACAAGATTGGAAGTGAGCTAGCAATCTTGAAAGTATTCTTGATTTTATGAAACTAGAACTTTTGGAATTTATGAAGAACACTTAGAACTTGAAGATAGAACTTGAGAGATTTCAATTAGATGAAGAAAATTGAAGAATGAAAGTGTTTGTAGGTGTTTTTGGTCGTTGGTGTATGGATTAGATATAAAGGATATGTAATTTTGTTTTCATGTAAATAAGTCATGAATGATTACTCATATTTTTGTAATCTTATGAGATATTTCATGCTAGTTGCCAAATGATGGTTCCCACATGTGTTAGGTGACTCACATAGGCTGCTAAGAGCTGATCATTGGAGTGTATATACCAATAGTACATACATCTAAAAGCTGTGTATTGTACGAGTACGAATACGGGTGCATACGAGTAGAATTGTTGATGAAACTGAACGAGAATGTAATTGTAAGCATTTTTGTTAAGTAGAAGTATTTTGATAAGTGTATTGAAGTCTTTCAAAAGTGTATAAATACATATTAAAACACTACATGTATATACATTTTAACTGAGTCGTTAAGTCATCGTTAGTCGTTACATGTAAGTGTTGTTTTGAAACCTTTAGGTTAACGATCTTGTTAAATGTTGTTAACCCAATGTTTATAATATCAAATGAGATTTTAAATTATTATATTATCATGATATTATCATGTATGAATATCTCTTAATATGATATATATACATTAAATGTCTTTACAACGATAATCGTTACATATACGTCTCGTTCAAAAATCATTAAGTTAGTAGTCTTGTTTTTACATATGTAGTTCATTGTTAATATACTTTATGATATGTTTTCTTATCATAGTATCATGTTAACTATATATATATATCCATATATATGTCATCATATAGTTTTTACAAGTTTTAACGTTCGTGAATCACCGATCAACTTGGGTGATCAATTGTCTATATGAAACATATTTCAATTAATCAAGTCTTAACAAGTTTGATTGCTTAACATGTTGGAAACATTTAATCATGTAAATATCAATCTCAATTAATATATATAAACATGGAAAAGTTCGGGTCACTACAGTACCTACTCGTTAAATAAATTTCGTCCCGAAATTTTAAGCTGTTGAAGGTGTTGACGAATCTTCTGGAAATAGATGCGAGTATTTCTTCTTCATCTGATCTTCACGCTCCCAGGTGAACTCGGGTCCTCTACGAGCATTCCATCGAACCTTAACAATTGGTATCTTGTTTTGCTTAAGTCTTTTAACCTCACGATCCATTATTTCGACGGGTTCTTCGATGAATTGAAGTTTTTCATTGATTTGGATTTCATCTAACGGAATAGTGAGATCTTCTTTAGCAAAACATTTCTTTAAATTCGAGACGTGGAAAGTGTTATGTACAGCCGCGAGTTGTTGAGGTAACTCTAGTCGGTAAGCTACTGGTCCGACACGATCAATAATCTTGAATGGTCCAATATACCTTGGATTTAATTTCCCTCGTTTACCAAATCGAACAACGCCTTTCCAAGGTGCAACTTTAAGCATGACCATCTCTCCAATTTCAAATTCTATATCTTTTCTTTTAATGTCAGCGTAGCTCTTTTGTCGACTTTGGGCGGTTTTCAACCGTTGTTGAATTTGGATGATCTTCTCGGTAGTTTCTTGTATAATCTCCGGACCCGTAATCTGTCTATCCCCCACTTCACTCCAACAAATCGGAGACCTGCACTTTCTACCATAAAGTGCTTCAAACGGCGCCATCTCAATGCTTGAATGGTAGCTGTTGTTGTAGGAAAATTCTGCTAACGGTAGATGTCGATCCCAACTGTTTCCGAAATCAATAACACATGCTCGTAGCATGTCTTCAAGCGTTTGTATCGTCCTTTCGCTCTGCCCATCAGTTTGTGGATGATAGGAAGTACTCATGTCTAGACGAGTTCCTAATGCTTGCTGTAATGTCTGCCAGAATCTTGAAATAAATCTGCCATCCCTATCAGAGATAATAGAGATTGGTATTCCATGTCTGGAGACGACTTCCTTCAAATACAGTCGTGCTAACTTCTCCATCTTGTCATCTTCTCTTATTGGTAGGAAGTGTGCTGATTTGGTGAGACGATCAACTATTACCCAAATAGTATCAAAACCACTTGCAGTCCTTGGCAATTTAGTGATGAAATCCATGGTAATGTTTTCCCATTTCCATTCCGGGATTTCGGGTTGTTGAAGTAGACCTGATGGTTTCTGATGCTCAGCTTTGACCTTAGAACACGTCAAACATTCTCCTACGTATTTAGCAACATCGGCTTTCATACCCGGCCACCAAAAATGTTTCTTGAGATCCTTGTACATCTTCCCCGTTCCAGTATGTATTGAGTATCTGGTTTTATGAGCTTCTCTAAGTACCATTTCTCTCATATCTCCAAATTTTGGTACCCAAATCCTTTCAGCCCTATACCGGGTTCCGTCTTCCCGAATATTAAGATGCTTCTCCGATCCTTTGGGTATTTCATCCTTTAAATTTCCCTCTTTTAAAACTCCTTGTTGCGCCTCCTTTATTTGAGTAGTAAGGTTATTATGAATCATTATATTCATAGATTTTACTCGAATAGGTTCTCTGTCCTTCCTGCTCAAGGCATCGGCTACCACATTTGCCTTCCCCGGGTGGTAACGAATCTCAAAGTCGTAATCATTCAATAATTCAATCCACCTACGCTGCCTCATATTCAGTTGTTTCTGATTAAATATGTGTTGAAGACTTTTGTGGTCGGTATATATAATACTTTTAACCCCATATAAGTAGTGCCTCCAAGTCTTTAATGCAAAAACAACTGCGCCTAATTCCAAATCATGCGTCGTATAATTTTGTTCGTGAATCTTCAATTGTCTAGACGCATAAGCAATCACCTTCGTTCGTTGCATTAATACACAACCGAGACCTTGCTTTGATGCGTCACAATAAATCACAAAATCATCATTCCCTTCAGGCAATGACAATATAGGTGCCGTAGTTAGCTTTTTCTTCAATAACTGAAACGCTTTCTCTTGTTCATCATTCCATTCAAATTTCTTCCCTTTATGCGTTAATGCAGTCAAGGGTTTTGCTATTCTGGAAAAGTCTTGGATGAACCTTCTGTAGTAGCCAGCTAGTCCTAAAAACTGGCGTATGTGTTTCGGAGTTTTCGGGGTTTCCCACTTTTCAACAGTTTCTATCTTTGCCGGATCCACCTTAATACCTTCTTTGTTCACTATGTGACCGAGGAATTGAACTTCTTCCAACCAAAATGCACACTTTGAAAACTTAGCGTACAATTCTTCCTTCCTCAATACTTCTAACACCTTTCTCAAATGTTCACCGTGTTCTTGGTCATTCTTTGAGTAAATAAGTATGTCATCAATGAAAACAATGACAAACTTGTCAAGGTATGGTCCACACACTCGGTTCATAAGGTCCATGAACACAGCTGGTGCATTAGTTAAACCAAACGGCATGACCATAAACTCGTAATGACCATAACGTGTTCTGAAAGCAGTCTTTGGAATATCATCTTCTTTCACCCGCATTTGATGATACCCGGAACGTAAGTCAATCTTTGAATAAACAGACGAGCCTTGTAGTTGATCAAATAAGTCGTCGATTCTCGGTAGTGAGTAGCGGTTCTTGATGGTAAGTTTGTTCAACTCTCGGTAGTCGATACACAACCTGAATGTACCATCTTTCTTCTTGACAAACAAAACAGGAGCTCCCCACGGTGATGTGCTTGGTCGAATGAAACCACGCTCTAAAAGTTCTTGTAATTGGCTTTGTAGTTCTTTCATCTCGCTGGGTGCGAGTCTGTAAGGAGCACGAGCTATTGGTGCAGCTCCTGGTACAAGATCTATTTGAAATTCAACGGATCGATGTGGGGGTAATCCCGGTAATTCTTTCGGAAATACATCAGGAAATTCTTTTGCGACGGGAACATCATTGATGCTCTTTTCTTCAGTTTGTACTTTCTCGACGTGTGCTAGAACAGCATAGCAACCTTTTCTTATTAGTTTTTGTGCTTTCAAATTACTAATAAGATGTAGCTTCGTGTTGCCCTTTTCTCCGTACACCATTAAGGGTTTTCCTTTTTCTCGTATAATGCGAATTGCATTTTTGTAACAAACGATCTCCGCTTTCACTTCTTTCAACCAGTCCATACCGATTATCACATCAAAACTCCCTAACTCTACTGGTATCAAATCAATCTTAAATGTTTCGCTAACCAGTTTAATTTCTCGATTCCGACATATATTATCTGCTGAAATTAATTTACCATTTGCTAATTCGAGTAAAAATTTACTATCCAAAGGCGTCAATGGACAACTTAATTTAGCACAAAAATCTCTACTCATATAGCTTCTATCTGCACCCGAATCAAATAAAACGTAAGCAGATTTATTGTCAATAAGAAACGTACCCGTAACAAGCTCCGGGTCTTCCTGTGCCTCTGCCGCATTAATATTGAAAACTCTTCCACGGCCTTGTCCATTCGTGTTCTCCTGGTTCGGGCAATTTCTAATAATGTGGCCCGATTTTCCACATTTATAACAAACTACATTGGCATAACTTGCTCCGACACTACTTGCTCCGCCATTACTCGTTCCGAAACCATTTGTTCCTTTCGTTCTATTAACCCCTGGTCCGTAGACCTCACACTTCGCCGCGCTATGACCATTTCTTTTACACTTGTTGCAAAATTTGGTGCAGAACCCCGAGTGATTCTTTTCACACCTTTGGCATAGCTGCTTCTGATTGTTGTTGTTGTTGCGGTTATTATTGTTGTTGGGATGATTGTTGTAGTTGCTGTTGTTGTTGTTGTTGTTGTTGTTGGGCCGTTTGTTGTAGTTGCGATTGATGTTGCGATTGTTGGGATAATTGTTGCGATTATTGTTGTAATTGCTGTTGTTGTTGTATTGGTGATTCTTATCACCGTTTTCCTCCCACTTTCTTTTGACTTGCTTCACATTGGCCTCTTCAGCAGTCTGTTCTTTAATTCTTTCTTCAATTTGGTTCACGAGTTTGTGAGCCATTCTACATGCCTGTTGTATGGAGGCGGGCTCGTGTGAACTTATATCTTCTTGGATTCTTTCCGGTAATCCTTTCACAAACGCGTCGATCTTCTCTTCCTCATCTTCGAATGCTCCCGGACACAATAGGCACAATTCTGTGAATCGTCTTTCGTACGTGGTAATATCAAATCCTTGGGTTCGTAACCCTCTAAGTTCTGTCTTGAGCTTATTGACCTCGGTTCTGGGACGGTACTTCTCGTTCATCAAGTGCTTGAATGCTGACCACGGTAGTGCGTACGCATCGTCTTGTCCCACTTGCTCTAGATAGGTATTCCACCATGTTAATGCAGAACCTGTGAAGGTATGCGTAGCGTACTTTACTTTGTCTTCTTCAGTACACTTACTTATGGCAAACACCGATTCGACCTTCTCGGTCCACCGTTTCAATCCGATCGGTCCTTCGGTTCCATCAAATTCCAAAGGTTTGCAGGCAGTGAATTCTTTGTAGGTGCATCCTACACGATTTCCTGTACTGCTAGATCCAAGGTTATTGTTGGTATGTAGCGCAGCCTGTACTGCGGCTATGTTTGAAGCTAGAAAAGTACGGAATTCCTCTTCATTCATATTCACGGTGTGTCGAGTAGTCGGTGCCATTTCCTTCAAAATAGTTAAATGGAACAAGTTAATCATACAGAATATTAAGAGTAGTTAATAGTATTTCGTAGCATAATATGAACTCATTTATAAAAGCTTTTTCTTCATATTAGCGTTTTATAAGTTTAAATTCGGGTAGTACCTACCCGTTAAGTTCATACTTAGTAGCTAATATACAATTTAACTACTACAATTCTATATGAAAAACTGATTATAATAATATTTCGCGTTCAAACTTTTATACAATATTTTACAAACTTACAATACCGCTTATTTTACATAAAGCATGAAATATAGCACACAATAACTTTGATACAAGATAGTTGTGAAGATAATTCTAGCTAGTACACAAGTCGTTCAGCAAAGGCAATAAAGACACGTAATTCATACGTCCAGAAACAAGTCATGCATTCTGGTTTTACTAGGACTACTTCCCATCCTTGGTCTTGTGCAACATAACCGTTATGGCCGTTGATAAGACAGCGTGTTGTAACATCGTCAAAGGGACGAGGGTTACGTAATGTCCAACAGTCCCGTAATAATCTAAAAACCTCATTTCTTACCCCAATTACCGACTCCGTCACTTGTGGAAACATTTTGTTTAATAGTTGTAGCCCGATGTTCTTGTTCTCACTTTGGTGAGAAGCGAACATTACTAATCCGTAAGCATAACATGCTTCTTTATGTTGCATGTTAGCCGCTTTTTCTAAATCACGAAGTCCAATATTCGGATATATTGAGTCAAAATAATTTCTTAACCCGTTGCGTAAAATAGCATTTGGGTTCCCCGCAATATATGCGTCAAAGTAAACACATCGTAACTTATGGGTTTCCCAATGTGATATCCCCCATCTTTCAAACGAAAGTCTCTTATAAACCAAGACATTCTTGGAACGTTCTTCGAATGTCTTACAAACTGATCTCGCCTTAAATAGTTGTGCCGAGGAATTCTGGCCGACTCTAGACAAGATTTCATCAATCATGTCTCCGGGTAGGTCTCTTAAAATATTGGGTTGTCTATCCATTTTGTGTTTTTAAACTGTAAAATAGACAAGAGTTAGATTCATAAAAAAATACTTATTAATACAAGCAATTTTTACATATATCATAAAGCATACGAACACTATATTACATATATTACACCACACGAATACAACTATCTTATTCCGACTCGCTCGTTTCTTCTTCTTCGGTTTTGGTTCGTTTTGCCAAGTTTCTAGGGATATATGATGTTCCCCTAATACGAGCCGTCGTGATCCACATTGGTTTAGAAAAACCTGGTGGTTTAGAGGTTCCCGGGTCATTGTTACAACTTAAGGACTTCGGGGGTTGACGATACATATAAAGTTCATCGGGGTTGGAATTAGATTTCTCTATTTTTATGCCCTTTCCCTTATTATTTTCTTTTGCCTTTTTAAATTCAGTTGGGGTAATTTCTATAACATCATCGGAATTCTCGTTGGAATCCGATTCATCGGAGAATTGGTAATCCTCCCAATATTTTGCTTCCTTGGCGGAAACACCATTGACCATAATTAACCTTGGTCGGTTGGTTGAGGATTTTCTTTTACTTAACCGTTTTATTATTTCCCCCACCGGTTCTATTTCTTCATCCGGTTCCGATTCTTCTTCCGGCTCCGATTCTTCTTCCGATTCCGACTCTTCTTCCGGTTCCTCTTCGGGAACTTGTGAATCAGTCCACGAATCATTCCAATTTACATTTGACTCTTCATTATTATTAGGTGAGTCAGTGGGACTTGTTCTAGAGGTAGACATCTATCACATAATATCAAACGCGTTAAGAGATTAATATATCACATAATATTCACATGTTAAAAATATATAGTTTCCAACAAAATTTGTTAAGCAATCATTTTTCAAGTAAACACGGTCGAAGTCCAGACTCACTAATGCATCCTAACAAACTCGATAAGACACACTAATGCAAAATTCTGGTTCTCTAAGACCAACGCTCGGATACCAACTGAAATGTCCCGTTCTTATTGATTAAAAACGTTCCATATTAATTGATTTCGTTGCGAGGTTTTGACCTCTATATGAGACGTTTTTCAAAGACTGCATTCATTTTTAAAACAAACCATAACCTTTATTTCATAAATAAAGGTTTAGAAAGCTTTACGTAGATTATCAAATAATGATAATCTAAAATATCCTGTTTACACACGACCATTACATAATGGTTTACAATACAAATATGTTACATCGAAATCAGTTTCTTGAATGCAGTTTTTACACAATATCATACAAACATGGACTCCAAATCTTGTCCTTATTTAAGTATGCGACAGCGGAAGCTCTTAATAATCACCTGAGAATAAACATGCTTAAAACGTCAACAAAAATGTTGGTGAGTTATAGGTTTAACCTATATATATCAAATCGTAACAATAGACCACAAGATTTCATATTTCAATACACATCCCATACATAGAGATAAAAATCATTCATATGGTGAACACCTGGTAACCGACAATAACAAGATGCATATATAAGAATATCCCCATCATTCCGGGACACCCTTCGGATATGATATAAATTTCGAAGTACTAAAGCATCCGGTACTTTGGATGGGGTTTGTTAGGCCCAATAGATCTATCTTTAGGATTCGCGTCAATTAGGGTGTCTGTTCCCTAATTCTTAGATTACCAGACTTAATAAAAAGGGGCATATTCGATTTCGATAATTCAACCATAGAATGTAGTTTCACGTACTTGTGTCTATTTTGTAAATCATTTATAAAACCTGCATGTATTCTCATCCCAAAAATATTAGATTTTAAAAGTGGGACTATAACTCACTTTCACAGATTTTTACTTCGTCGGGAAGTAAGACTTGGCCACTGGTTGATTCACGAACCTATAACAATATATACATATATATCAAAGTATGTTCAAAATATATTTACAACACTTTTAATATATTTTGATGTTTTAAGTTTATTAAGTCAGCTGTCCTCGTTAGTAACCTACAACTAGTTGTCCACAGTTAGATGTACAGAAATAAATCGATAAATATTATCTTGAATCAATCCACGACCCAGTGTATACGTATCTCAGTATTGATCACAACTCAAACTATATATATTTTGGAATCAACCTCAACCCTGTATAGCTAACTCCAACATTCACATATAGAGTGTCTATGGTTGTTCCGAAATATATATAGATGTGTCGACATGATAGGTCGAAACATTGTATACGTGTCTATGGTATCTCAAGATTACATAATATACAATACAAGTTGATTAAGTTATGGTTGGAATAGATTTGTTACCAATTTTCACGTAGCTAAAATGAGAAAAATTATCCAATCTTGTTTTACCCATAACTCCTTCATTTTAAATCCGTTTTGAGTGAATCAAATTGCTATGGTTTCATATTGAACTCTATTTTATGAATCTAAACAAAAAAAGTATAGATTTCTAGTCGGAAAAATAAGTTACAAGTCGTTTTTGTAAAGGTAGTCATTTCAGTCGAAAGAACGACGTCTAGATGACCATTTTAGAAAACATACTTCCACTTTGAGTTTAACCATAATTTTTGGATATAGTTTCATGTTCATAATAAAAATCATTTTCTCAGAATAACAACTTTTAAATCAAAGTTTATCATAGTTTTTAATTAACTAACCCAAAACAGCCCGCGGTGTTACTACGACGGCGTAAATCCGGTTTTACGGTGTTTTTCGTGTTTCCAGGTTTTAAATCATTAAGTTAGCATATCATATAGATATAGAACATGTGTTTAGTTGATTTTAAAAGTCAAGTTAGAAGGATTAACTTTTGTTTGCGAACAAGTTTAGAATTAACTAAACTATGTTCTAGTGATTACAAGTTTAAACCTTCGAATAAGATAGCTTTATATGTATGAATCAAATGATGTTATGAACATCATTACTACCTTAATTTCCTTGGATGAACCTACTGGAAAAGAGAAAAATGGATCTAGCTTCAATGGATCCTTGGATGGCTCAAAGTTCTTGAAGCAAAATCATGACACGAAAACAAGTTCAAGTAAGATCATCACTTGAAATAAGATTGTTATAGTTATAGAAATTGAACCAAAGTTTGAATATGATTATTACCTTGTATTAGAATGATAACCTACTGTAAGAAACAAAGATTTCTTGAGGTTGGATGATCACCTTACAAGATTGGAAGTGAGCTAGCAATCTTGAAAGTATTCTTGATTTTATGAAACTAGAACTTTTGGAATTTATGAAGAACACTTAGAACTTGAAGATAGAACTTGAGAGAGTTCAATTAGATGAATAAAATTGAAGAATGAAAGTGTTTGTAGGTGTTTTTGGTCGTTGGTGTATGGATTAGATATAAAGGATATGTAATTTTGTTTTCATGTAAATAAGTCATGAATGATTACTCATATTTTTGTAATCTTATGAGATATTTCATGCTAGTTGCCAAATGATGGTTCCCACATGTGTTAGGTGACTCACATAGGCTGCTAAGAGCTGATCATTGGAGTGTATATACCAATAGTACATACATCTAAAAGCTGTGTATTGTACGAGTACGAATACGGGTGCATACGAGTAGAATTGTTGATGAAACTGAACGAGAATGTAATTGTAAGCATTTTTGTTAAGTAGAAGTATTTTGATAAGTGTATTGAAGTCTTTCAAAAGTGTATAAATACATATTAAAACACTACATGTATATACATTTTAACTGAGTCGTTAAGTCATCGTTAGTCGTTACATGTAAGTGTTGTTTTGAAACCTTTAGGTTAACGATCTTGTTAAATGTTGTTAACCCAATGTTTATAATATCAAATGAGATTTTAAATTATTATATTATCATGATATTATCATGTATGAATATCTCTTAATATGATATATATACATTAAATGTCTTTACAACGATAATCGTTACATATACGTCTCGTTCAAAAATCATTAAGTTAGTAGTCTTGTTTTTACATATGTAGTTCATTGTTAATATACTTTATGATATGTTTTCTTATCATAGTATCATGTTAACTATATATATATATATCCATATATATGTCATCATATAGTTTTTACAAGTTTTAACGTTCGTGAATCACCGATCAACTTGGGTGGTCAATTGTCTATATGAAACATATTTCAATTAATCAAGTCTTAACAAGTTTGATTGCTTAACATGTTGGAAACATTTAATCATGTAAATATCAATCTCAATTAATATATATAAACATGGAAAAGTTCGGGTCACTACAAAGTAAGTGCACCGTATTGCAACGTGTACGAAGCATACTTTGACTTGTCTCCATCCGCACAATTACTGATTTTAAAAACAGACTCCATCTTTTCAAACCATCGGGTTAGACCGACTGGTCCCTCGGTTCCACTAAACATCTGTGGTTTGCATGCTTGAAAGGTTTTGTATGAGCATCCATTTCGTGAGTTTGTGTTCACGGCTGCTGCTTCGGCTGCTGCTTTTGCTGCCTCAGCTGTAGCAATCCTTTCATTCACACATTTCTCGACTAGTTCTTCAAACTCAACATCCGACATTTGAGACATGTTTCTTCAATAAACACAACAGAGATAATTAATCACGTAGAATGAATGAGTAGTTAATAGTACATCGTAGCATATTAATAATATGAACCAATTATTATAAAAGTTGTTTCTTCTTTATTAGCACTTTATAATTATAACTCGGGTAGTACCTACCCGTTAAGTTCATACATAATAGCTAGTACAAGGAATTAACTACTAATATTCAAATAATATTCTATTATGAAAAACTAATGCATTATCATTTCATGCTTTATTCTTCAATGCATTATGGTACAACGATACAATACCACTTATTCACATAAATTTATTTTACATAAAACATATGTAGGATAAAGTAAAGCACACTAATTAATATTATACAATGCGTGAAGTGATGTCGTAGCAGGAATGATTTTTCAAAACGGCGGGGCTTCTTGTTATCAGTTACTGGCATAACGCTTATTCGAGCGGTACGTTTATATTTTGGTCAGGGTTCTGAGGTACTTGATACCTCAATAGAGTTGGTAAGGCAAGGGTGACTAGGGGTAGCAATGTCATGAGCACTTTATACAACAATTGCTTTATTAATTTTCGAATTCGGCAATTCTGGGTTGGTGACTATAGGTTCCTTTCCTTTTTTAAATGCTTTCTCAGTAATATCCTTTACTTCCTCCTCCTCCACAGGATCGTTTTCAGGTTCTTTCACTTTCGGTTCTTCCGAAAATTGTGAATCTCCCCAGAATGTGCCCTCTTTCGGGTCTTCATCATCATCAGACAAAATGATGATCGGTATCTTTGCTGGAGATTTGGACTCGATTTCGGAGTCGCTAAAAGTGAATATTAATTCCAAGCTAGATGTAGACATCTATCACATAATAACTAGTACGTTAGTAATATACCACATATAGTGTTTTTGACAAAAATGATAGGCAAATATCGATAAAAACAGATACGTTCATAGTCCAGACTCACTAATGCATCCTAACAATTACCAGTTAGACACACTAATGCAAATTTTGGTTCCCTATGGCCTCAAGCTCTGATACCAACTGTAACGGCCCGTCAAAATTGCTATTGACACGGTACGTTATTCATTGATTCCATAGTGAGGTTTTGACCTCTACATGATACGTTTTAAATAAAATATTGCATTCGTTAAAATAAGTGACTTTCTAAACATAGAAAGTTATAAGCATGTGGGCGATTACTTAAGTATAAGTAAATCCCCGGAAATACATAAGTCTTTATCTTACAAGTTGACATCACAGTCAAATTTTTTATTACACAACATAGTTTTGTTTCGAATGCAATAAACTTTATACAAAGCATGAGAGACTCCATGCAGGCAACAAGCACATCAAAGCGGAAGCAATCTAAGGATCTGAGAATAAAACATGCTAAAAAGGTCAACACGAATGTTGGTGAGTTATAGGTTTAATTGCTCGAGTCATAAGTATATAAAGATGGACCACAAGATTTCATCAAAAGTTTATCAATAGATTCTACGTAACAGATCACCCTGGTAACTAAACTTAACGCTATAATAATAATTACCCCTGTTGTTTTAATACACGCAAACCAACGTGTCATAAACTTAAGTAACATACGTCCGTTAAAAGGCTAGCGCTTTAGCTCGAACGGGGATGTCAAGCACTATGGATCCATATACAATTACTCGCGCCCACCAGTCCACATCCTATGTACTGGCAGCTACTAGTTACCAAAGCTAAGGGATTTTCAGTTTAAACTGATTGTAGAATTAAGTAAGTAAATACTTGTGTCCATAGCGTATAAAATAAAGTGCATGTATTCTCAGCCCAAAATATTTAAAGCATTTAAAAAGGGATATATAAACTCACAGTTCAATATTGAGATTCAATATTGTAGGTAAGTTGCGTAGATGTAATGATAGTAGACGACTGAACGGTTGGCCTTGGATTCACGAACAATACCCCCGAACAATACCCAATATTTTCTTAGTTTTTAAACGGTTTAAAATCCGAATAAAATACTCATGTATAACTTGTTTAGTATATTACCACAAACCTTTTAAAAAATAAAAATAAAATTGATGTAGAGTAAATATAAAAATATTATACGGAGTAATATATTTGTATGTGTTAGTGCTCGCAGATCGATATGCACATATATATTTGTATGTGTTAGTGTTCGCAGATCGATATGCACATATATAGAATAGAGAATGGATAGATGGAAATGGGAAACATTCCAACAACCAAACACAGTGACATAAAGTTAATAACTTAACTCATGGATATTATTGTTTCTTCACATGGGTTGTTATTTTTGTTGGCTTTAAATGATGGATGCAGAAGTAGCAATCAAAGCATACAGTAGATTTTATAATTGTGTTGGCGGATCATATTAGCAAAAAGGAAAACAGTGGCGAGCAGTTTTGTCAAGAAATAGAAAAGTAGGAGAATAATTAATATTGATATTATAAAGAGAAAATTACTCTCGTCGTCCTTGAACTTATACCAAAATCACACGCGTCGTCCTCAAAGTTTTTTTTTTTGCGTTTGTCGTCACTAAACTTGCATTTTGTAATGTATGTCGTCCTTCCGTCTAGTGTCCATCTATTTCAATCATTAACCTTCATCACGTGCCAAACATGTGAGGGTGTTTAGGTCTTTTTATCAATAATAATATTTTATTATTATCATAATTGTTATTATTATTATTATTATTATTATTATTATTATTATTATTATTATTATTATTATTATTTGTTCCTCTTTTAATACTCATTTTAATTTTAATTATTTGAATTCCAGATTTTATCTCTTTCACACTTCCATGTTCATCTCTCTTTCACATCCCTCTCTTCCATTAATAATTTTTCAAAACAAACACTTTCAGATCATGGATCCTGAACAAAAACTGTCGCAAAACAGTCACATGATCTTCGAACGTCATCTCCATAACCTAAAACAGATTCATAAATTTCAAATTTGAAGATTGACAATTCGTTTGACTTTATGAATCTCAACTTTTACCGTCAAATTAGAACTCGATACTTCGAGTTAGATCCTCAAACTTTGTATACAGCATCAAGAGTTGAATCCTAACACTTCTCTATTTTTACATTTAGCTAAATCATCTCAGATTAATCCGGAGACTTCGATTTTGATGTGTTCAAACAAGAGATGAACACGAGTTCAAACTCATAGAATCGGTAACTGTTAATGTAATCTGAAGATCTTCGAGTGTTCAGTTTTGATTCTAGATCACGAATCCGACCTCCGTTTGTGTTTATAACCTCTAATTGAAAAACGCCTAAATCGATGACGGTTTCGCTTCCAGATCAACAGAGAGTGGTAATCGACGGCAGCGGTGGCGGCCGAATTTTGTTTCGGTGAACGAAAGTGGTGTTCCAATGATTTCAGATTCGATTTTATTACAAGATCCCAAAATTAAAAATGAAGATGGTGATGGTTACGTGATATGGTGACCCCATTTTTTTCTTTTATAAATTAAATTTCGAGTTTCAAAAGTGGTGGGTTGGTGAGACTATAATAACATGAAGGATTGCAATTTTGAAGTTAATTTGCTGGGCAACTATATTTTTATATCCTCTATATATAATTGGTTTACATACTTGGTAGGTAATATTATTGAACGTTGAGTGTTGATAAAGAAAGGTTCAGATGCAGATGGTGAAATGATATTCTTTGATTTTTTATTTTGGTAATGGAGTGAATGAGATTGGGAAGGGTGAGATAAAGATAGAAATGAAATTTTGAAGTTAGGGTTTGTGAAATATTGGGTTGAAGATGAAGATTAGAGAAGAAAGGAAGAAAGACAAAATTATGTCGGCCGTCCTTCGGATAAAAGAGATAAAATGACAGAATTGCCCTCACATGTTTGGCACATGCTTCAGGTTAACGGTAGAAATAGACGTCTAGTTAACAGAAGGACGACACACGCTACGAAATGCAAGTTTAGTGACGACGAACGCAAAAAAAAAATAATAATAATAATAATCCTTTGAGGACGACGCGTGTGATTTTGGTATAAGTTCAAGGACGACGGGAGTAATTTTGTCTATTATAAATATATATCAAGTTGATAGTACTCGACAGAAAAAATAAAATAAAAGTAAGAAACAAAGTAGTATGCAAGTTGTAGTTCTATAAGCATGTTAAATGTCATAGATAGATATTAGAGGCATAAATTGGATAAAATATATAAACTAAACAAAAAGCAAAACACTACTAGCAGTAATATTTGTTTGGTGGTAGATGATGTGCATGCATCATGTTTTCATATCATATCATATATATTTATAATAATTTAATTATTATAATAATGCATATAAAAGAATTCAATGTGGTTAAAGAGAAAGATGGGTTGTACTCGTATGTGGTTGGAAAACAAGAGAGAGAAAAATGGTGAGTAGATATAATGGAGATTTGTTGACCAAATTAATTCACAAATGGGACCCGGCATTTTGTTTCAATAATATGGAATTGTATATATCTGTGACTAAAAGGTGATGATGATGGTCACGGGTGATTATGTATATATATATAATATATATACTTTTAGCATATAACATGTGTACACTGTTGTCATCGATAATTTCATGAACCCATTAACAATTGATAAGATTTAAGTAATTATCTTCAAGTTCATAAATCTTTACAAAACACAACAATACATATAATAATAATAAATTCATGATATCATATTTTGATTAACTAGTTCCAAGCGTGAATCATAAGCACAAGAAACATCACAACTTGTTTGCTTGTTTAGAATCAAGAATTAAAATAAAGAGTTGTTTATGTCTTGTGCTTCAATTAATTGTTCGTGAATCATCGAGAATGGTCGAAGTCAAATGAATGTATGAAAACATTTCAAAAGTTTTAAGACTCATCATAACGTATTTTGCTTATCGTGTTGGAAACATTCTATCCTGTAATTAATTTATTAATGCGAAATTTTCTGGGTCATCACAATCTTTTATGCTTCTCTTTCAATATTTGCATGCTTTTTCTCTCTCACAAAGTCCCAACATGCTTCAACTAATAAATTTTTCAAAAGAATACGAGATATAATAATACTTCACTAATATGTTTTTTCAACCCAAATCTTCAAAAAGATAGATTAATTTCTGCAACGTCGATCCGTAGTCTCATTGATTAACCTATGAATGCTAATAATTTGGTAAAAACAATTGCATAAGTTAAAACAATTGCATAAGTGATATTATATAAAATATTTAAAAAATAAAAGCGGCTCTGATACCACTGATGGAAAATCGTGTGCACTTTTAATGCCTACAAACGCAGCTGACAATAATAATAATTTTATTATATAAAACGCTCCCATGATGAATAATCATATATTTAATTAAACTTCACACGATTAAATAATCCCAATGAGATCCAATTACACAATAATAATTGTAAAAATATATAAATAAAAAATTGAGCAACGGTATACTTTTCTTGAAGAAACGGATTGTTGTATAGAAACCTATGATCAAAAGTATATGACCTTTTTTTTGAATACTTCACTACACCTTCAAACGATCGTCAATGAAATGTAGTCCAAACCCGAGTAACTTATTATAATAATCATAATCAAACTATTATAATGGAACAATAAATAATATCACTCCCGTATGCTTTATTTCTTTTACCGTCGATATAAACAAAAAGCAATTGTGAGTTTCTTTTAGTGCGACTGCGACAAAAGAAGTAAAGGATTTTATGTTGTTTTTATTTTTCTGTGTCTAACACCAAAGACAAAATAGCAAAGCATATGTATATATTATTTTTCTTATATATATATATATATATATATATATATATATATATATATATATATATATATATATATATATATATATATATATATATTAATCCATAAGAAAAATAGTATATACCAACCAATTCAAAGTAAGTTTATACCTACGCGTATTTCGAAAATATGAAACAAGATCACTTCCAGGGAATTATTGGGGAAAATATCGAATGAACTAGTATAATTTTCATTTCCTTTTTGTTTCCTTCTCATATTCATATATTGTGCCACCAGTGAATATAATTTCTGGCTCCGCCCCTTATCATTTCTACTTTCGTCCGGTAAACCATGTGAAGTGCTAGGCAATAGTTGAGTGGATACTAATACACGACTACTTGTACCGTTTTCTTCTAGGCCAGTAGTATTTAACGGAATGTCAAAGTCCAGTTCATCGTAACTAGGCAGTACACCATAAAAAGGAGTTGATGAATCTGCAAGTTGATAATCATTTGATTCGCGTCTATCATCTATTCTTAGCAAAAGTTGATGGAAGTCGACAATAGAGGACGATGATTTTATTTTTGGGGGATTATTGGAGAAGAAATCGATTGAAATAGTATAACTTACATTTCCATTCATATAATAATATGGATGCGTTTGAAAATCTGAATCACCTTTTCCAATAGCATCACTAGTACATGTTGACCTGTTCTTGAATGACTTGCAGTTTCTTTCACCTTATTAGATGCTTCATCTAGGGATATTTAAAAGCTAACTGTGACATTATACGAATAGTAGGAGGAAGATTTACAGGTGGCAAGTCAGGAGCTAGTTTCACTACTTGAGAACGATGAGGTTGGTAAGCAGTATAGAATTTATGCAATGAAAACTGAAAGTGTTTAACATAAATGTTAAACGAGAACTCGGAACAGAAAAATGATAATACGCACGTGAAACCGGTCCATATTGGAATGGGTTTATAATGGGTTTCAACTGGTCAAAATAGACCCTCTAATATATTAATCTAACATAAGATGGTTCCATATTGGACCCTCCAATTTTTAGAGTATGGGTCTCATTGCTAGATAGGTATATGTTCAACAAAGGCCCAAGGCCATAGGAGTGATTATTGAATAAAAGAACATACCTTTTTATTTGACAAGGTTCTACATCTAGGAAAGCCGAGAAACGTATTAGCATCTTCTTTGTTGACTAGTGATCAGTAGCAGTTGTCGGTAGGCTTGCGCTTTCACGTTTTATCTTCTTTCTTTTACGAGTCACATAATCGTCGTTTTGCATTTGTTTGTCGGTATCCTTTGTATGACTTCTGAGTCCCAATAGCCATGCGCCATTGACGAGCGAGCAATGATGGGTCTCGTTGTGGGACCGTACTGTGAAGACCCGTCCTAATCCATCCGGACGAAGTCCATATCGATTATAAACAATTCCCAACAGTTGATTACATTGTGAGGTATTTGACCTCTATATGATACATTTTACAAACATTGCATTCGTTTTTAAAAGACAAACTTTCATTTACATCGACAGTTGACAGACATGCATACCATTTCATAATATATCCCAATATAATTGACTTAATAATAATCTTGATGAACTCAACGACTCGAATGCAACGTCTTTTGAAATATGTCATGAATGACTCCAAGTAATATCTTTAAAATGAGTAATTGCACAGCGGAAGATTTCTTTCATACCTGAGAATAAACATGCTTTAAAGTGTCAACCAAAAGGTTGGTGAGTTCATTAGTTTATCATAAATAATCATTTCATAATTTTAATAGACCACAAGATTTCATATTTCCAATTCTCATAAACATACGTCCCATGCATAGAGACAAAAATATCATTCATATGGATTGAATACCTGGTAACCGACATTCACAATATGCATATAAGAATATCCCCATCATTCCGGGATCCTCCTTCGGACATGATATAAATTTCGAAGTACTAAAGCATCCGGTACTTTGGATGGGGCTTGTTGGGCCCGACAGATCTATCTTTAGAGTTCGCGTCAATTAGGGTGTCTCTTCCCTAATTCTTAGATTACCAGACTTAATAAAAAAGGGCATATTCGATTTCGATAATTCAACCATATAATGTAGTTTCGATTACTTGTGTCTATTTCGTAAAACAGTTATAAAAATTGTGCAGGTATTCTCAGCCCAAAATTATAAAGGGTAAAAAGGAGCAAATGAAACTCACGCATATAAATATTGTAAAACAGTTAATAAAGCATTTGCATGTATTCTCAGCCCAAAAATGTAAAAAATAAAAAGGGAGCAAATGAAACTCACCTAATGTATTTTGTGGTAAAAATACATATGACGATACTTAACAACTGAACAATGCAGGGTTGGCCTCGGATTCACGAACCTATATCATGCATATATATTAACACCAAATAGTAATCGAACAAGTTTATATATATTATAATTATTAACATACTTGTTATTTTATACATTACATAGATAAATTTATATTTAATCTATATATTTTATATAACTAATACTTTTCATATTAAATTTTAATTTAGTAATTACTCATTAAAATATTATTTAATATAATATATATTATTGATACTAATGTAGTTATGTTCTATGTCATAAATATATTATATAGACAATCTTTATTTGATATATTAATAGTTAATTAATAATACTAATAATACTAATGATAAAAATAATACTAAATATAATAAAAATCATGATAATTTTAATAATAATAATAACAATGATAATTTTAATAATAGAAATGATGATTTTTAATAAAAATGTAAATTTCAATAAAAATATTAATTTTAACAAAAATGATAAATTTAAAAAAATAATGATACTTTTAGTAATAATTATAATAAAAATAGTACTGATAATAATAATAACTATAATAATAAGTTTTACTTCAATAATGATAATAATATCCCTAATAATGATATTCATAATAATAATGATAATAATAAAAATAATAATAATGAATATTTTACTACCTTTTAAGAGAATGCAAAAGTTTCCTAGGAAAAAAAAAATAGTCACTGCCAAGTCTCGAACCCACGACCTCTCGATAAACACCAACACCACCAAACCATCTACTCTGCTTATGTTTTCCTGATTTAACTCACAGACTAATTCCATTAACCCGAAATCTTCTGTTTTCATCATCTTAAACTAAAACCCAAACTTACATAAACCCCATTATCAATTAATGGCCCAATCATCACAAACAGCCCGAATTACTCACGAGCCCAACAGCAAATTCGTGACCCAAGTCCATTTCGGTTTTTTTTTTTTTTTAACTCAACAGTCCAACAATTAAATAATGGCCCAAGCTTTCAACACAACCCACACAGCTTCTAATCTTAAGTAAAAAAAAAATGTTGTTGCCTAGATTCGAACTCATGACCTCTAGGTTTAACTCCCACCTCTTTAACCATCCCTCTGTAAGTTCATTTCTGTTTTAAATCCCCTGATTAAACTTATATACTATCTGCCATTTTTCATCTTCATCTTCTAAAATACAAAACCCAGAACTATTCATCATCTTCTTCGTTTCACAACATCATCATCGTTATCATCCAACAACCCGTAACTATCATCATAATCGTACATCCTACTCACCATCATCTTCTTGATTATATCAAGATCAAATCATATCATTCGATATCATCCTAGTTATTCGTTATTTCATGTACACCACCGATCATTTTCTTTATTCATCATCACCATCATAGACTCGATATTATCATTATCCTATTCGTTAAAGCTTCTCTATTCATCCTTATCTAGTAACGATAATATTAGAAATCGCAGAAAGAAAAAAAAAATAAACAGCGGCTTTTTTTTTTTTCATAACACAATATCATTTTTATCATTCATCGTTAAAATAGAAACAAATAAAAAAACGAATAGGTTTTTTTTTTTTTTTGGATTTTATCTGGGTGTCGATTAACAGAAAGAACAAGAAGAAAAGGGAAAAAAATGTACATGTATGGCTATGGTTTTCGAATAGCTTTAACACCCAAATGGGTTTCGGTTTTCTTGTTCTTCTCACGTCATCATCATCAAAACATCATTATCGTTTATCATCACCTTCGCAACATAATCATTATCATTCATCGTTCACTATTTGCAGGTTCTCAAATAGTGTACATAGTAACGAAATAACACAAGTGGATATTGATAGACATAAGTGGGTTTGTGTTGTGGTCGTTGTTTTAATGGTGTCGGTTGAGTGATGGTCTCGATTAGTATACAAAGTAGAAAGTATAAATAATGGTGGTGGTTTATGGCGGTTTGTGATGGTGGATGAAGATCGGTTGTGGTGATGGCAGTGAAAGGTGGTGGATAGTAGCTGTAGTGGTGGCTGAATGTTATAGCTTTGGTGGTAATCAACTGAGGGTGAGGGTGGGTTATGTAGCTTGATCGGGCATATGTATATGTATATATATATATGTATTATAGAGGAAAGAAGTAGTAAGGATAGTCCTGGGTTTAAGATTCTATTCTTTTTTTTTTTTTGAAGATTGTAACACAGATGTACATACATATGAAAGTGAGAAGTAGTTTGATTGATCATTTTTTCTTATATATAAATTATATCTTATGATAGTGGATGGATTGATATCTCCAGCATGTATGTCGATATATGTATCTATTATATATATAAATATATAATATAAGTAATAAGTAAGATAATAATAACAATAACATAATATTCACTGCATGACAAATTCGTTGTACGTGAATCTTGACTTTTAGTCTACAAATCACTTTCTATGTTCCTTTAAAGTAATCTAAGGAAAAAATTAGACTAATAAAGTAAGGAGTAATCAATCAAATAGATTGTGCAAAGATTGAATTGGCAATTAAAAACAGTTAACAGCTCGTGAATTGTTTGATTGTGCCGAAAGTTTTCACGGACTGCTAAATCGTGCGAAAACAGTGGCGGATAAAAGTGTTCAGAAAAATCTCATATTTTTAAATTAAATAACTTATTTATTTTAGTCTTTTAGGGTGTAAAATTGGTCATTAATTATATACGATTATTTAAATAAAAATTAAATTAATTATGAGCTCCCAACCCCAAGTAAAAATACTAAATGTTAAAATTAAGCAAATAGATTCTAATTATATTTTTAACAAAGTTATAATCCGTTTAACTTGTTTTCGGATCACCGTTTATTTCGAAATTACAATAGTTTAAATTTAACTTGCTTAATATTGATCGAATGATAAATTAGTGACACCGTCGTTCACTAAATAAATTCAAAATCACATATATATATTATACCTTATATATTCATTTAATAATAAAATTTATTATATCTTATATTAATTTACATATAAGTAATAACAACAATTACATATAACAGTTTCTTATATATAATTATTTATATTTACCTCTTGATATATATATATATATATATATCTATCTATTTACAAATACTGGTTCGTGAATCGTCGGAAATGGTCGAAGGTCAATGACTACATGAACACAGTTCAAAGTTTTTTGAGACTCAACCTAACAGACTTTGCTTATCGTGTCGGAAAACATATAAAGATTAAGTTTAAATTTGGTCGAAAATTCCCGGGTCATCACAGTACCTACCCGTTAAAGAAATTTCGTCCCGAAATTTAAGTGAGGTCGTCATGGCTAACAATAAATATATTTTCCTGACGAATATGAGATGATAAATAGAGTTTTATCATTATTGAATAATGCAGATAAAATAATTCGATTATTCGAAGAGCATGAATGAAGCTATCACAAAAGAGTGAAATGAATAAATGAAGTTTCGTTTTAACTTTTGACGTTGCCTTGGTTGGATTCTGGAATTCAAGGGATTTAAAAGAAAATCTTGGAAATCTATAAGATTTGATTCTTCGGCGAATAAGGAAATTAAAATCTCTCTAATTAAATACGGTGATCTGCTTCGATTACTCTGTCTGATATTTCCATTATAAATTAAACTTTTTCCGTTCCATTATTCTCACAATTCCTATACTTTCTTTCTTAGTTCATACATCCAAAAGATTGTGAAAATGCTTAATCCCGTTCTAATCCTTGATATTTCCTAATTATCAATTCTGTCATCCTTCTTTTAAATCTTCCTCCAGAAAAATCTATTTGCTTCTACTATTACCTTGGGGTGATACTATTCTTAATTCTACTGTGTCTTTATATTGTTGTTCGTATTAATATCCACGGTTTGTAACCTCCGTGTTGTTATTGGGCTTTATATATTCTCTTATATTTTGGAGCTTTGTCCCTTCGTTTCTTCTTCTTGCGATTAAACACCGCTTGTAATGGTTCAGAATTCGCAGATATAAACTTTGGAATGAACATTGTTAATGTTCTAAGAAAGAAATAGTAATGGCACGATTTGATTTGTCAAATTACCAGAATCACTGAGAATAGAACTATCAAGAATATATTTTCTTGATATGTTCGGAGGTGAAGTAGAATGAACGAGTCGTGTAACATGGCACATGATGACGTTATGATCTGTGAATCATCACGTTCCATTAGAAACTCAGCATGACTTACTGTAATATAATCACGTTGATCAAGTGTCATTATATTATACTAACTCATGCTTCAGTTCCCAACATTACTTCAATAACATTCATATTTTAAGCTCGAAAGTTTACAGAATATAGAAACTAACAGTTTCTATATGATGTAACACTGATAGCACGAAGAGATTAATGATTTCAGATAAGAATAATTATGAAAATATCTTCAAAAATATCGAAGATATTTATGATGATATTTTGGAATTTCTAAGTTCGATGGTTGATGAGGAAGATTTTACGCAAGATTTTAACATGAGTACGGAGCAAAATATTCGTTGAAGGTTTCATCAGATCCAGAATTACCTGGATTCTTTGAATATATGGTATGGTCCTTGTATTTGTCCTTGGTCTTCTTCGTGGTTAGCTCAATCCGTTTTCCAGTTCCAACTTTTCTGAGCTTTTCCAACATACTAATCTTTATCATCAAACTTTCGATGATTATGGTCGTTTACGGTTATCTACAGTTTCTGTTGCTTCATTCAGCTTTTTCAACATTCAGAGTATTGATTTGTGACTGAGTGCTTTTCAGAATTTCAGAACAAGAGATTATAATTCCAAGAGATAAATGTCATATATATAACTGTTGATGTAGATATGCTGTGAGTTTTCAAAGTACTGATTGCTGATTCCCGGTAATTGTTATGGCAGTTCTCGTTACAAGATGCGGATGAGTATATGATAGGGTTTCAATGAATAAATATAATGATTTGTCAGAGAGATTTAAGCCAAGGAGCGATGAGGTTGCTGGTACGTCTGCTGGTAATATGGTGGAATATAAAAGAATTCTCCGGTATCAAAAGGGTAATTGTATATATCAGGATTATAGTAAGGCTACTTCGAATGAAAAGTAGAAGTTGACTTGCTGGAGCTGTGACAAAATTGGCTACTTTAAAAAGGGATCGCAAAGTTATTTTGGGTAATAATAACACTAAGAAATTAGCATAGCTACGTTTTAAACATTTACTCGGGTTTCGAGTGGTTGTAAGTGCATATCTATATGCATCAATCTTTTCTTCTGTAGATGAAGTGCGGTTGGTTCATCCTCTCGATTGAGGTGTTTTCAAGAATTATGAAAGGTTTGAACGCGGATTGTAATCGTCAAGATACAAATGAGGTTTAAGATGAAATCAAGTGGCAAACTTGAAGAATTGTTTAGTTTCATATATTATAATCAATATTTTAATTCATTTTAATTGTCCAAGGTTGGTAGTCATCAGTTGATAGTCCACAGTTGACAGTCCAATAATTCATATATAGTTTAATATATAATATTCGAATTAATTAATACGTGTCGTGACCCGTATACGTCTCAGACTCGATCACAACTCAAACTATATATATTATTATAGAATCAACCTCAACCCAGTATAGAGAACTCGATCATTACTGCATATAGAGTGTCTATGGTGATTCCAAATAATATATATAGATGCGTCGATATGATATGTTAAAACCTTGTATACGTGTCCCGATATTTAAAGTGCGTAAAATAAATAACAGAAAATAAATGACGATAAATAAAGTGCGTAAAGTAAATAACAGAAATTAAATGACGATAAATAAAATTGCTAGAATGTAAATTACGATAATTAAATTGCGATAATTAAAATGTAATACGGAATTAGAAGTTAGCTAGGAACAGTTAGCTGGAAACAGTTGGCGTGGATTCTTAACAAAATTTTTCATATTGTTAATTAGTCTGTTTCTAATCAATTTTTATTGTGTCCATTATTTCTTCATTATGCCACTTGTGGGATTCTGATAGGTCAAAATCTAAATATGAAATTGAATGAAAATGGTTATTCTGCGGTGAACGGATACGTATAACGGTAGTTGTAAGTAGAATAGTAAATAACTGTTGAATCAGATTCGAAGAATGTACAGTTTAACTTATTAATGTGAAATCTAAATATTCCTCGGGTATTACCTACCCGTTAAAATATTTTCACAATTAACACTTTGTACGAAAGAATTTTTAATTACAATCTTTATGAAAACGTATATACATATACATTTTCTTCAGATGTAATCATTGATTCATTGAGTTAATATGATATTCAACTCATTTGGTTTACCGTTAGAACTAGGATACATAATCTCTAAAACATTTAGAGATCACTTAATCGTCATGAAGAACGAAGATAATCGATGTAGAACGATACGTAGAACGATGATTATACTCGAAGTACAGAATGAGATGTTGAGGCATGGATTGTTGATGGTACTGGTGCTGTTACTGATGGTACTGTTGGTGTCGATGATGTTGCTGAAGCTGGTACATTTTGCACTACATTTTCCATATTGATTACTTGAGTGCGAAGCTCGTTGACTTCTTCTATGGTTCCAGGATGATTGTCGGTCAGAACGAGTGGATGAATAAGGTTTAGAATTATGGATAGAATATAATCATTTCGAGATACTCTGGAAATGAGGCTGAAAATGGTGTTTCGAATAGGTTCGCCGGTAAGTGTTTTAGGTTCTTCGCCAAGAGGTGAATTCGGTTGACGGAAAGGATCACCTTCTTCTTGTCTCCAATGATTAAGTAGACTACGAACCCATCAAATGAATTGGTTGATTCATTCTGGTGACTCTGCTTTCGGAGCTTAGTTGAAACTCCATATTGAAATAGATGTCGGAATCCAAGGAATTCGAATTGGTTGAGGGATTCATCTCGTACGATCAGATGAAGGATTTTCGATAAGAAATAGATTATAGGATGTAGATTAGTATCCTGCAATACATAATTTACATATACATATATAATACTAAAATCTCATAAGTTACAGAGGAATCTACGGAACCTGTCAGGCAAATATAACAATAACAGATACGCTAAGATATGAATTAGCAGATACGCTAAGATATGAATTAGCAGATACGCTAAGATATGAATTAGCAGATACGCTAAGATATGAATTTTTGTCTATACACTTTTCATGCAGTCAATGCAATAAGATGTGTCTAGACTAAGAATAATGGGCAGGTAATTTACTAAGGATGATAAGCAAATGATTTCCGACTAGAAATGATAAGCAAAACTTATGACATGCAGACACGGTCGAAGTCCAGACTCACTAATGCCTTCTAACAACTTATCAGTTAGACACACTAATACAGACCTGGTTCGCTAAGACCTCTGCTCTGATACCAACTGTGAAGACCCGTCCTAATCCATCCGGATGAAGTCCATATCGATTATAAACAATTCCCAACAGTTGATTACATCGTGAGGTATTTGACCTCTATATGATACACTTTACAAACATTGCATTCGTTTTTAAAAGACAAACTTTCATTTACATCGACAGTTGACAGACATGCATACCATTTCATAATATATCCCAATATAATTGACTTAATAATAATCTTGATGAACTCAACGACTCGAATGCAACGTATTTTGAAATATGTCATGAATGACTCCAAGTAATATCTTTAAAATGAGTAATTGCACAGCGGAAGATTTCTTTCATACCTGGGAATAAACATGCTTTAAAGTGTCAACCAAAAGGTTGGTGAGTTCATTAGTTTATCATAAATAATCATTTCATAATTTTAATAGACCACAAGATTTCATATTTCCAATTCTCATAAACATACGTCCCATGCATAGAGACAAAAATATCATTCATATGGATTGAACACCTGGTAACCGACATTCACAATATGCATATAAGAATATCCCCATCATTCCGGGATCCTCCTTCGGACATGATATAAATTTCTAAGTACTAAAGCATCCGGTACTTTGGATGGGGCTTGTTGGGCCCGACAGATCTATCTTTAGAGTTCGCGTCAATTAGGGTGTCTGTTCCCTAATTCTTAGATTACCAGACTTAATAAAAAGGGGCATATTCGATTTCGATAATTCAACCGTATAATGTAGTTTCGATTACTTGTGTCTATTTCGTAAAACATTTATAAAAATTGCGCAGGTATTCTCAGCTCAAAATTATAAAGGGTAAAAAGGAGCAAATGAAACTCACGCATATAAATATTGTAAAACAGTTAATAAAGCATTTGCATGTATTCTCAGCCCAAAAATGTAAAAAATAAAAAGGGAGCAAATGAAACTCACCTAATGTATTTTGTGGTAAAAATACATATGACGATACTTAACAACTGAACAATGCAGGGTTGGCCTCGGATTCACGAACCTATATCATGCATATATATTAACACCAAATAGTAATCGAACAAGTTTATATATATTATAATTATTAACATACTTGTTATTTTATACATTACATAGATAAATTTATATTTAATCTATATATTTTATATAACTAATACTTTTCATATTAAATTTTAATTTAGTAATTACTCATTAAAATATTATTTAATATAATATATATTATTGATACTAATGTAGTTATGTTCTATGTCATAAATATATTATATAGACAATCTTTATTTGATATATTAATAGTTAATTAATAATACTAATAATACTAATGATAAAAATAATACTAAATATAATAAAAATCATGATAATTTTAATAATAATAATAACAATGATAATTTTAATAATAGAAATGATGATTTTTAATAAAAATGTAAATTTCAATAAAAATATTAATTTTAACAAAAATGATAAATTTAAAAAAATAATGATACTTTTAGTAATAATTATAATAAAAATAGTACTGATAATAATAATAACTATAATAATAAGTTTTACTTCAATAATGATAATAATATCCCTAATAATGATATTCATAATAATAATGATAATAATAAAAATAATAATAATGAATATTTTACTACCTTTTAAGAGAATGCAAAAGTTTCCTAGGAAAAAAAAAATAGTCACTGCCAAGTCTCGAACCCACGACCTCTCGATAAACACCAACACCACCAAACCATCTACTCTGCTTATGTTTTTCTGATTTAACTCACAGACTAATTCCATTAACCCGAAATCTTCTGTTTTCATCATCTTAAACTAAAACCCAAACTTACATAAACCCCATTATCAATTAATGGCCCAATCATCACAAACAGCCCGAATTACTCACGAGCCCAACAGCAAATTCGTGACCCAAGTCCATTTCGGTTTTTTTTTTTTTTTTTAACTCAACAGTCCAACAATTAAATAATGGCCCAAGCTTTCAACACAACCCACACAGCTTCTAATCTTAAGTAAAAAAAAAATGTTGTTGCCTAGATTCGAACTCATGACCTCTAGGTTTAACTCCCACCTCTTTAACCATCCCTCTGTAAGTTCATTTCTGTTTTAAATCCCCTGATTAAACTTATATACTATCTGCCATTTTTCATCTTCATCTTCTAAAATACAAAACCCAGAACTATTCATCATCTTCTTCGTTTCACAACATCATCATCGTTATCATCCAACAACCCGTAACTATCATCATAATCGTACATCCTACTCACCATCATCTTCTTGATTATATCAAGATCAAATCATATCATTCGATATCATCCTAGTTATTCGTTATTTCATGTACACCACCGATCATTTTCTTTATTCATCATCACCATCATAGACTCGATATTATCATTATCCTATTCGTTAAAGCTTCTCTATTCATCCTTATCTAGTAACGACAATATTAGAAATCGCAGAAAAAAAAAGAAAAAAAAAAACAGCGGCTTTTTTTTTTTTTTTTCATAACACAATATCATTTTTATCATTCATCGTTAAAATAGAAACAAATAAAAAAAAACGAATAGGTTTTTTTTTTTTTTTTTGGATTTTATCTGGGTGTCGATTAACAGAAAGAACAAGAAGAAAAGGGAAAAAAATGTACATGTGTGGCTATGGTTTTCGAATAGCTTTAACACCCAAATGGGTTTCGGTTTTCTTGTTCTTCTCACGTCATCATCATCAAAACATCATTATCGTTTATCATCACCTTCGCAACATAATCATTATCATTCATCGTTCACTATTTGCAGGTTCTCAAATAGTGTACATAGTAACGAAATAACACAAGTGGATATTGATAGACATAAGTGGGTTTGTGTTGTGGTCGTTGTTTTAATGGTGTCGGTTGAGTGATGGTCTCGATTAGTATACGAAGTAGAAAGTATAAATAATGGTGGTGGTTTATGGCGGTTTGTGATGGTGGATGAAGATCGGTTGTGGTGATGGCAGTGAAAGGTGGTGGATAGTAGCTGTAGTGGTGGCCGAATGTTATAGCTTTGGTGGTAATCAACTGAGGGTGAGGGTGGGTTATGTAGCTTGATCGGGCATATGTATATGTATGTATATATATATATATATATATATATATATATATATATATATATATATATATATATATATATATATATATATATATATATGTATTATAGAGGAAAGAAGTAGTAAGGATAGTCCTGGGTTTAAGATTCTATTCTTTTTTTTTTTTTTTTTGTGAAGATTGTAACACAGATGTACATACATATGAAAGTGAGAAGTAGTTTGATTGATCATTTTTTCTTAAATATAAATTATATCTTATGATAGTGGATGGATTGATATCTCCAGCATGTATGTCGATATATGTATCTATTATATATATAAATATATAATATATAATATAAGTAATAAGTAAGATAATAATAACAATAACATAATATTCACTGCATGACAAATTCGTTGTACATGAATCTTGACTTTTAGTCTACAAATCACTTTCTATGTTCCTTTAAAGTAATCTAAGGAAAAAATTAGACTAATAAAGTAAGGAGTAATCAATCAAATAGATTGTGCAAAGATTGAATTGGCAATTAAAAACAGTTAACAGCTCGTGAATTGTTTGATTGTGCCGAAAGTTTTCACGGACTGCTAAATCGTGCGAAAACAGTGGCGGATAAAAGTGTTCAGAAAAATTCCATATTTTTAAATTAAATAACTTATTTATTTTAGTCTTTTAGGGTGTAAAATTGGTCATTAATTATATACGATTATTTAAATAAAAATTAAATTAATTATGAGCTCCCAACCCCAAGTAAAAATACTAAATGTTAAAATTAAGCAAATAGATTCTAATTATATTTTTAACAAAGTTATAATCCGTTTAACTTGTTTTCGGATCACCGTTTATTTCGAAATTACAATAGTTTGAATTTAACTTGCTTAATATTGATCGAATGATAAATTAGTGACACCGTCGTTCACTAAATAAATTCAAAATCACATATATATATTATACCTTATATATTCATTTAATAATAAAATTTATTATATCTTATATTAATTTACATATAAGTAATAACAACAATTACATATAACAGTTTCTTATATATAATTATTTATATTTACCTATTGATATATATATATATATATATATATATATATATATATATATATATATATATATATATATATATATATATATATATATATATATATATATATATATATATATCTATATCTATTTACAAATACTGGTTCGTGAATCGTCGGAAATGGTCGAAGGTCAATGACTACATGAACACAGTTCAAAGTTTTTTGAGACTCAACCTAACAGACTTTGCTTATCGTGTCGGAAAACATATAAAGATTAAGTTTAAATTTGGTCGAAAATTCCCGGGTCATCACACGTACACTTCCATATAGCCGCCCAATCATCCCTGTAAATTTTTAACCTCTGCAACGTTACAGAAGCATAATAAAAAAAAATAAGATAGAAACAATGTACCTTAAATGTGTTAGTCCGAGACACTTTAAAAGATGAGAAATACCTCCTTACTAAGAGCTTTCTCTTCAAAAATTAAAGGGAGATTTTTTAAACCTTTGTACATCCTAAAAAATGTATCAATGAAAATTACATTAACTACATA
This sequence comes from Rutidosis leptorrhynchoides, assembly GCF_046630445.1. NCBI lineage: Eukaryota > Viridiplantae > Streptophyta > Magnoliopsida > Asterales > Asteraceae > Rutidosis > Rutidosis leptorrhynchoides. The sequence continues at coordinate 673,669,769 of NC_092334.1, forward strand.
TGTCAATCTTAAGGTGCTTTTGCACAAACATTTTCTAGAAAACCGTCTTCAAATCATGTCTCGCCTTTGAAAGAAAGAATGCGGACAATCATTTTTTCAGATGATTTGTTAGATATTATTTTTTATTATTTGTGTTTTGATGTCATAATAAAAGGGTACAATTTCCATAGGGAGTACAACATAAAAAGAAGTTGATGAATCTGTAGGTTGATGGTCATTTGACTCGTGTCTGTCATCTTTTCTTAGCAAAAGTGGATGTAAGTCGACACCATTCCAATATGAATTTATTTTCGCGAATTATTGGGGAAGCAATCGAATGAACTAGAATAACTTCCATTTCCTTTTTTTTCCTTCTCAAATTCATATAATAAATAATATATTTTGTCACCGGCCCTGATCTTTTTCACTTTCATCTGATAAATCACGTGAATTGCTAGGCAATAGTTGAGTGGGTACATATACACAACTACTTGTACCATTTTCTTCTCAGCCAATAGTACTTAACGGATTATCCAAGTCTATTTCATTATAACTATGTAGGCAATATACATCATGAAAAGAAGTTGATGAGTATTGGAGAAGAAATCGAATAAACTATGATAACTTCTTTATTCATTCTAACCTTCTCACATTCATATATTGTGATACCAGTGAACCAGTGAATATATTCTCTAAATCTGCCCTATCTTTAAAGTTCTTAAATAACTTAACTATTTAATTTGTTGTTATTATCATTTAAATTAGAATATGTTTGATAAATGTTATAAAGTAAGTTTGATTAATATTATTTAAAAATAAATAAATAAAATTAAAATAAGTAAGAGTTTAATTATAGTATTTGATAGTTACGGAGTATTTTTTATGAATGCATAATTATTATTTTAAGATACATTATAAGTTATAAATAGAAATAGATAGATAGATGACAATTATATTTTGAGATAGATATATCATATAAGTAGATCAATTTTTTTTAGACTGGGAGTATTTTGGCTTAATTATTACAGAGAGAATAGAAGGGGTTAGGGTGTCCATTACCACTGTCCATATACTTATACTCTCATATATCTATCTCTCTTTTTGCACACACTTAGTGTGTGTAAAAAATAGAGTATAATTTTCCTCAATTATTACATTTCACGTTTCTGTATCTAAATCACCAATGACGTTCCTAATTCTACACTGTAAGTCTTTTTTTTTTTCTTTTTTTTTTTTAGATTCTGCTCAAAATTAGTGAATTGATGTTACTGTTTGTTTTAAACATATGCATTTTTCGGTTACGTTATGATTTCTCTTTCATTTTTAGGTTTATTGCTGTTAAATTTCACGATTCTGATCTTTTAATTGCTACTAATGCCTGATTCATAGCAATTTTGTAAGTTAGATACAAGGTCTGGTATAATTTGATGAATTTATGTATGTGAAAACTCAATTAGTTTGGAACCTGTGTGAATTTGAATAATCATTTGAAACAATTTCTTTAAGTGAGACGGTTTTGTGGAAAATGTAGGTTGTGTGAGGGTGAAACTATACATGTGTGGTCTACAAATCTATATTACTTTTTGTCTTTCACAAACATTGTGTGTGTGTGTGTGTGTGTGTGTGTGTGTGTGTGTGTGTGTGTGTGTGTGTGTGTGACTAATTTTACTTTTGATGTGTATTAGGGTAAGGGATGATACATTGATACTTGTGAGAAGTGTAGAAGTAGATAGTTGTTGAGTTTCATTCATGTGTTATTTCTTTCCGATTTTTGAGCTGGAAATGTGGTTTTTATTGGTTGCTGATGTCTGTTTAATAATTAAGCTAATTTATGTTAAATATATGAATTTGGTGTCTGAAAGTTGTCGACTTGCATGAAATATTGCTAAATGTACATGATCTGTAATAATTAAGTTAATTTATGTTGAATATGATCCACTACTAATTGCTTTCAGATGGTCTAAGAGTACATCTGGATTGATTAAACTTTATATAGAGCTTATGTGTCAGCATCATATAATTCTATCTTTTACACTACCTAATGTTGATAAATAATATTGTCACATCCTTGAGGTAACATAGGTAAGTTCCAATATCAGTACACCGTTAGTTTTTCGATAGTATTTAAATGTAATGCCAAGTGTTAGAGAATAAAATTTTTAAATTCATAAATAGTTACGGGCATATGGGAAACCTACGTATGACTAGTTGTAAGATGGTATACTTTATTTGCAAACGGTGTAGATCAGGGACACTCTAACCCTGTGTTTGATATGGAAACCTGCCAAACCCACCCCGTAAGAGTCAGATGCCTGTAAAATACCTCCACCGAATACCCTATGTGACAAGAATGTGGCTAAAGGTGTAAATTGTTGACACAAATGATGGTCGAACATGCGCTCATATTTGCAAAGAGCTTTCCTGCTTCTAAGACAAAGGATACCATTTGCGCTGAAGCACGTTGGTAAGATAAAATACTTTATTGAGTGGGTCATGTGATTGATTCTGTTCATGGGCTCCCACTCCTGCCCTTTGACCTGTTGTGCTAGTCTGGTAGGCACTCCCTTTAAGTTAATCATATTTGCATAAACAGTTTAATGATTATGTCGGTGATAGCTCGTTGTAAGTATTTTAATATGATTAATCAGCGTGTCATGTGAATCCCATTAATTTGTCAAAGTCAACTCCAAAATTTTATGAATAAATTATGTTTCCAGATAGTTAATGGTATTGCAGTTCGATAGCTGGCTTAAATTTATATTCGTCAGATTGTCAACTGATCCAAAGTGATGGTGATAAATAGAAAATTAATACTATTTAGGTGCAAGTAGTGACTATTGCTGTGTGTAGGATATATAACACAACCTGGCAGCATGTCAGATGTTGCTTTGAACCTATTTTTTGTCGCATATCGTAACAATCAAAAATGTGAAATAGGTAGTTTTCTCTTTGAAATGACAAAGTATTATTAGTATTGTTATCGACATCCACTTTCCATTATGTTTTTTAATATAAAAGTCCTAAGTTGCTGAAATTGTGTGTACTGTTCATATAGGATGACTGATGACATTTAGGTGCTGACTGGTTTCTGGCTGGAACAATGAAATTTGTAACAAAGAAAGGGCTGAAGTCGATGATGCCAGTCCGTATAAAAGGGAAATCAGCCAATCACTTTTGTTTATTTCCAAAAGTAAAAGCTGAATATGGACCAGGAAACACTCCAGTTTATCTTAATGTTTATGATTTAACACCCATGAACGGATATGCTTACTGGGCGGGTTTCGGCATCTTTCACTCTGGTGTCGAAGGTATGTTGCTCCATTTATGTATTTAACTTGTTTCCTATAATGATAGTTGTTTAGTTCATCTTTTTGACCCGTTAAAGATTAAATCTAACGGGTCACAATCACCCCTCTAGAAAATGTGTGTTGTGTGTGAACTTTTTTTATAGGACACCAATCCTTGTGAAATAACAAAATTTTTTGATGCATGATTGTTGCACATGACAGTTCATGGTGTAGAATATGCATTTGGAGCTCATGATTATCCAACTAGTGGTGTATTTGAAGTTGAACCCCGACAATGCCCAGGGTTCAAATTTAGGCGGTCAATATTAATCGGGACTACATGTTTGAACCCTCTTCAGGTTAGAGAGTTCATAGAACATCACGCTGCAAGCTACAATGGTGACACGTATCACCTAATCGCGAAAAACTGTAACCATTTCTGCAACGACATTTGTTACAAGTTGACCGGCAAGCACATCCCAAAATGGGTTAACCGACTTGCTAAACTGGGTAAATTTTACTACCTGTAGTACGTGTGTTTTAAGTATGCCGTTGGTAAATTTAAGTTGACTTTTTTCATGTGTGGCGCCAAGACCAATAGGACACAGATACTGTGTACCCGTATACCTGGCAAATGGGTCGGGTCGGGTTGAGATCCGAACTGGTTCGGGTCGAAACAGGTCAGATGTTTTAGATGGGTCAAATGGGTTGGGTCTAAATAGGTTGAGTTGGGTTTCGTAAACTAGTAAGACCTCTAGATAATAAATTTTTTAAATCTCGTAAAGACCCATTATGGACCCGTTGGACCTTATATATATTTGTTATGCTTCATATGGGTCTAAATTGGACCCATTCTTTAACTTTTTTATGGATTGGTTAAATACCTAACCCAATGGATCCATTTTTCAAGCTATAGGTCTCAATTTTCGGTTATATTACAACTTGTCAAGGTTGAGATTTGTCTCCAAAAGTCTAGTTATTTTAAAATAGTTCTCATTTTTTCTTCTTTTATTTATTTATTTATTTATTTATTTTCTTTTTGGTTTTTGGTGTCGCAGTGGTGAATACTACTTCGTATCAAAATATGTGAAGTTAAAATGCACTTCGTATAGCTAACTTGTCGATATATCTCGGAGATTGCAGGTTCAACTTTTAACTTTGTTTTACCAGAAGCACTTAAAGTATCAGCTGTACAACAAAGTCCTAATCGCTTAACGTATGATAACGAGAGTGAAAAGCGAATGTTAAGAAGCAGTAGTTTTAGTTGCTTAGCGTCAGTTTCATCAAGGCAGAAACGCTTGTTAACATCTTCATTGTTTCTGCAATCGCCTTTAAAAGGGTGTTTACCATTAAGACCCCGCGTGGCTAATGACAGAAAGGTTAACGCTTAGAACTGTATTTTAAGAAATCTCCTAGAAAAGGCAGTTTTAGTTTGATTGTTACAGTTAGTTGTGTATGTTGTAATCAAACTATTAGAAGCTTTAGGAGAATCAATGTGTTTATGCTGTAGTAGAAAAGCTGCTTAAACGTCTAACAAATTACAGGCTGCCTAGTTCGACTCTCGTGGGGTGCAACATTGCACACAATGTTGCCCTTTTACCCTTGAATTCCACCCAAGGTCGCACATCGCGTTGCGGGGGCAGTGGGGGAGGAGGGTTTTACCGCCAATGCCATCGGATTGGGTTGGGTTTCCTCCTGGACAGCAGTTGGGGACGGGTTATGCAACTGCAGGGAGATGAACGCGTGGGTGGTTAAGTCCCCTGGATGATCCCGTACTGCTGTTAAAAAAAAAAATGAATATGTCAAAAGTCAAAGTCACTTGGTAATTTTCATGTCCAAGTCAACATGGGTCGAAGATGGTTTGTTGAAGCCCACCCTAAGGGGTGGTTTAATTTTAAGTGACAAAAAAATATCAATTTTACTTACTAAATTGAGAGGCGTAAAGAAAACACATCAGGTGCAAAGTAAATAGGCCCTTGCACATACTACACTTTTTCACAACTTAAAAGGATTTAACGTCTTAGTTATGGCTGCCAAGGGGTTTTGACTTTGCGATTATAACATGTATTTGATTATTATGTTTCTGAACTTTAAGTACTCATTCAATACAATGTTAGACATGTTAAACTATAAGATGAATTAATTGCGATTTGAAAAACTCAGAATGTAATAAATAAATAAATAAATAAATAAAAAGTATGTTACCCGTTGCCAAGGTTGTTAAAGTCGCGAGTCGGGGGACGCATCGATCGAGACCTAAAAAGGACGCGTCGGCCGAGTCGGGGGACGCGTCGGGGACGCATCGGTCGTTGACCAACGTTGACTTTATTAATAATTTTATATATATATATATATATATATATATATATATATATATATATATATATATATATATATATATATATATAGTTGATTATGTACCATAAATTTCTTAAATAAGAACTTGAATTTAAAAACAATCAAACTTCAAACTCAATTAATGTTACCGAGTACATAATTAGAAAGGATACAGAGAAAAGAGCGGCCCAAAAAATGAAAACAAACCCTAATTTTAAACTATATCAGATCTTGACGAATATTTGACTGACTTTGATCGTTTTTGACCAACTTTGACCGTCTTTGACAGACTTTGACCGAACTTTTAACTATGATCGTCTTTTGAGTCGTTTTTAGAAAAAACGGGACGGAGAACCCAAAAAACGACGCATCGGCCGAGGCGTCGGTCAAGTCGGCCGGCTTTTACAACACTGACCATTACTAAGCAACATGTGATAATCATTTTTCTCTTTTCACATGTTATTTCCCCTAATTACTCGTTCATTTATCAAAAATATGACTTACCAAGCACCTAAAAACTCATTTTTGTGTTATCCAACAATATAATTAAATCTCAACACTACTTTATAACATGTTTGGTTAAAACCGATTATCTTATTCCAAATAGCTAAAAAAACATAATTTATTTGAGAGGTGAATTAGGACTTTTATAACATAAATTTCTAAATATTTTCATTACTCATTTCTAATGGAGAAATAGAGAATAAAGTTGAACCATGTTTATACAAAAAACGTCAAATCATAAGACTTGGAGTAAATTTTATGGCCAGTCTTTGTACTTTACATTAAACTAGGAAGTGGCCGTTGGCCCACTTCGTTGGGCCAAATAAATTGAGCCTACTAAACGAAGTTTGTTAAAAAAAATAAATAAATAAATAAATAAATAAATTTACTGTAGCGGGTACTGTGCATTCGTGCCGGCTGTTATATATATTGTAAATTATATAAACCATTCCTGTATTTTACAAAATCACACTGATTTATTTGATAGTGTTGGACGGTTGTCCTATGTATTTTTCAAGGAAGTACACCGTCAACCTTATCTTTTAAAAATTGCACCATAGTCCCTGATGTACTTTAAAGTGTGCTGATAATTCCTGACATACCTAAGATGCATGACAATAGGAAGGACGATCAACGCACATTTTTAATAAATTACCAGTGTAATTTTTTAAAAATAAGGACAAGTAGTTTTATAAAAATCACAAGGACTATCGGTGTGATTTTCAAATGATAAGGATGGGGCCACCGAGTTGGTAGCTGAGTGGTAAAAAGTCTCATGTAGTTTGCGGGCCTGTATCCGTGAAAGAATCAGGGCATGTTCGAACCCTTGGGGGAGGTTTTTCTCCAGGATTCTGTTGTGATGACAAGGTGCATGCCGTAAACCGCTCGGTTTAACCCAAAGCACACCGGATAAGCATTGCAAGGAGTTTCCTTCTAACGTGTAAGTGGGTGGCATATGATCGCGAAAGTGGTTAAGTTCCCTCCGGGTGATGCCAATACTTCCGTTGTGAAAAAATGATAAGGATGGTATTATATCATGTAATGTAAAACACAAGGAATATCTTTGACAACTAAGCAAATGAAATCGGATTTTCATCAACAGGTACTCAAAACAAGCCTGCATGAACACAAAACATATGTTACAACCCCCCTGATATAAATCTGATAAAAACCTTGTATCATTGTCATATGGTTAATGGCTACACAACACACTTTATTTTGGTTTGTGTTTCTTAAACTCGATAATGTTACACACAGAAACATGTTGCACAATTGTATAGCCGATATTTAGCATTACTGTGTTTTCAAACTGTACACCCAATGAGAAAATAAGTTAATGTTTTGAGGGTGGGTCAATCAATCTTCTTTCTGTTGCAAAACAGTGGGCCTACCATTCAAAGCCGCATGATATACTCGTTTCTCTGCCAATCCGATATCTGACATTATTAAGTTACCCTGCACAACCAACATAATTATAGTTAGATTTAACAAAATCTTATGAATGAGAGGAAGAATCACACAAGGAGCAAAAAGACAAGAATGCCTTTCTATTGAAAGTGCAATAGCACATGACCCTAACCACCGTTGTAAAAGTCGGTTGAGTCCGTCGATGCGCCAGCTTGGGGACTAACCCGTCCCATTTCACCCGAAAACGCCTAAAAATTCGGTCAACGGTAAAATTCACCTAGTCGCTAGAATTTGGTCAATGTCAAAGTTGGACAAACTTTTAATATTTTTAATATTTGGATTTTGTGCCCTATATCTATGTTGAAGTATTTATGTCTTATGTTTATGTGTAATACGTATATATGTTTAGTTGAATTTAATTTTAACTAAAAGTCAATGTTGGTCAATGCCCGACCCTCGTCTCTGACTTGTCCCTACAAGGTCCCGACCGAATCACCCCGTATTCGCGACTTTTACAACCCTTACCCTAAAATCAAATAGTTGACCAAAAAAAATGAAGCAGCAAAAATCATCACTTCTTAATGGACGTTATTGAATGTTTGAAGACTAAAATTGTGTTTAGAAAGTGTTAGATAGACAAACAGATGTGTTTTCAAATTTTTGGACGAAGATCCAAAATTACTTAAGAGGCACAGGGACATAAAGTTAGAGTGACACTTTGGGTCATGAGGTGAAAAGACTTGGTCAACTAAACCTTCTGGTCCTTCAATATATATTGGAAACTAATTACTACATGATAATTAATATTAATAATTGCATACAAAAGAGTAGAAAAATGTTTTGGTATATGATCCTCAAAGATTCACGTCAGTGACTAACAGTGGCCGGAGATAAATAAAACCTTAAGAAAAAATAATAATTATAAGCATACCTCACGAGCCATCAATTTCCGGACGTTTTCGGCATATAGCTTCGGATTATCCTTCTCTTCTTGTGATGGGTAATAAACTGGCAACCTTGTTACCGTCATAAAATTTACAAACTGACATAACAGCAAAATCACATGTCGCACCTGAAAGATGGTAATGATATACGAAAGATTATAAATAAAAAACAAGTAGCTTCTTGCCGTATTATAATTATAATAATATAAATAAAATAAATGCACAGCATTTAGACACTTACGCCAGAAATGGAATCCCAGGCGGGGCTAAATCTCTCATAAGGATATTTCAAAATAACTGGTAGGACAGGAGCTTTTGCCAAAAATGCACCAGTTTTAAATGGATGTATGTAATCACCATTTGTAGTTGTCCCTTCTGTACAATTAAAAGACCTTATTTTATAAATATGGATATACGGACAAACATCAAAATTGGTAATTATTTTGCAGATAAAAGATACGGAGTATATAAATATCAATGTAGAGTTGCACAAGAAAATGCAATAAATATATGAACAACCTCAATACGGTTTTTGAGCATTTAATGAATATTTTGACATTATATAAATGGAATACCTGGAAAAAGCATCATCATGGGCGCAGACTTATCTTGATGAGCTTCTTGAATTCTTTCATTTACAACGGCTGCAAGTAAAAAAATTAAAAGGGCAATAGAAGTTACATTGGATAATCCATAAAAAAATCATCATATTTTCACATAAACAACACAGAGGGGAAAAAACCAAAACCTGCTTAGGTATTATTACCAACAGAGGTACTAGAAATTTACATAAATTACAAGTTTTTGTAATAATTTAAGAGATTTGTGTATATTCAAATGGACCATTCTGTTGAATTACAACGGAAACCATTGGGATATTGGGATACTTATTATAGTAAGCTAGTAATAAGGTTAACTACTCATTTGCACCCAAGAACTTGTAACAAGAAACTTCCAGCCTTCGCTATAAAGATCAGCTTTCAAGATCATTTAAAAGAAAAAAACACAATTAGTGAAGCAACATTATACATTTAAATACCTGAGACTCCCTTTGTATTTGTCGACTTTGACTCCCGCTGGACATATACACAACCAAGGCACTTGCTGAAAAACCATAAAATATTATTTTAATCATTAACAAATTACTAGATACATAATAGGCTAATAGCAACCAAGTCAAATTACAGCATACCAAATATCACCTACAGTATTAGCTTCATGCATCTTAATGTCAACGCAACAAAAAAGATTTATAATATTTCAAAGGTCACACCCACTTTCCATATTCAACAACTCTTTTCTATCATATCAATCATAAGATCTACTCATTTGCATTACTTTTAGTTTTTCCTTTAATATCTTTTATACTTTTTATATAATGCGTTCAACCAGAAAGCTCAAATGCTCATCTACTTCTAACAAAACAAAAAAGTGAACACGAAAAAAAAAAAAAAAAAAAAGCTAAATTACAAGGGATGTGATTCAAACCAACCTTATAAGACCAACCAGAGGAAGATTGCCCACTGATCTCTTCATATATGACAAGAAACACACACAAAAAAGTCACTTATATTACCAACGAGTAAATAAAAGTGAGTTAAATAGACTTCTAGGTAGAATAATGTGTGTGCTTTGTGTCTCTGACAGAAAACAAAATAATGTAATCCACCAACAACAAACAAATAAATTGAGTGAATAGTAGACAAACCTTGGCAACAAAACTCGGAAATGATGAAGACATATGGTACAATATATCCATATGTGAAACATGGTTTGATATTACTACTCCAGGTCTTTCATGTTCCTCGGATTGGTTATTCAAATCCACCTGACAATTAACATTAACTAACAGAATCAAATTTGGGTTACATATATGTGAATTTTCTATACAAACTAATAAACCAATATGGTAACATACTAACATATCATCTTTATTATTGCCACTTCCAAAAAAGGTTTTAACTTCAGTTGCTATAAGTAGCACTCTAGCAGAGAACACACGTGATTCGATATTCTTATCTTCTTTGGTGGTGTATGCGATTGTTTATGATACCCGATTATTGTTTATTATAAAGAAGAGAACCACGTAAAATTACACATGTTTGTACATTCTTATTGTACTAATAGATAAAGACTTTTGAACAATCTAACATGAATTTAATAGTGCATTCTAAAACTGTCCCCCCCCCCCCCCCCCCCCCCCCCCCCCCCTTTACAGTGGTAAGGATAACATAGACATTCGACCGTTTTGAAAAGCGTTAAATTGCACATTCCTAACCTTATTTTATGTGCTTTACCATTGAAATTTAAATCGCCCGATAAAGAATTTTTAACTACTTATGAGCTTATCGACTTTAGCTTACGACTTATCAAAGCTCGTAAGCTGAAATCAATAAGCTAATAAACCATAAAAAAGGAGTTTACTGGTTTTCTCAAGTTTCAATTACACAATAAACATCATACAGACTAATTCAAACACCTAAAAAAAAGCAGTAATTAATATCACTACACTGAACATAAACATATTAAAAATAGAAAATAAATAATATTACCTCATCAACATATTTAGTAGTCTCTTGAATCCAAATAAATCCGAAAGCGAAAAGCATAACCCTAGAAAGAATCCTGCCAGACCAATACAAAACATGTCTTCTCCACCCACCCAAATGAGCATAATCCTCTTGTTCATCATCATCATCATCATTCTCATTATTATTTGGTTTAATAAATAAAGTACAAACCCTACAAATCAAATAATAAAACACCACTACAGCAGTTGCAAGCACCACTCGCAACGGCACTATAGTAACAAGTGCAAACCCTAATAAAACCTTTTCCGTCCACGGTAACTCTCCTCTACCCATCGTGCCGTACACATCGTGACGAACATATGCCGCGTATTTCTTTTCGAGTTCTTCGATGTTTTGGGAGGGTTCGGTGGTGAGAAGAGGTCGGTTGTCGTGATCGGAATTAGATTCCGATTGAGGTTTTGGAGATAAATCTTGAAGCTGTGTATCCATTGAATTTAATTTAATACTACTGTTTTATTTGAGATTGATTGATGTTGAGAGATGGAAACGCACACCATGTGTTTGATGAATTGTCTGAGTGAATGAATAGATGGATGGATAGATCACGAGAGAAGAATGGGGTTTTTTGAGGTAGCAACCCGTGATCAGCTCGGACACGACAGACAGACACGCACGGTTCCCATCTCAATCTCAATTTGAGTCTCTCTCTCTTTCTGTACCAGTATCAACATGTGTTTTGTTTAAGATGGGTATGGGAATAATATAATATTAATATAATAAATTATAATGATAATTAATACATATGATAATACATATTTAATAATACTGATATTAAATATAAAATAAACGATAATATTTATGTTTGTAAACAGTTATGTTTATGTTTATTGTTTTTTTCCATATTTACAAATATAATTTTAGTGTTATTTGAAATGTATTATTTATTCTATATCCTCAATTTATCCCGAAATGTCCAGTACTCCCTTCAAAGTCTTTACCAATTACTATACATCGATTTTTGCAACCTTGCGAAATGTAATATAATTCATATTGGTAAATCACCACTTTGAGAATGAGTGCTAATTTTTTTTAACAGCGGTTAGGATCACCTAAGGGGACTTAACCACCCACGCGTTCATCTCCTACACAGTTATACTCATCCCCCAACTGTGTGATCAGAGGAAACCCGCACCAATCCCATACGGGGCATGGACGGTAAAACCTCCTTCCCTTTACCCACCAAACGCGATGTGAGAAAGGTGACATGGGTGGAACTTCATGGCACGGATGAAATTGTGGGTTAATATATAGCCAACAATGGTCGAACTTCTTACCTCCCCTAAAAGAGACAGGCCACCAACCGTTAAACCACAGCACAATTATATCTATTTTCTTTTCTTTTTGTTACAAATTTTTGAATATCCACCAAAAAATGTTGTTATGATGTTATGGTTGATTGGAGAGAAAATTTGAATATAAATGCATTTAAGGTTTTTTTATATTTAAGAAATTTTAGGAGAGTAATATGCTATTTAACATCTATCTAACTATACATTATATAAAGCACGTGCAAATATGTTTACGTATCATCTCTTGATTAATTCTGTCATGTGTCACTTCAACAATTTTTTTCAATATTTTCCTCAATATAATATTGTAATTTTATTTATTTAAAATAATATTACGTATAAATAGATTGGTATTGGTATTAAATATTATTTATTACGCATAAATATTAAAATATATGGATATACGGATATCAAAATATAATAGCATCTACATCTTTTTTTACTCTTATACTGAGTATTCAACATTAGGGATATTTCTTTAACTTATATATATATATATATATATATATATATATATATATATATATATATATATATATATATATATATACATACATATACTAGGTTTTTGAGCTCGTGCGTTGCACGGGTGTGTAAAGTACTGTGCAAAAAAAAAATGTAATTTCCAGTTCATTTTGATATGTAATAGCGATATTAAAATAATAGAAAAAGTATAAAATATCAAATGAAATCACTCACAAATCACAGAACCACATAGAGTTGAAAACTTAGTAAAAAAATTAAAGTATACAACTCAAAAAGTATGTCTGAAATTGAATATACATCTCCAAAAACTTTAAAAAGTACCATAAAAATTTGAGAGATAGTGAAAGTTATTTAGGGGGTTTACTATCCGTTTCAAATTGCAGGTTAAATAGGTTGATAATAACTATAACTAAATTGAGATAATGAAATTGATAATTGTAATTAAAGTAATCGTGCAAAGTTAATTGATTTTTTAGCCCGTGCGTTGCATGGTGGGTAAGATAATCGTTCAGAATTAATTAATTTTCACAACAATTATTCTTCTGAGTTTAAGAGCCCGTGTGTAAGACCCAAATATTTATTGTACATAATGTATTTATGGTGTACGATGCGTATATGAAGTGTACGAAGCACGTACGTGTTGCTTGCTCGAACATCGAAGGAAACTAGACGTTGTCTGAAGTGACAAGGTGTGTACGTATCTTTTCAACCCTAAATAAAGTTTGAGTTGATGTTTCAAAGCCTTACCATTGGAAAGAAAATCTTATTACGTTTCCAACGATATTTGATTCATCGAAAACGGAGCTACGGTCAAAAAGTTATGGCCAAAACAAGTTTCTGAAAACTGACCTGAAGGTTGGAGCGGCGCTCCGATCGCGTCAGAAGCAATTTTCAGCTTTTTTAAAAGGTTTAAATGAGGGGTACTTTGGTCTTTTCAATTGGGGTCGGTTTAGGGTCACCAAAACTGATCTAGAACTCCATTGGAGCTCATTTCTCACCCACACAAACACTCGCATCCATATTTAGAGAGAGAGGAAGAGTTCTAGAGTGAGAGAGCTTGATTTGGAGAAGAAGGAGTCGAATTCTAGCCAAAGCTCGGGTTTTAAAGTTGTTCATCTCGCTCCTAGCTATGTTTTGGTAGTATTGGTAAGTTCTAACTCCGAATTTCATTTGTTAGATTTGATATTCAAGTTAGGGTTTGAGATTGTTAGTTGTAAAACCCGTTTGGTTGATGAAGAGGGTTTATGGAAACTTTCTATTTTGATATTTGGCGCGTTTTGGGTTGGTTAATGATTTAACCATGTTTAAGACTTGTAAATGGTATATAATCACTAGTGTTAGTGATTATTGGTGTTTTGGAAACCATTAGGGTTCTTATGGTTGACTAATTTTGACTAGAGTTAAAATTAGGGTTTGTTGATGATTATGACTCAATTGCCGATTTAATAAGGTTTATAAACTTAAAATGGATTAAGTTGAAGCATAGAACCGAGTTAAATATGTTTTGGTGTCAAAACTTGCTAATGGCGTGATATTGACTTCTTATGGGTCAAATTAGGGTTTAAGTGTCATTTTGGGCAAGATAGGTGTTTAACACCTATGACTGGGTTTGATTGGCATATTAGGACCATTCTCACTTGTGTTAGTGATTATTGGTTAGTTTGGGCGCGGTTTGTGCTTGGAAGTGCATTTGGGTCGAAATTGCACTAGTTGTCAATTTGGGTTGATTTGTATATCCACCCTAATTGTGTTACTTGTTATGTGATAAATGGATTAGGTACATTCCATCGGCGATTGCGGATTATTCGGTAGCATTCTTCAAGGCAACAAGGTGAGTATTAATATCCTATATGCATATGTATGTGTAGGATGGGTGCGGGTCGGGAGAAGGGGTTCTCGCTTATAGAGCTCGCTTCTCGTATAAGTGGAATTGTTGGACTTGTGCGTTTTGGTTGACCACTTTGGCGAGGTGCACACTTTGTGTGTACGTTATCACATGGGCGTGTGATGTGGACTTATATAACCCCAATGACGAAGGGTTAATATAGTGAGTGGAATAATTATATGTGTAGGTATATAATGTATCTATTTGTTGTAGCGTGAAATGTGTAGTGTCGAGGTGCTAAGACACCACGTTTCACTTGATGAGTGAAGCATCGAGGTGTTAAGATGCCACTCGGGGTGAAGCATCGAGGTGTTAAGATGCCACCTAGGGGTGTAGTGTCGAGGTGTTAAGACACCACTCCGTAAAATAATGAGTGAAGCATCGAGGTGTTAAGATGCCACTCGGGGTGAAGTGCCGAGGTGTTAAGGTGCCACCCTAGGGGTTAGTGATACGAGGTGTTAAGTACCCTAACGGATGTTGATAGTGCTCCAAATGAACATATATTTAGGCGCAATATCCTTCCGATATGTAAAGTTTTCAGTTGCAATTGTTCTATTTTCAAGTAATATTCGTTTAAATAAATAAGTGCGAAGACAAAAGGCGAAAATGAAGATTTGAAGACAAAAACGTCCAAAAAGCTCAAATGTACAAGATACAATCCTAGTGGTTCAATTTATTGATAAGAAACGTCTAAAAATGACAAGAGTACAAGTTGCAGAACGCAAAGTACAAGATATTAAATTATACGAAAGGACGTTCGGAAATCCGGAACCGGGACCTGAGCCAACGATCAACGCCCGATGCAACGGACTAAAAATTATGAGTCAACTATGCACAAGAATATAATATAATATTTAAATAATTATATAAATTATTTATATATTATATATATTTAAATAAAACGTTGACAAGCAAATGGCCAAAAATTTGTGAGCTGGATTTCGGACCTCCGCAATCGCGGAGCTCTGAAGGCTTAAACCTCCACGATCGCGGAGCACACCAGGATCAAAATTTCCTATAAATTCAACGAGCTTCTACCGAGTTTTAGACATAAAAAATAAATAATACTCCTCTGTAATAATAATAAATATATATATATATATATATATATATATATATATATATATATATATATATATATATATATATATATATATATATATATATATATATAGTATAGTTTTATATTAGATTAGTTTTGGGTTATGCAAAGGTTATTTTACGGGTTTTAAAGTCGGAGCTCTGTCCGTGTAACACTACGCGATAAATAATCAATGTAAGCTATGTTCTCCTTTTTAAATTAATGTCTCGTACTTAAGTTATTATTATGCTTATTTAAGACGAAGTAATCATGATGTTGGGCTAAAATACTAAAATTGGGTAATTGGGCTTTGTACCATAATTGGAGTTTGGACAAAAGAACGACACTTGTGGAAATTAGACTATGGGCTATTAATGGGCTTTATATTTGTTTAACTAAATGATAGTTTGTTAATTTTAATATAAAGAATTACAATTGGACGTACCTATAAATAACCATATACACTCAATCGGAGACGATGGGCGGGATATTTATATGTACGAATAATCGTTCATTTAACCGGACACGAGAATGAATTAATAGTCACTAGAATTATTAAAACAGGGGTGAAATTATGTACAAGGACACTTGGCGTAATTGTTAACAAAGTATTAAAACCTTGTTACAGTTTAAGTCCCCAATTAGTTGGAATATTTGACTTCGGATATAATGATAATTTGACGAGGACACTCGCACTTTATATTTATGACTGATGGACTGTTATGGACAAAAACCAGACGGACATATTAAATAATTCAGGACAAAGAACAATTAACCCATGGGCATAAAACTAAAATCAACACGTCAAACATCATGATTACGGAAGTTTAAATAAGCATAATTCCTTTATTTTTATATTTAATTGCACTTCTAATTATCGCTCTTTTATTTATTGTCATTGTATTTAATTGCACTTTTAATTATCGTAATTTTATTTTATCGCACTTTTATTATTCGCAATTTCATTATCGTTATTTACTTTACGCTTTAAATTAAGTCTTTTATTTATTTAATATTTTACATTAGGTTTTAATTGTGACTTAAAATATAAAATCGACAAACCGGTCATTAAACGGTAAACCCCCTTTTATTTTATTATTATATATAAAAATATATATTTTGTACAAATATAGTTGTTTAAAATATAGTGTAAAATAAGTCGTCTCTCTGTGGAACGAACCGGACTTACTAAAAACTATACTACTCTACGATTAGGTACACTGCCTATAGTGTTGTAGCAAGGTTTAGGTATATCCCATCTGTAAATAATTAAAACTTGTGTAATTTGTATCGCTTTTCGTATCAAAAATATATAGTATTTCACGTACACCTCGCACGACATCATGTTTTTGGCGCCGCTGCCGGGGACTCGGCTAAACGCTATAATTTTAATATATATTTGTATAAATATATTTTTAGAAAAACAATATAAATTTTAAAAAAAAAAAAAAAAAGTAAACCTGTCAAACGAATTTTCACCCTCCGCGACTCGCGGAGTTTGTTGCCAGCTAGGATCCGCACTCACGGAGTTTGGCCTGACACGCCTGATCAACCTAATTCAGCATTAATTACGGTGTATTAATTATTATTATTTATTATAAACCCTAATTACTTTATTATTATTATTATTATTTAGTTTAATTTTTTTAATTAATTAGTTATAATTAGTTATAATTAGTTTTAATTAGTTTTAATATATATAAAAATCAATACTTTTATTAAATAAATATAAAAATAATATTTTTATAAAAATAAATAAATTTTTCATTTTTAGCTTCTTTTTATAAATTGTAACTTTTTAATCGTTTAATCGTAAAATTTGTATTTTTATCGTTCGTAGCTAGTTTTAAGTTCTAGTATTTTGCCGTAGCTTATTTTTACTTCTAGATTTTTAGGCTTTGCCGTAAAATCCCTTAAGTGCTTTTTCTTTAGACTAAGATTTAGGTGCTTTAGAATTTTGCGACGCCTTTTTAAGTTTTAGTTCCTTTTTAAGTTATTGCCATTTGGGATATAGTATTTCTTTTAAGCTTTAATATTTTTAGACACAACTTTTAATTTTTAGTTTTTAGTGCCTTTTTAAGTTTAGACGCGCTACTTTCTTATTTTTATTTTTCGACGCCTATTATTTTTCGCCTTTTTATTTTTCGACATTTTTCGACGCGCTCTTTTTCTCTCTTATTTCTCGCCATTCTAGTTTTTAGGACTTCGAATTTTCTCTATTTCTTATATAATATCTCTAAAATTTCAAAAACGAAAAATTACTTTAAGCGGTTAAATTGATAGACATCCAAATTTTCTGGTTCGTAGTAATAGTTGGATTTATTAGTGGCTGAGTTGTGAGCTTCCGATTTAAAGGGTTCTGGCTCCCTGCTACATCTTTTGGCTATTCGAAACGTGGGCAAAAGCAGAAAAGTCTATTTATTTGATAACTTATATAATTTTTTGTTAGTAAATCCACCACATTGTAGCTAAAATTTGGTAATAAGCGCATTATGAAAAATCTCGAAAATATTTTGAAAACTCTTTATGACATCCGAAATCAATTTAATCAATACTCTCAAACGGGTATTGATAAAAATTCGTTCGGTCAATCTTGGATCACGAATGATGAAACAATAACTGGTTGTGAAATCTGTGGAGATTATCATTCAACATGGGAATGTTATTATTACGTTCCAATAGAAAATTATGCACCCACAGAACCTGAATGGAACGATTACGAAGAATACAATTCAAATTGGAATTATTCCCAAGAATATTTCCAAACTCAACAACCAGAGGACGAGGAAAATTATGTGTCTGAAAATACTTTAGATTATATGAAAATCAAACTCGAAGAACTTGATGCTCAAAATGAACAAATGAGAGAGTTTGTAAATCGGCAAGCTGAAACTCTATCAGATTACACACCTGTTAATTTGAGGAGTATTGTGCAAGAAAATCTCATATCATCTAATTTTGATGAATTCGAGAGCTCCGAAATCACCAACTATCCCGATGATACTTTTTATTCAGCTTTACCAATTTCACAACATATCGACACATTAGCCTCTACCGACGAAATCATCGATCAATCAATGAATGAAGAAGAAGTAAGGGTGACAAATTGGTACTCTTGGGAAAACGATAACGTTGAAAACTTTACTCCCGAGACCAAAGTGGTGGGACCGATAAGTACCGTTAATAAAAAAGAATCTACTTCGATCCCGAAATTCACCATTCCACAACCTTCCAACCCAATATTCTCAATAGACGAGTCATCCATCGAAGATGAACTACGAGCTGTAATAGATATTGACACCTCGAATTTTACCCAATTGGGTAATAAAGGTGAAACCTTTGATCCCGAGAATGAACGGGAGGAAATGTTAGGAATTGTCCACCCTATAGTATGTATGTCGGTATATAACGATCCATTTGACCAAGAACCAGAAAAGAGACATATCCATTTACTAAAAGCTACACTTAAAAAAGAATTAAGTAGTGACGATCGGGTGGGTCTAAACTTTAAACCCATTGATATATTATACACCACCCGAGATGTAAATAACTGGCTCACTATTTTAATTCATGGAACTTATTCTACCGACTTCACATGTCGTCAGCTAAGTGTGGGGAAGTCTAACCCCACTTAACGTTAAATTAGGGGTTCTAGTTAATGCATAACTCGTTAATAAACATGCATGATGAGTAAGGGTAAAAGACGCATTTTCAAAAATTAGCAAACAGTTCAGAAAAGCAACCGTTTTTGAAGAAAAACATGTGTGATAAAACAAGAAGGAATGAACGGTGAGGCGCGCCATATATCATTCGACGAGTTTTGTAATTACAAACTGGGTATTTTTAATTACTTTTCTACACTAATCACCCTCATGAATTTATAATTATAGTCTGATTTCATGCAAATGAGGGCATTGCATGATTTCAAGTGTAGGGAAGGGTTATAAATTCTCTCGGGTTTATACTTGGATTATTTTCTAAATTTTATGAAAATTTAAAAAAAATTCAACTAAATGAATTCAAAATCATGTTTATACATACTTATGAACAAAACTAGGTGTTAATACCGAAATTATTGTTACCCTAAAAAGAGAACATAAATTGAGAAACAACTAAAACGCTTGAATTTATTTATTAAGATATAAAAAGACGCATGAAAAAAGCCAAGTGTGGGGAGAATGTACCAAGTTATTCAATTAAAAACTATCTATCACATGTTTCTGTAAAGTTATTGCAGGTGCTTTTGTTTTGGACTAAATTAACTGTTTTACCCGATTTATTGTAATACTTTTGAAAGAATAGATGGATCTACACGATGAATCAATTCCATCATTAAAAGGAAGTAAAGTCTTCCGAAAAAGACACGCACTTCTTGATATAGGTCAAGAAGTTGTCGTCCAGAGCAGCTGTAGGTTGACGAAAAATCTAGAAAAGTCATCTCTAAAATCAGCAGGAAATCCACGGACCTCAGCATCAAACAGGGTCGCCAAGTGGTCAGACTTATCCTAACCATGAGAGGATCTGTCTCGTAAAATGGGGAGGGCGCCGTGCAAATTAGCCTGATAAGACTAATGAATCAGACCCCCAGAAAGGATAATTGTAGTGACCCGAACTTTTCCATGTTTATATATATTAATTGAGATTGATATTTACATGATTAAATGTTTCCAACATGTTAAGCAATCAAACTTGTTAAGACTTGATTAATTGAAATATGTTTCATATAGACAATTGACCACCCAAGTTGACCGGCGATTCACGAACGTTAAAACTTGTAAAAACGACATGAAGATATATATATGGATATACATATGGTTAACATGAGATTATGATAAGTAAGTATCTCCATAATTATATTAACAATGAGTTATATACATATAAACAAGACTACTAACTTAAGGATTTCGAAACGAGACATATATGTAACGATTATCATTGTAACGACATTTAAATGTATATATATCATATTAAGATATATTAATATATCATAATATCATGATAATATAATAATTTAACATCTCATTAGATATAATAAACAATGAGTTAACAACATTAATTGAGATCGTTAACTTAAAGGTTTCAAAACAACACTTACATGTAACGACTAACGATGACTTAACGACTCAGTTAAAATGTATATACAAGTAGTGTATTTAGATGTATTAAAATACTTTTGGAAGACTTCAAGACATATATCAAAACACTCATACTTAACGAAAATGGTTACAGTTACTTTTCCATTCTTTTCTTTCATCAAGAATTCTAGTCGTATTCTTACCCGTATTATACACAGCTTCAAAAAGTACTTACTATGAGTATATACCAATAGGAACTAGCATGGGATTCCACTCTTGATTATGTCATGTATGACTAATCAATTTTAACTTCTACCATGAGCTAGTCAACTAACTAGAACTCCTTTTAACCCCACTCCCCACTCACCAATTACCACTCATCATTCACTCCATTTCACTTCCAATTCTCTTTCTAATTCTCTCTCAACACACACACACACACTATTATGAACGTATTTTTCCAGTAGTTAATCATCATCTTCATCAAAAATCACTTCAAGAATCAAGCTATAATCATCATAGGAAGAACACTTCAAGAACACTTCAAAAATCCCTTCAAGTTTACTAATTTACTTCCAAGCTTTCTAATCCATTCCAAGTAATCATCTAAGATCAAGAAACCTTTGTTATATACAGTAGGTTATCTTTCTTATTCAAGGTAATATTCATATTCAAACTTTGATTCAATTTCTATAACTATAAACTATCTTAATTCGAGTAAAAATCTTACTTGAACTTGTTTTTGTGTCATGATCCTACTTCAAGAACTTTCAAGCCATCCAAGATCCTTTGAAGCTAGATCATTTCTTGTCACTTCCAGTAGGTTTACCTACTAAACTTGAGGTAGTAATTATGTTCATAACATCATTCGATTCATATATATAAAACTATCTTATTCGAAGGTTTAAACTCTTAATCACTAGAACATAGTTTAGTTAATTCTAAACTTGTTCGCAAACAAAAGTTAATCCTTCTAACTTGACTTACAAAATTAACTAAACACATGTTCTATATCTATATGATATGCTAACTTAATGATTTAAAATCTGGAAACACGAAAAACACCGTAAAACCGGATTTACGCCGTCGTAGTAACACCGCGGGCTGTTTTGGGTTAGTTAATTAAAAACTATGATAAACTTTGATTTAAAAGTTGTTATTCTGAGAAAATGATTTTTATTATGAACATGAAACTATATCCAAAAATTATGGTTAAACTCAAAGTGGAAGTATGTTTTCTAAAATGGTCATCTAGACGTCGTTCTTTCGACTGAAATGACTACCTTTACAAAAACGACTTGTAACTTATTTTTCCGACTATAAACCTATAATTTTTCTGTTTAGATTCATAAAATATAGTTCTATATGAAACCATAGCAATTTGATTCACTCAAAACGGATTTAAAATGAAGAAGTTATGGGTAAAACAAGATTGGATAATTTTTCTCATTTTAGCTACGTGAAAATTGGTAACAAATCTATTCCAACCATAACTTAATCAACTTGTATTGTATATTATGTAATCCTGAGATACCATAGACACGTATACAATGTTTCGACCTATCATGTCGACATATCTATATATATTTCGGAACAACCATAGACACTCTATATGTGAATGTTGGAGTTAGCTATACAGGGTTGAGGTTGATTCCAAAATATATATAGTTTGAGTTGTGATCAATACTGAGATACGTATACACTGGGTCGTGGATTGATTCAAGATAATATTTATCGATTTATTTCTGTACATCTAACTGTGGACAACTAGTTGTAGGTTACTAACGAGGACAGCTGACTTAATAAACTTAAAACATCAAAATATATTAAAAGTGTTGTAAATATATTTTGAACATACTTTGATATATATGTATATATTGTTATAGGTTCGTGAATCAACCAGTGGCCAAGTCTTACTTCCCGACGAAGTAAAAATCTGTGAAAGTGAGTTTCATTTACCTTTTTACCCTTTATATTTTTGGGTTGAGAATACATGCGCAACTTTTATAACTGTTTTACGAAATAGACATAAGTAATCGAAATTACGTTCTATGGTTGAATGATCGAAACTGAATATGCCCCTTTTTATTAAGTCTGGTAATCTAAGAATTAGGGAACAGACACCCTAATTGACGCGAACTCTAAAGATAGATCTATCGGGCCCAACAAGCCCCATCCAAAGTACCGGATGCTTTAGTACTTCGAAATTTATATCATATCTTAAGGGTGTCACAGAATAATGGGGATATTCTTATATATGCATCTTGTTAATGTCGGTTACCAGGTGTTCACCATATGAATAATTTTTATCTCTATGTATGGGATGTGTATTGAAATATGAAATCTTGTGGTCTATTGTTACGATTTGATATATATAGGTTAAACCTATAACTCACCAACATTTTTGTTGACATTTAAAGCATGTTTATTCTCAGGTGAATACTAAGAGCTTCCGCTGTTACATACTAAAATAAGGACAAGATTTGGAGTCCATGTTTTTATGATATTGTGTAAAAACTGCATTCAAGAAACTGATTTCGATGTAACATATTTGTATTGTAAACCATTATGTAATGGTCGTGTGTAAACAGGATATTTTAGATTATCATTATTTGATAATCTACATAAAGCTTTTTAAACCTTTATTTATGAAATAAAGGTTATGGTTTGTTTTAAAATGAATGCAGTCTTTGAAAAACGTCTCATATAGAGGTCAAAACCTCGCAACGAAATCAATTAATATGGAACGTTTTTAATCAATAAGAACGGGACATTTCAGTTGGTATCCGAGCGTTGGTCTTAGAGAACCAGAATTTTGCATTAGTGTGTCTTATCGAGTTTGTTAGGATGCATTAGTGAGTCTGGACTTCGACCGTGTTTACTTGAAAAATGATTGCTTAACAAATTTTGTTGGAAACTATATATTTTTAACATGTGAATATTATGTGATATATTAATCTCTTAACGCGTTTGATATTATGTGATAGATGTCTACCTCTAGAACAAGTCCCATTGACTCACCTAATAATAATGAAGAGTCAAATGTAAATTGGAATGATTCGTGGACGGATTCACAAGTTCCCGAAGAGGAACCGGAAGAAGAGTCGGAACCGGAAGAAGAATCGGAACCGGAAGAAGAATCAGAACCGGATGAAGAAATAGAACCGGTGGGGGAAATAATAAAACGGTTAAGTAAAAGAAAATCCTCAACCAACCGACCAAGGTTAATTATGGTCAATGGTGTTTCCGCCAAGGAAGTAAAATATTGGGAGGATTACCAATTCTCCGATGAATCGGATTCCGACGAGAATTCCGATGATGTTATAGAAATTACCCCAACTGAATTTAAAAAGGCAAAAGAAAATAATACGGGAAAGGGCATAAAAATAGAGAAATCTAATTCCAACCCCGATGAACTTTATATGTATCGTCAACCCCCGAAGTCCTTAAGTTGTAACAATGACCCGGGAACCTCTAAACCACCAGGTTTTTCTAAACCAATGTGGAAAATTACGGCTCGTATTAGGGGAACATCATATATCTCTAGAAACTTGGCAAAACGAACCAAAACCGAAGAAGAAGAAACAAGCGAGTTGGAATAAGATAGTTGTATTCGTGTGGTGTAATATATGTAATATAGTGTGCTTATGCTTTATGATATATGTAAAAATTGCTTGTATTAATAAGTATTTTTTTTTTTATGAATCTAACTCTTGTCTATTTTACAGTATAAAAACACAAAATGGATAGACAACCCAATATTTTAAGAGACCTACCCGGAGACATGATTGATGAAATCTTGTCTAGAGTCGGTCAGAATTCTTCGGCACAACTATTTAAGGCGAGATTAGTTTGTAAGACATTCGAAGAACGTTCCAAGAATGCCTTGGTTTATAAAAGGCTTTCGTTCGAAAGATGGGGGATATCACATTGGGAAATCCATAAGTTACGATGTGTTTACTTTGACGCATATATTGCGGGGAACCCAAATGCTATTTTACGCAATGGGTTAAGAAATTATTTTGGCTCAATATATCCGAATATTGGACTTCGTGATTTAGAAAAAGCGGCTAACATGCAACATAAAGAAGCATGTTATGCTTACGGATTAGTAATGTTTGCTTCTCACCAAAGTGAGAACAAGAACATCGGCCTACAACTATTAAACAAAACGTTCCCACAAGTGACGGAGTCGGTAATTGGGGTAATAAATGAGGTTTTTAGATTGTTACGGGACTGTTGGACATTACGTAACCCTCGTCCCTTTGACGACGTTACAACACGCTGTCTTATCAACGGCCATAACGATTATGTTCCACAAGACCAAGGATGGGAAGTAGTCCTAGTAAAACCAGAATGCATGACTTGTTTCTGGACGTATGAATTACGTGTCTTTATTGCCTTTGCTGAACGACTTGTGTACTAGCTAGAATTATCTTCACAACTATCTTGTATCAAAGTTATTGTGTGCTATATTTCATGCTTTATGTAAAATAAGCGGTATTGTAAATTTGTAAAATATTGTATAAAAGTTTGAACGCGAAATATTATTATAATCAGTTTTTCATATAGAATTGTAGTAGTTGAATTGTATATTAGCTACTAAGTATGAACTTAACGGGTAAGTACTACCCGAATTTAAACTTATAAAATGCTAATATGAAGAAAAAGCTTTTATAAATGAGTTCATATTATGCTACGAAATACTATTAACTACTCTTAATATTCTGTATGATTAACTTATTCCATTTGACTATTTTGAAGGAAATGGCACCGACTACTCGACACACCGTGAATATGAATGAAGAGGAATTCCGTACTTTTATAGCTTCAAACATAGCCGCAGTACAGGCTGCGCTACATACCAACAATAACCTTGGATCTAGCAGTACAGGAAATCGTGTAGGATGCACCTACAAAGAATTCACTGCCTGCAAACCTTTGGAATTTGATGGAACCGAAGGACCGATCGGATTGAAACGGTGGACCGAGAAGGTCGAATCGGTGTTTGCCATAAGTAAGTGTACTGAAGAGGACAAAGTGAAGTACGCTACGCATACCTTCACAGGTTCTGCGTTAACATGGTGGAATACCTATCTAGAGCAAGTGGGACAAGACGATGCGTACGCACTACCGTGGTCAGCATTCAAGCACTTGATGAACGAGAAGTACCGTCCCAGAACCGAGGTCAATAAGCTCAAGACAGAACTTAGAGGGTTACGAACCCAAGGATTTGATATTACCACGTACGAAAGACGATTCACAGAATTGTGCCTATTGTGTCCGGGAGCATTCGAAGATGAGGAAGAGAAGATCGACGCGTTTGTGAAAGGATTACCGGAAAGAATCCAAGAAGATATAAGTTCACACGAGCCCGCCTCCATACAACAGGCATGTAGAATGGCTCACAAACTAGTGAACCAGATTGAAGAAAGAATTAAAGAACATACTGCTGAAGAGGCCAATGTGAAGCAAGTCAAAAGAAAGTGGGAGGAAAACGGTGATAAGAATCACCAATACAACAACAACAGCAATTACAACAATAATCGCAACAATTATCCCAACAATCGCAACATCAATCGCAACTACAACAAACGGCCCAACAACAACAACAACAACAACAACAACAACAACAACAACAACAACAACAACAACAGCAACTACAACAATCATCCCAACAACAATAATAACCGTAACAACAACAACAACAATCAGAAGCAGCTATGCCAAAGGTGTGAAAAGTATCACTTGGGGTTCTGCACCAAATTTTGCAACAAGTGTAAAAGAAATGGTCATAGCGCGGCGAAGTGTGAGGTCTATGGACCAGGGGTTAATAGAACGAAAGGAACAAATGGTGTCGGAACGAGTAATGGCGGAGCAAGTAGTGTCGGAGCAAGTTATGCCAATATAGTTTGTTATAAATGTGGAAAAACGGGCCACATTATTAGAAATTGCCCGAACCAGGAGAACACGAATGGACAAGGCCGCGGAAGAGTTTTCAATATTAATGCGGCAGAGGCACAGGAAGACCCGGAGCTTGTTACGGGTACGTTTCTTATTGACAATAAATCTGCTTACGTTTTATTTGATTCGGTTGCGGATAGAAGCTATATGAGTAGAGATTTTTGTGCTAAATTAAGTTGTCCATTGACGCCTTTGGATAGTAAATTTTTACTCGAATTAGCAAATGGTAAATTAATTTCAGCAGATAATATATGTCGGAATCGAGAAATTAAACTGGTTAGCGAAACATTTAAGATTGACTTGATACCAGTAGAGTTAGGGAGTTTTGATGTGATAATCGGTATGGACTGGTTGAAAGAAGTGAAAGCAGAGATCGTTTGTTACAAAAATGAAATTCGCATTATACGAGAAAAAGGAAAACCCTTAATGGTGTACGGAGAAAAGGGCAACACGAAGCTACATCTTATTAGTAATTTGAAGGCACAAAAACTAATAAGAAAAGGTTGCTATGCTGTTCTAGCACACGTCGAGAAAGTACAAACTGAAGAAAAGAGCATCAATGATGTTCCCGTCACAAAAGAATTTCCCGATGTATTTCCAAAAGAATTACCGGGATTACCCCCACATCGATCCGTTGAATTTCAAATAGATCTTGTACCAGGAGCTGCACCAATAGCTCGTGCTCCTTACAGACTCGCACCCAGCAAGATGAAAGAACTGCAAAGCTAATTACAAGAACTTTTAGAGCATGGTTTCATTCGACCAAGCACATCACCGTGGGGAGCTCCTGTTTTGTTTGTCAAGAAGAAAGATGGTACATTCAGGTTGTGTATCGACTACCGAGAGTTGAACAAACTTACCATCAAGAACCGCTACCCACTATCGAGAATCGACGACTTATTTGATCAACTACAAGGCTCGTCTGTTTATTCAAAGATTGACTTACGTTCCGGGTATCATCAAATGCGGGTGAAAGAAGATGATATTCCAAAGACTGCTTTCAGAACACGTTACGGTCATTACGAGTTTATGGTCATGCCGTTTGGTTTAACTAATGCACCAGCTGTGTTCATGGACCTTATGAACCGAGTGTGTGGACCATACCTTGACAAGTTTGTCATTGTTTTCATTGATGACATACTTATTTACTCAAAGAATGACCAAGAACACTGTGAACATTTGAGAAAGGTGTTAGAAGTATTGAGGAAGGAAGAATTGTATGCTAAGTTTTCAAAGTGTGCATTTTGGTTGGAAGAAGTTCAATTCCTCGGTCACATAGTGAACAAAGAAGGTATTAAGGTGGATCCGGCAAAGATAGAAACTGTTGAAAAGTGGGAAACCCCGAAAACTCCGAAACACATACGCCAGTTTTTAGGACTAGCTGGTTACTACAGAAGGTTCATCCAAGACTTTTCCAGAATAGCAAAACCCTTGACTGCATTAACGCATAAAGGGAAGAAATTTGAATGGAAGGATGAACAAGAGAAAGCGTTTCAGTTATTGAAGAAAAAGCTAACTACGGCACCTATATTGTCATTGCCTGAAGGAAATGATGATTTTGTGATTTATTGTGACCCATCAAAGCAAGGTCTCGGTTGTGTATTAATGCAACGAACGAAGGTGATTGCTTATGCGTCTAGACAATTGAAGATTCACGAGCAAAATTATACGACGCATGATTTGGAATTAGGCGCGGTTGTTTTTGCATTAAAGACTTGGAGGCACTACTTATATGGGGTCAAAAGTATTATATATACCGACCACAAAAGTCTTCAACACATATTTAATCAGAAACAACTGAATATGAGGCAGCGTAGGTGGATTGAATTGTTGAATGATTACGACTTTGAGATTCGTTACCACCCGAGAAAGGCAAATGTGGTAGCCGATGCCTTGAGCAGGAAGGACAGAGAACCCATTCGAGTAAAATCTATGAATATAATGATTCATAATAACCTTACTACTCAAATAAAGGAGGCGCAATAAGGAGTTTTAAAAGAAGGAAATTTAAAGGATGAAATACCCAAAGGATCGGAGCAGCATCTTAATATTCGGGAAGACGGAACCCGGTATAGGGCTGAAAGGATTTGGGTACCAAAATTTGGAGATATGAGAGAAATGGTACTTAGAGAAGCTCATAAAACCAGATACTCAATACATCCTGGAACGGGGAAGATGTACAAGGATCTCAAGAAACATTTTTGGTGGCCGGGTATGAAAGCCGATGTTGCTAAATACGTAGGAGAATGTTTGACGTGTTCTAAGGTCAAAGCTGAGCATCAGAAACCATCAGGTCTACTTCAACAACCCGAAATCCCAGAATGGAAATGGGAAAACATTACCATGGATTTCATCACTAAATTGCCAAGGACTGCAAGTGGTTTTGATACTATTTGGGTAATAGTTGATCGTTTCACCAAATCAGCACACTTCCTGCCAATAAGAGAAGATGACAAGATGGAGAAGTTAGCACGACTGTATTTGAAAGAAGTCGTCTCCAGACATGGAATACCAATCTCTATTATCTCTGATAGGGATGGCAGATTTATTTCAAGATTCTGGCAGACATTACAGCAAGCATTAGGAACTCGTCTAGACATGAGTACTGCCTATCATCCACAAACTGATGGGCAGAGCGAAAGGACGATACAAACGCTTGAAGATATGCTACGAGCATGTGTTATTGATTTCGAAAACAGTTGGGATCGACATCTACCGTTAGCAGAATTTTCCTACAACAACAGCTACCATTCAAGCATTGAAGGCGCCGTTTGAAGCACTTTATGGTAGAAAGTGCAGGTCTCCGATTTGTTGGAGTGAAGTGGGGGATAGACAGATTACGGGTCCGGAGATTATACAAGAAACTACCGAGAAGATCATCCAAATTCAACAACGGTTGAAAACCGCCCAAAGTCGACAAAAGAGCTACGCTGACATTAAAAGAAAAGAGATAGAATTTGAAATTGGAGAGATGGTCATGCTTAAAGTTGCACCTTGGAAAGGCGTTGTTCGATTTGGTAAATGAGGGAAATTAAATCCAGGGTATATTGGACCATTCAAGATTATTGATCGTGTCGGACCAGTAGCTTACCAACTTGAGTTACCTCAACAACTCGCAGCTGTACATAACACTTTCCACGTCTCGAATTTGAAGAAATGTTTTGCTAAAGAAGATCTCACTATTCCGTTAGATGAAATCCAAATCAACGAAAAACTCCAATTCATCGAAGAACCCGTTGAAATAATGGATCGTGAGGTTAAAAGACTTAAGCAAAACAAGATACCAATTGTTAAGGTTTGATGGAATGCTCGTAGAGGACCTGAGTTCACCTGGGAGTGTGAAGATCAGGTAAAGAAGAAATACCCGCATCTATTTCCAGAAGATTCGTCAACACCTTCAACAGCTTAAAATTTCGGGACGAAATTTATTTAACGGGTAGGTACTGTAGTGACCCGAACTTTTCCATGTTTATATATATTAATTGAGATTGATATTTACATGATTAAATGTTTCCAACATGTTAAGCAATCAAACTTGTTAAGACTTGATTAATTGAAATATGTTTCATATAGACAATTGACCACCCAAGTTGACCGGCGATTCACGAACGTTAAAACTTGTAAAAACGACATGACGATATATATATGGATATACATATGGTTAACATGAGATTATGATAAGTAAGTATCTCCATAAGTATATTAACAATGAGTTATATACATATAAACAAGACTACTAACTTAAGGATTTCGAAATGAGACATATATGTAACGATTATCATTGTAACGACATTTAAATGTATATATATCATATTAAGATATATTAATATATCATAATATCATGATAATATAATAATTTAACATCTCATTAGATATAATAAACAATGGGTTAACAACATTAATTGAGATCGTTAACTTAAAGGTTTCAAAACAACACTTACATGTAACGACTAACGATGACTTAACGACTCAGTTAAAATGTATATACAAGTAGTGTATTTAGATGTATTAAAATACTTTTGGAAGACTTCAAGACATATATCAAAACACTCATACTTAACGAAAATGGTTACAGTTACTTTTCCATTCTTTTCTTTCATCAAGAATTCTAGTCGTATTCTTACCCGTATTATACACAGCTTCAAAACGTACTTACTATGAGTATATACCAATAGGAACTAACATGGGATTCCACTCTTGATTATGTCATGTATGACTAATCAATTTTAACTTCTACCATGAGCTAGTCAACTAACTAGAACTCCTTTTAACCCCACTCCCCACTCACCAATTACCACTCATCATTCACTCCATTTCACTTCCAATTCTCTTTCTAATTCTCTCTCAACACACACACACACACTATTATGAATGTATTTTTCCAGTAGTTAATCATCATCTTCATCAAAAATCACTTCAAAAATCAAGCTATAATCATCATAGGAAGAACACTTCAAGAACACTTCAAAAATCCCTTCAAGTTTACTAATTTACTTCCAAGCTTTCTAATCCATTCCAAGTAATCATCTAAGATCAAGAAACCTTTGTTATATACAGTAGGTTATCTTTCTTATTCAAGGTAATATTCATATTCAAACTTTGATTCAATTTCTATAACTATAAACTATCTTAATTCGAGTAAAAATCTTACTTGAACTTGTTTTTGTGTCATGATCCTACTTCAAGAACTTTCAAGCCATCCAAGATCCTTTGAAGCTAGATCATTTCTTGTCACT
The DNA here is from genome assembly GCF_046630445.1 of Rutidosis leptorrhynchoides. Classification (NCBI taxonomy): domain Eukaryota; kingdom Viridiplantae; phylum Streptophyta; class Magnoliopsida; order Asterales; family Asteraceae; genus Rutidosis; species Rutidosis leptorrhynchoides. The sequence goes on from NC_092334.1 coordinate 673,701,334, forward strand.
TCCAGTAGGTTTACCTACTAAACTTGAGGTAGTAATGATGTTCATAACATCATTCGATTCATATATATAAAACTATCTTATTCGAAGGTTAAAACTCTTAATCACTAGAACATAGTTTAGTTAATTCTAAACTTGTTCGCAAACAAAAGTTAATCCTTCTAACTTGACTTACAAAATTAACTAAACACATGTTCTATATCTATATGATATGCTAACTTAATGATTTAAAACCTGGAAACATGAAAAACACCGTAAAACCGGATTTACGCCGTCGTAGTAACACCGCGGGCTGTTTTGGGTTAGTTAATTAAAAACTATGATAAACTTTGATTTAAAAGTTGTTATTCTGAGAAAATTATTTTTATTATGAACATGAAACTATATCCAAAAATTATGGTTAAACTCAAAGTGGAAGTATGTTTTCTAAAATGGTCATCTAGACGTCGTTCTTTCGACTGAAATGACTACCTTTACAAAAACGACTTGTAACTTATTTTTCCGACTATAAACCTATACTTTTTCTGTTTAGATTCATAAAATAGAGTTCGATATGAAACCATAGCAATTTGATTCACTCAAAACGGATTTAAAATGAAGAAGTTATGGGTAAAACAAGATTGGATAATTTTTCTCATTTTAGCTACGTGAAAATTGGTAACAAATCTATTCCAACCATAACTTAATCAACTTGTATTGTATATTATGTAATCTTGAGATACCATAGACACGTATACAATGTTTCTACCTATCATGTCGACACATCTATATATATTTCGGAACAACCATAGACACTCTATATGTGAATGTTGGAGTTAGCTATACAGGGTTGAGGTTGATTCCAAAATATATATAGTTTGAGTTGTGATCAATACTGAGATACGTATACACTGGGTCGTGGATTGATTCAAGATAATATTTATCGATTTATTTCTGTACATCTAACTGTGGACAACTAGTTGTAGGTTACTAACGAGGACAGCTGACTTAATAAACTTAAAACATCAAAATATATTAAAAGTGTTGTAAATATATTTTGAACGTACTTTGATATATATGTATATATTGTTATAGGTTCGTGAATCAACCAGTGGCCAAGTCTTACTTTCCGACGAAGTAAAAATCTGTGAAAGTGAGTTTCATTTACCTTTTTACCCTTTATATTTTTGGGCTGAGAATACATGCGCAACTTTTATAACTGTTTTACGAAATAGACACAAGTAATCGAAATTACGTTCTATGGTTGAATGATCGAAACTGAATATGCCCCTTTTTATTAAGTCTGGTAATCTAAGAATTAGGGAACAGACACCCTAATTGACGCGAACTCTAAAGATAGATCTATCGGGCCCAACAAGCCCCATCCAAAGTACCGGATGCTTTAGTACTTCGAAATTTATATCATATCCGAAGGGTGTCCCGAAATGATGGGGATATTCTTATATATGCATCTTGTTAATGTCGGTTACCAGGTGTTCACCATATGAATGATTTTTATCTCTATGTATGGGATGTGTATTGAAATATGAAATCTTGTGGTCTATTGTTACGATTTGATATATATAGGTTAAACCTATAACTCACCAACATTTTTGTTGACATTTAAAGCATGTTTATTCTCAGGTGAATACTAAGAGCTTCCGCTGTTGCATACTAAAATAAGGACAAGATTTGGAGTCCATGTTTTTATGATATTGTGTAAAAACTGCATTCAAGAAACTGATTTCGATGTAACATATTTGTATTGTAAACCATTATGTAATGGTCGTGTGTAAACAGGATATTTTAGATTATCATTATTTGATAATCTACATAAAGCTTTTTAAACCTTTATTTATGAAATAAAGGTTATGGTTTGTTTTAAAATGAATGCAGTCTTTGAAAAACGTCTCATATAGAGGTCAAAACCTCGCAACGAAATCAATTAATATGGAACGTTTTTAATCAATAAGAACGGGACATTTCAATAATCTCCTTAAAGATTAAAAATCAGCTTTTAAGCCTGATATTACTCAATCCTTGAGATTGACCTTAAAGATTGAGAATTATAAACTCATGGAATTCGATGATATCTAAACTCGAGCCTGAACGAGAAAATATTTTGATCAAAATTAAAACCGATTTATTTTATGAAAACCTATTTTCAATGCGTTCATTACCATTGAACGTAAAATCCTAGAAATTCACCTGGAATTCATTAGGTCATCTGAACCAAATCGGGTGTCAACCGTAAGAACGGTTGTTGCATAGCATGGTCGAAGACAGGACCTTGTGCCAGACTGAAAAAAAATTATAGGGTGATCTTTACTATTGCTCCTATGAAGGATAGTAATTGCATCCGACACGTTGTAGACCATGAACATCTGCATGTCATTAGACATTGCCTTAACAGTTGCTTGTTCAACACTTTCCTTTACAACCGGACGGTAGTTTACCGAAAGGTAATATACGGAGCAAGTATACTGGACGTGTTGCTTTCCCAATACAAGGTTAGCAAGTGGGTGACACAAAACCATAAGTTTTGAGCTAAAATTTTCAAATCTGAAACCCACCAAACCCACAAAAACAATTTGCAAACACCGGTGAAGGGTTATTCCGGAAAACTTATCTAGGATAAAATCTAGATTTAATTTACAAAAGATCAAATGTTTTCATAAAGATCAAATTTCCTTAAGGATCTAAATTTATATAGTCATGTGGGACTGTAAACCACATCGTTACTATCATCGTTTATACGGCCGTATCAAAATCACTAATGTATAAAGTGTGAAGAATAAAGAAGTGATTCGTGTGATTTAATTTCAAGTTCTGTATTGCTTGAGGACAAGCAACGTTCAAGTGTGGGGATATTTGATAGTGCTCCAAATGAACATATATTTAGGCGCAATATCCTTCCGATATGTAAAGTTTTCAGTTGCAATTGTTCTATTTTCAAGTAATATTCGTTTAAATAAATAAGTGCGAAGACAAAAGGCGAAAACGAAGATTTGAAGACAAAAACGTCCAAAAAGCTCAAATGTACAAGATACAATCCTAGTGGTTCAATTTATTGATAAGAAACTTCTAAAAATGACAAGATTACAAGTTGCGGAACGCAAAGTACAAGATATTAACTTATACGAAAGGACGTTCGGAAATCCGGAACCGGGACCTGAGCCAACTATCAACGCCCGACGCAACGGACTAAAAATTATGAGTCAACTATGCACAAGAATATAATATAATATTTAAATAATTATATAAATTATTTATATATTATATATATTTAAATAAAACGTCGACAAGCAAATAGCCAAAAATTTGTGAGCTGGATTTCGGACCTCCGCACTCGCGGAGCTCTGAAGGCTTAAACCTCCACGATCGCGGAGCACACCAGGATCAAAATTTCCTATAAATTCAACGAGCTTCTGCCGAGTTTTAGACATAAAAAATAAATAATACTCCTCTGTAATAATAATAAATAAATATATATATATATATATATATATTATATATATATAGTATAGTATAGTTTTATATTAGATTAGTTTTGGGTTATGCAAAGGTTATTTTACGGGTTTTAAAGTCGGAGCTCTGTCCGTGTAACACTACGCGATAAATAATTAATGTAAGCTATGTTCTCCTTTTTAAATTAATGTCTCATACTTAAGTTATTATTATGCTTATTTAAGATGAAGTAATCATGATGTTTGGCTAAAATACTAAAATTGGGTAATTGGGCTTTGTACCATAATTGGGGTTTGGACAAAAGAACGACACTTGTGGAAATTAGACTATGGGCTATTAATGGGCTTTATATTTGTTTAACTAAATGATAGTTTGTTAATTTTAATATAAAGAATTACAATTGAACGTACCTATAAATAACCATATACACTCAATCAGACACGATGGGCGGGATATTTATATGTACGAATAATCGTTCATTTAACCGGACATGGGAATGAATTAATAGTCACTAGAAATATTAAAACAGGGGTGAAATTATGTACAAGGACACTTGGCGTAATTGTTAACAAAGCGTTAGCTTACCCTCTCGTTGTTTACCTTTTTATAGATTTGTATGGATGCGGTGGCTCGGGTAAGCGTGGGACTAGTGAACTCGCGTAGTTGCTTTAGAAGGCTTGCTTTTGGATTGATTAGGATTGGGTAGCGTATCCCCAATCGCCATGCTCGGCTTTATTTTGTGTTAAAAGTCGTGTGGTCGAAAACTTGAAATTGGTACTTAAAGGGTAATTTGGGCATATGTGGGCCCGGTGTCATAAAACCCTTTTTATTGATGGAACGTGTTAGTTTTAACTATTATAATATGTTGTGAAAACTGTTTAGTATAAATGTGTCGGGAAGTGGTCAAACATTTTCGCATTTGGGACTTTTTGGGACATCAGCCTGTCTAGGCCCTTTTGCGCGCCGCGCGGGGTCATGGCGCGTCGCGCCATTTGCTGCACAAAGAATTTTTTTTATTTATTCCAAGTTATTGGTTGGTTAACAGGTTGGGTTGTTACAAGTGGTATCAGAGCATGGTCTAAGGGATTTAGGTGACTTGAGATAGGTGCCTAGACTTAGACTTTTGTGTGTGCTTAATTGTTGCGGGACTTGTAGGATTACGGGTCGGAATGAGTTTAGTTAGTGCCTTGTTTATAGGTTGACTAACGTTTATATTAGTAATACGGATATTATTAATATGCTATTGTGCTGTGATAATGATTCTTGTGTTATGTTTGGTTTGTGTTTGCGGTTGCATATATCATCAAGCGAGGCGGTCGTTGTACTAACGCGTCGATACGGCGTGTATACGTAATAAGGACTTGCAAACCATATTACGGGTGCAAATCGTGTCTAACAAGTGATGTACGACGAATGTTTAGCAAGATGGGGCGGTGTTGTGCGTGTGATTTTATACGTTCGTGGTCTAATCGCTTTGCATTCCTTAGAATGGCGACGAGAAATGGGACGAGTTTAAGAAGGAATTCTTCGAGGAGTTCCGAACTTCAGCCGATTTGTCGGAAATGCGTAATGAGTTGCGAAATTTGCAACAAGGTTCTATGGATTTAAATACTCTCAAGACGACCTTTATGGCGAAGGCTCGTTTTTGCCCGGAGTATTTGGAGAATGATCATTTGTTGATGCAGGATTTCTATCGAACCTTGAATGATGACTTGAAGAGTAAGATTAGCAGAGTTCAGGCGAAATAGTTTGCGGAGTTATTCGTCGTGGCTAGAGGTTTCGAGTCGTATTCGCGATCGAAGGTTGGTGAACCTTCAAGTGAGAGAAGGGTTGTTTCTTATGGTGCTCTAAGTAAGAGGATTAAGGGTCCGAGCGTGAGCACAGGTGGTACACGGACGGGTATATCAGATTCTAGTGCGTCTAAGCGTTACAATTATGGCGTGAGGGTCACAAGTCTTGGGAATGTTCGGTACCAAAGGGTGATGGCATGGTGTGCTTCATTTGCCAAAAAGAAGGACATCGTAAGTCGGAATGTCCCAAGTTAGCGGGGACGGGTGTGACAAGGAGACGTTATGGTACGTTTCGTTTTAATAAATATGTCCTTTGATTATTTATTAAGTGTCGTTTGAGTTTGGTTGTTAAATGCATTGTGTTGTGCATGTTAGTGTTAAGGGTGACGTTCCTAATGGAAGTACCCTATGGTGGCGTTTGATTGTTGAGCGAAGGGCGTAAGACTTGGTGCAACCAAGCATTCCTTAGTATTTGGGAAATGTTTCTACCAAGCCATGGGAATGGGTTTTGGTGTTCGGTTGTTAAGCGTGTGTTCGCTTTTGTGTTGAAGTTGATGAACCATGAGGTTCGACGGGTGGGATGAAACCCGAGAAATCGAGTGTTGATCTCGATGTATGTTGGTAAAGGAGTCTACGTGACGCGACATCAGGTGCCTCTGTTATACCTACTAGCGTGGTGTTCGACTTCGATTGTGTTGCGGTTACATTGTACCTAGGGTACCGAGGAGAAACCCTTAGGTACATGAGTGACTAGGTGGAATTTGACAAACTAAAGCAATTGGATGATTGCGGGGGTATGGTTTGTGTAATTGTGTTACACTTTTCGTTCAAAGTGTTTAAGGATTGATTGAAATCCTTCGGGTGCTCAAGATTAGAGCAAGATATGGTGATGGGTCGTGTGAACCCAATTGTTGGTAAAGTCTACTTTTGGTAGCATTGTACGAGTTGTGGATATGGAACGTAGTTCCAAGTGGGGGAGTTATACTCCCGCACGAGGGGACCTCAGGGTGAGAATTCGGATAATGCTTACGGTAGATCCGAAACTTGTGTTGGGACCTAGTTTGGTCGATTTGTGGTAGAGTACAATTTCGGTTAAATTGTACTTATGATTTTGGATTTGAATTATCACCGGGGTGGTAATGTGGTAAATCTCGTTGAGAGATAAAGGACGTGTTTGGCGAGCAAGGTGAAATCCCTCGGTTAAGGGATGTGTGTGTGGCGGATTCTCTTTTAGAGAATTTTTGTTTTGTGCCTATGTTCGATATAGGTGGTTCTTGCTCGATTGTGTGAAGGGTTAGTGGTATCCGTTAGGATTCACTATGGCGTAGCAGAGCGCGATGTTACGCTACTCGTTGTTCGAGGCCAAAAGGGCGTTGATTGGTGAAGCATGACCTTCGGGGTCCGCTGACTTCATCATGGTATTGTTGATTGGTGAAGCATGACCTTCGGGGTCCGCTGACTTCATCATGGGTGTAGTATTATATCGGTGAAGCATGACCGTTGACAGGGTCCGCTGACTTCATCCGGTGTTGAGTGATCTATCGGTTGTTTTATACAGCGATGGTGGGATCGTGAGGACCATGTTGTGTGATTAGTGATTGCGATAGCCGTGTTTCGCTCACATGTTGTTACGGGTGTGACAATAGTCGATTTTGGACACCTTAGGATTAGCGTTGCCATAGTCGTTTTGGGCGCTTTTGGTTTTAGCCGTTGCTTATAATGTTAGGATAGTGGCGTATTGGTTGTATTGCGCACTACAAAGGATGTTTAGTAGTAAGTGTAATCCGTAAAGATTCATGTGGTTCGATCTTCAACGTTCGGATTGTTGACGTTAGGTTGAGACTTGGTCGCTTTTAGCCTGGTCCTTGGTAAGGGTACGCTAAGGAATTGATATCTCGGTTCGAGATTGGTCGAGTTTTTCCCGATGTGAGGGATTGAGCAAGGTTTTAGTGCTCGGTTGGTGGATTTGATAAATCGCGGGTGACGATTTAGTTGTTAAAGGTGATTCATTGGGAAGAATTGTCTAGGAAAGTTTGGATTGGGACTTATGATTGAGGATCGTTGAGTAGGTCCAGATTGGTTAAGTGGTGAAGATCACGAGGACGTGATCGAGTTTAAGTGGGGGGGAGTTGTAAGACCCAAATATTTATTGTACATAATGTATTTATGGTGTACGATGCGTGTATGAAGTGTACGAAGCATGTACGTGTTGCTTGCTCGAACATCGAAGGAAACTGGACGTTGTCTGAAGTGACAAGGTGTGTACGTATCTTTTCAACCCCAAATAAAGTTTGAGTTGATATTTCAAAGCCTTACCATTGGAAAGAAAATCTTATTACGTTTCCAACGATATTTGATTCATCGAAAACGGAGCTACGGTCAAAAAGTTATGGCCAAAACAAGTTTCTGAAAACTGACCTGAAGGTTGGAGCGGAGCTCCACCTTATGGAGCGGCGCTCCGATCGCGTCAGAAGCAATTTTCAGCTTTTTTAAAAGGTTTAAATGAGGGGTACTTTGGTCTTTTCAATTGGGGTCGGTTTAGGGTCACCAAAACTGATCTAGAACTCCATTGGAGCTCATTTCTCACCCACACAAACACTCTCATCCATATTTAGAGAGAGAGAGGAAGAGTTCTAGAGTGAGAGAGCTTGATTTGGAGAAGAAGGAGTCGAATTCTAGCCAAAGCTCGGGTTTTAAAGTTGTTCATCTCGCTCCTAGCTATGTTTTGGTAGTATTGGTAAGTTCTAACTCCGAATTTCATTTGTTAGATTTGATATTCAAGTTAGGGTTTGAGATTGTTAGTTGTAAAACCCGTTTGGTTGATGAAGAGGGTTTATGGAAACTTGCTATTTTGATATTTGGCGAGTTTTGGGTTGGTTAATGATTTAACCATGTTTAAGACTTGTAAATGGTGTATAATCACTAGTGTTAGTGATTATTGGTGTTTTGGAAACCATTAGGGTTCTTATGGTTGACTAATTTTGACTAGAGTCAAAATTAGGGTTTGTTGATGATTATGACTTAATTGCCGATTTAATAAGGTTTATAAACTTAAAATGGATTAAGTTGAAGCATAGAACCGAGTTAAATATGTTTTCGTGTCAAAACTTGCTAATGGCGTGATATTGACTTCTTATGGGTCAAATTAGGGTTTAAGTGTCATTTTGGGCAAGATAGGTGTTTAACACCTATGATTGGGTTTGATTGGCATATTAGGACCATTCTCACTTGTGTTAGTGATTATTGGTTAGTTTGGGTGCGGTTTGTGCTTGGAAGTGCATTTGGGTCGAAATTGCACTAGTTGTCAATTTGGGTTGATTTGTATATCCACCCTAATTGTGTTACTTGTTATGTGATAAATGGATTAGGTACATTCCATCGGCGATTGCGGATTATTCGGTAGCATTCTTCAAGGCGACAAGGTGAGTGTTAATATCCTATATGCATATGTATGTGTAGGGTGGGTGCGGGTCGGGAGAAGGGGTTCTCGCTTATAGAGCTCGCTTCTCGTATAGGTGGAATTGTTGGACTTGTGTATAGGTCCAATTAGCACGGTTGTGCGTTTTGGTTGACCACTTTGGCGAGGTGCACACTTTGTGTGTACGTTATCACATGGACGTGTGATGTGGACTTATATAACCCCAATGACGAAGGGTTAATATAGTGAGTGAAATAATTATATGTGTAGGTATATAATGTATCTATTTGTTGTAGCGTGAAATGTGTAGTGTCGAGGTGCTAAGACACCACGTTTCACATGATGAGTGAAGCATCGAGGTGTTAAGATGCCACTCGGGGTGAAGCATCGAGGTGTTATGATGCCACCTAGGGGTGTAGTGTCGAGGTGTTAAGACACCACTCCGTAAAATAATGAGTGAAGCATCGAGGTGTTAAGATGCCACTCGGGGTGAAGTGCCGAGGTGTTAAGGTGCCACCCTAGGGGTTAGTGATACGAGGTGTTAAGTACCCTAACGGATGTTATTGTAACACCGGCCATTTTTTTTAAACACACAGCGGAAGACTTTATTTACAAACACTATATATGTCACGTCATTACATTAATCCGTGTAATTACGTTTAAGTTTACACAAGGGTGTTACGTTATTACAAAACATTATTTATACAAAAGTCCACATCAGAGTTGGGTTGTCAAACATGTCTTCTGCAACAGCACCCATCCCGACTAGCAGTACCTAAACCTGCAAGGGGAGAATATGTGGGGGATTAGCGCACCGCTAAGTGAATGGAATCTATCTAACAGATATAGCTTAAGCCACACACAAGCTATATACGAACAACAATACATGCTAACCACCAACTAGCATACAATAAGACAATACGAGGATCGGCGGCTTGTACGAGCACACGACTCTCAGCTGATCGGGCCTGAGTCTACCGATAGTCCCTGCTACTCAATTCACAGTATAGTTATCCAGATGCAGGGGGGCATCGTTCACACTATACTCAACAATCAGTAGCCTACGTGAAATGTCCCGTTCTTATTGATTAAAAACGTTCCATATTAATTGATTTCATTGCGAGGTTTTGACCTCTATATGAGACATTTTTCAAAGACTGCATTCATTTTAAAACAAACCATAACCTTTATTTCATCAATAAAGGTTTAAAAAGCTTTACGTAGATTATCAAAAAATGATAATCTAAAATATCCTGGTTACACACGACCATTACATAATGGTTTACAATACAAATATGTTACAACAAAATAAGTTTCTTAAATGCAGTTTTTACACAATATCATACAAGCATGGACTCCAAATCTCGTCCTTATTTAAGTATGCGACAGCGGAAGCTCTTAATAATCACCTGAGAATAAACATGCTTAAAACGTCAACAAAAATGTTGGTGAGTTATAGGTTTAACCTATATATATCAAATCATAATAATAGGCCACAAGATTTCATATTTCAATACACATCCCATACATAGAGATAAAAATCATTCATATGGTGAACACCTGGAAACCAACATTAACAAGATGCATATATAAGAATATCCCCATCATTCCGGGACACCCTTCGGATATGATATAAATTTCGAAGTACTAAAGCATCCGGTACTTTGGATGGGGTTTGTTAGGCCCAATAGATCTATCTTTAGGATTCGCGTCAATTAGGGTGTCTGTTCCCAAATTCTTAGATTACCAGACTTAATAAAAAGGGGCATATTCGATTTTGATAATTCAACCATAGAATGTAGTTTCACGTACTTGTGTCTATTTTGTAAATCATTTATAAAACCTGCATGTATTCTCATCCCAAAAATATTAGTTTTTAAAAGTGGGACTATAACTCACTTTCACAGATTTTTACTTCGTCGGGAAGTAAGACTTGGCCACTGGTTGATTCACGAACCTATAACAATATATACATATATATATCAAAGTATGTTCAAAATATATTTACAACACTTTTAATATATTTTGATGTTTTAAGTTTATTAAGTCAGTTGTCCTCGTTAGTAACCTACAACTAGTTGTCCACAGTTAGATGTACAGAAATAAATCGATAAATATTATCTTGAATCAATCCACGACCCAGTGTATACGTATCTCAGTATTGATCACAACTCAAACTATATATATTTTGGAATCAACCTCAACCCTGTATAGCTAACTCCAACATTCACATATAGAGTGTCTATGGTTGTTCCGAAATATATATAGATGTGTCGACATGATAGGTCAAAACATTGTATACGTGTCTATGGTATCTCAAGATTACATAATATACAATACAAGTTGATTAAGTTATGGTTGGAATAGATTTGTTACCAATTTTCACGTAGCTAAAATGAGAAAAATTATCCAATCTTGTTTTACCCATAACTTCTTCATTTTATATCCGTTTTGAGTGAATCAAATTGCTATGGTTTCATATTGAACTCTATTTTATGAATCTAAACAGAAAAAGTATAGGTTTATAGTCGGAAAAATAAGTTACAAGTCGTTTTTGTAAAGGTAGTCATTTCAGTCGAAAGAACGACGTCTAGATGACCATTTTAGAAAACATACTTCCACTTTGAGTTTAACCATAATTTTTGGATATAGTTTCATGTTCATAATAAAAATCGTTTTCTCAGAATAACAACTTTTAAATCAAAGTTTATCATAGTTTTTAATTAACTAACCCAAAACAGCCCGCGGTGTTACTACGACGGCGTAAATCCGGTTTTACGGTGTTTTTCGTGTTTCCAGGTTTTAAATCATTAAGTTAGAATGTCATATAGATATAGAACATGTGTTTAGTTGATTTTAAAAGTCAAGTTAGAAGGATTAACTTTTGTTTGCGAACAAGTTTAGAATTAACTAAACTATGTTCTAGTGATTACAAGTTTAAACCTTCGAATAAGATAGCTTTATATATATGAATCGAATGATGTTATGAACATCATTACTACCTTAAGTTCCTTGGATAAACCTACTGGAAAAGAGAAAAATGGGTCTAGCTTCAACGGATCCTTGGATGGCTCGAAGTTCTTGAAGCAGAATCATGACACGAAAACAAGTTCAAGTAAGATCATCACTTGAAATAAGATTGTTATAGTTATAGAAATTGAACAAAAGTTTGAATATGATTATTACCTTGTATTAGAATGATAACCTACTGTAAGAAACAAAGATTTCTTGAGGTTGGATGATCACCTTACAAGATTGGAAGTGAGCTAGCAAACTTGAAAGTATTCTTGATTTTATGTAACTAGAACTTGTAGAATATATGAAGAACACTTAGAACTTGAAGATAGAACTTGAGAGAGATCAATTAGATGAAGAAAATTGAAGAATGAAAGTGTTTGTAGGTGTTTTTGGTCGTTGGTGTATGGATTAGATATAAAGGATATGTAATTTTGTTTTCATGTAAATAAGTCATGAATGATTACTCATATTTTTGTAATTTTATGAGATATTTCATGCTAGTTGCCAAATGATGGTTCCCACATGTGTTAGGTGACTCACATGGGCTGCTAAGAGCTGATCATTGGAGTGTATATACCAATAGTACATACATCTAAAAGCTGTATATTGTACGAGTACGAATACGGGTGCATACGAGTAGAATTGTTGATGAAACTGAACGAGGATGTAATTGTAAGCATTTTTGTTAAGTAGAAGTATTTTGATAAGTGTATTGAATTCTTTCAAAAGTGTATAAATACATATTAAAACACTACATGTATATACATTTTAACTGAGTCGTTAAGTCATCGTTAGTCGTTACATGTAAGTGTTGTTTTGAAACCTTTAGGTTAACGATCTTGTTAAATGTTGTTAACCCAATGTTTATAATATCAAATGAGATTTTAAATTATTATATTATCATGATATTATCATGTATGAATATCTCTTAATATGATATATATCCATTAAATGTCTTTACAACGATAATCGTTACATATATGTCTCGTTTAAAAAATCATTAAGTTAGTAGTCTTGTTTTTACATATGTAGTTCATTGTTAATATACTTAATGATATGTTTACTTATCATAGTATTATGTTAACTATATATATATATCCATATATATGTCATCATATAGTTTTTACAAGTTTTAACATTCGTGAATCACCGGTCAACTTGGGTGGTCAATTGTCTATATGAAACATATTTCAATTAATCAAGTCTTAACAAGTTTGATTGCTTAACATGTTGGAAACATTTAATCATGTAAATATCAATCTCAATTAATATATATAAACATGGAAAAGTTCGGGTCACTACAGTACCTACCCGTTAAATAAATTTCGTCCCGAAATTTTAAGCTGTTGAAGGTGTTGACGAATCTTCTGGAAATAGATGCGGGTATTTCTTCTTCATCTGATCTTCACGCTCCCAGGTGAACTCGGGTCCTCTACGAGCATTCCATCGAACCTTAACAATTGGTATTTTGTTTTGCTTAAGTCTTTTAACCTCACGATCCATTATCTCGACGGGTTCTTCGATGAATTGAAGTTTTTCGTTGATTTGGATTTCATCTAACGGAATAGTGAGATCTTCTTTAGCAAAACATTTCTTCAAATTCGAGACATGGAAAGTGTTATGTACAGCTACGAGTTGTTGAGGTAACTCAAGTCGGTAAGCTACTGGTCCGACACGATCAATAATCTTGAATGGTCCAATATACCTTGGATTTAATTTCCCTCGTTTACCAAATCGAACAACGCCTTTCCAAGGTGCAACTTTAAGCATGACCATCTCTCCAATTTCAAATTCTATATCTTTTCTTTTAATGTCAGCGTAGCTCTTTTGTCGACTTTGGCCGGTTTTCAACCGTTGTTGAATTTGGATGATCTTCTCGGTAGTTTCTTGTATAATCTCCGGACCCGTAATCTGTCTATCCCCCACTTCACTCCAACAAATCGGAGACCTGCACTTTCTACCATAAAGTGCTTCAAACGGTGCCATCTCAATGCTTGAATGGTAGCTGTTGTTGTAGGAAAATTCTGCTAACGGTAGATGTCGATCCCAATTGTTTCCGAAATCAATAACATATGCTCGTAGCATGTCTTCAAGCGTTTGTATCGTCCTTTCGCTCTGCCCATCAGTTTGTGGATGATAGGCAGTACTCATGTCTAGACGAGTTCCTAATGCTTGTTGTAATGTCTGCCAGAATCTTGAAATAAATCTGCCATCCCTATCAGAGATAATAGAGATTGGTATTCCATGTCTGGAGACGACTTCCTTCAAATACAGTCGTGCTAACTTCTCCATCTTGTCATCTTCTCTTATTGGCAGGAAGTGTGCTGATTTGGTGAGACGATCAACTATTACCCAAATAGTATCAAAACCACTTGCAGTCCTTGGCAATTTAGTGATGAAATCCATGGTAATGTTTTCCCATTTCCATTCCGGGATTTCGGGTTATTGAAGTAGACCTGATGGTTTCTGATGCTCAGCTTTGACCTTAGAACACGTCAAACATTCTCCTACATATTTAGCAACATCAGCTTTCATACCCGGCCACCAAAAATGTTTCTTGAGATCCTTGTACATCTTCCCCGTTCCAGGATGTATTGAGTATCTGGTTTTATGAGCTTCTCTAAGTACCATTTCTCTCATATCTCCAAATTTTGGTACCCAAATCCTTTCAGCCCTATACCGGGTTCCGTCTTCCCGAATATTAAGATGCTTCTCCGATCCTTTGGGTATTTCATCCTTTAAATTTCCCTTTTTTAAAACTCCTTGTTGCGCCTCCTTTATTTGAGTAGTAAGGTTATTATGAATCATTATATTCATAGATTTTACTCGAATGGGTTCTCTGTCCTTCCTACTCAAGGCATCGGCTACCACATTTGCCTTCCCCGGGTGGTAACGAATCTCAAAGTCGTAATCATTCAACAATTCAATCCACCTACGCTGCCTCATATTCAGTTGTTTCTGATTAAATATGTGTTGAAGACTTTTGTGGTCGGTATATATAATACTTTTGACCCCATATAAGTAGTGCCTCCAAGTCTTTAATGCAAAAACAACCGCGCCTAATTCCAAATCATGCGTCGTATAATTTTGTTCGTGAATCTTCAATTGTCTAGACGCATAAGCAATCACCTTCATTCGTTGCATTAATACACAACCGAGACCTTGCTTTGATGCGTCACAATAAATCACAAAATCATCATTCCCTTTAGGCAATGACAATATAGGTGCCGTAGTTAGCTTTTTCTTCAATAACTGAAACGCTTTCTCTTGTTCATCATTCCATTTAAATTTCTTCCCTTTATGCGTTAATGCAGTCAAGGGTTTTGCTATTCTGGAAAAGTCTTGGATGAACCTTCTATAGTAACCGGCTAGTCCTAAAAACTGGCGTATGTGTTTCGGAGTTTTCGGGGTTTCCCACTTTTCAACAGTTTCTATCTTTGCCGGATCCACCTTAATACCTTCTTTGTTCACTATGTGACTGAGGAATTGAACTTCTTCCAACCAAAATGCACACTTTGAAAACTTAGTGTACAATTCTTCCTTCCTCAATACTTCTAACACCTTTCTCAAATGTTCACCGTGTTCTTGGTCATTCTTTGAGTAAATAAGTATGTCATCAATGAAAACAATGACAAACTTGTCAAGGTATGGTCCACACACTCGGTTCATAAGGTCCATGAACACAGCTGGTGCATTAGTTAAACCAAATGCCATGACCATAAACTCGTAATGACCGTAACGTGTTCTGAAAGCAGTCTTTGGAATATCATCTTCTTTCACCCGCATTTGATGATACCCGGAACGTAAGTCAATCTTTGAATAAACAGACGAGCCTTGTAGTTGATCAAATAAGTCGTCGATTCTCGGTAGTGGGTAGCGGTTCTTGATGGTAAGTTTGTTCAACTCTCGGTAGTCGATACACAACCTGAATGTACCATCTTTCTTCTTGACAAACAAAACAGGTGCTCCCCACGGTGATGTGCTTGGTCGAATGAAACCACGCTCTAAAAGTTCTTGTAATTGGCTTTGCAGTTCTTTCATCTCGCTGGGTGCGAGTCTGTAAGGAGCACGAGCTATTGGTGCAGATCCTGGTACAAGATCTATTTGAAATTCAACGGATCGATGTGGGGGTAATCCCAGTAATTCTTTCGGAAATACATCGGGAAATTCTTTTGCAATGGGAACATCATTGATGCTCTTTTCTTCAGTTTGTACTTTCTCGACGTGTGCTAGAACAGCATAGCAACCTTTTCTTATTAGTTTTTGTGCCTTCAAATTACTAATAAGATGTAGCTTCGTGTTGCCCTTTTCTCCGTACACCATTAAGGGTTTTCCTTTTTCTCGTATAATGCGAATTGCATTTTTGTAACAAACGATCTCTGCTTTCACTTCTTTCAACCAGTCCATACCGATTATCACATCAAAACTCCCTAACTCTACTGGTATCAAATCAATCTTAAATGTTTCGCTAACCAGTTTAATTTCTCGATTCCGACATATATTATCTGCTGAAATTAATTTACCATTTGCTAATTCGAGTAAAAATTTACTATCCAAAGGCGTCAATGGACAACTTAATTTAGCACAAAAATCTCTACTCATATAGCTTCTATCCGCACCCGAATCAAATAAAACGTAAGCAGATTTATTGTCAATAAGAAACGTACCCGTAACAAGATCCGGGTCTTCCTGTGCCTCTGTCGCATTAATATTGAAAACTCTTCCGCGGCCTTGTCCATTCGTGTTCTCCTGGTTCGGGCAATTTCTAATAATGTGGCCCGGTTTTCCACATTTATAACAAACTACATTGGCATAACTTGCTCCGACACTACTTGCTCCGCCATTACTCGTTCCTACACCATTTGTTCCTTTCGTTCTGTTAACCCCTGGTCCGTAGACCTCACACTTCGCCGCGCTATGACCATTTCTTTTACACTTGTTGCAAAATTTGGTGCAGAACCCCGAGTGATACTTTTCACACCTTTGGCATAGCTGCTTCTGATTGTTGTTGTTGTTGCGGTTATTATTGTTATTGGGATGATTGTTGTAGTTGCTGTTGTTGTTGTTGTTGTTGTTGTTGGGCCGTTTGTTGTAGTTGCGATTGATGTTGCGATTGTTGGGATAATTGTTGCGATTATTGTTGTAATTGCTGTTGTTGTTGTATTGGTGATTCTTATCACCGTTTTCCTCCCACTTTCTTTTGACTTGCTACACATTGGCCTCTTCAGCAGTCTGTTCTTTAATTCTTTCTTCAATCTGGTTCACTAGTTTGTGAGCCATTCTACATGCCTGTTGTATGGAGGCGGGCTCGTGTGAACTTATATCTTCTTGGATTCTTTCCGGTAATCCTTTCACAAACGCGTCGATTTTCTCTTCCTCATCTTCGAATGCTCCCGGACACAATAGGCACAATTCTGTGAATCGTCTTTCGTACGTGGTAATATCAAATCCTTGGGTTCGTAACCCTCTAAGTTCGGTCTTGAGCTTATTGACCTCGGTTCTGGGACGGTACTTCTCGTTCATCAAGTGCTTGAATGCTGACCACGGTAGTGCGTACGCATCGTCTTGTCCCACTTGCTCTAGATAGGTATTCCACCATGTTAACGCAGAACCTGTGAAGGTATGCGTAGCGTACTTTACTTTATCCTCTTCAGTACACTTACTTATGGCAAACACCGATTCGACCTTCTCGGTCCACCGTTTCAATCCGATCGGTCCTTCGGTTCCATCAAATTCCAAAGGTTTGCAGGCAGTGAATTCTTTGTAGGTGCATCCTACACGATTTTCTGTACTGCTAGATCCAAGGTTATTGTTGGTATGTAGCGCAGCCTGTACTGCAGCTATGTTTGAAGCTAGAAAAGTACGGAATTCCTCTTCATTCATATTCACGGTGTGTCGAGTAGTCGGTGCCATTTCCTTCAAAATAGTCAAATGGAACAAGTTAATCATACAGAATATTAAGAGTAGTTAATAGTATTTCGTAGCATAATATGAACTCATTTATAAAAGCTTTTTCTTCATATTAGCGTTTTATAAGTTTAAATTCGGGTAGTACCTACCCGTTAAGTTCATACTTAGTAGCTAATATACAATTCAACTACTACAATTCTATATGAAAAACTGATTATAATAATATTTCACGTTCAAACTTTTACACAATATTTTACAAACTTACAATACCGCTTATTTTACATATAGCATGAAATATAGCACACAATAAATTTGATACAAGATGGTTGTGAAGATAATTCTAGCTAGTACACAAGTCGTTCAGCAAAGGCAATAAAGACACGTAATTCATACGTCCAGAAACAAGTCATGCATTCTGGTTTTACTAGGATTACTTCCCATCCTTGGTCTTGTGGAACATAACCGTTATGGCCGTTGATAAGACAACGTGTTGTAACGTCATCAAAGGGACGAGGGTTACGTAATGTCCAATAGTCTCGTAACAATCTAAAAACCTCATTTCTTACCCCAATTACCGACTCCGTCACTTGTGGGAACGTTTTGTATAATAGTTGTAGGCCGATGTTCTTGTTCTCACTTTGGTGAGAAGCGAACATTACTAATCCGTAAGCATAACATGCTTCTTTATGTTGCATGTTAGCCGCTTTTTCTAAATCACGAAGTCCAATATTCGGATATATTGAGTCAAAATAATTTCTTAACCCATTGCGTAAAATAGCATTTGGGTTCCCCGCAATATATGCGTCAAAGTAAACACATCGTAACTTATGGATTTCCCAATGTGATATCCCCCATCTTTCGAACGAAAGCCTTTTATAAACCAAGGCATTCTTGGAACGTTCTTCGAATGTCTTACAAACTGATCTCGCCTTAAATAGTTGTGCCGAAGAATTCTGACCGACTCTAGACAAGATTTCATCAATCATGTCTCCGGGTAGGTCTCTTAAAATATTGGGTTGCCTATCCATTTTGTGTTTTTATACTGTAAAATAGACAAGAGTTAGATTCATAAAAAAAAATACTTATTAATACAAGAAATTTTTACATATATCATAAAGCATAAGCACACTATATTACTTATATTACACCACACGAATACAACTATCTTATTCCGACTCGCTTGTTTCTTCTTCTTCGGTTTTGGTTCGTTTTGCCAAGTTTCTAGGGATATATGATGTTCCCCTAATACGAGCCGTCGTTATCCACATTGGTTTAGAAAAACCTGGTGGTTTAGAGGTTCCCAGGTCATTGTTACAACTTAAGGACTTCGGGGGTTGACGATACATATAAAGTTCATCGGGGTTGGAATTAGATTTCTCTATTTTTATGCCCTTTCCCTTATTATTTTCTTTTGCCTTTTTAAATTCAGTTGGGGTAATTTCTATAACATCATCGGAATTCTCGTCGGAATCCGATTCATCGGAGAATTTGTAATCCTCCCAATATTTTGCATCCTTGGCGGAAACACCATTGACCATAATTAACCTTGGTCGGTTGGTTGAGGATTTAATTTTACTTAACCGTTTTATTATTTCCCCCACCGGTTCTATTTCTTCATCCGGTTCCGATTCTTCTTCCGGTTCCGATTCTTCTTCCGGTTCCGACTCTTCTTCCGATTCCTCTTCGGGAACTTGTGAATCGGTCCACGAATCATTCCAATTTACATTTGACTCTTCATCATTATTAGGTGAGTCAATGGGACTTGTTCTAGAGGTAGACATCTATCACATAATATCAAACGCGTTAAGAGATTAATATATCACATAATATTCACATGTTAAAAATATATAGTTTCCAACAAAATTTGTTAAGCAATCATTTTTCAAGTAAACACGGTCGAAGTCCAGACTCACTAATGCATCCTAACAAACTCGATAAGACACACTAATGAAAAATTCTGGTTCTCTAAGACCAACGCTCGGATACCAACTGAAATGTCCCGTTCTTATTGATTAAAAACGTTCCATATTAATTGATTTCGTTGCGAGGTTTTGACCTCTATATGAGACGTTTTTCAAAGACCGCATTCATTTTAAAACAAACCATAACCTTTATTTCATCAATAAAGGTTTAAAAAGCTTTACGTAGATTATCAAAAAATAATAATCTAAAATATCCTGTTTACACACGACCATTACATAATGGTTTACAATACAAATATGTTACAACAAAATAAGTTTCTTGAATGCAGTTTTTACACAATATCATACAAGCATGGACTCCAAATCTCGTCCTTATTTAAGTATGCGATAGCGGAAGCTCTTAATAATCACCTGAGAATAAACATGCTTAAAACGTCAACAAAAATGTTGGTGAGTTATAGGTTTAACCTATATATATCAAATCATAATAATAGACCACAAGATTTCATATTTCAATACACATCCCATACATAGAGATAAAAATCATTCATATGGTGAACACCTGGTAACCGACATTAACAAGATGCATATATAAGAATATCCCCATCATTCCGGGACACCCTTCGGATATGATATAAATTTTGAAGTACTAAAGCATCCGGTACTTTGGATGGGGTTTGTTAGGCCCAATAGATCTATCTTTAGGATTCGCGTCAATTAGGGTGTCTGTTCCCAAATTCTTAGATTACCAGACTTAATAAAAAGGGGCATATTCGATTTTGATAATTCAACCATAGAATGTAGTTTCACGTACTTGTGTCTATTTTGTAAATCATTTATAAAACCTGCATGTATTCTCATCCCAAAAATATTAGTTTTTAAAAGTGGGACTATAACTCACTTTCACAGATTTTTACTTCGTCGGGAAGTAAGACTTGGCCACTGGTTGATTCACGAACCTATAACAATATATACATATATATCAAAGTATGTTCAAAATATATTTATAACACTTTTAATATATTTTGATGTTTTAAGTTTATTAAGTCAGCTGTCCTCGTTAGTAACCTACAACTAGTTGTCCACAGTTAGATGTACAGAAATAAATCGATAAATATTATCTTGAATCAATCCATGACCCAGTGTATACGTATCTCAGTATTGATCACAACTCAAACTATATATATTTTGGAATCAACCTCAACCCTGTATAGCTAACTCCAACATTCACATATAGAGTGTCTATGGTTGTTCCGAAATATATATAGATGTGTCGACATGATAGGTCAAAACATTGTATACGTGTATATGGTATCTCAAGATTACATAATATACAATACAAGTTGATTAAGTTATGGTTGGAATAGATTTGTTACCAATTTTCACGTAGCTAAAATGAGAAAAATTATCCAATCTTGTTTTACCCATAACTTCTTCATTTTATATCCGTTTTGAGTGAATCAAATTGCTATGGTTTCATATTGAACTCTATTTTATGAATCTAAACAGAAAAAGTATAGGTTTATAGTCGGAAAAATAAGTTACAAGTCGTTTTTGTAAAGGTAGTCATTTCAGTCGAAAGAACGACGTCTAGATGACCATTTTAGAAAACATACTTCCACTTTGAGTTTAACCATAATTTTTGGATATAGTTTCATGTTCATAATAAAAATCATTTTCTCAGAATAACAACTTTTAAATCAAAGTTTATCATAGTTTTTAATTAACTAACCCAAAACAGCCCGCGGTGTTACTACGACGGCGTAAATCCGGTTTTACGGTGTTTTTCGTGTTTCCAGGTTTTAAATCATTAAGTTAGCATGTCATATAGATATAGAACATGTGTTTAGTTGATTTTAAAAGTCAAGTTAGAAGGATTAACTTTTGTTTGCGAACAAGTTTAGAATTAACTAAACTATGTTCTAGTGATTACAAGTTTAAACCTTCGAATAAGATAGCTTTATTTATATGAATCGAATGATGTTATGAACATCATTACTACCTTAAGTTCCTTGGATAAACCTACTGGAAAATAGAAAAATGGATCTAGCTTCAACGGATCCTTGGATGGCTCGAAGTTCTTGAAGCAGAATCATGACGCGAAAACAAGTTCAAGTAAGATCGTCACTTGAAATAAGATTGTTATAGTTATAGAAATTGAACAAAAGTTTGAATATGATTATTACCTTGTATTAGAATGATAACCTACTGTAAGAAACAAAGATTTCTTGAGGTTGGATGATCACCTTACAAGATTGGAAGTGAGCTAGCAAACTTGAAAGTATTCTTGATTTTATGTAACTAGAACTTGTAGAATATATGAAGAACACTTAGAACTTGAAGATAGAACTTGAGAGAGATCAATTAGATGAATAAAATTGAAGAATGAAAGTGTTTGTAGGTGTTTTTGGTCGTTGGTGTATGGATTAGATATAAAGGATATGTAATTTCGTTTTCATGTAAATAAGTCATGAATGATTACTCATATTTTTGTAATTTTATGAGATATTTCATGCTAGTTGCCAAATGATGGTTCCCACATGTGTTAGGTGACTCACATGGGCTGCTAAGAGCTGATCATTGGAGTGTATATACCAATAGTACATACATCTAAAAGCTGTGTATTGTACGAGTACGAATACGGGTGCATACGAGTAGAATTGTTGATGAAACTGAACGAGGATGTAATTGTAAGCATTTTTGTTAAGTAGAAGTATTTTGATAAGTGTATTGAATTCTTTCAAAAGTGTATAAATACATATTAAAACACTACATGTATATACATTTTAACTGAGTCGTTAAGTCATCGTTAGTCGTTACATGTAAGTGTTGTTTTGAAACCTTTAGGTTAACGATCTTGTTAAATGTTGTTAACCCAATGTTTATAATATCAAATGAGATTTTAAATTATTATATTATCATGATATTATCATGTATGAATATCTCTTAATATGATATATATCCATTAAATGTCTTTACAACGATAATCGTTACATATATGTCTCGTTTAAAAAATCATTAAGTTAGTAGTCTTGTTTTTACATATGTAGTTCATTGTTAATATACTTAATGATATGTTTACTTATCATAGTATTATGTTAACTATATATATATATCCATATATATGTCATCATATAGTTTTTACAAGTTTTAACATTCGTGAATCACCGGTCAACTTGGGTGGTCAATTGTCTATATGAAACATATTTCAATTAATCAAGTCTTAACAAGTTTGATTGCTTAACATGTTGGAAACATTTAATCATGTAAATATCAATCTCAATTAATATATATAAACATGGAAAAGTTCGGGTCACTACACTACGGACCCAACCTCCCCTAGGAACGGTTGACCTCATACGGACTCTAACCTCTCCTAGGCACGGTCTCGAGTCCCCAGTCTCCTTAGGCCCGACTGGTGCCAATCACACAGTGTACACATAATTCACATACAACATCAGGCATACTATATTATTCTAACATGGCAATTTCTACACTATGCATGGTAAAAGAGTCAACCACAGTAGCATGATATGCTACTTAAACTCTATCCGGAGATAGACCCACTCACCAATTACCAGCAACTGCTCAGTTATTATTTCTGAGCTTCCTCCTTGTCCTTATCTCCTGAGAATAGCAAAAACCAAGTTAGAATAGTGTTCCCATCAAGGTTAGACACACGGACAACGAATTATAGCAAATTAGTAAAAAAATGCGTCCGCTACCTGAAAATCATAAAAATACACGGACAGCATAACGGCTAAAAATCAACACTTAGTAAAAATTTCACTGCCTAAGACCATCGGTCGATGGTCCCATCCATCGGCCGATCGTCAACACACCATCGGTCGATGGTCTCCCCCAATCGGTCGATCGTCAAAATTACATCAGTTGGTCAGAAGTCATACACCATCGGTCGATGGTCCTGTCCACCGACCGATTGTCCCTCACCATCGGTCGATGGTCAACGACCATCGGCCGAAGGTAGTTCATCAGCTGCAACCGCAGCAAAGTGACGGGTTTCAACCCAAAATCACCAAGTTTCGACTTTAGACACGTTTTTGACCTCAAAACTGAACACAACTCGTACACTAAACTTTTTGGAACATAAACCCACAACATTCAAACACAAACAACATCAATTTCTACCAATTTGACACAAAACCCCATTTTCATAAAACTTGACTAAAACACCCATTTTGACACTGATTTGATCACGAAATTAAACAAACTTTACCTTGTTAGAATCACAACAACACAAGAAACGATTTGACACTAAAATCAAGCTTCAATTCGAGATCAAATGATTTAGGGTTGTTTGAGATGGTGAAGATGAGGTTAGGTGAAGGTGTAAGTGAGAGGAAGGTTCAGGAAACAAATGAGGGAAATTAGCTGCTCATACACTTAATTTGGGGTTAAAACTCCATACCCACAACACACAGGTATTTACTAGTTATCTGATATCTTTCGTACAAGATTAGGTAACCCAAACGAGGTCCAATTAAAATAAACAAACCTGTTCTGGGACCCTTGTCACAAACTGGTCACAACAAAATTATAATAAAACACTAATAAAATAATTAAAATAAAAGCACTTAAGACTAAGCACAAACCCTAAGGGCAAAATAGGCAACTTACAACTAGCCCAGGTTTCAGTCTGTTACAAATCCACCCCCTTAAGGAGATTCCGTCCTCGGAATCTGGCTTTGGTCAAACAAATGAGGGTAGCGAGTCCTCATCAACTCTTCCGTTTCCCACGTAAGATTAGAACCCAAACTGTGTTTCCACTCGATCAATATCATCGGTATCTCTTTATTTCTCAACTTAGTCACCTTTCGGTCAACTACACTGATAAGGCTAAAAAGGAACATATATTTCATAGCAAAATCCCCCAAGAAAGACAAGATTTTAGTTGCAATTGTTCCATTTTCAAGTAATATTCGTTTATTTTAAATAAGTACGAAGATAAAAGGCGAAAACGACGAATTGAAGACACAAAGGTCCAAAAAGCTCAAAAGTACAAGATACAATCAAAAAGGTTCAAATTATTGATGAAGAACGTCTAAAAATGACAAGAGTACAAGTTACAAAACGCAAAGTACACGATATAAAATTGTACGAAAGGGCGTTCGAAAATCCAGAACCGAGGCATGAACCAACTTTCAGCGCTCGACGCAACGGTGTAAAAATTACGAGTCAACTATGCACAAGAATAAAATATAATATTTAAATAATTCATAATAAGAATAATATTAAATAATAAAAAGTTGTTAATTGAGCATAGTTCAGGGGTCGTAAATGAAAATTTCAATTCTAATTTCACCTATAAAACTATGATTTACGATCAATTTTATGATACCCTTTTCGATATTTTTTCTATCTTTTTCTTATTTTTCTATCTATCAATATCAATATCTATAATTTATATCTATAATTCTCTATCATAATGTTAATGTAATCAGATATAACAATAATCTTAATTTTAATTTTAAATTATGATAATAATAAGATTTATGATAGAGATCGTTTGAGTGTGTAAGTCGAAATTCTGTCCGTGTAACGCTACGCTATTTTTAATCATTGTAAGTTATGTTCAACCTTTTTACATTAATGTCTCGTAGCTAAGTTATTATTATGCTTATTTAAAACGAAGTAATCATGATGTTGGGCTAATTACTAAAATTGGGTAATTGGGCTTTGTACCATAATTAAGGTTTGGGCAAAAGACCGACACTTGTGGAAATTGAACTATTGACTATTAATAGATGGGGGGTATTGTCTAATTGAGTGACAACTCATTGGAGTCTGTCGAACCTATCTTCAAATTAATTAACCTAATAATTAATAATGATTATGGTTGTCCTATTTAGTGATGTTCATATGGAATCTGTTATAATCATTTAATTAATCAATTGGGTTGGGTAATTGATTATTCATTCTGATCAAGTGGATGAATTAATATTCATAAACTAATTAAAACAGGGGTGGATTACATACAGTGATAACTGGTGTAATTGTTGACAGAAGTGATAACTGCGTCATAGTTTAAATCCTTAATCAGTTGGAATATTTGACTTCGGGTATAAGGGTAATTTGACGAGGATACTCGCACTTTATATTTATGACCGATGGACTATTATGGACAAAAACCAGATAAACGTATCAAATAAACCAGGACAAAGGACAATTAACCCATGGTAATAAATTAAAATCAACACGTCAAACATCATGATTACGGAAGTTTAAATAAGCATAATTCTTTTATTATATTTCTCATCGTATCTTTATTTACTGTCATTTTATTACTCGCAATTTTATTTTCTGTCATTTTATTTATCGCAATTTATTTTACGCACTTTAATTTTTGTCATTTATTTTTACGCTTAAAATCGACAAACCGGTCATTAAACGGTAAAACCCCCATTTTATAATAATACTACTACTTATTTATATATATATTTTTACAAATAAACTTAATAATATAGCGTTAACTTCACCAGCTCCCTGTGGAACGAACCGGACTTACTAAAAACTACACTACTCTACGATTAGGTACACTGCCTATAGTGTTGTAGCAAGGTTTAGGTATATCTCATCCGTAAATTAATAAAACTTGTGTCATATTTTGTAGTATTTTGTATTAAAAATAATACTATTTCGTACCCCCCGCTGCACACATCAAGTTTTTGGCGCCGCTGCCGGGGAGCGCTAAAACGCTATATTTTTAATTATAATAATATTGAAATAAAATATAATAATATAATAATATTGAAATAGAATATAATAATATAATAATATTGAAATAGAATATAATAATATAATAATATTTAAGAATCAAAAATATACGTAAATTTTAAAAAAAGTCGTATTTATTAAATACTTCAGGGGTATATTATGTAACTTATAATTAATAATTGCTATCATGTCGCTTTCATGTGAATAGTAAATTAATTAATTTATTTTCATTTACTATTCATGAATAGTAAATAAATTAAAAAAAAAAAAAAAAAAAAATTTTTTGAAAAAAAAAATTATAATTATAAAAAAAATTATTAATTTGTAAAAAAAATCGTTCTTTTTAAAAAAAAAAAATCGTTTTTTTTAAAAGAAAAAAAAATTCGTTTTAAAAAAAAAAATTTGTAAAAAAAAAAAAAATCGTTTTTTTTTAAAAAAAAATTTAAAAAAAAAAAGCGAAAAAAAAAAAAAAAAAAAAAAAACCAAAACGTAAAAAAAAAAAAAAAAAAAACGTAAAAAAAAAAAAAAAAAAAAACGTAAAAAAAAAAAAATTATAAAAAAATATATTTTTAAAATTTTGTCTATAAAAAAAAAAATGTTTTTTTTAGTTTTATTACCTTTAGATTTTTAGACTATAGTCGCAACTTTTAGTATTAAGTTTAGTTTTGCCATAGTTATTTTTATACTTTTAGATTTTTAGGCTTTGCCGTAAAATCCCTTAAGTGCTTTTTCTTTAGACTAAGATTTAGGTGCCTTAAAATTTTGCGACGCCGTGTTAAAATTTTAGTATCCTTTTAAGTAATTCCCGTTTTTCGTTTAGAATCCCTTTTTAATTTTAGACGCGCTACAATTTTCTTATTTTTCGACCTTTTATTTTTTTCAACCATTTTTATTTTTCAATTTTTTTTTCCGACGCACTCTTTTTCTCTCTTATTTCTCGCTATTCTAGTTTTAGGACATAGATTTTTATTCTACTTCTTATCTAAATTTCTTAAAATTACGAAAATTTATTTTAAGTGGTTAAATTAATAGACATCAAAATTTTCTGGTTCGTAGTAATAGTTGGATTTGTACGTGGACCGGGTTATTGGAGCCAAACAGTCCTCAATTATATTGAGACCAAACGAATCCTGCCCCTCTGCTGCATCTTTTGGCTATTCGAAACGTGGGCAAAATCAGAAAAGTCTATTGATTGGATAACTTATTATAATTTTTCTTTCCTTTTAAAAACTAATAGGATATTCAGTGAATGCACCGAGCAAGACGTTCACCACCTTTTGTACGTTCACCACCTGTAACTAGATCAAGACATCTAGCAAATATTGTCGCCGTTGATTTTTCTTTAGAATCGTCATCTAGTCGAACAAGAACTCCAACTCAAATTTCCGATAATCCATCTTTTGAACCCGACTTCACAATTAAGAACCCGGAGCATATTCAAGGACAATTCCAAGATCCTGAACCACAAACCGTTAAATCAGAGTCCTCTAGTGATTCGTATTCAACGAATTCAATTATGGAAGTAACGGAACCTCTAAGTATGGAAGACCGAATGAGAGCCACACGCACGGGCCAAGGTCACGCCATTATTAAGCCAGAAGTTAATGCGCCAGATTATGAAATCAAAGGACAAATTCTACACATGGTAACTAACCAATGCCAATTCAGTGGTGCACCGAATGAAGATCCTAACGAACACCTTCGTACGTTTAAAAGAATTTGTACACTATTCAAAATCCGAGAAGTGGAAGATGAGCAGATCTATCTCATGTTATTTCCCTGGACTTTAAAGGGAGAAGCCAAAGATTGGTTAGAATCGTTACCTGAAGGGGCGATTGACACATGGGATGTTTTAGTTGAAAAATTTCTTAAACAATTCTTTCCGGCATCTAAAGCCGTGAGACTTCAAGGAGAAATTGTTACGTTCGCGCAAAAGCCAAATGAAACATTATATGAGGCGTGGACAAGATTCGGAAGGATGTTGAGAGGATGTCCTCAACACGGTTTAGACACTTACCAAATAGTACAAATATTCTACCAAGGTGTCAACGTTGCTACACGAAAAGACATCGACATAACCGCTGGTGGATCCATTATGAAGAAAACCGCAACTGAAGCTTACAAAATTATTGATAACACAGCCTCCCACTCGCATGAGTGGCACCAAGAAAAAGATATTTTTCGTTCATCTAAAGTGGCTAGAGCCGATTCTAGTCATGACTTTGATTCCGTTTCCGCAAAAATAGATGCTTTCGAAAGACGAATGGAAAAGATGAATAAAGATATTCACGCAATACGAATCAGTTGTGAGCTATGCGGTGGACCACACTTATTGAAAGATTGTCACATTGAACCAGCATTGGAACAACGAGAGAATGTTTCCTATATGAACCAAAGGCCTGGAAATAATTATCAAAATAATTATCAACCGCCAAAGCTAAACTTCAATCGAAATCAAAACATTCTTTACAATCCAAATGGACCAAACAACAACTCGTATAACCAACAAGGTCCGAATAACCAACCAACTCAAAACAACACTTTCAATCAACAAAGACCTAGCTTATATAAACTACCACAACAACCCGAAGAGAAAAAGCCAAATCTAGAAGAAATGATGGCAAAGCTAGTTGAATCTCAAACACACTTTATTACATCTCAAACCCAAACGAATGAGAGGTTTGATCAGTCATTAAGAACTCAACAAGCTTCCATTTTGAATCTAGAAAAACACGTAGGTACTCTTGCTAGCATGATGAGTGAGAGGGAACAAGGAAAGCTACCGAGTAATACTGAAGTAAATCCTCGGAAAGAGAATGTTAATATGGTTTCAACAAATTCTGAAAAACCAGCTCCGGAAGATGGAAAGGTTTTAGATGAGAGTAAAAATGAAGAAGTTACACCACCACCACCCGAGTATGTAAAGCCAGTGGTGGCACCATACAAACCACCCATCCCGTTTCCAAGAAAAGGAGTTGAGTATGAGCAAGTGATAGGTAATAAAGATTGTGATACCTCTGGAAAGAAGAAGAAGAAAAAGAATAAGAAAGTGCAAGAAACAAAAGCCGTAAATATAAACCCGGTGAAGACAGTTCCACCAAAACCTCCACCTAGGGTAGGTGATCCGGGTGAATTTATTGTTCCTTGTCTACTTAGTGATTGTGTCATGTATGATGCACTAGCAGATTTAGGTGCAAGTGTAAGTGTTATGCCTCTTTCCTTATATAAGAGATTAGGTGTAGGTAAGTTAAGTCCAACGGACATGAGTGTTCGACTCTTTGATCAAACCATTAAGCACCCAGTTGGAATTGCTGACAACCTACCCGTTCAAGTAGGCAATTTAACCTTTCTAGTCGAATTTATTGTCATTGACATAGAAGAGGACCCAAACGTTCCTCTAATTTTAGGTCGACCATTCTTTGCGTCCACCGGGGCGTTATTTGATGTAGGAAATGGAAGAATGACACTTAAAAGTGGTAACAAATCAATCACCTTTATGATTCGAAAGTCTAAATCTCCACCAACTAAAACCGTTGAACCAGTAAAAACGATTGGTAATAACCATGTTGTTTTACCAACTCCAACGGTAGTGCTTAGCAATAATAAAACGCCTAAGTGTGGGGAAAATGAAGTAACACCTAATGATGACATGATAACAAAGAACCCCGTTGTTGATACGAAATTAAATGATCCCATTATTAATAGTTCAATGAAGAAACTTATTAAACGGATTCGCGATGCTAGAACCAAGGGGAACTTTAAGTTATGTAACCGGTTAGTATCCAATCTATCACCTAAAGAAAAGGAGAAACTAGTTGAAATTATGGATATTACACAGGAATCCGACCAATGGCTTAAAGAAAAAGTCACGGATATGCAAGTTGATTATGGACCAAGAGAAATTGACGATAAAGTTAATCACAATTTTGACACCACGGCTACCTAAGTGTGGGGAGATTCAAATGTTCTAAAAAGAAAATGCTATCTAGAGTTAGTTGTTCTGTTCTCGTGTAGTTCCGAGAATGGAATCCGATTGGTCTTTTCCGCTAGCAGACACTAAAGAACTAGTTTTCTCCCCCCATTCTGAATTTTTTTTGTTTTTTAGGTTTTATATGAAATTAATATGTTTTCTTTTTAAGTTTTGTGTGAATTTAAAAACAAAAATTTACTTTATTTCATTAAGTTGAAAAAAAATGATTTCTAAAATTCGTCGTGAGTTGAAGACTAGGCCGTTGAGCCGAAATTACTTTACCCGAGGGCGGGGCGAAAAATTTTTTCATCATTATTTTTAATTTTATTGATTTAAAGTATGCCAAAAAAAATATATTTGATTTTATAAATTTTTGAACGTGGGGTAATATACCCAACTTTAAAAATATGTATATATGTTCGTATTTTATCATGTAAACAACAGGGTAAAACAACGCACTTTCAAAGACTAACATTAAGTTCAGTAAAAGGTACTGATTTTGACGACAAGATGCAAAACAACAAATGTGATATAATAAATGAAGGAATGAACGATGAGGCGCGCCATCTATCATTCGACGAGCTTTGTAATTACAAACTGGGTATTTTTAATCACTTTTCTACACTAATCACCCTCATGAATTTATAATTATAGTCTGATTTCATGCAAATGAGGGCATTGCATGATCTCAAGTGTGGGGAAGGGTTATAAATTCTCTCGGGTTTATACTTGGTTTATTTGCCAAATTTTGTGAAAATTTGAAAAAATTTCAATTAAATGAAGTCAAAATCATGTTTATACATATTTATGAACTGTGAAAACTAGGTGATAATACCGAAATTATCGGAAAGGACAAAAATTGAGAAACAACCTAAAATGCTTGAATTCATTTAAAATGGAATAAAGGAGAATAAAAAGGCAAAGAAAGAAACTAAGTGCGGGGAGAATGTACCAAGTTATTCAATTAAAAACTATCTATCACATATTTTTGTACAAGATTATTGCAGGTACTTTTGTTTTGGATGATACTAATCAGTTTTACCCGATTTACTGTAAGAAAGATGGATCTACACGATGAATCAATTCCATCATTAAAAGGAAGTAAAGTCTTCCGAAAAAGACACGCGCTTCTTGATTTAGGTCATGAAGTTGTCGTCCAGACCAGCTGTAGGTTGACGAAAAACCTAGAAAAGTCATCACTAAAATCAGCAGGAAATCCACGGACCTCAGCATCAAACAGGGTCGCCAAGTGGTCAGACTTATCCTAACCATGAGAGGGTCTGTCTTGTAAAATGGGGAGGGCACCGTGCAAATTAGCTTGATAAGACTAATGAATCAGATCCCCAGAAAGGATAATCTCCTTAAAGATTAAAAATCAGCTTTTAAGACTGATATTACTCAATCCTAGAGATTGACCTTAAAGATTGAGAATTCAAACTCATGGAATTCAATGATATCTAAACTCGAGCTTGAACGAGAAAATATTTTGATCAAAAATACAAACCGATTTGTTTTCTGAAAACCCATTTTCAATGCGTTCATTACCATTGAACGTAAAATCCTGAGAATTCATCAGAATTCATTAGGTCACCTGAACCAAATCGGGTGTCAACCGTAAGAACGGTGGTTGCATAGCATGGTCAGAGACAGGACCTTGTGCCAGACCGAAAAATCATAGGATGATCTTTACTATCGCTCCTACCAAGGATAGTTCTAGCATCCGACACGTTAAAAGACCATAATCATCTGCATGTCACGGGACATTGCCTTAACAGTTTCTTGTTCATCGCTTTCCTTTACAACCGGACGGTAGTTTACCGAAAGGTAATATACGGAACAAGTAAACTGGATGTGTGCTTTCCGATACCGGGATAGCAGTGGATTACACGAACCTAAATGTTTTTAGCCAAAATATTGATCCACAAATATATTTTGCAACACCGATGGTGGGTCAAATCAGAAAACTTGTCTAGGGTAAAATCTAGCTTGAATTTTCAAAAGATCAAATATTTTCATAAAGATCCAATTTCCTTAAGGATCTACATTTTTATAGTCATGTGAGACTGTAAACCGCCTTTCAAATGTGCACTTTGCTTTGGAAACCGAAAGTAAATCGGCTATTTGATTGTAAGTGTCGTTGACCTAAACCCAAGGCAACTGTGGATGACACACCCACCTTTAACCATGGTTCTATCATTACTATCATTGTTTATACCGCTCTATCAAAATCACTGATGTACAAAGTGTGAAGAATAAAGAAGTGATTCGTGTGATGTATTATATTATTTCAAGACTGTATTGCTTGAGGACAAGCAACGCTCAAGTGTGGGGATATTGATAAGGCTAAAAAGGAACATATATTTCATAGCAAAATCCCCCAAGAAAGACAAGATTTTAGTTGCAATTGTTCCATTTTCAAGTAATATTCGTTTATTTTAAATAAGTACGAAGATAAAAGGCGAAAACGACGAATTGAAGACACAAAGGTCCAAAAAGCTCAAAAGTACAAGATACAATCAAAAAGGTTCAAATTATTGATGAAGAACGTCTAAAATGACAAGAGTACAAGTTACAAAACGCAAAGTACACGATATAAAATTGTACGAAAGGGCGTTCGAAAATCCAGAACCGAGGCATGAACCAACTTTCAGCGCTCGACGCAACGGTGTAAAAATTACGAGTCAACTATGCACAAGAATAAAATATAATATTTAAATAATTCATAATAAGAATAATATTAAATAATAAAAAGTTGTTAATTGAACATAGTTCAGGGGTCGTAAATGAAAATTTCAATTCTAATTTCACCTATAAAACTATGATTTACGATCAATTTTATGATACCCTTTTCGATATTTTTTCTATCTTTTTCTTATTTTTCTATCTATCAATATCAATATCTATAATTTATATCTATAATTCTCTATCATAATGTTAATGTAATCAGATATAACAATAATCTTAATTTTAATTTTAAATTATGATAATAATAAGATTTATGATAGAGATCGTTTGAGTGTGTAAGTCGAAATTCTGTCCGTGTAACGCTACGCTATTTTTAATCATTGTAAGTTATGTTCAACCTTTTTACATTAATGTCTCGTAGCTAAGTTATTATTATGCTTATTTAAAACGAAGTAATCATGATGTTGGGCTAATTACTAAAATTGGGTAATTGGGCTTTGTACCATAATTAAGGTTTGGGCAAAAGACCGACACTTGTGGAAATTGAACTATTGACTATTAATAGATGGGGGGTATTGTCTAATTGAGTGACAACTCATTGGAGTCTGTCGAACCTATCTTCAAATTAATTAACCTAATAATTAATAATGATTATGGTTGTCCTATTTAGTGATGTTCATATGGAATCTGTTATAATCATTTAATTAATCAATTGGGTTGGGTAATTGATTATTCATTCTGATCAAGTGGATGAATTAATATTCATAAACTAATTAAAACAGGGGTGGATTACATACAGTGATAACTGGTGTAATTGTTGACAGAAGTGATAACTGCGTCATAGTTTAAATCCTTAATCAGTTGGAATATTTGACTTCGGGTATAAGGGTAATTTGACGAGGATACTCGCACTTTATATTTATGACCGATGGACTATTATGGACAAAAACCAGATAAACGTATCAAATAAACCAGGACAAAGGACAATTAACCCATGGTAATAAATTAAAATCAACACGTCAAACATCATGATTACGGAAGTTTAAATAAGCATAATTCTTTTATTATATTTCTCATCGTATCTTTATTTACTGTCATTTTATTACTCGCAATTTTATTTTCTGTCATTTTATTTATCGCAATTTATTTTACGCACTTTAATTTTTGTCATTTATTTTTACGCTTAAAATCGACAAACCGGTCATTAAACGGTAAAACCCCCATTTTATAATAATACTACTACTTATTTATATATATATTTTTACAAATAAACTTAATAATATAGCGTTAACTTCACCAGCTCCCTGTGGAACGAACCGGACTTACTAAAAACTACACTACTCTACGATTAGGTACACTGCCTATAGTGTTGTAGCAAGGTTTAGGTATATCTCATCCGTAAATTAATAAAACTTGTGTCATATTTTGTAGTATTTTGTATTAAAAATAATACTATTTCGTACCCCCCGCTGCACACATCATACACAGACCGGCTCTTCCACCAATTTCTTATTTAAATCGACCCTTAAATCTTCTAAAGGAAGGAGTTGCGTTTCATCATCGACTTTACACTTACGAAGATAACACACGTTAAATGTATTATGAATACCGGCTAACTCTGGCAGAAGATCTAACACCACAGTCTGATCATTCAACACTTCACTGATCTGAAATGGACCAATAAATCTTAGTGCTAACTTACCACGTTTACCGAATCTGATAACCCCTTTCCACGGCGAAACTTTTAGATACACTCGTTCACCCACATGAAAGGTTACCGGACGTCTTCGCGGACCAGCATACATTTTCTGCCTATCTCTAGCGGCTTTCAACTTTTCTCTCGCAATTGCAACTTTTTCAGCTGTTATTTGAACAATTTCGGGACCTGCAAACTGTTTCTCCCCGGCTTCTAACCAACAAGTCAGAGTTCTGCAACGACGACCGTACAACATTTCATAGGGCAGCATCCCTATACTCGAATGATATGAATTATTATACGCGAATTCGACCAACGGTAAATGTGTATCCCACGAACCACCGTATTCTAACACACAAGCCCTTAACATATCCTCCAAAGTCTGTATCGTTCTTTCACTCTGACCGTCTGTCTGAGGATGATACGCTGTACTTAAATTCACACGTGTACCCAGATTCTGTGGAAGACTATTCCAAAAGTTTGACACAAATCTGGAATCTCTGTCTGAAATGATCGATAACGGCACACCATGTCGACTAACTATTTCTTTCACATACAAATCGGCTAACTCACTTAACGAAGCTGTCTCAAGAGTAGCATGAAAATGAGCACTTTTAGTTAGACGATCCACTATTACCCAAATCATATCGTGTCGTTTCTGAGTTCTTGGTAGTTTGGTCACAAAATCCATCGTTATATGTTCCCATTTCCACTCTGGAATCTGTAACTGACGT
The DNA here is from genome assembly GCF_046630445.1 of Rutidosis leptorrhynchoides. Lineage (NCBI taxonomy): Eukaryota > Viridiplantae > Streptophyta > Magnoliopsida > Asterales > Asteraceae > Rutidosis > Rutidosis leptorrhynchoides. The sequence continues at coordinate 673,736,656 of NC_092334.1, forward strand.
AACGAACCATAAGGTTTCTGGTGTTCTGCCTTCACTTGAGCACAAATATGACACTTTTCGACATATCGAGCGATATCTGTTTTCATTGTCAGCCACCAATACACTGTTTTCAAATCATGATACATCTTATTACTACCCGGATGTACTGTCAATCAGGATTTGTGAGCTTCTGTCATAATTAAATCCCTCAAATCTCCAAGCTTAGGCACCCAAATACGATTGTTTAAAGTCTTTAGTCCACGTGAGTCATCAATTAAGTCTAATTTTCATTTGATCATTTGTTCAGATTTAATATGTTCGTCCTCCAAAGCACAGGCCTGAACTGTTCTTAAGCTGTTAATCAAATCTGAAGTTATATTTAAACGAAGAAATTTCACATTTTCACTTGACTTTTTACGACTTAGCGCATCTGCAACCACATTTGCCTTACCCGGATGATATTTAATTTCACAATCATAATCCTTGATCAACTCTTGCCACCGTCTCTGACGCATATTCAATTCTTTCTGTGAGAAGATATATTGCAAACTCTTATGATATGTACAAATAACACAATGGGTTCCATACAAATAGTGTCTCCACAGTTTCAAAGCAAACACTACTGCAGCCATTTCAAGATCATGCACTGGATAATTCTTCTCATGAACTTTCAACTGTCGCGAGGCGTAGGCGATTACTTTATCTCTCTGCATTAATACATAACCTAACCCAGCAAATGACGCATCACAGTATACCACGAAGTCATCTGAACCTTCTGGTAAAGCTAACACTGGTGCCTGACACAGTAGCTGTTTCAAAATCTGAAAAGCCTTTTCCTGTTCATCAGTCCATCGAAAGGCTACATCTTTACGAGTCAACTTAGTCAACGGACCTACTATTTTAGAAAAATCTTTGATAAACCTGCGATAATAACCAGCCAAACCCAGAAAACTCTTAATCTCAGTTGGAGTCTTCGGAGAATTCCAATTCATTACTGCTTCTATCTTTATCGGATCAACCTTTATACCTTCAGCACAAATCACATGACCCAAAAACTGCACTTCACGTAACCAAAATTCACACTTTGAAAAATTTTGCAAATAGTTACTCACGTTTCAACAAGTTCAAAACCTGTCTCAGATGTTCAGCATGTTCACTCTCTGTCTTTAAATACACTAGTATATCGTCTATGAACACAATCACAAACTTATCTAAGAACGGACGACACACTCTATTCATTAGATCCATGAAGACTGCTGGCGCATTCGTCAATCCAAACGGCATGACAAGAAATTCATAATGACCATACCTTGTTCTGAACGCTGTTTTCGGTATATCTGATTCAGCAACACGAACCTGATGATATCCAGATCGTAAATCTATCTTAGAAAAGAACGAAGCACCCTGTAACTGATCGAACAAATCGTCTATTCGAGGTAACGGATACTTATTCTTCACCGTTCTTTTGTTCAATTCACGATAATCAATACACATACGCATTGACCCATCTTTCTTTTTAACAAACAGTACCGGAGCACCCCACGGTGAAGAACTCGGTCGGATAAACCCACGATCTAATAACTCTTGAATCTGTGACATCATTTCACAGATTTCAGATGGCGCTAATCGGTATGGAGCTTTTGCAACTGGAGTTGTTCCAGGAACCAACTCAATATTATATTCGACTTCCCTTACCGGCGGCAGACCTGGTAACTCATCTGGGAACACTTCGAGAAATTCTGATACTATCGGAATATCGGCCACTGTTCTCTTTTCTTTCTTCGCATCAATCACATATGCAAGAAATGATTCACAACCCTTTGCCATCGACTTTTTCGCTTTCATCATTTTTATCAATGGAAAATTATACCCACCCCGCTCCCCTCGGGCCACAACACGGGTTCCATCGGTCGAACGAAAGGTAATCATTTTCCTATCACACTTAATATTAGCCTTAAGCGAGCTCAACCAATCCATTCCTAATACTACATCAAAGCTAGGAATTGGTAACACTAAACAAGTCACCGGGAAAGACTTCCCTTCGATCTCTATACAAACCCCAGACACATATGTTGTGACGGGTGTGATCTTACCATCGGCTACTTCTACACTAACCGGCTTGGGTAACACATTAACTAGTAATTTCAACTTAGCACAGAAATCTAGGGACATAAAACACCTATTGGCACCACAATAAAACAATACGCGAGCTGGTATTGAGTTGATTAGAAACATACCGGTGATCACTTCGTCGGTTGCCACGGCATTCTCAACCGACATCTGAAAAGCTCTAGCCTCTGCTGTTGGAGGGTTCTTCCTCTTTTGCCCACTCGGGGCAGTTGACCCTCTGGCTGATGCCGAACGCGCCCCTGACCCTACCCCGGAACTACCACTCTTCGACGGACAACTAACTGCACGATGCCCTGGTTTGTGACAACTCCAACACACACTATTCGGATACGGACATGCTGAAGACTCATGCCCAACAACACCACACTTTAAACATCTTCTTGTAGCCTCAGAACACTGACCACTATGAGAAGATCGACACGTGTGACACCAATTCCCTTTACCTGATCCAGACCCAGAACTACTCTGACCACTTTTACCCTTCGATTTAAATCCACTAAACTTCTTGGATTTAGATCCTAATTGACCAGATACTTGCCCACCTTGTTGTAGCACATTACCAAACATTATGTTTCTGGCGGCCTGAACATCACTTTCTACCATCTTGGCCATCACAACAGCTTGAGACAACGATGTAGCTGTTCTAACAAAAGTTCGGTACTCTGGCAAAATGATATTAACGAAATGCTGGATACGAGGCGCTTCGTCGGGCACCCACTGCTGTACAAACCTCAGTTTATCCATATACTTCTCTACTACCTCATCGATCGTCATTTGAGGTGTCATCTTCATTTCAAGAAACTCAGTCTTGATTCGGTTCATATCAAACGGATTACAATACTGTTCACACACCTTCCCATGAAACTGCTCCCATGTGATCATACTCACTTGTTCTTTCGGTATACTAGATATCAAAGAATCCCACCAAATCATAGCCCTACCTTTCAACAAATGACTTGCATATGTCACTTTCAACTCGGGTTCACACTGACACGCTTCAAATACCCTTTCAATTTCTCGTAACCAATTGAGAGTTACAGTCGGATCAGTACTTCCAGAGAACTCGGAGGGTTTGCAATCACGGAAGTTCTTATAAGTACACCTTTTGGGTGGTTGCATGTAAGGTTGTTGGAACATTTGCATTTGGTATGGGTTCATCATCATGGGATTTTGGTAAGTAAAAGTGTTTTACGGTGGCATATAGTATTGGTTAGGTATTTGATTCTGAAACTAGTTCTGGTGCACATTGGGTATCGTTTGGGATTGCGCGGTTGGGAAACCAGGTGGTGTATCATCATTCCTAAAATGCCTCGCTAATTCAAGCTCATTAATTTTGTCTTCAGCCTCTTTTAGCTTTCTTTCTAACTGAAGGATGTAACTATTCTGATCCTCATCTGACTCAACACCCTCTTCTGGTGCTCTGAATGTTCCGGGGTTGGATGGGCCAGTTGCGTTTCTATCAGCCATACCTGTGCTACAAAACAGCTCACACAAAAGCTTAGTGGATAACAGTTAGTTCAATCACAACTAACACACACATATATCCTATTTTCACTTAGCCCCCATACCCACAGACATGTTTGACTCGCCTCAGGGTTTGGGAACAAAATACGCGCACGTACTTGCTGCCAAACCATGCTCTGATACCAACTTGTAACACTGGCCATTTTTTTTAAACACACAGTGGAAGACTTTATTTACAAACACTATATATGTCACGTCATTACATTAATCCGTGTAATTACGTTTAAGTTTACACAACGGTGTTACGTTATTACAAAACATTATTTATACAAAAGTCCACATCAGAGTTGGGTTGTCAAACATGTCTTCTGCAACAGCACCCATCCCGACTAGCAGTACCTAAACCTGCAAGGGGAGAATATGTGGGGGATTAGCGCACCGCTAAGTGAATGGAATCTATCTAACAGATATAGCTTAAGCCACACACAAGCTATATACGAACAACAATACATGCTAACCACCAACTAGCATACAATAAGACAATACGAGGATCGGCGGCTTGTACGAGCACACGACTCTCAGCTGATCGGGCCTGAGTCTACCGATAGTCCCTGCTACTCAATTCACAGTATAGTTATCCAGATGCAGGGGGGCATCATTCACACTATACTTAACAATCAGTAGCCTATGGACCCAACCTCCCCTAGGCATGGTTGACCTCATACGGACTCTAACCTCTCCTAGGCACGGTCTCGAGTCCCCAGTCTCCCTAGGCCCGACTGGTGCCAATCACACAGTGTACACATAATTCACATACAACATCAGGCATACTATATTATTCTAACATGGCAATTTCTACACTATGCATGGTAAAAGAGTCAACCACAGTAGCATGATATGCTACTTAAACTCTATCCGGAGATAGACCCACTCACCAATTACCAGCAACTGCTCAGTTATTATTTCTGAGCTTCCTCCTTGTCCTTATCTCCTGAGAATAGCAAAAACCAAGTTAGAATAGTGTTCCCATCAAGGTTAGACACACGGACAGCGAATTATAGCAAATTAGTAAAAAAATGCGTCCGCTACCTGAAAATCATAAAAACACACGGACAGCATAACGGCTAAAAATCAACACTTAGTAAAAATTTCACTGCCTAAGACCATCGGTCGATGGTCCCATCCATCGGCCGATCGTCAACACACCATCGGTCGATGGTCTCCCCCAATCGGTCGATCGTCAAAATTACATCAGTTGGTCAGAAGTCATACACCATCGGTCGATGGTCCTGTCCACCGACCGATCGTCCCTTACCATCGGTCGATGGTCAACGACCATCGGCCGAAGGTAGTTCATCAGCTGCAACAGCAGCAAAGTGACGGGTTTCAACCCAAAATCACCAAGTTTCGACTTTAGACACGTTTTTGACCTCAAAACTGAACACAACTAGTACACTAAACTTTTTGGAACATAAACCCACAACATTCAAACACAAATAACATCAATTTCTACCAATTTGACACAAAACCCCATTTTCATAAAACTTGACTAAAACACCCATTTTGACACTGATTTGATCACGAAATTAAACAAACTTTACCTTGTTAGAATCACAACAACACAAGGAACGATTTGACACTAAAATCAAGCTTCAATTCGAGATCAAATGATTTAGGGTTGTTTGAGATGGTGAAGATGAGGTTAGGTGAAGGTGTAAGTGAGAGGAAGGTTCAGGAAACAAATGAGGGAAATTAGCTGCTCATACACTTAATTTGGGGTTAAAACTCCATACCCCACAACACACGGGTATTTACCAGTTATCTGATATCTTTCGTACAAGATTAGGTAACCCAAACGAGGTCCAATTAAAATAAACAAACCTGTTCTGGGACCTTGTCACAAACTGGTCACAACAAAATTATAATAAAACACTAATAAAATAATTAAAATAAAAGCACTTAAGACTAAGCACAAACCCTAAGGGCAAAATATGCAACTTACAACTAGCCCAGGTTTCAGTCTGTTACATTTATGAACACCGATGGCATTTTCGCGAGCGCCATTTCCTTGTATGATTGGTTAACCATGGTTATTGTGTTGTAAGCGTAAGCAAATTATGTTATTCGAGATATATATACATATACATATATATATATATATATACATATATATATATATACATATACATATATATATATATATACATATATATCTATATATATATATATATATATATATATATATATATATATATATATATTAGCTTTTAGAGCATGTGCGTTGCACGGTGGGTAAATTAATCGTGCAAAATTAATTGATTTTTTCAAACAATTATTCTTTTGAGTTTAAGAGCCCGTGATATTGACAAATTTTAAAAGTATTTTGGATGATATTAGTAACTTAACGTGTACAAAATTAATTTATTTTCTCAAACAATTATTCTTTTGAGTTTAAGAGCCCGTGTTGTTGACAAAATCTTAAAAATGATTTTGGGTGGTCTTGGTAACTTAACGTGTACAATATTAATTGATTTTTTTAGCAATTATTTTTTTGAATCTAAGAGCCCGTGTTGTTAACAAAATTTTAAAAGTAATTTTGGGTAGTGTTAGTAACTAAACGTGTACAAAATTAATTAATATTTGTAAACAATTATTCTTTGAATTCAATTATTAATATTTAAATGTATGTATATAATATAAACAATTATAATATTTAAAATGTAGGTGTTGATTATTTTATTAAACGAATAAAATTTAATATTAATTAGCTAATGATACCGCAGCCCGCATGCGCATGTAACATACACACGGGCATGCGCTATGGTGCGCATGCGGGGTGCTCTCATGCGTCATGCGGCAATGCGGATCCGTATCTGGTCCTTTACGGCGCTTGCTTAGCTAACAAGCAAATATCTTTTCCATAATTATATCCGTGATTCGGGGGAGACGGTTATGGAAACGATTATCACTATCCTATGACGGTTCTAGAATTAGGGTTTGCCTATAAATACAAACCCTAATCGTCGTTAGCAACATACCACGTTACGTAGCCATCTTCTACCACACATCATACGTAACCTACATCTTCTATCATCTTCTAAAGGTTAACAGGTGAGTTCTTTATTAGCTGGTACCTACAACCTTGCTTGGGGCCTTCTGATCGACGGACGTCATCGAAGGTGGACTTAATCACTTGGCCACCCTGCCGACATCATCATGTCGGCCAGGGTTATTCACGGTAGCCGGACCGGAGAGCCACGTTCTAAGATCCTTAAACCCCTCCTTTACGTTGAGCAAGCATGTTAAGACCCCTCGGTTAAAATATGCATGATCAAGTGGTGCTTTCATTGAGAGTCGAATTAATTCAAGACTGTTTAATTGCTTTTTCTTTTAAGGTTTTGAATGATATGACTCGTTATTTACAAAATTTTTGAATTTTTTCTTTAACAGTATCATGACTTCCGAGGAATCATCGGAGCATACTCAAACAACAATTCAACACGCGCCGTCTGGTAGTCAGCAAACGCCAGTTTTGACTACGGAGGCGGCTGCTCAAGCAGGGTACACAATGTACCCCCCACCTGTATCCGGCGAACCCTTTCAGCGGTTTAAGCCGACATATCCGGATGGGGTTACACCGCCAAGAGCAAACTCACCAGTCACAACCACGCGGTTGGATTTTTCATCGGTGGATGCAAGGGTTATCCCGATAAACGCTGGTGGCGAAACCATGGGACCACATGTAGTTTGCTGCGGCCAGGTACCTATTTACAGTACCACTGTTTCGATACCTCTGCAGACGCAGACTATTCAGCAAAACTCGTCGTTTACACCCCTGCAACCTTGGCAACCACCGCGCCCAGTTTCTCAATTCTTAACCCCTGCGGATGCGCAGGCGTTACTTAACAGCTGGGGATTTGGTGTCATTCCAGACGCAAACTCTCATTGGGCGCCAATAACAGCGCAACAACAAAGCACAGCGCATACAGTTGGGCTTTTAAGTGTGTATCCTCAAGTTTCGCAGATATCTGCGCCACAGGTTTCGCTTCCTTTACAGCCACCTGTGTACTCCGCGTCTTCAAGTTATCCCTCTTTTCCAACACAGCAGCCTTGGTCATATCCGCAGACGCAGGGTCAACCTTGGCAAAATGTTCAAGGGCAGGCAAATCTTGCAAGTCAATTCATGCAGGCCGCACCTCCCGATATGGTTCACTTATTTTCACAACCTGACTTTGTTCAGGACATGATGAAGCGTTTCTTTGCAAATTTGAAAGGGGATCCTGTTAAACCACCCTTCGAGCTACCGACTACCTTTGACAAGTTTCCTCCGCATATATCCGCCTACCCGTTTCCATCAGCACCAAAGATACCTAGCACGTTGGGTACTTACAATGGCCTGACCGATCCAGATGATTTTTTACAGCGCTTCGAAGGCGCAATGCGCACTCAAGGCTGGGTGGATCCGGTTGCGTGTCAGATATTTCCTATGACACTACAGGGTATTGCTCGTGAGTGGTTTAATAAGTTGCCAGCGGGTAGTATTGCCGGGTTTATGGATCTGCGGACAAAGTTTTTACTGCAATATCAGAATCAGAGACCACGCAAGCGCACTCACATTGAATGCCATGACATCGTGCAGAAGTCCAAGGAATCTTTGGGCGAATTTCTCACAAGGTATACTAATGAGTGCCTGCGTATACCAGATCTCAAACCAGAGCAACAGATTTCCGGACTCATACATGGTATAAACTCAGAACGTCATCCAACACTGGTAAGGCGTCTGCGCCATACAGTCCCAACAACTTATGCTGAGGCGCTTAATGAATGCCACGACTATATGCGGAGTGGCGAAGATAATGACATTCCAACAGCTATGAAATGTCCCGTTCTTATTGATTAAAAACGTTCCATATTAATTGATTTCGTTGCGAGGTTTTGACCTCTATATGAGACGTTTTTCAAAGACTGCATTCATTTTTAAACAAACCATAACCTTTATTTCATCAATAAAGGTTTAAAAAGCTTTACGTTGATTATCAAATAATGATAATCTAAAATATCCTGTTTACACATGACCATTACATAATGGTTTACAATACAAATATGTTACAACAAAATAAGTTTCTTGAATGCAGTTTTTACACAATATCATACAAGCATGGACTCCAAATCTTGTCCTTATTTAAGTATGCGACAGCGGAAGCTCTTAATAATCACCTGAGAATAAACATGCTTAAAACGTCAACAAAAATGTTGGTGAGTTATAGGTTTAACCTATATATATCAAATCGTAACAATAGACCACAAGATTTCATATTTCAATACACATCCCATACATAGAGATAAAAATCATTCATATGGTGAACACCTGGTAACCGACAATAACAAGATGCATATATAAGAATATCCCCATCATTCCGGGACACCCTTCGGATATGATATAAATTTCGAAGTACTAAAGCATCCGGTACTTTGGATGGGGTTTGTTAGGCCCAATAGATCTATCTTTAGGATTCGCGTCAATTAGGGTGTCTGTTCCCTAATTCTTAGATTACCAGACTTAATAAAAAGGGGCATATTCGATTTCGATAATTCAACCATAGAATGTAGTTTCACGTACTTGTGTCTATTTTGTAAAACATTTATAAAACCTGCATGTATTCTCATCCCAAAAATATTAGATTTTAAAAGTGGGACTATAACTCACTTTCACAGATTTTTACTTCGTCGGGAAGTAAGACTTGGCCACTGGTTGATTCACGAACCTATAACAATATATACATATATATCAAAGTATGTTCAAAATATATTTACAACACTTTTAATATATTTTGATGTTTTAAGTTTATTAAGTCAGCTGTCCTCGTTAGTAACCTACAACTAGTTGTCCACAGTTAGATGTACAGAAATAAATTGATAAATATTATCTTGAATCAATCCACGACCCAGTGTATACGTATCTCAGTATTGATCACAACTCAAACTATATATATTTTGGAATCAACCTCAACCCTGTATAGCTAACTCCAACATTCACATATAGAGTGTCTATGGTTGTTCCGAAATATATATAGATGTGTCGACATGATAGGTCGAAACATTGTATACGTGTCTATGGTATCTCAAGATTACATAATATATAATACAAGTTGATTAAGTTATGGTTGGAATAGATTTGTTACCAATTTTCACGTAGCTAAAATGAGAAAAATTATCCAATCTTGTTTTACCCATAACTTCTTCATTTTAAATCCGTTTTGAGTGAATCAAATTGCTATGGTTTCATATTGAACTCTATTTTATGAATCTAAACAAAAAAAGTATAGGTTTCTTGTCGGAAAAATAAGTTACAAGTCGTTTTTGTAAAGGTAGTCATTTCAGTCGAAAGAACGACGTCTAGATGACCATTTTAGAAAACATACTTCCACTTTGAGTTTAACCATAATTTTTGGATATAGTTTCATGTTCATAATAAAAATCATTTTCTCAGAATAACAACTTTTAAATCAAAGTTTATCATAGTTTTTAATTAACTAACCCAAAACAGCCCGCGGTGTTACTACGACGGCGTAAATCCGGTTTTACGGTGTTTTTCATGTTTCCAGGTTTTAAATCATTAAGTTAGCATATCATATAGATATATAACATGTGTTTAGTTGATTTTAAAAGTCAAGTTAGAAGGATTAACTTTTGTTTGCGAACAAGTTTAGAATTAACTAAACTATGTTCTAGTGATTACAAGTTTAAACCTTCGAATAAGATAGCTTTATATGTATGAATCGAATGATGTTATGAACATCATTACTACCTTAAGTTCCTTGGATGAACCTACTGGAAAAGAGAAAAATGGATCTAGCTTCAATGGATCCTTGGATGGCTCAAAGTTCTTGAAGCAAAATCATGACACGAAAACAAGTTCAAGTAAGATCATCACTTGAAATAAGATTGTTATAGTTATAGAAATTGAACCAAAGTTTGAATATGATTATTACCTTGTATTAGAATGATAACCTACTGTAAGAAACAAAGATTTCTTGAGGTTGGATGATCACCTTACAAGATTGGAAGTGAGCTAGCAAACTTGAAAGTATTCTTGATTTTATGAAACTAGAACTTTTGGAATTTATGAAGAACACTTAGAACTTGAAGATAGAACTTGAGAGAGTTCAATTAGATGAAGAAAATTGAAGAATGAAAGTGTTTGTAGGTGTTTTTGGTCGTTGGTGTATGGATTAGATATAAAGGATATGTAATTTTGTTTTCATGTAAATAAGTCATGAATGATTACTCATATTTTTGTAATCTTATGAGATATTTCATGCTAGTTGCCAAATGATGGTTCCCACATGTGTTAGGTGACTCACATGGGCTGCTAAGAGCTGATCATTGGAGTGTATATACCAATAGTACATACATCTAAAAGCTGTGTATTGTACGAGTACGAATACGGGTGCATACGAGTAGAATTGTTGATGAAACTGAACGAGAATGTAATTGTAAGCATTTTTGTTAAGTAGAAGTATTTTGATAAGTGTATTGAAGTCTTTCAAAAGTGTATAAATACATATTAAAACACTACATTTATATACATTTTAACTGAGTCGTTAAGTCATCGTTAGTCGTTACATGTAAGTGTTGTTTTGAAACCTTTAGGTTAACGATCTTGTTAAATGTTGTTAACCCAATGTTTATAATAACAAAAGAGATTTTAAATTATTATATTATCATGATATTATGATGTACGAATATCTCTTAATATGATATATATACATTAAATGTCGTTACAACGATAAACGTTACATATATGTCTCGTTTCAAAATCATTAAGTTAGTAGTCTTGTTTTTACATATGTAGTTCATTGTTAATATAATTAATGATATGTTTACTTATCATAATATCATGTTAACTATATATATAACCATATATATGTCATCATATAGTTTTTTACAAGTTTTAACGTTCGTGAATCACCGGTCAACTTGGGTGGTCAATTGTCTATATGAAACCTATTTCAATTAATCAAGTCTTAACAAGTTTGATTTCTTAACATGTTGGAAACATTTAATCATGTAAACATCAATCTCAATTAATATATATAAACATGGAAAAGTTCGGGTCACTACAGTACCTACCCGTTAAATAAATTTCGTCCCGAAATTTTAAGCTGTTGAAGGTGTTGACGAATCTTCTGGAAATAGATGCGGGTATTTCTTCTTCATCTGATCTTCACGCTCCCAGGTGAACTCGGGTCCTCTACGAGCATTCCATCGAACCTTAACAATTGGTATCTTGTTTTGCTTAAGTCTTTTAACCTCACGATCCATTATTTCGACGGGTTCTTCGATGAATTGGAGTTTTTCGTTGATTTGGATTTCATCTAACGGAATAGTGAGATCTTCTTTAGCAAAACATTTCTTCAAATTCGAGACGTGGAAAGTGTTATGTACAGCCGCGAGTTGTTGAGGTAACTCAAGTCGGTAAGCTACTGGTCCGACACGATCAATAATCTTGAATGGTCCAATATACCTTGGATTTAATTTCCCTCGTTTACCAAATCGAACAACGCCTTTCCAAGGTGAAACTTTAAGCATGACCATCTCTCCAATTTCAAATTCTATATCTTTTCTTTTAATGTCAGCGTAGCTCTTTTGTCGACTTTGGGCGGTTTTCAACCGTTGTTGAATTTGGATGATCTTCTCGGTAGTTTCTTGTATAATCTCCGGACCCGTAATCTGTCTATCCCCCACCTCACTCCAACAAATCGGAGACCTGCACTTTCTACCATAAAGTGCTTCAAACGGCGCCATCTCAATGCTTGAATGGTAGCTGTTGTTGTAGGAAAATTCTGCTAACGGTAGATGTCGATCCCAACTGTTTCCGAAATCAATAACACATGCTCGTAGCATGTCTTCAAGCGTTTGTATCGTCCTTTCGCTCTGCCCATCAGTTTGTGGATGATAGGCAGTACTCATGTCTAGACGAGTTCCTAATGCTTGCTGTAATGTCTGCCAGAATCTTGAAATAAATCTGCCATCCCTATCAGAGATAATAGAGATTGGTATTCCATGTCTGGAGACGACTTCCTTCAAATACAGTCGTGCTAACTTCTCCATCTTGTCATCTTCTCTTATTGGTAGGAAGTGTGCTGATTTGGTGAGACGATCAACTATTACCCAAATAGTATCAAAACCACTTGCAGTCCTTGGCAATTTAGTGATGAAATCCATGGTAATGTTTTCCCATTTCCATTCCGGGATTTCGGGTTGTTGAAGTAGACCTGATGGTTTCTGATGCTCAGCTTTGACCTTAGAACACGTCAAACATTCTCCTACGTATTTAGCAACATCGGCTTTCATACCCGGCCACCAAAAATGTTTCTTGAGATCCTTGTACATCTTCCCCGTTCCAGGATGTATTGAGTATCTGGTTTTATGAGCTTCTCTAAGTACCATTTCTCTCATATCTCCAAATTTTGGTACCCAAATCCTTTCAGCCCTATACCGGGTTCCGTCTTCCCGAATATTAAGATGCTTCTCCGATCCTTTGGGTATTTCATCCTTTAAATTTCCCTCTTTTAAAACTCCTTGTTGCGCCTCCTTTATTTGAGTAGTAATGTTATTATGAATCATTATATTCATAGATTTTACTCGAATGGGTTCTCTATCCTTCCTGCTCAAGGCATCGGCTACCACATTTGCCTTCCCCGGGTGGTAACGAATCTCAAAATCGTAATCATTCAATAATTCAATCCACCTACGCTGCCTCATATTCAGTTGTTTCTGATTAAATATGTGTTGAAGACTTTTGTGGTCGGTATATATAATACTTTTGACCCCATATAAGTAGTGCCTCCAAGTCTTTAATGCAAAAACAACCGCGCCTAATTCCAAATCATGCGTCGTATAATTTTGTTCGTGAATCTTCAATTGTCTAGACGCATAAGCAATCACCTTCGTTCGTTGCATTAATACACAACCGAGACCTTGCTTTGATGCGTCACAATAAATCACAAAATCATCATTCCCTTCAGGCAATGACAATATAGGTGCCGTAGTTAGCTTTTTCTTCAATAACTGAAACGCTTTCTCTTGTTCATCATTCCATTCAAATTTCTTCCCTTTATGCGTTAATGCAGTCAAGGGTTTTGCTATTCTGGAAAAGTCTTGGATGAACCTTCTGTAGTAACCAGCTAGTCCTAAAAACTGGCGTATGTGTTTCGGAGTTTTCGGGGTTTCCCACTTTTCAACAGTTTCTATCTTTGCCGGATCCACCTTAATACCTTCTTTGTTCACTATGTGACCGAGGAATTGAACTTCTTCCAACCAAAATGCACACTTTGAAAACTTAGCGTACAATTCTTCCTTCCTCAATACTTCTAACACTTTTCTCAAATGTTCACCGTGTTCTTGGTCATTCTTTGAGTAAATAAGTATGTCATCAATGAAAACAATGACAAACTTGTCAAGGTATGGTCCACACACTCGGTTCATAAGGTCCATGAACACAGCTGGTGCATTAGTTAAACCAAACGGCATGACCATAAACTCGTAATGACCGTAACGTGTTCTGAAAGCAGTCTTTGGAATATCATCTTCTTTCACCCGCATTTGATGATACCCAGAACGTAAGTCAATCTTTGAATAAACAGACGAGCCTTGTAGTTGATCAAATAAGTCGTCGATTCTCGGTAGTGGGTAGCGGTTCTTGATGGTAAGTTTGTTCAACTCTCGGTAGTCGATACACAACCTGAATGTACCATCTTTCTTCTTGACAAACAAAACAGGAGCTCCCCACGGTGATGTGCTTGGTCGAATGAAACCACGCTCAAAAAGTTCTTGTAATTGGCTTTGCAGTTCTTTCATCTCACTGGGTGCGAGTCTGTAAGGAGCACGAGCTATTGGTGCAGCTCCTGGTACAAGATCTATTTGAAATTCAACGGATCGATGTGGGGGTAATCCCGGTAATTCTTTCGGAAATACATCGGGAAATTCTTTTGCAATGGGAACATCATTGATGCTCTTTTCTTCAGTTTGTACTTTCTCGACGTGTGCTAGAACAGCATAGCAACCTTTTCTTATTAGTTTTTGTGCCTTCAAATTACTAATAAGATGTAGCTTCGTGTTGCCCTTTTCTCCGTACACCATTAAGGGTTTTTCTTTTTCTCGTATAATGCGAATTGCATTTTTGTAACAAACGATCTCCGCTTTCACTTCTTTCAACCAGTCCATACCGATTATCACATCAAAACTCCCTAACTCTACTGGTATCAAATCAATCTTAAATGTTTCGCTAACCAGTTTAATTTCTCGATTCCGACATATATTATCTGCTGAAATTAATTTACCATTTGCTAATTCGAGTAAAAATTTACTATCCAAAGGCGTCAATGGACAACTTAATTTAGCACAAAAATCTCTACTCATATAGCTTCTATCCGCACCCGAATCAAATAAAACGTAAGCAGATTTATTGTCAATAAGAAACGTACCCGTAACAAGCTCCGGGTCTTCCTGTGCCTCTACCGCATTAATATTGAAAACTCTTCCACGGCCTTGTCCATTCGTGTTCTCCTGGTTCGGGCAATTTCTAATAATGTGGCCTGGTTTTCCACATTTATAACAAACTACATTGGCATAACTTGCTCCGACACTACTTGCTCCGCCATTACTCGTTCCGACACCATTTGTTCCTTTCGTTCTATTAACCCCTGGTCCGTAGACCTCACACTTCGCCGCGCTATGACCATTTCTTTTACACTTGTTGCAAAATTTGGTGCAGAACCCCGAGTGATTCTTTTCACACCTTTGGCATAGTTGCTTCTGATTGTTGTTGTTGTTGCGGTTATTATTGTTGTTGGGATGATTGTTGTAGTTGCTGTTGCTGTTGTTGTTGTTGTTGTTGTTGGGCCGTTTGTTGTAGTTGCGATTGATGTTGCGATTGTTGGGATAATTGTTGCGATTATTGTTGTAATTGCTGTTGTTGTTGTATTGGTGATTCTTATCACCGTTTTCCTCCCACTTTCTTTTGACTTGCTTCACATTGGCCTCTTCAGCAGTCTGTTCTTTAATTCTTTCTTCAATCTGGTTCACTAGTTTGTGAGCCATTCTACATGCCTGTTGTATGGAGGCGGGCTCGTGTGAACTTATATCTTCTTGGATTCTTTCCGGTAATCCTTTCACAAACGCGTCGATCTTCTCTTCCTCATCTTCGAATGCTCCCGGACACAATAGGCACAATTCTGTGAATCGTCTTTCGTACGTGGTAATATCAAATCCTTGGGTTCGTAACCCTCTAAGTTCTGTCTTGAGCTTATTGACCTCGGTTCTGGGACGGTACTTCTCGTTCATCAAGTGCTTGAATGCTGACCACGGTAGTGCGTACGCATCATCTTGTCCCACTTGCTCTAGATAGGTATTCCACCATGTTAACGCAGAACCTGTGAAGGTATGCGTAGCGTACTTCACTTTGTCCTCTTCAGTACACTTACTTATGGCAAACACCGATTCAACCTTCTCGGTCCACCGTTTCAATCCGATCGGTCCTTCGGTTCCATCAAATTCCAAAGGTTTGCAGGCAGTGAATTCTTTGTAGGTGCATCCTACACGATTTCCTGTACTGCTAGATCCAAGGTTATTGTTGGTATGTAGCGCAGCCTGTACTGCGGCTATGTTTGAAGCTAGAAAAGTACGGAATTCCTCTTCATTCATATTCACGGTGTGTCGAGTAGTCGGTGCCATTTCCTTCAAAATAGTTAAATGGAACAAGTTAATCATACAGAATATTAAGAGTAGTTAATAGTATTTCGTAGCATAATATGAACTCATTTATAAAAGCTTTTTCTTCATATTAGCGTTTTATAAGTTTAAATTCGGGTAGTACCTACCCGTTAAGTTCATACTTAGTAGCTAATATACAATTCAACTACTACAATTCTATATGAAAAACTGATTATAATAATATTTCGCGTTCAAACTTTTATACAATATTTTACAAACTTACAATACCGCTTATTTTACATAAAGCATGAAATATAGCACACAATAACTTTGATACAAGATAGTTGTGAAGACAATTCTAGCTAGTACACAAGTCGTTCGGCAAAGGCAATAAAGACACGTAATTCATACGTCCAGAAACAAGTCATGCATTCTGGTTTTACTAGGACTACTTCCCATCCTTGGTCTTGTGCAACATAACCGTTATGGCCGTTGATAAGACAGCGTGTTGTAACGTCATCAAAGGGACGAGGGTTACGTAATGTCCAACAGTCCCGTAATAATCTAAAAACCTCATTTCTTACCCCAATTACCGACTCCGTCACTTGTGGAAACGTTTTGTTTAATAGTTGTAGCCCGATGTTCTTGTTCTCACTTTGGTGAGAAGCGAACATTACTAATCCGTAAGCATAACATGCTTCTTTATGTTGCATGTTAGCCGCTTTTTCTAAATCACGAAGTCCAATATTCGGATATATTGAGTCAAAATAATTTCTTAACCCGTTGCGTAAAATAGCATTTGGGTTCCCCGCAATATATGCGTCAAAGTAAACACATCGTAACTTATGGGTTTCCCAATGTGATATCCCCCATCTTTCAAACGAAAGTCTCTTATAAACCAAGACATTCTTGGAACGTTCTTCGAATGTCTTACAAACTGATCTCGCCTTAAATAGTTGTGCCGAAGAATTCTGGCCGACTCTAGACAAGATTTCATCAATCATGTCTCCGGGTAGGTCTCTTAAAATATTGGGTTGTCTATCCATTTTGTATTTTTAAACTGTAAAATAGACAAGAGTTAGATTCATAAAAAAAATACTTATTAATACAAGCAATTTTTACATATATCATAAAGCATAAGAACACTATATTCCATATATTACACCACACGAATACAACTATCTTATTCCGACTCGCTCATTTCTTCTTCTTCGGTTTTGGTTCGTTTTGCCAGGTTTCTAGGGATATATGATGTTCCCCTAATACGAGCCGTAATTTTCCACATTGGTTTAGAAAAACCTGGTGGTTTAGAGGTTCCCGGGTCATTGTTACAACTTAAGGACTTCGGGGGTTGACGATACATATAAAGTTCATCGGGGTTGGAATTAGATTTCTCTATTTTTATGCCCTTTCCCTTATTATTTTCTTTTGCCTTTTTAAATTCAGTTGGGGTAATTTCTATAACATCATCGGAATTCTCGTCGGAATCCGATTCATCGGAGAATTGGTAATCCTCCCAATATTTTGCTTCCTTGGCGGAAACACCATTGACCATAATTAACTTTGGTCGGTTGGTTGAGGATTTTCTTTTACTTAACCGTTTTATTATTTCCCCCACCGGTTCTATTTCTTCATCCGGTTCCGATTCTTCTTCCGGTTCCGATTCTTCTTCCGGTTCCGACTCTTCTTCCGGTTCCTCTTCGGGAACTTGTGAATCAGTCCACAAATCATTCCAATTTACATTTGACTCTTCATTATTATTAGGTGAGTCAATGGGACTTGTTCTAGAGGTAGACATCTATCACATAATATCAAACACGTTAAGAGATTAATATATCACATAATATTCATATGTTAAAAATATATAGTTTCCAACAAAAATGTTAAGCAATCATTTTTAAAGAAAACACGGTCGAAGTCCAGACTCACTAATGCATCCTAACAAACTCGATAAGACACACTAATGCAAATTTTCTGGTTCTCTAAGACCAACGCTCGGATACCAACTGAAATGTCCCGTTCTTATTGATTAAAAACGTTCCATATTAATTGATTTCGTTGCGAGGTTTTGACCTCTATATGAGACGTTTTTCAAAGACTGCATTCATTTTTAAACAAACCATAACCTTTATTTCATCAATAAAGGTTTAAAAAGCTTTACGTTGATTATCAAATAATGATAATCTAAAATATCCTGTTTACACATGACCATTACATAATGGTTTACAATACAAATATGTTACAACAAAATAAGTTTCTTGAATGCAGTTTTTACACAATATCATACAAGCATGGACTCCAAATCTTGTCCTTATTTAAGTATGCGACAGCGGAAGCTCTTAATAATCACCTGAGAATAAACATGCTTAAAACGTCAACAAAAATGTTGGTGAGTTATAGGTTTAACCTATATATATCAAATCGTAACAATAGACCACAAGATTTCATATTTCAATACACATCCCATACATAGAGATAAAAATCATTCATATGGTGAACACCTGGTAACCGACAATAACAAGATGCATATATAAGAATATCCCCATCATTCCGGGACACCCTTCGGATATGATATAAATTTCGAAGTACTAAAGCATCCGGTACTTTGGATGGGGTTTGTTAGGCCCAATAGATCTATCTTTAGGATTCGCGTCAATTAGGGTGTCTGTTCCCTAATTCTTAGATTACCAGACTTAATAAAAAGGGGCATATTCGATTTCGATAATTCAACCATAGAATGTAGTTTCACGTACTTGTGTCTATTTTGTAAAACATTTATAAAACCTGCATGTATTCTCATCCCAAAAATATTAGATTTTAAAAGTGGGACTATAACTCACTTTCACAGATTTTTACTTCGTCGGGAAGTAAGACTTGGCCACTGGTTGATTCACGAACCTATAACAATATATACATATATATCAAAGTATGTTCAAAATATATTTACAACACTTTTAATATATTTTGATGTTTTAAGTTTATTAAGTCAGCTGTCCTCGTTAGTAACCTACAACTAGTTGTCCACAGTTAGATGTACAGAAATAAATTGATAAATATTATCTTGAATCAATCCACGACCCAGTGTATACGTATCTCAGTATTGATCACAACTCAAACTATATATATTTTGGAATCAACCTCAACCCTGTATAGCTAACTCCAACATTCACATATAGAGTGTCTATGGTTGTTCCGAAATATATATAGATGTGTCGACATGATAGGTCGAAACATTGTATACGTGTCTATGGTATCTCAAGATTACATAATATATAATACAAGTTGATTAAGTTATGGTTGGAATAGATTTGTTACCAATTTTCACGTAGCTAAAATGAGAAAAATTATCCAATCTTGTTTTACCCATAACTTCTTCATTTTAAATCCGTTTTGAGTGAATCAAATTGCTATGGTTTCATATTGAACTCTATTTTATGAATCTAAACAAAAAAAGTATAGGTTTCTTGTCGGAAAAATAAGTTACAAGTCGTTTTTGTAAAGGTAGTCATTTCAGTCGAAAGAACGACGTCTAGATGACCATTTTAGAAAACATACTTCCACTTTGAGTTTAACCATAATTTTTGGATATAGTTTCATGTTCATAATAAAAATCATTTTCTCAGAATAACAACTTTTAAATCAAAGTTTATCATAGTTTTTAATTAACTAACCCAAAACAGCCCGCGGTGTTACTACGACGGCGTAAATCCGGTTTTACGGTGTTTTTCATGTTTCCAGGTTTTAAATCATTAAGTTAGCATATCATATAGATATATAACATGTGTTTAGTTGATTTTAAAAGTCAAGTTAGAAGGATTAACTTTTGTTTGCGAACAAGTTTAGAATTAACTAAACTATGTTCTAGTGATTACAAGTTTAAACCTTCGAATAAGATAGCTTTATATGTATGAATCGAATGATGTTATGAACATCATTACTACCTTAAGTTCCTTGGATGAACCTACTGGAAAAGAGAAAAATGGATCTAGCTTCAATGGATCCTTGGATGGCTCAAAGTTCTTGAAGCAAAATCATGACACGAAAACAAGTTCAAGTAAGATCATCACTTGAAATAAGATTGTTATAGTTATAGAAATTGAACCAAAGTTTGAATATGATTATTACCTTGTATTAGAATGATAACCTACTGTAAGAAACAAAGATTTCTTGAGGTTGGATGATCACCTTACAAGATTGGAAGTGAGCTAGCAAACTT
Source organism: Rutidosis leptorrhynchoides (assembly GCF_046630445.1). NCBI lineage: Eukaryota > Viridiplantae > Streptophyta > Magnoliopsida > Asterales > Asteraceae > Rutidosis > Rutidosis leptorrhynchoides. The sequence goes on from NC_092334.1 coordinate 673,757,162, forward strand.
GAAAGTATTCTTGATTTTATGAAACTAGAACTTTTGGAATTTATGAAGAACACTTAGAACTTGAAGATAGAACTTGAGAGAGTTCAATTAGATGAAGAAAATTGAAGAATGAAAGTGTTTGTAGGTGTTTTTGGTCGTTGGTGTATGGATTAGATATAAAGGATATGTAATTTTGTTTTCATGTAAATAAGTCATGAATGATTACTCATATTTTTGTAATCTTATGAGATATTTCATGCTAGTTGCCAAATGATGGTTCCCACATGTGTTAGGTGACTCACATGGGCTGCTAAGAGCTGATCATTGGAGTGTATATACCAATAGTACATACATCTAAAAGCTGTGTATTGTACGAGTACGAATACGGGTGCATACGAGTAGAATTGTTGATGAAACTGAACGAGAATGTAATTGTAAGCATTTTTGTTAAGTAGAAGTATTTTGATAAGTGTATTGAAGTCTTTCAAAAGTGTATAAATACATATTAAAACACTACATTTATATACATTTTAACTGAGTCGTTAAGTCATCGTTAGTCGTTACATGTAAGTGTTGTTTTGAAACCTTTAGGTTAACGATCTTGTTAAATGTTGTTAACCCAATGTTTATAATAACAAAAGAGATTTTAAATTATTATATTATCATGATATTATGATGTACGAATATCTCTTAATATGATATATATACATTAAATGTCGTTACAACGATAAACGTTACATATATGTCTCGTTTCAAAATCATTAAGTTAGTAGTCTTGTTTTTACATATGTAGTTCATTGTTAATATAATTAATGATATGTTTACTTATCATAATATCATGTTAACTATATATATAACCATATATATGTCATCATATAGTTTTTTACAAGTTTTAACGTTCGTGAATCACCGGTCAACTTGGGTGGTCAATTGTCTATATGAAACCTATTTCAATTAATCAAGTCTTAACAAGTTTGATTTCTTAACATGTTGGAAACATTTAATCATGTAAACATCAATCTCAATTAATATATATAAACATGGAAAAGTTCGGGTCACTACAAGCTAGCACACGCAACGAGAGGAAGGACGATGATGATCGTTCGCGCGATCAAAATCGTGGTAACAACTCTCGCGGAAGGTATCCTAGCGGTGGTCCTGTCAGGAATGATAAAGGGAAATCAAGTGGCAATTATCGAAACAATAATCAGCGCGGCATCAATAATCAGAACTATGCGCTTCTTAAAAGCTTATCCAAAACGCCCAAAGAAATTTTGGCGACGGAGCCAGTATGCGCAACCTTCGCGGTTCCAACTCCGCTTACAGAATTTGGTAAGCGGGATAAGATAAAGTATTGTGAATTTCACGATGATTACGGGCACGATACGAATAGGTGTAAAAACTTGATGGAACGGGTACTGGAGGCGCTCCGTGCGGGTAAGTTGGATCACCTCAAACCGCCAAAGAAAGATAAAGGGAAAGCCGCAGAAGAAGGGTCAAAAACTAAAACCTTCGCATGGCAGAAAGTGGATAAGACCAAAAATGCTGATTTAACCATTAACATGGTTGACGCAGAGAAATTAGGTCAGCGAAGAAAGTATAACGATCATCAGGATTGGGAACTTCTTCCAATCACTTTCCCTCCTGTGATGTCAATTGACAGGGTGAATGAACCTATCATTATCAAGTGCCGCATTCCTTCTTGCGGGGTGCAGGTCAAGCGCATGCATGTCGACACTGGGAGCGGCGTTGACATTATGTACGAGCATTGCTATCAATTTCTTCCCGAACACGTGAAGGCGCAGCTACGTCCGTCTGATATCACGCTGTCTGGTTTTTCCGGAGAAAGCTCATGGCCCGTGGGACGGATAGAGTTAGTAATAGAGCTCGAAGATGACAAGAATCCGCAGTTAATAAGGAACGAATTAGTTGACTTTTATGTGGTTCGCTCGACTTCGCGATATAATGCGCTACTGGGAAGAAATTTCATACGGCGTTTTAACATCATACCTTCGGTAGTGCACGGTTTGATTAAGTTTCCTACTAAGGGAGGAGTTGCCACAATGGCGTCACATCAAACGATTGAGATATGTGCGTCAGTTGTGCAAATTAACATCCCTAGCGTCGGGGAGCAGATTGCAAGCAGTGCGGTCATTGCTAATCGCTTGCATCCAGATAAGCGTATAAAAATCGGCGCAGGTTTATCAGCTGAAACCAAGGCTAAGTTACATGGTATATTGTCCGCAAACGCAGATGTTTTCGCATGGAGCGAATCAGATATGACAGGTGTCCCGCGGGACATTGCGGAACATAAATTGCATGTTAATCCATCGCTAACACCTGTTAGGCAAAAGAAGCGGCATATGGCTTTAGACCGCAGTGATTGGCTATGCGCAGAAGTAGACAACCTTGTGAAAGCAAACATTCTACGCGAAGTGCGTTATCAAACATGGGTTGCCAATCCGGTGTTGGTGAAAAAGGCTGATGGTAACTGGCGAATGTGCGTTGATTTTAAAGACATTAACAAAGCATGTCCTAAAGACAATTACCCTCTCCCGGAGATAGACTGGAAGGTTGAATCTTTGTCTGGATTCAGATATAAGTGCTTTCTGGACGCATACAAAGGTTATCACCAAATTCTAATGGCTGCGGAAGACGAAGACAAGACTGCTTTTCATACGCCGCAGGGTATTTATTGTTACACAAAGATGCCTTTCGGCTTGAAGAACGCGGGCGCAACCTATCAGCGTGTAATTGACGCAGCATTCAAGCCTCAAATTGGCAGAAATCTTGAAGCGTATGTCGATGACTTGGTAATCAAAAGCAACACCGAAGAAGACATGCTCGCAGACATCCTAGAAACGTTTGCGTCTCTGCGAAGGATCAACATGAAGCTTAATCCACTTAAATGTAGCTTTGGAGAGGAGGAAGGCAAGTTTCTAGGTCATGTGATGACAGCGCGGGGCATCAAGGCTAATCCCAAAAAGATTGAAGCTATTGATAATTTACCATCTCCGAAAACAAAGAAAGATGTGCAGAGTCTCACTGGGAAGCTCGCAGCAATCACGCGGTTTTTGTCAAAAGCCGCAGAGCGTCAGCTACCATTCTTTAACACTTTGAAAAACTGTTTGAAGAAAAAGGATTTTGTCTGGACTCAGGAAGCAGAATCAGCCTTTCAGGAGATGAAAAAGGTGCTTGCAGAGTTACCAACACTTACTGCGCCAGTCCCTGGGGAGACGTTAACGCTGTACCTTGCGGCATCAAAGGAAGCAATCAGTTCAGTTCTCATCGCAGACCGCGAAAAGGTAACTTATCAATTTACTTGCATTATTTATTTCGCAGAACTTTAACGCTGAGGTTTTCTCAGACACAAATGCCGGTCTACTTCGTAAGCAAGACGCTGACATCAAGCGAAGTAAACTACTCGCCAATAGAGAAGTTAGTATATGCGCTTGTCCATACAGCGCGGCGTTTGCGCCGATACTTTCAAGCACATCCGATTGTGGTTCTAACTGATCAGCCAATCAAACAGGTTGGTACATGATTACTTTGCGGCAATGACCGGGGTTACCGCATTGACTAACGCAATTATTTTATTTCATTCAGGTACTATACAAGCCCGAGATTTCTGGCCGAATGGCCAAGTGGGCAGTCGAATTGGGAGAACATGAAATAAACTTTTCTTCTCGCAGTGCGGTTAAGGGTCAAATACTTGCTGACTACCTAGCAGAAATACCTGCGGATGTCGAAGCGTCAGCAGAACATCAAGATCCGCCCGCACCTGTTCTATCACCATGGGAATTATACACCGATGGTGCGTGTAGCACATCTGGCGCAGGCGCAGGTATAATTTTGACAGGTCCAGGCGGTGAGGAACATACGTATGCACTGCGGTTTAATTTTGCTGTCACAAACAATGAAGCAGAGTATGAGGCTCTGCTAGCAGGTATGCGCATCGCGCATAAGCTAAATGTTAAAATATTGCACGCTTACGTGGATTCAAAGCTAGTATGCAATCAAGTCTGCGGAGACTTCGAAGCGCACGACATTGCTATGCAGCAATATTTATCGCTTGTTCATAATCTCGCTGACCAGTTCGAGGCTTTTCAAATCTCGCACGTAATGCGGGGGCAAAATAAGAAGGCGGATGCGCTAAGCAAACTAGCTGCCTTGGCTTTCGATCATATGGGTAAGAAAATTCTAATAGAGGAACTCAACGCAAAATCTATTGTCATGATGCCTCTAGTGGCACCGGTTGAGGAATCAAGCCCAACGTGGATGACGCCCATCATCGCTTTTTTACGGGACGGCACTTCACCCGTGGACTCCTCTGATGCGAAGAAAGTCCGCACAAAGGCACCGCTTTATGCCCTTGAGGGTGACGTCTTGTATCGAAAAAACTATTTGGGACCGCATTTAAGGTGCATAGGTCCAAAAGAGGCAGAGGAAGTTATACGCGAAGTGCATGAGGGTGCATGCGCCCTTCATTCGGGGCACAGGTCCATTGTGTCAAAAATCATGCGGTTAGGTTATTATTGGCCTACTATGTACGCAGACACGGCGCGTATTGTCAAGCAATGCGAATCATGCCAAATACATGCACCTATCAGTAGGGCACCTGCGCATCCAATGATACCGGTCTCCTCACCATGGCCATTCTGCAAATGGGCGATCGACATAGTCGGACCATTCCCCAAAGGCCAAGGTAATATTGCCATTCATTTGCTAAATATGCTACTTACGTCATTATCTTACGCATACTCTGCACACGCAGGAAATGTCAAATTCTTAATTGTTGCAATCGATTACTTCACGAAGTGGGTCGAAGCGAAACCGCTGGCAACAATTTCAGGGAAAAGAGTGCGGAATTTTGTATGGGAAGACATTGTCTGTCGATTCGGCATACCCAATGAAATTGTTAGTGATAACGGTACACAATTTGCCGGCGATCCTTTTCGCAGTTGGTGTGCGGAGCTTAATATTAAGCAAACTTTTACTTCAGTTGCGCATCCGCAGGCGAATGGCCAGTGCGAGGTTACCAACCGAGATATAGTTGCTGGAATCAAGGCAAGGTTGGGTCATGACCGCGTTGGTTGGGTGGATGAGCTTCCAAAGGTTTTATGGGCGCATAGAACCACACCCAAAGCAAGCACTGGTGAGACTCCGTTTAGTTTGGTTTATGGGTCAGAAGCCGTTGTACCCGCAGAGATTGGGGTACCAACGTTCCGCATACAAAACTTTGATGAGCAAAATAACTCTGAAGCTCTGCGGGAAAATCTTAATCTGCTTGAAGAACGCAGACTCTCTGCGGCTGTTAACGAAGCAAATAACAAGCAGAAAATCGCAAAGTATTACAATCAGCGTGTGCGTTCACGCACTTATAAGTGCGGTGATTTGGTTTGGCGCCAGAACGATGCAAGTCATGCGGAAGATACTGGGAAACTGGGACCTCGTTGGGAGGGCCCATACAGGGTAGCAAAAGCAAGCAACACCGGGGCATACCATCTCGAGACATTAGATGGCAAACCTGTGAAACGCACTTGGCATGCGACGTTATTGAAAAAATGTTACATGTAGCTAGATGGACTTGATCACTCCAATTTGTTTAGCACATTATTTTATTTTTCATCCTTTCGGATATGTCGCAGTTGTAATCATAATTAATGCCAAATAAAAATAATTACATGCGCATACTTTCGTTGTCCATTTATATTTTTTGTATGCGATTCCTGCCTACTTAAGGGGTGTCCTCTAGCCCCCGTGCGGCAGAAGCCTGTTTGGTTACAAGGCTAGACAATAACGGCAGGCGAAGGGAATTGGTTTTCCCCTAGCCAAGCGCCACGCAGACTAGATGGCTGCAAAGTCGACTTTAAATATACAAGCATTGGTTTGCTTGTGCGTAATCGCTCTCGCATTGGTTTGCTTGAGGAACTCCTAAGCATAAAAACATTGGTTTGTTTTTAGTTGCGTTTGCTTACCATACAACTAATAGTGCACCTCTAGTACATGACAAAGCAATAGCGCAGTAGCTTTTGAGTCTAAATTATTAAAGGTAAGTTAAAATATTGGTTTATTTTACGCAGTACCATCCGCAGACGCATAAGTTGTGGTTAACTATGCGCATGCGCATGCGGTTCATAATTTGTTTTGATTCGCGATATATAAACAAGGACATCACGCATGCATAACAGACAAACATATGTACACATCCAAATAAATTATTACATAAGTAATTGTTCCACATGCCTGCCCAACATGGGACTTAGGGCTCCAAAATACATTTACAATTACCTGCCTAAGATTAGGGCTTACGGCACAAACTACTCTAGTAATCCTCCTTCAAAAACCGATCAAGCGGCATCGTCGGGTCAGCCGCAAACGCATTGATCAAAGGGATAGGGATGGACTTGATTGCCTCTTCCGCCTCCAGCAGCGCCGCGGCCGTTCCCTCCTTTAATTTCTTTTGGACAATGTCGGGGAACGGTGGAGTTAGGCCGCATGCCTGGATCACGTCCCGCACAGCCTTGTTCACCTCATGGTCCTTGACCGCATCGACATAGGCATTAAACCGGTCGGACACGGGCTCGGAGTCCATCACTTTCTGCGCAATTGCGGGAAGTGAAGTGCGCAGCATTGTCATATCTGCCTCGGCCAGCTCGCGGTTGGTAACCGCATCGTCCCTCTCCCTCGTGACCTTTTCCAACTCCAGCCTCACTCGCTCAGTTTCCCCCTTTGCCTGATCAACCGCACCCACAAGCTCTTGGTTCTTTTTTCTTTCTTGAATCAAGGAGGTCTTGGTTTCGGCCGCAGTCAATTCAACAGCTTTGCGGGCCTCCTCAGCAGCGTCCCTGTCCTTCTTTGCCTGATCAACACCCGCCTGCAGCAAACCCAACTCCACCTCTTTGCGCAGTGCAACATCGTATAGGCTGGAGGATCGACGGGCTTGATCCGCAAACATCCCAAAGAATACCAGCCCGTTCTGGATAAAGGCATTGAGCGCCTGGTTAAACGGCAGCGCGGCCAGTTGCTCGCGGAACTCTGCTGGGAAGATTTGCTGCAAGAATGCAGACTGCTCCGCAGCATTTTCTGCGGAGGACTGGCAAAGTTGGCGGAGGTTGGCAACACGGAAGCTGCCTTGCGGAGGAGGTAATGTAGACTCAGACTCGACGGAGATCGCCTTGTCTTTGGATGTGGCAGTGGCCTGCAGCTCGGGGTTGACCCGCGGTGTTGTTGGCTGCGTCTCCTCCACATGCTCTGCAAAATACTCAGATTAGTACGCAGATTTTTCTACGCGGTATACATGCGAAAAAATAAACGCTCACCATTAATGGGGGGAGGTAGGTCTGCGGACCGCGGCTCGATGGCAACAAAATTGTCGTTGCGCATATCCTCCAGCTGCTTAGGAGTCTTCTTCTTCTTCTTCTGAGCCTCGGACGTCCCAGCCGCCTTGCGTTTATTGCCTGACTCCGCCGGCGATTCCTCCACATGTTCGCTAGCAGCTGCCTGCTCTAGCTGTTTGTCCACATCCTGCTTGCGGAAAGAGATCCCAGCAATCTCCTCCGCGGTAAGCACCTTCTTCATCCTCATCTCTGCAAACAATAAACGCCTGCGTTAGAAAATATACAAAAATTTATGTAAGTACGCGTTTATGCTATTCCTACCCTTTCCATCGGGGCCAACTATGGCCGGCCGCACATCCTCCCAAGGCCAATACGCGGAGATCTTCCCCAACCGCAGCATAACATTACCATACGAACGGTGCACCAGTTGTGCGTTGACGCACTGCTTCAACAACCTTTTCTCCTCGTCATCCAACGCTGGCATCTTGTTCACATCTTTTTCTACCTTCTCGCACCAAATGAGCGTCTGCGGGAAGCCAGTGCCTACTACGGTCTGGTCGACGAAGAAAAAAGTTTCTTTCCAACTTCCCGCATTCGATTTCGGGGTTTTTGTGAAATTTTGGCGTGCGAAGAAGGTGAACCAAGATTTATGGTGGTTGGCTAAGCGGAATAGGTGGCAAAAAACCTTCACCAATGGTACTGTGTCGAGTGCAACACACCACATCTCGAATAGAACGATTTTGCCTATAGCATACGGGTGCAATTGCCCTAGCCCTACTTTGAAATGATCTAGTACGCCTAAAAAGAAGTCGGTGGGTGGAACCCTAAAATTACCATGCTTAAAAGCATGTTCGTAGATCGCCACCTTATTCTCTGGTGGCTGATGGGCTCGCTGGCTAGGCAGTGGTGGTACCGGATTGTAACCCGCAAGAGGGGGGTATTGCTTAACTAAGTGGTCGATGTTTTTCTGGCCTATGTTGGACTCTACATTCTCTACGAAAGTTTCATTAGCTTTGGTCATTTTTAGATGAATGGAGAACGACTGACCTTTAAATGACGATCGGAATATGACGGAGTTGATCGGAATTGATTGGATTTGAAGGCGAGTGCGTATTTGGGAAGCTTGACACCGGAAAAGTGAAAATGTGTGTGATTTGGGGCTATTTATAGGCAAGATTGGGGGAGCGTGGGTTGGAATGGTGTTATCGTGGCCATACACGTGTAATGCAATCGACGGGTAGAATTTGCTGATCGCGCGTGGTGTCAGTTAAGCATGATTACAAACACGCGCGTGGTTCGCACGCGCCTGCGGCATTGTTACTTTATGTCTTGTCAGCCGAATGGGCTTCTGCGATTGTGACAGGCATCGAGGCGCACGCGAGGACATTAAATGCTCGTCGTCCTTTTGTTTTCTCTTTTTCGCTTAATAGTTTGATATCATATGACTTGCGTCATATAACATCAAACTGGGGGGACTTAATGATACCGCAGCCCGCATGCGAATGTAACATACACACGGGCATGCGCTATGGTGCGCATGCGGGGTGCTCTCATGCGTCATGCGGCAATGCGGATCCGTATCTGGTCCTTTACGGCGCTTGCTTAGCTAACAAGCAAATATCTTTTCCATAATTATATCCGTGATTCGGGGGAGACGGTTATGGAAACGATTATCACTATCCTATGACGGTTCTAGAATTAAGGTTTGCCTATAAATACAAACCCTAATCGTCGTTAGCAACATACCACGTTACGTAGCCATCTTCTACCACACATCATACGTAACCTACATCTTCTATCATCTTCTAAAGGTTAACAGGTGAGTTCTTTATTAGCTGGTACCTACAACCTTGCTTGGGGCCTTCTGATCGACGGACGTCATCGAAGGTGGACTTAATCACTTGGCCACCCCTCCGACATCATCATGTCGGCCAGGGTTATTCACGGTAGCCGGACCGGAGAGCCACGTTCTAAGATCCTTAAACCCCTCCTTTACGTTGAGCAAGCATGTTAAGACCCCTCGGTTAAAATATGCATAATCATTAGCGTTATTATAATTTTAATAATATAATGCCATTAATTAACATAAACAATATGCGAATTTGATTCTAATGAACTCATAGAGCAACCATTTGTTTTTACAGATGTCGATTATTTTATTATTAATGAAGGGAAGTTTATTACTCCGTATTATATATCAATAATCTATATATATATATATATATATATATATATATATATATATATATATATATATATATATATATATATATATATGTAATCATGTGAGAATGTTCTCACATTAAATTTTAGTGAGAACAATTTTCAGCCACTAGTTTTATTTTATAAAAGTATAATTGGAAGCCTTAAATATAGGAACAAATCATACAGGTACAAAAATATTTGTGGAATATAAATAAAAAATAAATTAACCGATGTAACTGCATGGTCTTTTCTCACGCTTAATTCTTTCATCAATTTCATGACTAAATTAAATAAATAGATACATGTAATCTGTAAATGCATATGATGAATTAATTTGAGCATCCAACAAGAATTATAATGCATCCTTGTTCACACCTAAAAGGCTAAAATTGATGCTTATGTTGAATTGTTTATCGGTGCATCCATTCGTTGTTATATGCAGTCTACATTTACATCCAAATAATAAGAAGAAAAATATACTCATGTGTTTCTCCACTTCTTTAAACCATTACTGGACTGGATGGATGCCTTTGTATCAAATATATTATGCATCGATTTTTACGTGTACACGCATCCATCTATTATTAAATTGATGCAACAATGTGTAAAATAAATACTCCATAGAATTCATTAGTGTAATACCATTGAATGCACGTAACAAATGATTTGGAGAAATATACAGAGTAATTGACAAAATTAAGGGGAGAGATAACGAGAGATAAGGAATAATTAAATAAGAACGTTCTCACAGGATTGTTACCCTGTAAATCTATATTTATATGCATACAGATGCATTCAAATGAGAACGTTCTTATTTTTAACTTTTGTGAGAATAGATCCAAACCACTCTCAATTAGTTAATTTTAAATTAACTTATTATAACTATAAATACATGATAGGGATGTAATAGTCAATAGTATTAACCGTTAGAGGGCAAATATGTAAATTAAATATATGAATCGGTACCCATTTCCTACTATTCTGGCAACTTGAACCCATTTCCTATTTTGTAGTACCATTAAGTTTACCAGTTAAACACCATTTTCAAACTCAAAAAAAAAAAAAAAAAAAAAAAAAAAAAAAAAAAAAAACATCCGACTTTTGTTTACGATATTAATATCGGATCATTCATCCATATCAAAATTTCTATCTGATGTTAATCGAAATATAGACTATGTAGAAGTTGAAGTCGTTGAAGAAGTCAAAGACGAACTGATGAAGATACGTAATTACTCTAATTCTATATAAAGAATATCAGCCTAACAACGGCTTGTCGTTTGATGTATAAATTTTTGGCGTTTTTTATTAGGAAAAGGTTTAGATACATATGGAAGCTTTGTATTGCTTAACGGGTTAGAATTACTGTTCCTTCCTTTCCTGCTGTTTTCTCTTTCCCTTTATGCTCTATCACCGCCATTTATTCACATCCACCTTCTCCCTCCTCACCAACTTTCATCAGCTTCACTGCCACCTCACCGGCCCCAGCGCAACCGTCGTTGCCACCTCCGAATGTAACCCAGTCTTTAACGAACACCAGGGTTCGTTAGAGAATTGTTTTACTACAGAAATACATACCATCGCACAAATTGTTCCATTGCCGCTCGAGCTCTGGCGACTTCTGCCACCGTCGACACTACATCTGCAACGTCATCGCCACTGCTTCTGCAACTTCGTCTCTTCTACAACGTCGTCTTTGCGGTCTTCACCGGAAGGTGTAAACCCTAGCTATCTAAGCAGTACTTCAGGTTTTTTTTTTGTTTTATTGTTAATTTTTGTTTAGATTGTTTTTGTGTGTGTTTAATATTGTCATCGTTTTTTTTTATTTTGCTGAGATCTATAAGTTTCAAGAGGCATTCAATAATTAGGGGAAACAATTAGGGTTTAAATTAAGAGATCGGCCCAGGGAAGGACGGAAGGAAGGAGGTACACTTTAACCTGAATTACACATATTTTTATTTTTACTTTTATGTGCGTATAAAAACTAACAGTTGTAATTCAAACATATCACTATTGTTATGTTGGTGGTGAGTGAGTAACTAAGATTGTAAATTTCTTCACATTTACGCCCTTCATATTTACGCCCCTCTGTATACACACATGTTAGCATTTATTTTTTTATGCAATTAATTTTTTGATAGTTTTTGTACTTCAAAGTGTATTTACAGTTTTGTTTTCATGTGTTGTTGTTAGTTTGTATCTTGATATATTGTTGCCTTTTTTTTTTTGGTGTTTTGCAGTCAAATTTGTTAAAATGTTTCATGTAGGATTTCTTTGTCTATGTTTTTATTTGTTAAACTAATAGAAAGTTTTGAATAAACATTATTATAGTTGTGTGTGTCCTCAAGTTGATGTTTTGGTTTGATGAGCTTATCATTCAGCTGAGGATTTCTATTATTATCGATTGTTACATATAGCTATGTGGTTTGGTATTTCTTAAATATGTTTGACTTTATGTACAGGTAGTTACTATTAAGTTTGTGTTTCATTTTTTTTTTTTGAAGTTGTATTCATATCCACAATTGTACTTCAAATCTGCATTTGCTTTTTTTTTGTCTTCTATACGGTAACAAATTTAATTGTTGTTATGGTTTCGGCATTTTTATTTGTTCCTTGTGGACGCTATTAATTTCTGATTTTTGTTCCCCGTGTGTTATGAATTCTGTTAGTTTGGATTAAAGATCCAATTAGTTTGTTGATTGTTTTATCATCTTGCAAAGCTAGGGTTGATGATCCTCTGAATCTAGATAAAACATGGCACCAACAGATACATGAATACAGGAAGAGATACATGAATACAGGAAGAACTGGGAGTCTTTGGCTTGCGTGTTAGCACAAGATTAAAAGAATGTAAAATGGCATTTTACAAGGTAAGATTACTTACTCTTTCATGTCTTTTTTCATACACATTAATTAATAGCAGTGCTTTATAAGGGTGAGTGAAAATATAATTATGAGACATGTGATATCTTGAGCAATGCAATGATGCACAAGATAGGAATTTTGTCAAAAAAACTAACCAATCGTTTATTTACTTTTTATTTGCATACGTTCTGAACTTGTAGTCAAAATGAATGGTTCTAGTTATCTGCATACCAGCATATATGGCAAGTATAAATATGTCAACCCGTTATCATTCAATTTTTATTCCTCTTTTTAGCTCATAGATAATTAATAAAATTTGGAGGCAACTAGCATGTACTTTTTACCCTTTTATACTATTGTAGTGAGGGTTTCATAGGTGTGAAGATATATGTTGGGTGAAAACCAACAAAACCAAACCAACACCTGGATCACATCATGATTCACATACTTTATTTTAGCGTTCAAACTAAGGTTGGAACAAGTTATACTAAAACTCTTAAAGTTTTTATAGTTGTTTATCTAATCATTTCTCTGCTAAGGGTGCAGGAGAACCACAACTTTTCGAGACTCCGATAACTCCATGTTACTAAACACAGAAGATTTTGAGCAATCCATAGCCGAGCAAGAAGCAGCGAAGCGCGTCTCGGACCTACATCTAGTTATTTATGTAGTCATATTTCATTAGAAGTTGTTGCACATTATGAAAAACTATCTAAATGTTTATTTGATTTTTATAAACTTTAGAACTCCAGTAACAGCATATCCAATTTAACAACATACATATATTTAATCTTAAGCATTTTATAAAATTCATTTACAATTGTTTCTCATACGTCAACTGTATACACTTGCAATTATGATCGTTTGTAGTGTAAATATATCAGGGGTTGACTTTGTTTCTATAATATATGCTGCTGGGACCGAAATAGTGTCGGGTGATGGAATTTCACATTGGCTGCCTCAAGTGTACAGTACTTACAAACCGCTGAGTCTGATGAAGATGAATTGGATGCAGACATTGAAGACTCGGATGATGGATCTTCATGATATTTAGAAATTTTGTGTGTCTTTGTTACCATGTTTGAAATCGTTTCATTGTTCCTTTGATTATGTTTAATGTTACCAGCAAGTTTCTTAATGAATTTTTTTGTTGTTTTTTTTTTTCATCCATTTTATTAGTAGCTATTGTTTTAATTTTAATGTCTACAACTATGATATACATTCATGGTAGTTGTCCACATGCTAACTTCTAGGCTACGCTCAATGGAATCAACAGTAGCAGAGGCGTTGGATGTGAACTGGTGTTTTTTTATCAATGACTTGGCCTTTTTAGTGCATCTTTTCCAATAACAAAACCTTTTCGCATCATTAACATGGATGCTTGTTACGTTTGGGTATGCTCGTGTAGTTGTGATCTTTTTGACTGCATCATTAACATGGATGCTTGATTCAGTCCTTTTATTTGTTTTTCCAAACAACAAACCTGCACACGTCAAGGATGAATATATAACAATATGAGGTAATTTTATAGTTAACAAAATCATGCTTTAGAATACATTAGCATAGATCAAATACTCTGGTCACAACAAACCAAATTTAAACGCACCAATCATTTTGTGAAAACCAACTGTTCTTTTTTTACTTACTTTTGTTACGAAAAAACCTATTGTAAACAAGGATGCATGAATCAATTTGCACTTACATTGATTAACACCAAACATGTTTTTTGATGCAACTTCATCAACACTTTTTGTATTCACCTCTTCAAATCGTTCATTCTTCAGACGGCTTATTTTTCCTAATTTTTTTAGAGTAACAACCAACTTTGCCCTAACAAAAAAAATGTAAACTACGATTAAACCAAATCAGTTTTGATGTATTACGATTAAAAAATCGGATGCATACTCATATTGTTTACCGTTGTCTTGTTCGTGCATAAACCAGGCAAGATATGATCTCCCAATCGTTGTCTTAGTCGACAAATTAATCAACCGTGACTTATAATTATAAGTTTGCTGCATCCCGATTTTATGTGATTAGATTATTAGATGATGAAACTTTCATGGGAAATGATATGCAACTGAAGGAATTTTGAATTGTGAATTTTGAATTTTGAAAACATACGCATGAAGTTTTGAAGACTTAAGCTACTGGATCTTACACTTTTGCCCTTTGTTATGTTTCAAATGGTTTTTAATTTTTATTTTGATCAAAGATGAATTCAAGGGTCTAGATTTGTTCTCACCAATATATATATATATATATATATATATATATATATATATATATATATATATATATATATATATATATATATATATATATATATATGAGAACATTCTCATGGAAATATTATATATTAAATTATAATTAATAATTAATTCAATTTAATCACAAAATGATACATCAGCAAAAATCTTTTGATATATAGATTCTACTAAAATACTAACCTTGTGATGTCATAAATACATAATTTACCTTAACAAAGAAAAACTAAAAAAAAAAATTTAAAAAATTTAGTCAAGGTGAATGATGTCATCAATCAAATATAATAATTAAATACATATTTTTAAACAAAAATAAAAATAGGCTCCTTCCCATTAAATGAAAAAAAACACTAGAAAACTAAAACCACCAGTTTTCAACTTTTAGTCTTTGAATCTTCCCCAGTGGCGACCCAGACGAAATATTCATCATCCAGGAGAAATCTTCATCATCCAGAGGGTTGAATCTTCATCCAGACTCTTTTATCATGTAACGTCTTTGATGTGTGCAGCGTGGGGTACGAAATACTATATATTTTTAATACGAAATACGATAAAAATTACACAAGTTTTAATTATTTATTTACAGATGGGATATACCCAAACCTTGCTACAACACTATAGGCAGTGTACCTAATCGTAGAGTAGTATAGTTTTTAGTAAGTCTGGTTCGTTCCACAGGGAGACGGCTTATTTTACACTATATTTTTATATAACTATATTTGTACAAAATATATATATATTACAATTATTATTATTATAAAAGGGGGTTTTACCGTTTAATGACTGGTTTGTCGATTTTATATTTTAAGCGAATCGTAAAGTAAATGACAATAATTAAAGTGCGTAAAATAAATAACAATAATTAAAATAACAAAAAAAATAAAAGTACGGGGAAATATGAAATAAAATATATTATGCTTATTTAAACTTCCGTACTCATGATATTTGACGTTTTGATTTTTATTTATTACCCTGGCTTAATTGTCCTTTGTCCGGGATTATTCGATAAGTCCATCTGGTTTTGTCCATAATAGTCCATCGGTCATAATTATAAAGTGCGAGGGTCTTCGCCAAATTAACCTTATACCCGAAGTCAAATATTCCAACTAATTGGGGATTTAAACCGTAATAAGGTCTTAATACTTTGTTTAATGATTACACCAGGTGTAACGACCCTGGTTTTTCCATCCTTAATTAATAATGGTTATTATTAATACTTGTGATTTAACGAATGTATTGTTATACATTTACTTGCTACCATACATGATTCTTGAATGCCCGAAACGTCCTTGTGACACACGTACATTACACGAATAATATTTTCAAATATTATTTACATTCATAATTAATTTTATTAATCATTTTAATTAACTAAGGTTATTAGTTAATTACTTGGGCTTTAATTGGATTAACTTGATTATTTATGGAACTTGGGCTTTGATTAATGTTAATGGACTTAAAGAGCCCACCCTACTTCTTTAATGGACTAGTTAGCCCACTAATTTATGTAAGTATTACTTTCAGACCTAACTAGTTAGTTTAGTGCACATGGAATATATTTACATGATACTTACAACACTTTCCCATGAACACACCTCTTATATCCAACTTTTAAGCCTTTAACATGTAAGAACCTAGTGGACTCTTTTCTTCCTCTTGTTTCCCTTGGTACCGTCGGTTTAGATGAGAGAAAGAGAGATTTTGTTTTCAAATTCCTTATCACTAGTTCACTAGTTTCACTCATTTTTCACACACACAAATTCACTTGCACTTTTCTCTCATTTATCCTCTCAACTTCTCTCTCATTTCTCTCTCAAATTGTAAGCAACTTGAACAATTTCTTCTTCCTTTTCCTTGTCTAAAACCGTGGCCATGAACACATGAATCATCATCATCTTTTGTTACTTGTTGTTGTTTACTTGATTATTGTTTAGTTACTTACTAGTTGTTGTTGTTCTTTACTAGTTACAAGAATCAAACTCTTTAGTTTAATTCTTCATTTTATCTTGTTCATAACAAGAACACACAAGAACCTAACTTACTAGTTATGTTCTACATTTAATTTCTTGAAAGATTGTAAGTTTATGTGTTGATTAAAATCATACTTGAAGCTCATGAAGTAAACTTAAAGTTTACTTTCTAAAGATCAAACTTTGGTTTGAATCTTTAAAGTATGAACAACCCATGAACTTATTAATAGTTTACTTAGTTTATTTCTTTGTATTATGCACTTTAATTTCATGTTTGTTAGTTTAAATGGTCAAGTATTACAAGTTAGTCTTGATCTCATACTTTCTTGAACTAAAGTTAACTTTGAAAGTTCAAGAACATGTAAGTAAGCTTTCTTTAACTATAAATTTGTACACTTATGTTAGATCTAGACTTTTGGGTCTAGGATCTTCAAGATCTAACTAAGAACTATGTCCTACAACTTAAGATCTTGATTTCATAAGTTCACTTTCAAGTTTGTAACTTATTATTAGTTTTAAAGTTCATGTATGTGTTAGATCTAAGACCTTGATGTAACTTTGGTTCATCAAACTTCATACAACTCTTAAGTGAGTTGTGCTACATGTTTTAGACTTACACTTGTGTCAAAATAGTCAAAACTTGGTTAATATTACTTTTATAGTTCATGTATGTGTTAAATCTAAGACTTTGATGTAACTTTGGTTCATCAAAACACTTGCAACACTTAAGTGAGTTGTGCTTCATGTCTTAGACTTACACTTGGGTTATGATGGTCAAACCTTGGTGAAAATGATGTAAACACATCAACGAGTTGTACATTTGAAGCTATATGAATCAAGGATGAGAACCGTGATAAGCATCGAGTACCAAAAACCCACCGGAACCCATTATTTTTCTGTTTTCTGTTTTCTGCTTTCTGTTTTCTGGTTTCTGTAAATGACCAGTACACCTGGGCTATTGTAACCTTGATTTTAAGATATATCAGTTCGTGTAGATAACTTTTCATTTAAGACTCGTCTTAATCCGAGTTACGGTTTAGGATTTATGGCCTTCCGAGTGTCACTATGTCCTTTTAACGTTGTGCTGAAAATTCTGACCTACTCGCACTTAAACCGTCGCCACGGTCAAAAGAAGATGAGTTTGCTTCTGGAATTTTTACCACAACTAAAGGACTCATATACGGAGCCATGTCCACTGGTCTCACTTTATTTCAGTAGGTATTGAGGCCGTGGTTACTGACCGAACTCAGCCTTTGTTTTAAACTCTTTTCATGAACGAAACTTACTTTACACCTTTTGTTTAATGATGAATGATGATGACCCTTAAGACCTTATTTACATATTTTAAACTTATTCGGACGATTTGCTGACTTAGTACTATTTGACTTAGGTTGAGGACCTTCCGGACCTACGTACTTGCTTACTTTCCGAGTCATACTTTACCGCTACTTATCATTGTGAGTTATAGCATTCCCTTTTTACTTTAACTTATTTTGGGAACTGAGAATACATGCGGATTTTATGTTTTACATACTAGGTACGAGTACTTAAACTTATATATGTGTGGGTTATACAACGGCATAAACATTCCCTTTAGCTCGGTAACGTTTAGTCATTGGTTTTTGAACCGGTGAACGCGAATTTTAGATATGGATCCATAGGGTTTGACATCCCCACTCGGGCTAGTCGCGCTAGCAGTCAACGAATGTTTAATACTTCGTAAACGTACGCACTTTGCAAGTGTACTTTCAGGGGGTGATATATTATTAAACGTTAAGTTAGTTACCGAGTGCCCACGGTTGAGCATATACTTATACATACTGATTTGGATTACTGTTTTGAAACGCTCTCTGTAGCACTGAAATCTCGTGGTCTACCTTACATTACTGTTATACTTAAACTATAGCTCACCAACATTCGTGTTAACGTTTTTAAGCATGTTTTTCTCAGGTGCTTAAGGTTTGCTTGCTTCCGCTGTGTACTAGTCATGCCTTGTAGACTTCTGCTGTGCTTACTAGAGTTGTCACCGCATGAAACATATTATCTTGCATTCAAACTTTACTACTTTTGAACAATGAATTGTAACGACCTAAGGGTCACGTACTATTACTATTTGCTTCTGTTCATTGAAGCATACTTTTGATTGTAAAACATTTGACGTTGGTTATGACGTCACCTTTTATCATGAATGCAAACTTGTTTTGAAAACTCATATAGTGTTTGACCTTGTAATGATCCTGTTGTTGATGGTCCGTACATGATTGATTTAGTACGGGGCGTCACATTTGGTATCAGAGCATTGGTTGTAGGGAATTAGGTTGCATTAGTGAGTCTAAGACCGACCCGAATAGGATTCACTAATAGGACTAATCTACAACTTGCTAGTTAACTTGTTTCTGCGGAACCTGCTGCATGCTACTGTGTTATACTACTGCATGCCACTGCTTACTTTTACTGCTGTATGAACATACTGCATGCTACCGTTTCCTTTTACTGCTATGTAAACTCGCTGTATGCTTTTGCTTACTCTCGCTACTGCATGCTACTATCTGCTTTTAGCATGTTACTTCGGCATGATACTGTTACTATTGCCATGCTACGTGCTGCTGTAAACGATCTAGGCTGCTGTAGTTGTTATGCTTGATTACGCGCTTGCTACATGTCTATTATTCGCTATACCGACGTGGAGAACCTATCCTTCCCAGTTCAGATGCTTTCCTGAACTACTTTTCCTACTCGTCTAACCCTAAGACCTAGTAGTGTAATCCACCTGTTACTACTGCTCCACCGTTACAGAGATCGAAACATTTCTTCACGCAATCTAGAAGGAGTACCCCTCGGATTACGCGCCCACTAAAGTTGATCCTCAGAGAAGGAGAAATTGGAGGACTTGTCGGAGTAACCGCATCCCGAGCTCACACTAATTAGCCACGCACAACGTATGAACCATTGAAGGTTGTTCAGTTGACTTTTATCCCGTATGCTTTCATGGTCGTCACTTATCTCTTTCATTCTTTGCCACTGCTCGACGATCTAACGACACTTCTGGACTTAGGTCCCTAATGCTCCTAGACATTGGATGATTCGGAAGGACATCTCCTTTCACAAGGTTATAGTATCTTCTACTGAGGCTTAAACACATCGTATTACTACTTGCTACACGTACAACCCGACACGAGACCCGGATTGAATATCTAGAAGGAACCTAACAACGTTACCTGAATCCGAACCTTTGAAGCAACTTTGGGACATTTATGCATTTATGCATGACCTATGGAACCTACGCACCCACATCGAGAAACTGTGAGATTAGTTATGTAGATTCTGTTTTGAGATAGCATAGATAGAGCACCGTTAGATGAAATTGAGTAGAACTGGAAGTGATCACGTTACATTGTCCATATGGAATGATATTAGAATGAACGTACGATTTGGTACAATATAATGACGCCAGGCCAGCGTGATTATATTGAAGTAAATCATGCAGAAGTTCCAATGTTACTACATGAGGAATATGGGGTGATCCAGGGAAAATTTTGTTAGGAATCACTTGAGCATACACATTGTAGCCTGTTAAAGGTAGGGAAAGAATAACCACGTAGCCAAGATACTGTACAAGAGGGGCCTTGATTGCAGAATTGATAACCCGAAAATTTGCTGTAGATATCGACACCCTGGACATTTAAGGAAAAAGTTCTCACATAGGAAAAACTTTAAAATTTCCTACGGTAAAGCAATCGTTATGGAGACTTGCATGGATCCTGATTTTAGTTAGGGTACGTTTCATCACAACGTTTTATTGTCTCAAGGCTGTTTAATATTGGAGCGATAGAAACCTTATATCTAAGAACCTTAGTGCTACGACTAATAAGCCATTAACAACCATGAGGGTCAAGTATTCTATAGGGCAAGCAAATGGTAAGCTGAGGAAGATAGAGGAATAATTTAAGGTAGTACTTTAAGATTAACAGGTGGGTCATTTGGAAATGACCTCATATTAACCAAACTTGGGAGTTTAAATGTAGTAGTTGAAAAGGATTAGTTACCTACACACAGGCATATGTTATTTGAGAAGATTGACACAATTTTCACGGCAGTATAATAAGATTGGATGCAATAGTTGGGATGAACTTTAAGATTAACCTAATACTCATCAAGTTAGGAAGCTTAGATAAAATGGTTGGAACGAACTAACTTTCAAGGATGAAAGTGAAGGATATTTATAGTAAGAAAATTTTTCGTATATCTCGCGAGAATGGTGAGCCAAAATCCATCTGGGTTACTACAACAAACCTAAATCCCACAACGGAAGTGGGAAGGAATAACAATGAATTTCATCATGAAGCTATAGAAAACAGTAGGCGGTTAGAACACCATCTGGGTTATTATTGACCATCTCACCAGAACTGCTCACTTTCTAGCCATGAAAGAAACCGATACAATGGACAAACTTGCACAATGACACATAAAGGAATTTTATTCCGTTACTTTAGCAATTCAAATTCTATATTAAAGATTACCCAAGAATCTCATTTGACACACATTCATACGCAACTCTAAATCCTAACTTATTACGAGGAATTTCTTATTCGATGATAACCACAACATCGTCCTTCTTACCTCGATATTAGTCCTACCAGTTCAAAATTTTTCTAAAACCAATGAGTGGTTAACTCTCATCCTCATACTCTCCCATTCGTATCTCACTTATAAGCAACAACTCCACACTTAAGCATTTTTTTTGGTCAAAGGACTTATGCCCTACTAATAGACGTCAATCACTTATAAATTCAATGGTTTGCATTACCTCAAATATCACTTGAAACTTTCAAAAGTCTTTTACTCGATTCTCATCAACCTTTTCCAACTTGTGACCTCCGATATATGAAAACTTTGTTTGCTAATTTTTTTTTTTTTTACACATTGTTTTACTGTGCTATCCTCTCAAAGCTTTATAAAAATAAATTTATTTGTTTGCCATTCGTACAAATTTTTGAAATCATACCCGTTATATAAATTAAAGTAAATGATTACTTATTTTTGACAAATACATGTAGAATTTTACTTTCGCTCTTACAAATCAAATCTTTTGTTCAAAATATATTTTACTGTGAAGGGTACGGGTTGTACATAACCTTAGTTTACTAGAACTTCGTTTCTTTCCATACATTGTCACCTTAAACAATTTCTATAAAATTTTTCGTTGCTTGCTATATAAAATTCTTCGTTGCTCATTCGTACCCAAGTCATCGTGAAGACCTTACAACCGTCGAAATCGAGAGATTCATGTGTGTATGTGTTGAAGACACTTCTGCCACGTCATTCAGAGCCTTTGGGTATCCACTGACACTTAAACCATTTAAAAATCATTGCGTTATCCCAAGAACCTTATTTGCCACGCCTGTTGGAACAATGCTCTTTCTTACATAGCTCTAAGTCCTGACTCATTCCAAGGGATTCTCATTTAGTGGTATTAATACCATCATTACTCCGACTTTAATACTAGTCATAACCTGTTTGGCACTTTACAAAATTCAAGAAGTAATTAACTTCTCATCCTCGTGCTCTATCCTTCGTACCTCACTTGTAGCAACGGCTTCGCACGTAAATATTTTTGGCCCAAAGACTTGTGTCCTGATAATTACCAAAACTACATTTATGTCACTAGCTTTCATTACCTAGTAACTGGTCACCCGATGATTCAAAGCTTTTTCACTTAATCTTTTTCAACTCGTAACCTTTGAAATACGAAAAACTATGGTTATTAAAATTTTTACACGTTTATTTGTGCGGTCCTCACAAGATTTACAGACAATGAAAGTACCAAAAACTTTTTTGTTCCTTATACGATTTATAGAATCATATATGTATGAATTTATACTTACTTATTTTGATACTAAGTTATATCTTCAAATTATTTAAAAACCGCTCCTTTACCGAGTTATTCAACTCAAGTCAAATAGTTTCGTGCAAAATGGTACGCGTTGTGCCTACTTCTAAATTTACTGGGAACTTCGTTCCGTTTACGTTGTCACAACAAACGGTTAAAGGTTTTGTTTTTCAAAACTCCCTTAGTTGATTTTATTAAAGGTTTTCATATTAGACTACACCATGTATGGATCACACTTTTTCTCTCCCTCGGTTAGAGATGAAACTTACTATTAAGATCTTTGTTAAAAACTCTTGAGCCACTTTAGATGGCGGTTTTATAGAATTTGTTAGAAAATCTTTGCACCCATAAAATGTTCTTTTAAAAGCTAGACAGGACAAAAATGCGGGCTGATAAATCAGTTTTCTGAGGTACACTCATTGGTCATCCTATTGTAGGAAAGATACTAGGTGGGTTACTGTTCTTAATACTTCACGGCAAATCACAATACCCTCGTAAACCTCATCTCTATGAATCAGTATGTTGAGACACAAGGATCATTTTTGGAGATTCTTTTCACTCGGAGTAAACCATTCGTTAGGACCAAGGGTTCACGTATCTTCTCATCCGTACATCCCCTTAAGTACACGGATAAATTCAGAACGAACCACTCGAAGAGTTCACTCTCGTTCAAAGACCACACCTTTCGTGCGACTTGCTTCTGGAAATGTAACATAAGATACTTTGAGAACCTATGAATCTTGTTATCCCTTGGGAGGGGACTGCTTAAAACATTTACGACACTGATATGGATACTCCATATGTTCCTTCCTTCATTGGTTGCAACTGTATGTTGCTCTAGTTAACGTTAACCCTAACTTCAACATGTAACTGAAGGGATGAAGTTACATTACGGAACTGTGCTTTCATTTCATCCAAGGTTAGGTTCACTTGCAGTATGGTAAACTAGGTGATATCCCTCATTGTTCGTTCAGACCGTTCTGAAGACACTATGAATAATTATGGATTGCCAGTCCGATTGGTCACTTTTAGCTAAAATTCCAATTCACTTATTCAAATGAAATATTCTTAAATATCGAGTTCCTATGCCTATGGCCTCCTTCCGAAACCAAGGGGTTGGTAAAAATCCGTGGCTAACGCTATCCAGACATCAAATCGCATGGTTGTAATCAATATGTTTTCCATTCTACCTGTCGGCTTATATTACGACATACACGCTCAATGTTTTAGATGGGCTTAGAATCATTCATGATGCATTTCACGCATCCAACTTACCGAAGACGCCTGTAAGGCTAAACACACCATCTTTCCTTTCGTGGATATACATTCAGATGACATACTCAGGTTAATCGGAAGCGGAATCAGTTGTTGATCACTTAGGACAAGAGACTTAATTAACGGCAGATGTCCATACTTACTTTCATACGCCGAAGTACCTTTCAAGGTAAACAACTTACTTCTGAGCCCACGAGTCCCACGGAACTTTGATACGCCCCTTCTTGTTCGAATACGGTACCATTGTTGGTCACTCCTTAAAATTTCGGGACGAAATTTTCTTTAACAGGTGGGTAATGTAACGACCCTGGTTTTTCCATCCTTAATTAATAATGGTTATTATTAATACTTGTGATTTAACGAATGTATTGTTATACATTTACTTGCTACCATACATGATTCTTGAATGCCCGAAATGTCCTTGTGACACACGTACATTACACGAATAATATTTTCAAATATTATTTACATTCATGATTAATTTTATTAATCATTTTAATTAACTAAGGTTATTAGTTAATTACTTGGGCTTTAATTGGATTAACTTGATTATTTATGGAACTTGGGCTTTGATTAATGTTAATGGACTTAAAGAGCCCACCCTACTTCTTTAATGAACTAGTTAGCCCACTAATTTATGTAAGTATTACTTTCAAACCTAACTAGTTAGTTTAGTGCACATGAAATCTATTTACATGATACTTACAACACTTTCCCATGAACACACCTCTTATATCCAACTTTTAAGCCTTTAACATGTAAGAACCTAGTGGACTCTTTTCTTCCTCTTGTTTCCCTTGGTACCGTCAGTTTAGATGAGAGAAAGAGAGATTTTGTTTTCAAATTCCTTATCACTAGTTCACTAGTTTCACTCATTTTTCACACACACAAATTCACTTGTACTTTTCTCTCATTTATCCTCTCAACTTCTCTCTCATTTCTCTCTCAAATTGTAAGCAACTTGAACAATTTCTTCTTCCTTTTCCTTGTCTAAAATCGTGGCCATGAACACATGAATCATCATCATCTTTTGTTACTTGTTGTTGTTTACTTGATTATTGTTTAGTTACTTACTAGTTGTTGTTGTTCTTTACTAGTTACAAGAATCAAACTCTTTAGTTTAATTCTTCATTTTATCTTGTTCATAACAAGAACACACAAGAACCTAACTTACTAGTTATGTTCTACATTTAATTTCTTGAAAGATTGTAAGTTTATGTGTTGATTAAAATCATACTTGAAGCTCATGAAGTAAACTTAAAGTTTACTTTCTAAAGATCAAACTTTGGTTTGAATCTTTAAAGTATGAACAACCCATGAACTTATTAATAGTTTACTTAGTTTATTTCTTTGTATTATGCACTTTAATTTCATGTTTGTTAGTTTAAATGGTCAAGTATTACAAGTTAGTCTTGATCTCATACTTTCTTGAACTAAAGTTAACTTTGAAAGTTCAAGAACATGTAAGTAAGCTTTCTTTAACTATAAATTTGTACACTTATGTTAGATCTAGACTTTTGGGTCTAGGATCTTCAAGATCTAACTAAGAACTATGTCCTACAACTTAAGATCTTGATTTCATAAGTTCACTTTCAAGTTTGTAACTTATTATTAGTTTTAAAGTTCATGTATGTGTTAGATCTAAGACCTTGATGTAACTTTGGTTCATCAAACTTCATACAACTCTTAAGTGAGTTATGCTACATGTTTTAGACTTACACTTGTGTCATAATAGTTAAAACTTGGTTAATATTACTTTTATAGTTCATGTATGTGTTAAATCTAACTTTTATAGTTCATGTATGTGTTAAATCTAAGACTTTGATGTAACTTTGGTTCATCAAAACACTTGCAACACTTAAGTGAGTTGTGCTTCATGTCTTAGACTTACACTTGGGTTATGATGGTCAAACCTTGGTGAAAATGATGCAAACACATCAACGAGTTATACACTTGAAGCTATATGCATCAAGGATGAGAACCATGATAAGCATCGAGTACCAAAAACCCACCGGAACCCATTATTTTTCTGTTTTCTATTTTCTGCTTTGTGTTTTCTGGTTTCTGTAACTGACCAGTACACCTGGGCTACTTTAAACTTTATTTTCAGATAGCTCAGTTCTTGTAGATAACTTTTCATTTAAGACTCGTCTTAATCCGAGTTACGGTTTAGGATTTATGGCCTTCCGAGTGTCACTATGTCCTTTTAACGTTGTGCTGAAAATTCTGACCTACTCGCACTTAAACCGTCGCCACGGTCAAACGAAGACGAGTTTGCTTCTGGAATTTTTACCACAACTAAAGGACTCATATACGGAGCCATGGCCACTGGTCTCACTTTATTTCAGTAGGTATTGAGGCCGTGGTGACTGACCGAACTCAGCCTTTGTTTTAAACTCTTTTCATGAACGAAACTTACTTTACACCTTTTGTTTAATGATGAATGATGATGACCCTTTGTGACGATCGCTCCAAATCCATATGGACGAACACGTCATTCATTGATTTCATTGCGAGGTATTTGACCTCTATATGATACGTTTTGTAAACATTGCATTCTTTTGAAAAGGCACACCATAAATGAATATTTAAATCAAAGGTTTTCGACCTCTGATGATTTCTACATATAGACAATCACCATAAATAATAGTTTACAACAGTACTTCCGTTGACAATGCAGTCAAAATAAGATACATGGTGATGATTTGGTGAATGCAACGTTTTCTTGAAAAATATGTCATGTAAGACTCCATGCACATAGCTTGTCTAACATCTAAGCAAACAGCGGAAGACTTCTAGGAAACCTGAGAATAAACATGCTAACAAGTGTCAACACAAAGGTTGGTGAGTTCATAGTTTTAGTGTTTCGCATAATCTGTATATAAAAGTGGATCACAAGATTTCAGTTGTTTCATCCAGAAACGTTTATCAATAGATTATATAAAAATGGATCACAAGATTTCAGTTGTTTCATCCAGAAACGTTTATCAATAGATTCTACATAACAGAGCACCCTGGTAACTAAACTTTAACGTTATAATGATAAATACCCCATTCGTTTTAATACACGCAAACCAACGTGTCCTAAACTTAAATAACACACGTCCGTTAAAAGGCTAGCGCTCTAGCTCGGACGGGGATGTCAAGCCCTATGGATCCATATACTGTTATTCGCGCCCACCAGTCCATATCCTATGTACTGGTAGCTACTAGTTACCAAAGCTAAGGGATTTTCGGTTCAAACTCAGTGTAGAATTTAGTATGTACTTGTATCCATTGCGTTTAAAATAAATTGCATGTATTCTCAGCCCAAAAATATATATTGCAAAAGCAATTAAAAAGGGAACAAATGAAACTCACGCATATAAGTATTGTAAATCAGTTAATAAAGCATTTGCATGTATTCTCAGCCCAAAAATGTATTGAGTAAAAGGGATCATATGAAACTCACAGTTTAATATTGATATACAATATTGCAGGAAAGCACGTAGACGCATTGGAGATGATAAACACGAGGTTTGATTCACAAAAATACCCCCGAACATTAACCATAATTTCCTTGGCAATAACCCATATTTTCCTTAACTCTAGCTCGCTCGGAAACTCGTTTTGAAAATTACTTGGACAGCACTCCGTCGTAATATTTTATGTACATTATTATTTTTGTATTGCAAAAATAATAACACTAGTAATAAAAAAATAATACGATTAATAATAATCTTATTAATAATAATAATAATAATAATAATAATAATAATAATAATAATAATAATAATAATAATAATAATAATAATAATAATATTAATATTTAATATTACGGAGTATATATATTTGTGTATGTGTGTGATTTTAATCGAGCGAAAACACTGGAATTTATAGATGTGGCCTGACAAACACTGCCATGCGATCGCATGGGTTTGAAGGCCTGTGGCCATGCGATCACATGGCCTCCCCTTCTAGCTCACATATTGTTTGTCATCAAGCTTGTCGACATATTTTAAAAATAATATATATTATATATAATTTATATTAATTATATATATAATATATTATATTCACGTGCATAGTTGACTTGTAATTTTCGTTCCGATAAGTTGTACGTCGTCACTCGACTTATGTCCCGGTTTCGATTTTTCGAACGTCCTATCGTATACTGAGAAAACTTGTACTTTACGTTTCGTGAATCGTACCTTTGTCAAAATATAGTCTTAAATCATCCATAAACTATACCACTGTAGCAATTGCCGTTACAAGATGTGGATGAGTACATGATACGGTTTCAACGAGTATAAGGATTTTTCGGAAGGTCAAAGAACAATGAAGTTGTTGGTAAATTTACTGCTAATATGGTGGAACATGAAAGATTCCCTGATAACAAAAAACGTATATGCCAAAGTTACAAGTCTGAAAGGTCGTTGTTGACTGGTTGAACGGTTAATAATACTGGATACTTTCAAAAGAAATTGCAAGGTTATTTTCAGTAATAACAATGCTAAAGGATCTTTCACATTTTTAAAGTCAAAGTATAGCTTTGAAAGATGTAGAGATCTAAGAATGATGTCACCCGTTAAATCTTGACTTGGATTCTGATCCATCAATATCAGAATATGTAATTGAATTTGTATGGAAACCATTGTATATCGCTGTGAGCATAGTTAATAATTTTTGAATCAAAGTTGAAGAATGTACAATATAACAAATTAATTGTGAACTTATATATTTCCCGGGAATTACCTACCCGTTAAAGATTTCACAAGTAATATTTTGTACAAAAGAATTTTCTTACTGTAGCAAAGTCAATTTCACTGTAGCAAATAGTGATTTTCGAAAACAATGTAGCATTTTGGGTACTGTAGCAATTTAAAAATGTTACTATCGTTTACTAAATAACTTGAAATTATATATATGTATATATCTTTTTAATATACATAAATCAGGTTTTAAATACACATTGGAAGTTATTTATAAATAAATTTTAATAATAAATATTTCAACTTATCATATATATTCAAATAGATATTTAAACCAATAAGTTTAATGTACGGTATCAAATAATTAATACATTGTTACCTTTTCAAGTTATAGTATATATGTATCTATTTACATTTAATTGTTCGCGAATCGTCGAAAATAACCGAAGGGTATTTAAATATATAAAAGTAGTTCAAAAATTTTGAGATTCAGTTTTACAGACTTTGCTTATCGTGTCGGAAATGTTAATCATACAAAGATTAAGTTTAAATTTGGTCAGAAATTTTCGGGTCATCACAGTACCTACCCGTTAAAGAAATTTCGTCCTGAAATTTGAGTGAGGTCGTCATGGCTAACAATAAAAATGTTTTAATGACGAATATGAGTTGATAATAGAGTTTTATCTATGTTTGAATAATATGGATAAAATAATCCAATTACTCGAAGCGTATGAGAGAAGTTATCGTAATCAAGTGAAATGGAGAATAGAGATGTGTCTTATCTCTTGATGTTGTAATGATTGATTTCCGAATTTTAAGGAATAGAAAATCTTCATAATTTAAATAAGATTTGATTTTTCAGAATTTTCGGAAATTAGGATTTTCTTTGATTAAATGCGTAATCTGACTCTATTACTGCGTCCGATATCTTGCTATAAATTGACCTCTTCCGTTTCATTTATTTTCAACACTCCTATAATCTTCTTTCTTATTTCATACATCCCAATAGATTGTGAAAATGCTTAATCCAGTTCCGATTCTTGATATTTTCCTGGCTATCGTATCCTTCATTCTTCTTTTTCATCTGCCACCAGAGGAAGTTATTTTCTTCTACTATTACCTTGGGGTTATAGTATTTTTCATTCTCCCGTGTCTTTATATTGCTATACGCATTGATATACACGGTTTGTAATTTCGGGGTTGTTATCGGGCTTTATATTCTCCATTATATTTCGGAGCTTCATGCTTTCGTTTTCTCTTCCTGACCTTAAGTCAAGCGGATAATGGTCCAGAATTCGTAGGTATGAAGTTTCATATGAACATAACTAATGTTCTAAGAAAGAAATGGTAATAGCACAATCTGACTTGTTAAATTACCAGAATACCTCGAAAAAGACCGAATCATTAAGAAAATATTTTCTTGATATGTTTAGAGGTTAAATAGAATAAAAGAGTTATGTAACATGGTTCATGATGAGGGTGTGATCTGTGAACCTTTATCCAGTTCCATTAGAAACTCAGCATGACTTACTGTAATATAATCACGTTGATCAAGTGTCATTATATTATACTAACTCATGCTTCAGCTCCCAACACCACTTCAAAAATATTCATATTTTAAACTCGAAGGTTTCAGAATTTAGAAACTAAAATAGTTTCTTTTATGATGTTACACAGATATCGCAAGGAGAAAATTGATTTCCGATAAGAATGATTATGGAATTATCTCCAGAAATATGGAGGATATTTATAATGAAAGATACGATGATATCTTAGAATTTCTTATATCAGAGGATGATGAAGAATATTGTCCGCAAGGGTTTAGATTCGGAAGCAAGGTATTCGTTAATGGCTTCAGCAGATACTGAATCATTTGGATTCTTTGAAGGCAGGTTTAGTCTTTGTGATTTATCCACAGCCTCCTTCATACTTTGCTCAATCCGTTTTTCAGTACCAAAAATTTTTCCGAGCTTTGCCAATACACTATTCTTTATCATCAAACTTTTGACTGTTAAAGTCGTTTATAGTTTTTGATGCTTCATCAGCATTTTTCAAGATTTCGAGAACTAGTTTCGTAGTTTGGGGTGTTTTTCGGAAACTTCACATTCGAAGTATGTAAGTTCAGGAGGTAGACGTTATATGCACACATATAACTGTTGGCGTAAACGTGCTGCAAGATTTCAAAATACTAATTGATAATTCCCGATAGTTGGTATGGCAATTGCCGTTACAAGATGTGGATGAGTACATGATACGGTTTCAACGAGTATAAGGATTTTTCGGAAGGTCAAAGATCAATGAAGTTGTTGGTAAATTTACTGCTAATGTGGTGGAACATGAAAGATTCCCTGATAACAAAAAACGTATATGCCAAAGTTACATGTCTGAAAGGTCGTTGTTGACTGGTTGAACGGTTGATAATACTGGATACTTTGAAAAGAAATTGCAAGGTTATTTTCAGTAATAACAATGCTAAAGGATCTTTCACATTTTTAAAGTCAAAGTATAGCTTTGAAAGATGTAGAGATCTAAGAATGATGTCACCCGTTAAATCTTGACTTGGATTCTGATCCATCAATATCAGAATATGTAATTGAATTTGTATGGAAACCATTGAATATCGCTGTGAGCATAGTTAATAATTTTTGAATCAAAGTTGAAGAATGTACAATATAACATATTAATTGTGAACTTATATATTTCCCGGGAATTACCTACCCGTTAAAGATTTCACAAGTAATATTTTGTACAAAAGAATTTTCTTACTGTAGCAAAGTCAATTTCACTGTAGCAAATAGTGATTTTCGAAAACACTGTAGCATTTTGGGTACTGTAGCAATTTGAAAATGTTACTATCGTTTACTAAATAACTTGAAATTATATATATGTATATATCTTTTTAATATACATAAATCAGTTTTTAAATACACATTGGAAGTTATTTATAAATAAATTTTAATAATAAATATTTCAACTTATCATATATATTCAAATAGATATTTAAACCAATAAGTTTAATGTACGGTATCAAATAATTAATACATTGTTACCTTTTCAAGTTATAGTATATATGTATCTATTTACATATAATTGTTCACGAATTGTCGAAAATAACTGAAGGGTATTTAAATATATAAAAGTAGTTCAAAAATTTTGAGATTCAGTTTTACAGACTTTGCTTATCGTGTCGGAAATGTTAATCATACAAAGCTTAAGTTTAAATTTGGTCAGAAATTTTCAGGTCATCACACCCTTAAGACCTTATTTACATACTTTTAAACCTATTTGGACGATTTAATGACTTAGTACTATTTGACTTAGGTTGAGGACTTTCCGGACCTACGTACTTGCTTACTTTCCGAGTCATACTTTACCGCTACTTATCATTGTGAGTTATAGCATTCCCTTTTTACTTTAACTTATTTTGGGAACTGAGAATACATGCGGATTTTATGGTTTACATACTAGGTACGAGTACTTAAACTTATATATGTGTGGGTTATACAATGGCATAAACATTCCCTTTAGCTCGGTAACATTTAGTCATTGGTTTTTGAACCGGTGAACGCGAATCTTAGATATGGATCCATAGGGTTTGACATCCCCACTCGGGCTAGTCGCGCTAGCAGTCAACGAGTGTTTAATACTTCTTAAACATACGCACTTGCCTAGTGTACTTTCAGGGGGTGATATATTATTAAGCGTTAAGTTAGTTACCGAGTGCCCACGGTTGAGCATATACTTATACATACTGATTTGGATTACTGTTTTGAAACGCTCTTTGTAGCACTGAAATCTCGTGGCCTACCTTACATTACTATTATACTTAAACTATAGCTCACCAACATTCGTGTTGACGTTTTTAAGCATGTTTTTCTCAGGTGCTTAAGGTTTGCTTGCTTCCGCTGTGTACTAGTCATGCCTTGCAGACTTCTGCTATGCTTACTAGAGTTGTCACCGCATGAAACATATTATATTGCATTCAAACTTTACTACTTTTGAACAATGAATTGTAACGACCTAAGGGTCACGTACTATTACTATTTGCTTCTGTTCATTGAAGCATACTTTTGATTGTAAAACATTTGACGTTGGTTATGACGTCACCTTTTATCATGAATGTAAACTTGTTTTGAAAACGCATATAGTGTTTGACCTTGTAATGATCCTGTTGTTGATGGTCCGTACATGATTGATTTAGTACGGGGCGTCACACCAGGTTATCGACTGCGTGTAATCCAAGGTTTTAATACTTTATTAACAATTACACCAATTACTGATGTTAAAGCTAGGGGGTATAAAATACTATTAAATTTTAGCAGGAAATACTATTAAATACGATACAATTTTACACAAGATATTTATTTATTTATAGAATGGATATACTTAAACCTTACTACAATACTTATAGGTAGTGTACCTAATCGTACAGTAGTGTAGTTTTTAGTAAGTCCGATTCGTTCCACAGGGAATCTTTTTAAACAAAGCTTAACGCTATATTAGTTTACTTTTATAAAAATACAAATATATATATAAGTAATATTATTATTATAAAGGGGGGTTTTTACCGTTTAATGACCGGTTTGTCGATTTTAAAACTTTAGTCGCAGTTAAAACCAAATGTAAAATATTAAAAATAAATACAAGACTTAAATTAAAGCATAAAGTAAATAACGATAATGAAATTGCGAATAATAAAAGTGCGATAAAATAAACTTGCGATAATTAAAAAGTACAATAATTAAAAATGCAATTAAAATATAATAACAATAAAAATGCGATAATTAGAAGTGCAATTAAATATAAAATAAAGGAAATTAAATATGAAATAAAAGAATTATGCTTATTTAAACTTCCGTAATCATGATGTTTGACGTGTTGATTTTAGTTTTATGCCCATGGGTTAATTGTCCTTTGTCCTGGATTATTTAATATGTCCGTCTGGTTTTTGTCCATAACAGTCCATCAGTCATAAATATAAAGTGCGAGTATCCTCGTCAAATTATCCTTATACCCGAAGTTAAATATTCCAACTAATTGGGGATTCGAATTGTAACAAGGTTTTAATACTTTGTTTAATGAATACACCAGGTTATCGACTGCGTGTAAACCAAGGTTTTACTACTTTGTTAACAATTATACCAATTACCCTTGAATGTAATTCACCCCTGTTTCAACAAGTCTATTAACTATTAATCCAGTTCCGTATCCGGTAAAATGAATAATTATTGGTATTTATAGATATCCCGCCCACCGTACCCAGTCAAGCGTATGTGGTTATATATAAATACGTCGAATTATAAGTTTGTATATTAAATTAACAAGGTATTGTTTAGTTAATATAAAACCCATTAATAGCCCATAGTCTAATTTCCATAAGTGTCGTTCTTTTGTCCATACCCCAATTATGGTACAAAGCCCAATTACCCAATTTTAGTAATTAGCCCAACATCATGATTACTTCGGATTAAATAAGCATAATAATAACTTAGCTACGAGACATTAATATAAAAAGGTTGAACATAACTTACAATGATTAAAAATAGCGTAGCGTTACACGGACAGAATTTCGACTTATACCTTTACAACATTCGCTAACATACCCTTATTTTTAGAATTAAAATTAAAATTAAAATTAAAATTATAATATATATATATATATAATACGTTTATGAGAGAAGAAGAAAAAGGATGATGAAAAATGCTCAGAATTCGGTTGGCTTTATAGGGAGTTTCAAAGTTTGGGGCTCCGCGACTCGCGGCCCTTTTGGCCTTCAAACTCCGCGAGTCGCGGAGTTTGAAATTACAGCTCACCCATTTTGGAGTCTCTCTTGCCGACAGTTTTTATTTATTTATATAATATATAAATAATTATAAGAATTATTTAAATATTATATTATATTTATGTGCATAGTTGCCTTGTAATTTTTAGTCCGTTGCGTCGAGCGTTGAGAGTTGACTCATGTCCCGGTTCCGGATTTTCGAACGTCCTTGTGTACAATTTAATATCTTGTACTTTGCGTTTTGAATCTTGTACGCTTGTAATTTCGAGACGTTTCTTATCAATAATTGGAACCTCTTTGATTGTCTTTTGTACTTTTGAGCTTTTTGGTCGTTTGCGTCTTCAATTCGTCGAATCTGTCTTTTGTCTTCACCTTTTATTATTTAAACGAATATCACTTGTAAATAGAACAATTGCAACTAAAAGCTTGTCTTTCTTGAGGAATAATGCTATGAAATATATGTTCATTTTTAGCATTATCAATTACCCTTGTATGTAATCCACCCCTGTTTTAATGAGTCAATTGATTATTAATCCATTCCCCGTGTCCGGTCAAATGAACAATTATTAGTATTTATAAATATCCCGCCTACCGTACCCGATCAAGCGTATGTGGTTATATATAACTACGTCAAATTGTAAATCTCTATATTAATCAAATATAAAGTCCATTAATAACCCATAGTCTCATTTCCACAAATGTCGTTCTTTTGTCCAAACCCCAATTATGGTCCAAAGCCCAATAACCTCGTCTTAATATTTAGCCCAACATTATGATTTCTTCGGCTCAAATAAGCATAATAATAACTTAAGTACGATACATAATTGAAAAGGGAGAATTTAGCTTACAGTGATTATTAATCGCGTAGTGTTACAGGGACAGAGTTTCGACTTCAAAACCCGTAAAATAACTTTTACATTACGCAAAGTAACTAATATAAAACTAAACTAATATATTATATAATTATTATATATATTATATAGAGAGCAGAGAGATTGATATGGGATGGTGCAATGGATTCGGCAGATTTCGTGGCCTTTTATAGGCAGATTCTGAAATGACTGCTCCGCTATCGCGAAGCAATTGTGCCTTCCAGCTCCGAGATCGCGAAGGCACGCCTTCCAGCTCACCAACTTTTGGCCATTTGCTTGTCGACGTTATATTATATTATATAATATTATATATATATATATATATATATATATATATATATATATATATATATAATTTTTTATAATTTTTTATATATTATATTATATTCTTGTGCATAGTTGACTTGTAATTTTTGGTCCGTTGCGTCGGGCGTTGATAGTTGGTTCATGTCTCGGTTCCGGATTATCGAACGCCTTTTCGTACAATTTAATATCTTGTACTTTGCGTTTCACAACTTGTACTCTTATCATTTTTAGACGTTTCTCATCAATAAATTGAACCACTTGGCTTGTATCTTGTACATTTGAGCTTTTTGGTCATTTGCGTCTTCAAATCTTCGTTTTCGCCTTTTGTCTTCGCACTTATTTATTTAAACGAATATTACTTGAAAATGGAACAATTGCAACTGAAAATTTTACATATTGGAAGGATATTGCGCCTAAATATATGTTCATTTGGAGCACTATCAAATATTCCCACACTTGAACGTTGCTTGTCCTCAAGCAATACAGAACTTGAAATTAAATCACACTTCACTCGAATCACTTTTTTATTCTCACACTATATACATCAGTGATTTTTATATAGCCGTATAAACAATGATAGTAACGATAGAACTATGGTTAAAGGTGGGTGTGCCATCCACAATTGCCTCGGGTTTAGGTCAACGACACTTGCAATCAAATAGCCGATTTACTTTCGGTTTCCAAAGCAAAGTGCACATTTGAAAGGCGGTTTAAAGTCCCACGTGACAATGAAAATTTAGATCCTTAAGGAAATTGGATCTTTATAAAAATATTTGATCTTTTTTAAAATTCATTCTAGCTTTTACCCTAGATAAGTTTTCCGGAATAACCCTTCACCGGTGTTGCAAAATAATTTTGTGGGTTGTGTGGGTTTCAGATTTGAAAAATTTAGCTCAAAACTTATGGTTTTGTGTCACCCACTTGCTAACGTTGTATTAGGAAAGCAACACGTCCAGTTTACTTGCTCCGTATATTACCTTTCGGTAAACGACCGTCTGGTTGTAAAGGAAAGCGATGAACCAGCAACTGTTAAGGCAATGTCTAATGACATGCATTTGATTATGGTCCAAAAACGTGTCAGATGCTATTACTATCCTTTGTAGGAGCAATAGTAAAGATCATCCTATAATTTTTCGGTCTGGCACAAGGTCCTGTCTTCGACCATGCTATGCAACCACCGTTCTTACGGTTGACACCCGATTTGGTTCGGGTGACCTAATGAATTCTGATGAATTCTCAGGATTTTACGTTCAATGGTAATGAACGCATTGAAAATGGGTTTTCAGAAAATAAATTGGTTTGTTTCTAGATCAAAATATTTTCTCGTTCAAGCTCGAGTTTAGATATCATCGAATTCCATGAGTTTGTAATTCTCAATATTTAAAGTCAATCTCAAGGATTGAGTAATATCAGGCTTAAAAGCTGATTTTTAATCTTTAAGGAGATTATCCTTTCTGGGGGTCTGATTCATTAGTCTTATCAAGCTAATTTGCACGTCGCCCTCCCCATTTTACGAGACAGATCCTCTCATTTTTAGGATAA
Source organism: Rutidosis leptorrhynchoides (assembly GCF_046630445.1). Taxonomy (NCBI): domain Eukaryota; kingdom Viridiplantae; phylum Streptophyta; class Magnoliopsida; order Asterales; family Asteraceae; genus Rutidosis; species Rutidosis leptorrhynchoides. The sequence continues at coordinate 673,794,144 of NC_092334.1, forward strand.
GTCTGACCACATGGCGACCCTGTTTGATACTGAGGTCCGTAGATTTCCTGCTGATTTTAGAGATGACTTTTCTAGATTTTTCGTCAACCTACAGCTGGTCTGGACGACAACTTCCTGACCTAAATCAAGAAGCGCGTGTCTTTTTCGGAAGACTTTACTTCCTTTTAATGATGTAATTGATTCATCGTGTAGATCCATTTTTTCTTTCAAATGTATTACAATAAACCGGGTAAAATAGTTAATTTAGTCCAAAACAAAAGCACCTGCAATAACTTTACAGAAACATGTGATAGATAGTTTTTAATTGAATAACTTGGTACATTCTCCCCACACTTGGCTTTTTTCATGCGTATTTTTATATCTTAATAAATAAATTCAAGCGTTTTAGTTGTTTCTCAATTTATGTCCTTTCCGAGGTAACGATAATTTTGTTATTAACACCTAGTTTTATCGTTCATAAATATGTATAAACATGATTTTGAATTCATTTAGTTGAAATTTTTTAAAATTTTCATAAAATTTAGAAAATAAACCAAGTATAAACCTGATAGAATTTATAACCCTTCCCCACACTTGAGATCATGCAATGCCCTCATTTGCATGAAATCAGACTATAATTATAAATTCATGAGGGTGATTAGTGTAGAAAAGTAGTTAAAAATACTCAGTTTGTAATTACAAAGCTAGTTGAATGATAGATGGCGCGCCTCATCGTTCATTCCTTCTTGTTATATCACACATGTTTTTCTTTAAGAATGGTTACTTTTCTGAACTGTTTGCTAATTTTTGAAAATGCGTCTTTTACCCTTACTCATCATGCATGTTTATTAACGAGTTTTGCATTAACCCGAACCCCTAATTTAACGTTAAGTGGGGTTAGACTTCCCCACACTTAGCTGACGACATGTGAAGTCAGTAGAATAAGTTTCAAGAATTAAAATAGTGAGCCAGTTATTTACATCTCGGGTGGTGTATAATATATCAATGGGTTTAAAGTTTAGACCCACCCGATCGTCACTACTTAATTCTTTTCTAAGTGTAGCTTTTAGTAAATGGATATGTCTCTTTTCTGGTTCTTGGTCAAATGGATTGATATACACTGACATACATATTATAGGGTGGACAATTCCTAACATTTCCTTCCGTTCATTCTCGGGATCAAAGGTTTTACCTCTATTACCCAATTGGGTGAAATCCGAGGTGTCATTATCTATTACAGCTCGTAGTTCATCTTCGGTGGATGACTCGTCTATTGAGAATATTGGGTTGGAAGGTTGTGGAATTGTGAATTTCGGGATCGAAGTAGATTCTTCTTCATTAACAATACTTATCGGTCCCACCACTTTGGTCTCGGGGGTAAAATTTTTGACGTTATCATTTTCCCAAGAGTACCAATTTGTCACCCTTACTTCTTCTTCATTCATTGATTGATCGATGATTTCGTCGGTAGAGGCTAATGTGTCGATATGTTGTGAAATTGGTAAAGCTGAATAAAAAGTATCATCGGGATAATTGGTGATTTCGGAGCTCTCGAATTCATCAAAATTCGATGATATGAGATTTTCTTGCACAATACTCCTCAGATCAACAGGTGTGTAATCTGATAGAGTTTCAGCTTGCCTATTTACAAACTCTCTCATTTGTTCATTTTGGGTATCAAGTTCTTCGAGTTTGGATTTCATATAATCTAAAGAATTTTTAGACACGTAATTTTTCTCGTCTTCTGGTTGTTGAGTTTGGAAATATTCTTGGGAATAATCCCAATTTGAATCTTCATAATCGTTCCATTCAGGTTCCATGGGTGCATAATTTTTCATAGGAACGTAATAATAACATTCCCATGTTGAATGATAATCTCCACAGATTTTACAACCAGTTATTGTTTCGTCATTCGTGATCCAAGATTGACCGAACGAATTGTCTTCAACACTCGTTTGAGAGTATTGATTTCGTATGTCATAAAGAGTTTCCAAAATATTTTCGAGATTTTCCATACTACACTTATTACTTAAATTTTAAATTAATAGACTTTTCTGATTTTGCCCACGTTTCGAATAGCCAATAGATGCAGCAGGTAGCCAGGACCCTTTAAATCGGAAGCCCACAACTCGCCACTAACAAATCCAACTATTACTACGAACCAGAAAATTTGTGTCTATTGAATTTTTTTTTTAAAATTTTTAATGTCCTAACAACTAGCGCGTAGAAACGAAAAAGAAAGAGAGCGTCGAAAAACGTCGAAAAATAAAAATAAGAAAGAAAAACGTCGAAACTTAAAAGTCTAAAAATTAAATCTAAAAAGTTGTGCCTAAAGGTATTAAAACTTAAATGTAATTCTAATCAGAAAACGGCAATTACTTAAAAGGCACTAAAATATATAAACGACGTCGCAAAATTCTAAAGCGCCTAAATCTTAATCTAAAGAAAAGCACTTAAGGGATTTTACAGCAAAGCCTAAAAATCTAGAAATATAAAATAACTACGGCAAAAACTAAGTTTAAAACTAATTACGAACGATAAATATACAAATTACGAATTTAAACGAATAAAAAGATACAAAATATAAAAATAAAACTTAAAGTTATAAAAATACAATTTTTATAAAAATATTATTTTTATATTATTCTATATAATTAAATAAATAAACTTGAATTTACAAATAATAATAAAACTAGATATAAATATATTAATTAAATTAAACCCTAATTTAAATACATAATATTTAATTTTTAACCCTAATCGTGTAATTAATGCAAAGGCTTGACCTGTCAGACCTTGTCCCGCGATCGCGTGGATTTATAGGTGTTCTTCTCCGCGATCACGGAGTTATGTAGACTCAGATTTTAATTGCAGGTTCAAACGCGTTGGTTTTTTTTTTATATTGTTTTTCTCAAACTTCAATATAAATATATTTTTACAAATATATATTAAAAATATAGCGTTTCGCCGAGTCCCCAGCAGCGGCGCCAAAAACTTGATGTGTGCAGCGTGAGGTACGAAATACTATATATTTTTAATACGAAATACGGTACAAATTACACAAGTTTTAATTATTTATTTATAGATGGAATATACCTAAACCTTGCTACAACACTATAGACAGTGTACCTAATCGTAGAGTAGTATAGTTTTTAGTAAGTCCGGTTCGTTCCACATGGAGACGGCTTATTTTACACTATATTTTTATATAACTATATTTGTACAAAATATATATATTGCAATTATTATTATTATTATAAAAGGGGTTTTACCGTTTAATGACTGGTTTGTCGATTTTATATTTTAAGCAAATCGTAAAGTAAATGACAATAATTAAAGTGCGTAAAATAAATAACAATAATTAAAATAACAAAAAAAATAAAAGTACGAGGAAATATGAAATAAAATATATTATGCTTATTTAAACTTCCGTACTCATGATGTTTGACGTTTTGATTTTTATTTATTACCCTGGGTTAATTGTACTTTGTCCTGGATTATTCGATAAGTCCATCTGGTTTTGTCCATAATAGTCCATCGGTCATAATTATAAAGTGCGAGGGTCTTCGCCAAATTAACCTTATACCCGAAGTCAAATATTCCAACTAATTGGGGATTTAAACCGTAATAAGGTCTTAATACTTTGTTTAATGATTACACCAGGTTATCGACTGCGTGTAATCCAAGGTTTTAATACTTTATTAACAATTACACCAATTACCCTTGTATGTAATCCACCCCTGTTTTAATGAGTCCATTGATTATTAATCCATTCCCCGTGTCCGGTCAAATGAACAATTATTAGTATTTATAAATATCCCGCCTACCGTACCCGATCAAGCGTATGTGGTTATATATAACTACGTCAAATTGTAAATCTTTATATTAATCAAATATAAAGTCCATTAATAACCCATAGTCTCATTTCCACAAGTGTCGTTCTTTTGTCCAAATCCCAATTATGGTCCAAAGCCCAATAACCCCGTCTTAATATTTAGCCCAACATCATGATTTCTTCGGCTCAAATAAGCATAATAATAACTTAAGTACGATACATAATTGAAAAGGGAGAATTTAGCTTACAGTGATTATTAATCGCGTAGTGTTACAGGGACAGAGTTTCGACTTCAAAACCCGTAAAATAACTTTTACATTACCCAAACTAACTAATATAAAACTAAACTAATATATATTATATAAATATTATATATATTATATAGAGAGCAGAGAGATTGATATGGGATGGTGCAATGGATTCGGCAGATTTCGTGGCCTTTTATAGGCAGATTCTGAAATGACTGCTCCGCTATCGCGAAGCAATTGTGCCTTCCAGCTCCGAGATTGCGAGGCACGCCTTCCAGCTCACCAACTTTTAGCCATTTACTTGTCGACGTTATATTATATTATATAATATATATATATATATATATATATATATAATTTTATATAATTATTTATATATTATATTATATTCTTGTGCATAGTTGACTTGTAATTTTTGGTCCGTTGGGTCGGGCGTTGATAGTTGGTTCATGTCTCAGTTCCGGATTTTCGAACGCCTTTTCGTACAATTTAATATCTTGTACTTTGCGTTTCACAACTTGTACTCTTATCATTTTTAGACGTTTCTCATCAATAAATTGAACCACTTGGATTGTATCTTGTACATTTGAACTTTTTGGTCATTTGCGTCTTCAAATCTTCGTTTTCGCCTTTTGTCTTCGCACTTATTTATTTAAACGAATATTACGAGAAAATGGAACAATTGCAACTGAAAATTTTACATATTGGAAGGATATTACGCCTAAATATATGTTCATTTGGAGCACTATCAGTCTTCTTCACATAAAGCCTAGAAAATTAAACACACACAGATGATGTCATAAACAATGAATCTTTCCAACTACATTTATGCATTCAATTTCACTCCCAAACCTAATCCTTTTGAATTTTTGAGATGTGATTTGTCTAATTAAGTAAGTCAAGATTGACTAATTCAATTTTACAGCTTTATCCATATTTTAAATGTTCAATGGTAACCTTTAAAATTTTCTTTCATGCTTATTTGAATTTGTTTGACTTAATATTGGTAGTAGATTATGATTAAGTAATGTTTAGAAGGTGGCATTTGCTGTGCAAGTATGCATTCATGTTGTTGTAATTCTTGCAGGGTTAGACAATTAACGATTATGCATCAATAAACGTAATAATTTTGTGAGTAAAGGCAAGATAGTCATCTTCTTACACGCACACCTGGTCAGAGGCACAACGTCTTTCAGTTTAGAAAAGTATATTTAGCTAATGGATAGATTAGAGTACTGAGCACTGGTGATTGGTGAAGATGGTATGCTAAATATAATTGAACTATAATGCAGTTATGATAAAGTTAATTTATTTTTTCAAATGATAAAATATTGCTTTGTTATTGGTTCAGCTACTGGTGGATTTTTTATTTTGTAGATATGATATCAAAGTATTTGTGCATTTTTTAACCCGTTAGGAAGTTGTATTCAAAGTTTGGTGTTTTCATATATGAAGATGGTGGCATGGTGAAGAGTTATCCAGCTGGAACTAATTTTTCCTTTGGTTTACAAGTTGACCCATTATGTATATACTACAAACAAGGTTTTATGAAAAAAGATTTGCTTTAGTATGTATTAGCAATTAACAGTTTGAGTTCAAAAAGGTAAAAACGACTGATTAACTCTTTCATTATATATGTTGAATTAAATCCATTTATAATTACATAACTTATCTGCTATTAAAAATTCTTTTGGTAACCTGTTTAGTGAGACAACGCTATCTCACATTTTCACTCAATTTTTAATCATGTAATAACCTGTGTTTGAACTAACTTTGAGTTTGGTTAATGTTTGAATCATTCAAAGACAGAATTTTGAAGTATAGAAGAAGAGGATTTTCATAAAACCCTCTTCAATCTGAATTCGAGATTCTATTCGAGGTATTTGTTCATCTTCTACAATCTCTGTAGATCGTTTTTCCTATGGGTTACTCAATTATTTTATTTTGCTTACATTGTTATGAAAGGTACTAATTTATTGATGTTGTTTTTGTGTGTTTCTGTAGTTAATTATTTGGGTATTGTTTTCGAGCTTGCTGTAGGAGAAAAACGTATATGGCACGTGGAAAGTTGTTTAAAGCTTGATAGACTTACTAAAACCGGTGTACCTCAGTCGATCTTACGTTGTCTCTGATAGACTTCTCTTACCAAGGGGTGACATAGATGGTGTACTCTGAATCGGGGTTCGCGACTTCCCAATAACATAGCCAATAACTACGTTCTATTAGTTAAAAAAAGCGATTGAGTTTAAAGCATAATCGGAAAGCATTTTGACAACATACACAAACCATAATATTATTTCGGTATTATAACTGATTACATCATAGCATACACTAAAGATAACTACTCGCTAATCATGGCAACAATATCACAGAACATAATGATAGAAGACATTATATAAAGATAAAGGATAGAAGTACCAGTAGATTAAACGAGTTCCGAATACAAAAGTGACAACTTCAAACTCCAGACCGCTCCTAATACAATCTTCGGCGTTCTTCTCCGGGTACTAGATTTCCTGCACGGAGTCGAAGACCTTGAAAGTATGACTAATATTGTACAAGAGAGAGAAAGAAGTGAATTGAAGTGTGTGTTGAAATGAATGACAAAGACCCTTTAAATAAGCTTGAAATTTGCCTACAAACGACTTGCAGGCAGTTTGGCAAGCCGTTTGGCAAACTGTTTGCAGGGTCCGTTTGCCAAGCCAGCCCATTTGATCTGGGCATATGGCAGCCCGTTTGGCAAGCCGTTTGGCTTGCTGATTCACTGGATCGTAACTTGATTTCTTGTCTTTCACCGTTTTCGCTTTAGAATGTTCGTTTTAGCTCTGATTCTCTTGATTCTTTTTGCACCGTCTTCGTAATTACTTGATCTTCAATTTTAACCAACGAAGCGGGTATTTTGCCGATAAAGTTCACCGGGATGAAAACGTGACTTTTTAGTCGATATCAAATATCCCACACTTAGACTTTGCTTGTCCTCAAGCAAACTCTCATTTTTACCTTAAGAGATCTTTTCGGAGTTTCTTTTCTAATAGCCTAAGCGGTTTGCTTTTTATTATAAGAGCGAAAAGTAAGATGAGTTATCTATGTTAGGATTGAAACTATCTCCGCAAGCATGCGAGGAGGTTACATAACTTAGGCTAGCTTTCACGGGTCACTCAAATGACACAAGTGTTTAGGGTTCCCTATAAATCTAAGAAATGAATTCACTCATAGCCAGTCATGCTGTACCCATCGTCATAGGCTTGATAAAGACTCAAATCCTTGCTACTAATGTGAGAACGGCAGTAACCATAATTTCTAGGTCATTTGTCAATGATGGAAAGGAATTTTGGAGTGGTGGTGAAGTTGTTTTTGAGGGGTGAGAAAAAGGTAATACACTCTTTTTAAGGCTTTTATTGGGAAATTAAGATAGATAGGAGTGCTGATATTTTTTAGAAGCACTTTTGAACTTTTCTTCATTTGACAATCATTTATGGTCAAGTTCTTCTTCGACGTTTCTCTTTATAAGTTCTGCTCCTTTTTTCAGAACTTTAATTTTTTTTTTTTTAGAGATTTTATTTCGAGAAACTTTTTGCCGGTAAACTTTTTCAAGACCTTTGCCATGATACTTGAGAGGTTTATGACATCAGGTTTTCGGAAGGAATCTCATTTTCTGGATTTTTCGAGTGATAGTTGTAGTGACCCGAACTTTTCCATGTTTATATATATTAATTGAGATTGATATTTACATGATTAAATGTTTCCAACATGTTAAGCAATCAAACTTGTTAAGACTTGATTAATTGAAATATGTTTCATATAGACAATTGACCACCCAAGTTGACCGGTGATTCACGAACGTTAAAACTTGTAAAAACTATATGATGACATATATATGGATATATGTATAGTTAACATGATACTATGATAAGTAAACATATCATTAAGTATATTAACAATGAACTACATATGTAAAAACAAGACTACTAACTTAATGATTTTTAAACGAGACATATATGTAACGATTATCGTTGTAAAGACATTTAATGTATATATATCATATTAAGAAATATTCATAAATGATAATATCATGATAATATAATAATTTAAAATCTCATTTGATATTATAAACATTGGGTTAACAACATTTAACAAGATCGTTAACCTAAAGGTTTCAAAACAACACTTACATGTAACGACTAACGATGACTTAACGACTCAGTTAAAATGTATATACATGTAGTGTTTTAATTTGTATTTATACACTTTTGAAAGACTTCAATACACTTATCAAAATACTTCTACTTAACAAAAATGCTTACAATTACATCCTCGTTCAGTTTCATCAACAATTCTACTCGTATGCACCCATATTCGTACTCGTACAATACACAGCTTTTAGATGTATGTACTATTGGTATATACACTCCAATGATCAGCTCTTAGCAGCCCATGTGAGTCACCTAACACATGTGGGAACCATCATTTGGCAACTAGCATGAAATATCTCATAAAATTACAAAAATATGAGTAATCATTCATGACTTATTTACATGAAAACAAAATTACATATCCTTTATATCTAATCCATACACCAACGACCAAAAACACCTACAAACACTTTCATTCTTCAATTTTCTTCATCTAATTGATCTCTCTCAAGTTCTATCTTCAAGTTCTAAGTGTTCTTCATAAATTCTACAAGTTCTAGTTACATAAAATCAAGAATACTTTCAAGTTTGCTAGCTCACTTCCAATCTTGTAAGGTGATCATCCAACCTCAAGAAATCTTTGTTTCTTACAGTAGGTTATCATTCTAATACAAGGTAATAATCATATTTAAACTTTGGTTCAATTTCTATAACTATAACAATCTTATTTCAAGTGATGATCTTACTTGAACTTGTTTCGTGTCATGATTCTGCTTCAAGAACTTCGAGCCATCCAAGGATCCGTTGAAGCTAGATCCATTTTTCTCTTTTCCAGTAGGTTTATCCAAGGAACTTAAGGTAGTAATGATGTTCATAACATCATTCGATTCATACATATAAAGCTATCTTATTCGAAGGTTTAAACTTGTAATCACTAGAACATAGTTTAGTTAATTCTAAACTTGTTCGCAAACAAAAGTTAATCCTTCTAACTTGACTTTTAAAATCAACTAAACACATGTTCTATATCTATATGATATGCTAACTTAATGATTTAAAACCTGAAAACACGAAAAACACCGTAAAACCGGATTTACGCCGTCGTAGTAACACCGCGGGCTGTTTTGGGTTAGTTAATTAAAAACTATGATAAACTTTGATTTAAAAGTTGTTATTCTGAGAAAATGATTTTTATTATGAACATGAAACTATATCCAAAAACTATGGTTAAACTCAAAGTGGAAGTATGTTTTCTAAAATGGTCATCTAGACGTCGTTCTTTCGACTGAAATGACTACCTTTACAAAAATGACTTGTAACTTATTTTTCCGACTATAAACCTATACTTTTTCTGTTTAGATTCATAAAATAGAGTTCAATATGAAACCATAGCAATTTGATTCACTCAAAACGGATTTAAAATGAAGAAGTTATGGGTAAAACAAGATTGGATAATTTTTCTCATTTTAGCTACGTGAAAATTGGTAACAAATCTATTCCAACCATAACTTAATCAACTTGTATTGTATATTATGTAATCTTGAGATACCATAGACACGTATACAATGTTTCGACCTATCATGTCGACACATCTATATATATTTCGGAACAACCATAGACACTCTATATGTGAATGTTGGAGTTAGCTATACAGGGTTGAGGTTGATTCCAAAATATATATAGTTTGAGTTGTGATCAATACTGAGATACGTATACACTGGGTCGTGGATTGATTCAAGATAATATTTATCGATTTATTTCTGTACATCTAACTGTGGACAACTAGTTGTAGGTTACTAACGAGGACAGCTGACTTAATAAACTTAAAACATCAAAATATATTAAAAGTGTTGTAAATATATTTTGAACATACTTTGATATATATGTATATATTGTTATAGGTTCATGAATCAACCAGTGGCCAAGTCTTACTTCCCGACGAAGTAAAAATCTGTGAAAGTGAGTTATAGTCCCACTTTTAAAATCTAATATTTTTGGGATGAGAATACATGCAGGTTTTATAAATGATTTACAAAATAGACACAAGTACGTGAAACTACATTCTATGGTTGAATTATCGAAATCGAATATGCCCCTTTTTATTAAGTCTGGTAATCTAAGAATTAGGGAACAGACACCCTAATTGACGCGAATCCTAAAGATAGATCTATTGGGCCTAACAAACCCCATCCAAAGTACCGGATGCTTTAGTACTTCGAAATTTATATCATGTCCGAAGGAGGATCCCGGAATGATGGGGATATTCTTATATATGCATCTTGTTATTGTCGGTTACCAGGTGTTCACCATATGAATGATTTTTATCTCTATGTATGGGATGTGTATTGAAATATGAAATCTTGTGGTCTATTATTATGATTTGATATATATAGGTTAAACCTATAACTCACCAACATTTTTGTTGACGTTTTAAGCATGTTTATTCTCAGGTGATTATTAAGAGCTTCCGCTGTCGCATACTTAAATAAGGACGAGATTTGGAGTCCATGCTTGTATGATATTGTGTAAAAACTGCATTCAAGAAGCTTATTTTGTTGTAACATATTTGTATTGTAAACCATCATGAAATGGTCGTGTGGAAACAGGATATTTTAGATTATCATTATTTGATAATCTACGTAAAGCTTTTTAAACCTTTATTGATGAAATAAAGGTTATGGTTTGTTTTAAAATGAATGCAGTCTTTGAAAAACGTCTCATATATAGGTTAAAACCTCGCAACGAAATCAATTAATATGGAACGTTTTTAATCAATAAGAACGGGACATTTCAATAGTAAAGACAATGTGAATGAGGTGGTGGAGTAGAAGTAGTGGAGGTGCGAAAGGCTTATTTTTGACAAATGGCTAGCTCTTCTGATTACAACCGAATCACGTTTCGCGGTTTTGGAAATGTAGATCTAAAGTAAGTTCTGATTCTGAGCACAGATATCGGCACTCTCAACAGAAAACAATGAAGCATTAAATATGAATGCTAGTCTTATTTGGATGCCTCACCAAAATCAATTTAGGTCGATAATGCCTAGTCATGCAATGATCTATTAGAGATTTGGTTTGTCCTAACAAGATTTCCACCCTACTTAAGTATTATTTTTATTTACAAACGTTTTAGGTTTTCAAAAATACTTTTTCGAAAAGCCTTTCTTTTGTTAGATTTTTTTGAAATTTGGCTTAAGAACTTGGAATCGTCGTAATGGGTTATTTTAATACAGCATAAAAAGATTATACCAACGTCCCACACTTGGACAAACATTGTCCTCAATGTTCCTAGTGTATCCCACACTTAGGAGTTTTAGTTGAAGATTTGGGAGTATTTGTCTAGTGTTTATTTGGGTTGGGATCCCAAAATTAGTGATTAGCTAGGATGTGGCATAATTTAAAGTTTGAGCTAGTAACTAGAAGAAAGAAGTACCCCTAGCAGATGTTTCTTGTGGAGATACTAGCTGGCTTTCATTCTTTGAAGTTGCGTCCTTTATTGATCGGCTCATTTGTCATCCTTTAATCTTCTACTCTACTTTATTGCGCGGGTTGCCTCCCGAGAAGCGCTTTTGTTTAAGGTCGTTGGCTCGACCGTAGTAATTCTTAGAAAGCAAACATTCCTCGCTGGTGGTTGTAATCTTGGTCTTCCTGGGGGAATGTGAGTCTTGGTGGGTAAATCCTGAGAAAGTGTCGGATCAAAAGTCGTAGAAGATCCGGTACTTCTCTTGAAGATTTTCTGAAAGATAGGTAGTGTGCAGTTTCGGCTCGTGATAAATCTTGAAGTCCGATGAGAATATGATCCACCATAATAAAGAGTAGTAAGATTTAGGCCCCGCTAAACATAAATTTAAAACTATTGCATCCCTCCTGATAGCTGATTCTGACGTCCTGCGACCTAACGGCACCGCATAAATAAAACCGTCCATTTTGGTCATACCAAGAGAGGTATGGGTTTTTGGTGCCGCTGCCGGGGAACTGGTATCAGATAATACTCCTTCTATCAAGCCTATTTGCAAGCCTTTAGTGGTGTCTAAGAAAGATAATTATACACAGACTTGGTTGTTGGATTTTTCGAAAAGTCGCCAATTATATTGGGACCAAAAGGATCCCGCTTCTCCGTAGTCGATCTGGCCACTTGGTTTGTTGAATAGTTCGTGCGAAGCTCTGTTATCGAAATACCATGAAATCAGTAGCAAGAACTAAAAACATATTAACACTTAGGATAATTACCTTAGATTACATTACCTTAGCTTACCTTAGCTTACATTACCTTAGATTACATTACCCTAGATTACCTTGGATTAGGATTACTTTAGACTAGATTAGGAACTTAGCATATCTACCTAAAATTTAAAACCAAGAGGGCATACTCAGTGTATGACCATACCCGATCTAGACCAGGGCCGTTGTTATTCGTACCTGATCCAGACGCAATAATCTCTAAAGCACGCAAGGAAGAACGATTTAGAAATCGAATGGTGTTACACGTTACTCTAGCAGAAAACACCAAATCCTCGATTGAAGGTCGAGGAGGACCAATCAGCTTCTCAGAGATCCAAGGACACTCGTTTGAATTAAAATATCATATTATATAGCTCATCCAAAATGGCTGTCAATTTCATGGACTACCGAATGACGATCCTAATTCTCACCTTGATAAATTCATATGTCTTTCGAACTCCTACAAACATCCAGGGATAGGACAAGATATAGTCCGACTTGTTCCCCTATTCTCTCACTCTTCATGCGCATTAATGGTTTGAATGGTTGGAAAAAGATTCTATCATGTCATGGACGGTGATAATGCTAAAAACGAACATATATTTCATAGCATTATTCCTCAAGAAAGACAAGCTTTTAGTTGCAATTGTTCTATTTACAAGTGATATTCGTTTAAATAATAAAAGGTGAAGACAAAAGACAGATTCGACGAATTGAAGACGCAAACGACCAAAAAGCTCAAAAGTACAAAAGACAATCAAAAAGGTTCCAATTATTGATAAGAAACGTCTCGAAATTACAAGAGTACAAGATTCAAAACGCAAAGTACAAGATATTAAATTGTACGCAAGGACGTTCGAAAATCCGGAACCGGGACCAGAGTCAACTCTTAACGCTCGACGCAACGGACTAAAAATTACAAGTTAACTATGTATATAAATATAATATAATATATAATTAATTATATTAATTATATATATATTATATTTATAAATAAAAACCGTCGGCAGAGAAAGACTCCAAGGGACTGAGCTGTAATTTCATTCTCCGCGACTCGCGGAGTTTGAAGGCCAAAATGGCCGCGAGTCGCGGAGCCCCCAGTTTTGAAACTCCCTATAAAGCAAACCGAAATCTGATCATTTTCATCATCTTTTTCTTCTTCTCCTCATACGTAAAATATATATATATTTATAATTTATATTTTAATTTTAATTATAATTCTAATAATAAGGGTATGTTAGCAAATGTTGTAAGGGTGTAAGTTGAAATTCTGTCCGTGTAACGCTACGCTATTTTTAATCATTGTAAGTTATGTTCAACCTTTTTACATTAATGTCTCGTAGCTAAGTTATTATTATGCTTATTTAAAACTAAGTAATCATGATGTTGGGCTAATTACTAAAATTGGGTAATTGGGCTTTGTACCATAATTGGGGTTTGGACAAAAGAACGACACTTGTGGAAATTAGACTATGGGCTATTAATGGGCTTTATATTTGTTTAACTAAATGATAGTTTGTTAATATTAATATAAAGATTTACAATTGGGCGTCCCTATAAATTACCATATACACTCAATCGGATACGATGGGTGGGGTATTTATATGTACGAATAATCGTTCATTTAACCGGACACGGGAATGGATTAATAGCCACTAGAATAATTAAAACAGGGGTGAAATTATGTACAAAGGACACTTGGTATAATTGATAACAAAATATTAAAACCTTGGGTTACACTCAGTCGACATCCTGGTGTAATTATTAAACAAAGTATTAAAATCTTGTTACAGTTTAAGTCCCCAATTAGTTGGAATATTTAACTTCGGGTATAAGGATAATTTGACGAGGACACTCGCACTTTATATTTATGACTGATGGACTGTTATGGACAAAACCCAGACGGACATATTAAATAATCCAGGACAAAGGACAATTAACCCATGGGCATAAAACTAAAATCAACACGTCAAACATCATGATTACGGAAGTTTAAATAAGCATAATTCTTTTATTTCATATTTAATTTCCTTTATTTTATATTTAATTGCACTTCTAATTATCGCATTTTTATTGTTATTGTATTTAATCGCACTTTTAATTATCGTACTTTTTAATTATCGCAAGTTTATTTTATCGCACTTTTATTATTCGCAATTTCATTTATCGTTATTTACTTCATGCTTTAATTTAAGTCTTGTATTTATTTTTAATATTTTACATTTGGTTTTAACTGCGACTAAAGTTTTAAAATCGACAAACCGGTCATTAAACGGTAAAAACCCCCCCTTTATAATAATAATATTACTTATATATATTTGTATTTTTATAAAAGTAAACTAATATAGCGTTGAGCTTTGTTTAAAAAAAAAAGATTCCCTGTGGAACGAACCGGACTTACCAAAAACTACACTACTGTACGATTAGGTACACTGCCTATACGTGTTGTAGCAAGGTTTAAGTATATCCATTCTATAAATAAATAAATATCTTGTGTAAAATTGTAGCATATTTAATAGTATTTCGCACTAAAAAATAATACTATTTTGTATACACCCCCTACGACATCAAGTATTTTTGGCGCCGCTGCCGGGGAACTTTCTAAACGCCGGAAGCGCAACGCTAATATAAAAAAAAAATGTTTTAAATATTCAAAAATATAAAAAGAAAAACAAAAATTTGTATATTTTTAAGATTTTGTTAAATATTTAAGTTTTATAAAGTTTCTTTATTTTATAAAAACATAAGTTTTATTTAAGTATTTTGTTTTTAAAAAAATATAAAAAAAAATATAAAAAAAATATATATATAAATCTAGTTTTAAGATTTTTATTTATAAAATTATAAAGTGATTCTATTTTTATTTAAGTTTTAAATATAAGTTTTATTTATACACATATTTTTTTTAAAAAAAAAAAAATTAAAAACAGAAAATAAAATAAATAAATAAATAAAGAAAAACGCGTTGAAGATTAAACCTGTCAGTTTTAATTCTGAACCCCGCGACTCGCGGGGTTTGATGCATTAAATACCGCGACTCGCAGAGTTTCTCTGACACCGACAGAAACCCTAAAACTGCATTTATTACGGATTATTATTAATTATAATTAATATTAACCCTAATTATTATTATTATTATAATTAGTTTTATTTTTAGTTTTACTTTTTATTTATTTTATATTTTGTTTAATTTAGTTTAATTAATTTGTAAAATTAATAGTTTTAATAAATAAATAATATAAAAATAATATTTTTATAAAAATTGTACTTTTTACAACTTTTTGTATATTTTTATATTTTGTCCCTTTTTAATTGTTGTAGCGTAATATTTGTATTTTTAGCTCATATTTAGTTTTAAACTTAGTTTTTTTTGCCATAGTTATTTTTACTCCTAGATTTTTAGGCTTTGCCGTAGAATTCCTTAAATGCTTTTTCTTTAGACTAAGATTTAGGTGCTTTAGAATTTTGCGACGCCTTTTTAAGTTTTAGTTTCTTTTTAAGTTATTTTCATTTGAGATTTAGTTTTTCCTGTAAGCTTTAATATTTTTAGACACCTTTTACTATGTATCAATTATCATTCCAATTAGTAATCTCAATTTGCGATTATAATTTTAAGTTAGTTGTAGTAATAAGGTTAGGTTAGTCAAGTATTTTTAAGTTTTATAAGTTTCTTTTATTTTTCCGTCACCTTTTATTTTTCAACCAAATTTTTTTTTCAACCTTTTTCCGACGAACTCTTTTTCTTTCTTATTTCTCGCTATTCTAGTTTTAGGACATAGATTTTTATTCTACTTCTTATCTAAATTTCTTAAATTTACGAAAATTTATTTTAAGTGGTTAAATTAATAGACATCAAAATTTTCTGGTTCGTAGTAATAGTTGGATTTGTACGTGGACCGGGTTATTGGAGCCAAACAGTCCTCAATTATATTGAGACCAAACGAATCCTGCCCCTCTGCTGCATCTTTTGGCTATTCGAAACGTGGGCAAAATCAGAAAAGTCTATTAATTGGATAGCTTATATAAGTTTTTCTTATTATTTTTATAACTAATAGGATATTCTGTGAATGCACCGAGCAAGACGTTCACCACCTTTTGTACGTTCACCACCTGTAACTAGATCAAGACATTTAGCAAATATAACCGCCGTTGATTTTTCTTTAGAATCGTCATCCAGTCGACCAAGTACTTCAGTTCAAATTTCCGATAATCCATTTTTTGAACCCAACCTCACAATTGAGAATCCGGAGAATATTCAGGAACGGTTCGTAGATCCTGAACCACTAAACTTTCCTCCGGAACCACCAATCATTCAAACAGAGATTGTTGAGGAACGAACCATTAAATCAGAATCATCTAGTGATACCGATTCAACAAATTCAATTATGGAGAATCTGGAACCTTTAAGTATGGAAGATCGAATGAGAGCTAAACGCACTGGCCAAGGTCACGCAATTACTCATCCAGACATTAATGCGCCAGATTATGAAATCAAAGGACAAATTTTACACATGGTGACTAATCAATGCCAATTCAGTGGTGCGCCGAAGGAAGATCCAAATGAACATCTACGTACCTTTAATAGGATCTGCACACTATTTAAAATCCGAGAAATGGAGGATGAACAGATATATCTCATGTTATTTCCCTGGACTTTAAAGGGAGAAGCCAAAGATTGGTTGGAATCGTTACCTGAAGGGGCGATCGATACATGGGATGTTTTAGTTGACAAATTTCTTAAACAATTCTTTCCTACATCTAAAGCCGTAAGACTTCAAGCAGAAATTGTTACGTTTACACAGAAGCCAAATGAAACTCTATATGAGGCATGGACAAGATATGGAAAGTTGTTAAGAGGATGTCCGCAACATGGTTTAGACACCTGTCAAATAGTACAAATATTCTACCAAGGATGCGACATCACTAAAAGGAAAGACATAGATATAGCAGCTGGTGGTTCTATTATGAAGAAAACTGAAACTGATGCTTACAAAATTATTGATAACACTGCTTCCCACTCACATGAGTGGCACCAAGAAAAAGATATCATTAGATCATCTAAAGCAGCTAGAGCCGATTCTAGCCATGACTTAGATTCCATTTCCGCAAAGATAGATGCTGTGGAGAGACGAATGGAAAAGATGACTAAGGATATTCACTCAATACGAATTAGTTGTGAGCAGTGTGGAGGACCACATTTGACAAAAGATTGTCTCAGTATTGAATTAACAATGGAACAAAGAGAGAATATTTCATACATAAACCAAAGGCCTGGAAATAATTATCAGAATAATTATCAACCGCCAAGACCGATTTACAATCAAAACCAAAATTATAACCGTAATATTCCATACAACAACCAACAAGGTCCTAGCAATCAACAAGTATCCAATAATACTTACAATCAGCAAAGACCTAATTTTCAAAACAAACCACCACAACAAACCGATGATAAAAAGCCGAATTTAGAAGATATGATGACGAAGCTAGTTGAAACTCAAACACAGTTTTTCACATCTCAAAAACAAACCAATGAACAAAATGCTCAAGCATTTAGAAATCAACAAGCTTCTATTCAAAATCTGGAACAAGAAGTAAGTAACCTAGCAAGGTTAATAGGTGAAAGAAAACCGGGAAGTCTACCTAGTGATACAAATGCTAACCCCCGGAATGAAACAGCTAAAGCTATTACCACAAGAAGTGGTACAACACTTAAACCACCGGAAATACCTGTAACTTCTGATGAAGCTATTCCTACTCCACAAGAACCACAACCTGATCAAGATAAGGAAAAAGAACCGGTAGTTGAAAAGATTAATGAAGATAACACCGCTAAGGCTAAACCTTATGTTAAACCATATCAACCACCACTTCCTTATCCAAGTAAAATGAAGAAAGAAAAACTTGAAGCCGAGCAATCCAAATTCTTGGATATGTTTAAACAGATAAATGTAAATCTTCCTTTCATTGATGTGATTTCAGGAATGCCTAGATATGCTAAATTCTTGAAAGATCTAATCTCAAATAGAAAGAAAATGGAAGAACTCTCGGCTGTTACTATAAATGCTAATTGTTCAGCAGTGCTGTTGAATAAGATACCAGAAAAACTATCTGATCCAGGAAGTTTCACAATTCCATGTTTTCTGGGTAGTCTTAATTCAATAGAAGCATTGGCAGACTTAGGTGCTAGTATAAATTTAATGCCGTATTCACTATACGCTAAACTAGACCTTGGAGAATTGAAACCAACCAGAATAAGCATACAACTAGCCGATAGATCAATAAAATATCCTAGAGGGATAATGGAGAACATGCTAGTTAAAGTTAGTACTTTAGTATTTCCAGTAGATTTTGTTGTTTTGGACATGGAAGAAGATTCTCAAGTTCCTCTCATATTAGGAAGACCATTCTTAAACACGGCTAAAGCAATGATAGACGTGTTCGGTAAGAAACTGACCCTAAGTATAGAGGACGAGAGTGTTACCTTTTCAGTTGATAGAGCAATGCAACAACCACAATCTGCAGATGATACATGTTATTATATTCAAACTATAGATGCACATGCAGAATTATTAGAAGAATTTCCAGAATTACAAGGAACAGGAGAATGTTCTTTAGGAGAAGGTACTGAACCAATTGATGAAGCTGAAATGTTAGCTACACTTATAGCTAATGGATATGAACCAACAACAGAAGAAATTCAAATGCTAAAAGAAGAAGACAGATATCGATACAAATCATCGATAGAAGAACCTCCGAAATTAGAGTTAAAGCCACTTCCAAACCATTTGGAATACGCTTATTTACATGGTGAATCTGAATTACCTGTAATAATATCGTCTTCTCTTACTGAAAATGAGAAATCACAACTCATTTCTGTGTTGAAAGCTCATAAACCAGCCATTGCATGGAAGATTCATGATATTAAAGGAATAAGTCCTTCGTATTGCACACATAAAATCCTTATGGAAGAAGGTCATAAAAAGTATGTGCAACGCCAACGAAGACTAAATCCTAATATGCAAGATGTAGTTAAGAAAGAGATTATTAAACTGCTAGATGCAGGTCTAATTTATCCAATCTCTGATAGTCCATGGGTAAGCCCAGTTCAATGCGTGCCTAAGAAGGGTGGCATGACTGTCATTACAAATGAGAAAAATGAGCTTATTCCTACTAGGACTGTAACAGGATGGCGTGTGTGTATTGATTATAGAAAATTAAATGACGCCACCAGAAAAGATCACTTTCCCTTACCTTTTATTGATCAAATGCTGGAAAGATTAGCCGGAAATAGTTACTATTGTTTTCTAGATGGATTTTCCGGATATTTTCAAATTCCAATAGCACCCGAGGACCAAGAGAAAACCACATTCACGTGCCCTTATGGTACTTTTGCTTACAAACGCATGCCATTTGGACTTTGCAACGCCCCTGCAACCTTTCAAAGGTGTATGATGGCGATTTTTCACGACATGATAGAAGAATGCATGGAAGTTTTCATGGATGACTTTTCAGTCTTCGGTGATACATTTGAATCATGTTTAGTTAATCTTGAACGAATGCTCATTAGATGCGAACAATCAAATCTAGTACTTAATTGGGAGAAATGCCATTTCATGGTTAAAGAAGGCATCGTTCTTGGACATAAAATTTCAAAAGAAGGAATTGAAGTGGATAGAGCTAAAGTAGATGTAATTGCTAAACTTCCACATCCCACCAATGTTAGAGGAGTTAGGAGTTTTCTAGGGCATGCCGGTTTTTATCGACGTTTCATAAAAGATTTTTCTAAAATTGCCACTCCTATGAATAAACTCCTAGAAAAGGATGCTCCATTCATCTTTTCAGATGAGTGTATCAAATCTTTTAATATTCTTAAAGAGAAACTCACTAATGCACCGATCATGATAACACCAAATTGGAATCTACCATTTGAACTAATGTGCGATGCAAGTGATTTTGCAATGGGAGCCGTTTTAGGACAAAGGATTGAAAAACGATTTCAACCTATATATTATGCTAGTAAGACGTTACAAGGAGCACAAACGAACTATACAACTACTGAAAAAGAACTCCTTGCTATTGTCTTTGCTTTTGATAAATTTCGATCATATCTCGTTCTAGCAAAAACGGTGGTCTATACCGACCATTCTGCTCTTAGATACTTATTTTCAAAACAAGATGCTAAACCAAGATTAATCCGTTGGATCTTACTCTTACAAGAGTTTGATATTGAAATCCGAGATAAAAGAGGAGCAGAAAATCTCGCCGCTGATCATCTTTCTCGTCTTGAAAATCCTGAGTTAGAAGTTCTAAATGAATCGGCCATACAAGACAACTTTCCTGATGAATATCTATTGAAAATAGATTATAAAGAAATCCCATGGTTTGCAGACTATGCAAACTATTTAGTTTGTGGATTCCTTGAAAAAGGATTATCGTACCAAAGACGAAAGAAATTCTTCAGTGATATAAAACACTATTTTTGGGAAGATCCACATCTGTTTAAAAGTTGTCCCGATGGAATAATACGCCGATGTGTATTTGGAGATGAAGCTAGTAAAATTTTAAACCATTGTCACACAGGAACAACAGGAGGGCATTATGGGCCTCAACTAACAGCAAGAAAAGTTTATGAAGCTGGATTCTATTGGCCTACAATTTACAAAGACGCACACCTTCTTTGCAAATCCTGTGATGCATGTCAAAGGGCCGGAAAAATAAGTCAAGGTGATGAAATGCCACAAAATATCATCCAAGTATGTGAAGTATTTGACATTTGGGGTATTGACTTTATGGGTCCATTTCCAAAATCTCATAATAATCTATATATACTCGTAGCCATTGATTATGTATCTAAATGGGCGAAAGCACAAGCTCTCCCAACTAACGATGCACGAGTTGTAGTCAACTTTTTAAAACGTCTTTTTGCAAGGTTTGAAACACCGAAAGCTTTAATAAGTGATCGGGGTACTCATTTCTGTAATAATCAACTTGAGAAAGTTCTTAAACGTTATGGAGTAACTCATAAAATCTCCACCGCATATCATCCACAAACAAGTGGACAAGTTGAAAACACCAACCGAGCCTTAAAACGTATTCTAGAGAAAACCGTAGGATCAAATCCGAAGGAATGGTCCATTAAATTGGAGGATGTACTCTGGGCTTTTAGAACAGCCTACAAAACTCCAATTGGAACCACACCTTTTAGACTTGTTTATGGAAAAGCATGTCATCTTCCAGTAGAAATTGAACACAAAGCATTTTGGGCTTTGAAATCATGTAATCTTGATTTACATGAAGCCGGACGTCTACGATTAAGTCAACTAAACGAATTAGAAGAATTAAGACATGAAGCATACGAAAATTCGTTAATCTATAAAGAAAGAACGAAGAAATGGCATGATAAAAGAATCAGAAGTTCAAAAGAATTTAAAGAAGGAGACAGAGTTCTTCTTTTCAATTCACGATTCAAGCTATTTCCTGGAAAATTGAAATCAAGATGGTCTGGACCATTCATAGTCAAAAGAGTTTTCCCATACGGAATGATAGAATTAATAAATTCAAATGGAATTGAATTTAAAGTTAATGGTCACAGAGTTAAACATTACATACATGGTCCGATGGAAGTCGACAACGAAGTTAATCACAATTTCGACACCACAACTAACTAAGTGTGGGGAGAATCAAGTCTTTAAAAAAATAATATGTATTTCTGTTAGAGTTAGATTGTCTGTTTTCGTGTAGTTCTCGAAAATGGAACCCGAATGGTCTTTCCCTAGCAGACCCTAAAGAACTAGTCTTCTCCCCCCATTCTGAATTTTTATTTTTTTAGGTTTTCACGAAATGAAGACTGCCTGTGAACTAAACCATGGTCTAATGCTACACGCTTTGATCACTAAACGTAATAATGACATACTACCGAGTGAATTAGTATCAGTAATCAGAGAAAGAATGGACGGGGTTAGAAAAGAATCCAGATGCGAAGATAATAAGTTACAATTTGGTAAAGGAAAATCAAAATCCGCAGCAAAAAGAAGAGCACGACACCTAGAAAGATGTCACAAATGCGGAAAATGGTCACATGGAGGTAAATGTTTAAATAATCAAACCTATTCAAATACCGAATTTGTTACTTTATGCAGAGACGGACCGTTCATATGTTTAGAAGAAAAGACACTGAATGCTCGAGGTTACGCTTATGTAGCCATGGAAAACCAATTAAACCGACTATCTTATGAATGGGATAGATCATATAACTAAGAAATGTATTTCACAGGTATGTCTGTACAGTTTTTATTTTTATTTTTAACCTTTTGATAATAAACGCTAATTTGTTCGCTAAAAAGTATTAAATTGGTATTGAATAAAATTAGGTTTGGCGACCGAAATTATTGATATCATTCAAAAATTTATTACATCACTGCGAAATTTAACGTTTATTCTTAAAGTATAAATATCTTTAATCAATCAACACAAAATATTTCAAAAATTCGTCATGAGTTAAATTAGGTCTTGGAACCAAAATTACTTTACCGAAAAGAGGGGCGCATATTTTTGATAATATTTGATTGATTAAAGTGGGATAAAAAGACAAAAAGATTTTTAATTTTATTTTTACCATGTTTTTAAAATTAATATTTAAATCTTAAATTAATATTGTAAACTTTGTAAAAACAATATTTTTAAAATTGTAAATATTTAAAAAATTAATATAAGTTTGGTATGAATTTATAATATGAATTTTTAAATTAAGTTTGGTGTGAATTTTTAATTATTAAAATATGAATTTTTAATGTTATGCATTTTAAATTGTAAGTTCGGTGTGAATTTTTAATATTAATTTTGAATTTTATATTTAAATTGTGTGAATTTAAAAACAAAAATTTACTTTATCTCATTAAGTTAAAAATATGATTTTTAAAAATTCGTCGTAAGTTGAAGACTAGGTCTTTGAACCGAAATTGCTTTACCCGAGGGAGGGACGAGAACTTTTATTATCATTATTTTTAATCTTATTGAATTAAAGTATGCCAAAAACATTAAAAAACCCCAAAAATCTTAGCTTTTAAAACAATCGCTACAAAAAGACAAATTTTAAAATTTTGTCGAGGGACAGACTAGGACATCGATCCGAAACGACCTCGTCCTAAATAACAAGGGAAACAAAATTTTAAAATTAAATACTTAATTGTTTTATAAGTTAATGATTATAAAAAAAAAATATATATATATATATCAAACTCCGCGACTCGCGGAGTTTGAAGAGTAATTCACCGCGAGTCGCGGAGGGGTCGGATTACAGAAAAAAATAAGAGCTGAAACAGCTCAGTCCACACAAAACCCACAGAAGAAAAAATACTGCGAAAACCCACGAAAAAACCCGAGAAAAAACCCCCAAAATCACAATTTTTAACCGTTAATCACCAAATCTTTTACTAAAATCATGTTGAGAAGGATGATATCTAGGAATTACTCAAGAAAAACGGTAAATTTCTACACCTAAACACCATTTAATCCGAAATTAGTGTTCTTGAGCCATTTTTTTTCCCCAATTTGATTTTGATGCTTTTTAGTGTAATTATGCTTAAATTGTTTATGTATTATGTTTGTATAACCTAGATTGATGCTGTTTAACATGATTAGAAGCCTTAAACTTCAAATTTTGAGTAATCTAGGGTTTGTGTTCTTGAGCAAATTTGGGGCTTTTTGATATAAACAGGTTATGGCCGATTTTTGTCATGAATTGTTGCTAAATTAAGTAGTGTAACATGTTTAGGTAGTTAAATGATCCAAACTTTGAGCCTAAACATGATTTTGAGAATTAAAGTGGACTTTTTCAAGTCTAAAAATTCATGAACTTGATTTTTGAAAGATAATGCCATTTGAGACTTGTTTAATTGCTAGTAATGATTATTTTGACATGTTATTTGAGTTGAATGCTTATGAACTTGGCGAACATTTTCGTATATGCTTATTTGAAAAAGTGTAGATTTAATGAAAATATGAAAATAAGCTTAAGTTTGATATAAATTGATCATGTCATTGTAATTATTTTGATTGATGATTTTGCTGACACTAATGCATATTTGGATGCACAAAAATTGTGTTTGATGTATTTTGCAGACTGAAAGGGGTGAATCTTCATCTCAAGCCCGCAATGCTCCTGCTGAGAATGTGGAACAACAGGAGGTGGATAACTACTACAAGCAGGATATACCTCATCCAGTCATGACCTTTTCTGATATGCACTTGGAAGAGTTGCACCCGAACCTGAGATTTGACAGACTTTGGATAGATTATCCAAAATATCAAAGGGGTTTGCATACTCTTCATTCTAAGGTTGTTGAGGTACCGAGGGTCATAGAATGGGGACCCTTAGAAGCTGTAGAATTGGCCGGGCCAATTAGGGAATTACTTGTACAGAGGTATGGTAATTCTACTTTTAATGACTGGGTACGTTTATTCACCATGCGTAGACCTGTATATAAAGTATGGTGTGAAGAATTGTTATGTAGTATAGAGTTGAATGATCGGGTAGCTAGTTTAACCGATCGTTCTTTTATTAGATTTTTGTTAGGCGGTTCGATGCGCCACATGTCTTTACTGGACATGGCTCAGGCTTTACGTATATATACGCCTGAGGAGTTAGCATCTGCCGATTGTAGACGGTTGATACTAAACGGTAGAAAGATAGATGAAAATTTTGATACACACGGTGTGTGGAGTCAAATGACAAGCCATCACCATTTCAAAGGGGGAAATTACTCTTATTTGGATATAGATAGAGCCGAATTAAGAGTGATTCATAGGTTTTTAGCTAATTCGATTACACAAAGGGGTAAAAACAAGGAAAAGGTAAATGAACAAGATTTGTTTTACCATATGTGTATTCGAGACCCACAAAGCGCTGTAAGTATACCATATTGTGTGGGTTATTATTTATCAGCTATGGTTCGGGGGATGCGACCGCATAGCATAATAGGAGGTGGTATTTTTATTACTTTGATTGGTGAATATCTCGGTGTGGATATAAGTCGGGGGGGATTATTAGTAGAAGAACCGGAACCCCGCGATACTATAGGTTTAAATGTATACCATGGTGCGAAAGTTTTGAAGAGGCGAAATAACGCCGCAGTACAATACCATGGTAGACATCCACAGGTGGAGAGAAACCAACAGCAAGGTAATGTAGGAGGGGGGAATGAGATGCAAGAAATGCAGAGGTTTATAGCTTCTCAGGAGTACGAAAATGCTAGACAGAGAGCATTTGAGGATTGGCAAGTTCATCAGAACCAAATCATAGCTCATTGCCAACATATAGGTAGAAACTATATTCCTACACCGAAACCCATCTTCCCTCCTTGGTCTATAGAGATGCAGCCACCATATCCTACGTATAACCCTGCCGAAGCATTCTATAGCACCTATGGTTATGCCTGGAACCCCTATTGGTACCAGTATCATCCCTAGTATACTTATTTTTTTTTTTTGTAATTTGTAATTATTGATACGTTTAATACTTTTGTTAATATTGTAATCATTTTTATAATTATCTAACTTTTATTCTTAGATTTTAATAATTTTTGAATGTGGGGTAATATACCAAACTTCAAAAATATGTATATATGTTTGCAGTTGATCTTATGTACACAACAGGGTAAAACAACGCATTTTCAAAGACTGGCATTAAGTTCAGCAAAAGCAACTAATTTTGACGACAAGATGCAAAATATATGTGAAATAACAACAAGACGGAATGAACAAATGATGTGCACCATTTATCATTCAGCAAACAAACGCCAATATATTTGGAAACTTTGGTAAAAATTTAATCATTTTCACACAAATCACCCTCAATAATTTAAATTGTTACTGATTTCTTGCAAATGAGGGCATTGCAAGATCTTAAGTGTGGGAAGGGGTTAAATTCTTTCGGATTTTAAAATTTTTATCTTAAACACTTGGTTACCATTAAAAATACTAGTAAAGCAGTAGTTGTATTAGAATCTAGTGCTCTCTGATAATAAAGAACAGCCCTAGTCTTATATACTGACTACCCAATTCTAGTAAAATTTTTCAAAATTTTCAATTAAATGAACTCAAAATCATGTTTATACATATTTATGAACGATAAAACTAGGTTTTAACACCGAAATTATTGTTACCTCGGAAAGGACATAAATTGAGAAACAAACCAAAATGTTAAAATTCATTTAAAATGGAATAGAGGACGATAAAAAGGAAAATAAAAGCCAAGTGTGAGAAAATTTACCAAGTTATCTTAAACATATGTCACATATATCTGTAACAAATAACTGAAAATACTTTTGCTTTGGACTAAACTAAACTGTTTTACCCAATGAAAGAAAATAAGAGATGGATCCACACGATGAATCAATTCCATCATTAAAAGGAAGTAAAGTCTTCCGAAAAAGAAACGCGCTTCTTGATTTAGGTCATGAAGTTGTCGTCCAGACCAGCTGTAGGTTGACGAAAAATCTAGAAAAGTCATCACTAAAATCAGCAGGAAATCCACGGACCTCAGCATTAAACAGGGTCGCCAAGTGGTCAGATTTATCCTAACCATGAGAAGGATTTATCTCGTACAATGGGGGGGCGCCATGCAAATTAGCTGGATAAGACTAATGAATCAGATCCCCAGAAAGGATAATCTCCTTAAAGATTAAAAATCAGCTTTTAAGACTGATATTATTCAATCCTAGAGATTGACCTTAAAGATTGAGAATTACAAACTCATGGAATTCAATGATATCTAAACTCGAGCTTGAACGAGAAAATATTTTGATCAAAATTACAAACCGATTTGTTTTCTGAAAACCCTATTTTCAATGCGTTCATTACCATTGAACGTAAAATCCTAGGAATTCACATGGAATTCATTAGGTCACCTGAACTAAAACAGGTGTCAACCGTAAGAACGGTGGTTGTATAGTGGTCAAAGATAGGACCTTGTGCCATACCGAAAAATCATAAGGGTGAACTTTACTATTGCTCCTACCAAGGATAGTAATTGCGTCCGACACGTTATAGACCATAATTAAAAGCATGTCAGGGGACATTGCCTTAACAGTTGCTTGTTCAACGCTTTCCTTTACAACCGGACGGTAGTTTACCGAAAGGTAATATACGGGACAAGTAAACTGGACGTGTTGCTTTCCAAATACAAGGTTAGCAAGTGGGTGACACAAAACCATAAGTTTTGAGCTAAAATTTTCAAATCTGAAACCCACCAAACCCACAAAAATATTTTGCAAACACCGGTAAAGGGTTATTCCGGAAAACTTATCTAGGGTAAAAACTAGATTTAATTTCAAAAGATCAAATGTTTTCATAAAGATCCAATTTCCTTAATGGATCTAAATTTTTATAGTCATGTGGGACTGTAAACCATATCGTTACTACCATTGTTTATATCACCGTATAGAAATCACTGATGTACAAAGTGTGAAGAATAAAGAAGTGATTCTAGTATTTCAAGACGATATTGCTTGAGGACAAGCAACGCTCAAGTGTGGGAATATTTGATAATGCTAAAAACGAACATATATTTCATAGCATTATTCCTCAAGAAAGACAAGCTTTTAGTTGCAATTGTTCTATTTACAAGTGATATTCGTTTAAATAATAAAAGGTGAAGACAAAAGACAGATTCGACGAATTGAAGACGCAAACGACCAAAAAGCTCAAAAGTACAAAAGACAATAAAAAAGGTTCCAATTATTGATAAGAAACGTCTCGAAATTACAAGAGTACAAGATTCAAAACGCAAAGTACAAGATATTAAATTGTACGCAAGGACGTTCGAAAATCCGGAACCGGGACCAGAGTCAACTCTTAACGCTCGACGCAACGGACTAAAAATTACAAGTTAACTATGTATATAAATATAATATAATATATAATTAATTATATTAATTATATATATATTATATTTATAAATAAAAACCGTCGGCAGAGAAAGACTCCAAGGGACTGAGCTGTAATTTTATTCTCCGCGACTCGCGGAGTTTGAAGGCCAAAATGGCCGCGAGTCGCGGAGCCCCCAGTTTTGAAACTCCCTATAAAGCAAACCGAAATCTGATCATTTTCATCATCTTTTTCTTCTTCTCCTCATACGTAAAATATATATATATTTATAATTTATATTTTAATTTTAATTATAATTCTAATAATAAGGGTATGTTAGCAAATGTTGTAAGGGTGTAAGTCGAAATTCTGTCCGTGTAACGCTACGCTATTTTTAATCATTGTAAGTTATGTTCAACCTTTTTACATTAATGTCTCGTAGCTAAGTTATTATTATGCTTATTTAAAACGAAGTAATCATGATGTTGGGCTAATTACTAAAATTGGGTAATTGGGCTTTGTACCATAATTGGGGTTTGGACAAAAGAACGACACTTGTGGAAATTAGACTATGGGCTATTAATGGGCTTTATATTTGTTTAACTAAATGATAGTTTGTTAATGTTAATATAAAGATTTACAATTGGGCGTCCCTATAAATTACCATATACACTCAATCGGATACGATGGGCGGGGTATTTATATGTACGAATAATCGTTCATTTAACCGGACACGGGAATGGATTAATAGCCACTAGAATAATTAAAACAGGGGTGAAATTATGTACAAAGGACACTTGGTATAATTGATAACAAAATATTAAAACCTTGGGTTACACTCAGTCGACATCCTGGTGTAATTATTAAACAAAGTATTAAAATCTTGTTACAGTTTAAGTCCCCAATTAGTTGGAATATTTAACTTCGGGTATAAGGATAATTTGACGAGGACACTCGCACTTTATATTTATGACTGATGGACTGTTATGGACAAAAACCAGACGGGCATATTAAATAATCCAGGACAAAGGACAATTAACCCATGGGCATAAAACTAAAATCAACACGTCAAACATCATGATTACGGAAGTTTAAATAAGCATAATTCTTTTATTTCATATTTAATTTCCTTTATTTTATATTTAATTGCACTTCTAATTATCGCATTTTTATTGTTATTGTATTTAATCGCACTTTTAATTATCGTACTTTTTAATTATCGCAAGTTTATTTTATCGCACTTTTATTATTCGCAATTTCATTTATCGTTATTTACTTCATGCTTTAATTTAAGTCTTGTATTTATTTTTAATATTTTACATTTGGTTTTAACTGCGACTAAAGTTTTAAAATCGACAAACTGGTCATTAAACGGTAAAAACCCCCCTTTATAATAATAATATTACTTATATATATATTTGTATTTTTATAAAAGTAAACTAATATAGCGTTGAGCTTTGTTTAAAAAAAAAAGATTCCCTGTGGAACGAACCGGACTTACTAAAAACTTCACTACTGTACGATTAGGTACACTGCCTATAAGTGTTGTAGAAAGGTTTAAGTATATCCATTCTATAAATAAATAAATATCTTGTGTAAAATTGTAGCATATTTAATAGTATTTCGCACTAAAAAATAATACTATTTTGTATACACCCCCTACGACATCAGACGGAGATGACAACTACATTCCTAACCAAATATTTCCATCTTTCTAAACAAACCAAGCTTAAGAATGACATCATTAACTTTAAACAAAGTTACGATGAATCTCTTTACACCGTATGGGAGCAATTCGAAACCCTGCTGAAGAAATGCCCTAATCACCAGCTATAACGTTCAGCTCAAATTTGTACCTTCTACAATGGTCTTACGGTAAATCATAGGATGACAATCGACGCAACAGCTCAAGGAAATATGATAAACCAAACTGCAGACGAAGCATGTGAGTTGCTAGAAAACATGACAATGCATCATGATGACTGGAACAGTGGTGAGACCTCTTCATCATCTGCTCCACTATCCGCACTTAATAATCAAACGGAGGCCATCAAATCCCTCATTGACAAGATGGAGTCTCTTGCCAAACAACTCGAAGAATTGAAGACGCAATCACAACAGGTTAACCAAGCTCAATGTTGTACTAACTAGACCAACCCGCAACGTACAGAAGAATATCAAGTTGAGTACGAGAATCCTGGCGGTTCAGTCTCTTACATTTATTACTATGCTCGTCAACCAAATCCCGAATTCAATCAACAACTATGGGTTAACCAATTTTAAAGAAATAACAAACCTTTTCGCTATCGTTGCCCACCTTATCCACCCCAACAACCACAATTAACCTACGATCAACCACTTCCACTCAATGGACCACCAGCTGAGGAAAACTCTCCAACCACCCAAATTACGAAAGTAACCAACCCTGCTCTCGGGACTGATGATCAGTTGACTCAGTTCATTCAAGAACAACAATAGATAAATTAGAGAACCGCTTCTAGACAAGACCAGATAGAGATATTCATGCGAAACCAATTGGCTCTGCTCAAAAGTCTAGAAACGTAGCTCGGACAGTTATCACAACGCCTTGAAACCCGACCACAAGGAAGATTACCTAGTAATACTATCCAAAATCCCCACATAGAGGAAGCTAAGCAAATGGATTCCATAATCCCAAGGGAAGAACCACAGAGGAGGTCATCTAGGCTCAAGAACAAATCGACTAATACTCAGAAGCTGCCCAATCAAACTCCAGTTCGTGTACCTTATCTCGGAAGGTTACTAGAAGAACCATCCAATTGATACCTACAAGCTTGACGGAAGATTCCTGGACACCATGTCCAAAGTTCCCAACCAGAACATATACATACGAAGGCTTTTCTCTACAAAGGAAAGGATACCAGACTCCAACAAAATTCTACTGAGTGAAGAATGCTCAGCGTTGCTCGAAAACTCTCTACCCAAGAAACTAGGAGATACGGGCCGATTCATTTCCTATGTTCAATCTACCAATTTGGAACCATTCATGCACTAGTAGATTTAGGAGCAAGTATCAACCTCATACCCTATTCTCTCTTTAAGAGACTAGAGCTAGGAGAATTGACCCCAACCAAAATGACAATCCAACTTTCCATCACACAATCCGATATCCTAAGGGCATAGTTGAGAACGTCTTGGTGAAAGTCGATAAATTCTTGTATCCTAAGGATTTCGTAGTGATGGATATTAATGAAGACCTACATACTCCAATAGTATTAGCAAGACCTTTCATGAACACGGTTAGGACTGTTATTGATGTGTACAATCAAACCTTGATCTTACGATCACACGGGGAGAGCGTTACCTTTAAAATTGACCGACGTACCGATCTTTCTGGACAGGCAGAGATGTTTGCTATTTCCACCAGACGGATCACTTTCGATAATGAGTCCCTACCACCAGCCAATGATATCGAAATGGGTGTCGAATCACAGTCTGTTGACACCCAGAAATGGAAGAAAACGATCCCAATAAAGAAATAGAGGAAGAGGAAGATCACAGTTTAATAATTTGTTTCAAGAAGAAATCTGATAAGATTGCCGAAGTTAAGGATATAAAGATTAACCCTGCCAGTGTAGAAGTGAAACTCCAGAATACTGAAGAAAATCGATCATCATATGAGTCTATAGATGACAGCTATACCGATGATGACGAGGAAGAAGAGCAAAATGAAGACATTCTGGACGATTCATGTTCTCCACCAGCAGCACCAGATCAAGGGGAGCCAGACCCTTATCACTCAGAGATACCGGTCATATCTAACCATGCCAACATGATAACCTTCACTAATGATACCGATGAATTTGAAGATATTCTCGAAGCCATCCGTAAATCAACAATCGATTTCACACTTCGATTAAAGGAGCGGATCAAGGCTATTGAAGATGAATACAACCTTTATCTACCAATAGAAGGTGATAATGTTGAACTCTTAGAAGGGCGCATTCAAGACTTAATCAATACTCTTCACGATCATATTTACCATGAAGAAGGGTAACGAGAGCACAAATCAGTGGTTCGCACTATTCTCGAGACAAAATTTTGCCAAGATCAGAAGATCATTTACTCTAAGGTTTACAATGCCATAGCCAGATCTGCACTTCCATTCTCAGCAAACCAACGAGCACTACCGACTCTCATCCGGAAGCATATGGATCTTTACACCGGAAGCCCGACTTATCACTCTGATTCGCAAATGATCGAAGATATTCACAGCCTCTTAGTTCTCTTGAAAAAAGATAATTTTGAAAGCACACCAGACAGACTAGTGATCTACGTAACAATTGATCACCAATTTGATTTGATTATCAAGGAATTACGAGACGTAGTAGCAGAAGAGGAAAGATGCAACAATCCGTTCTCACATCTGGAACCCGGCCGAGTCAACATTGCCACATTTGTTACGAAGCGGTTAACACATATCTTCCACGAGTTCACAGATCCTAGTTTCACATTTAAAGCTGGATGTTGGGAGATATATTCCAAGACGGTGACATTAATGCTTGGGTCAGGATTGCTTTTCACTTCTTGCCAGATTCGCCCTTTAACAAATCAGTGCAAAGCTACAGACTCCTTCTGTGGAGACCAGCGTTCAGAAGATTTTGAGATACTGAAGATACAATTTTTGACATTATTAGAAGACCTCCGAAATGAACACCCAGTTAGAGAAACAATTACCACCATCACGGCCTCGATGATTGACATTCATGGATCAATCAGCAAAGCCGCGGATCGTGTTCTCATCGGACTTCAAGATTTGTCATAAGCTGAAACAGCCCATTATCTCTCCTTCAGAAGATCTTCGAGAGAAATACCGGATCTCCTACCACCTTTGGTCCGGCATTTTCTCAGAATCTATCCACCAAGACTCACATTCCCTCAAAAAAGTACGATTACAACTACCAGAGGGGAATGTCTGCTTTTCAACAGTAGTCATCATTATGGTCGAACCAACGACCCTAAACAAATACGCTTCTCGGGAGGCAACCCGAGCAATAAAGTAGTGTAGAAGACAATAAAGGATGACAAATGAGCCGATCAATTGTAACAACCCTGCTTTTTCCGTCACTTCTGTTAACTGTCCGTTAGTTGATTTAACGGTGATTATTTGAATTTTTATGTATTTAAGTGTATTAAATGCATACGTGATCCTTGGAGGGCTATTTAAATTAATATGGGTTAATATTAATCGATAAATATATTTCGGATAAAGAAATACGATAAAAACATTATGGTTTGAATAACTGCAAAAACTGCTTTTTGAGCAACGAAACGCTCGGGTTTATTTTAATAATTATTAACTTTTAAAAATATTTAATTTATTGGGTTTTTAATAAATTAAACGTTTGGTTGCGTTTTAACGATCGATTTAGCGTTTCGGGCCTTCGGTACGTTTAAACGGCACTTGAAACGAGCCACGAACACACGCTTTTGCAAAACACGTGCCCGAAAACTCATCCCATGGGCCATTCGGCCGACCATGGCCACCTCACCCCTCCAATTTTGATTTTTTGGGCTTAATTGAGGGACTTGTTTGTTAATTAGTGATATTAGACCTAACTTATAAACACTAGTAACCTAATCACTGCACATTATCTTAAACCTAAATATTGCAGTCAACTTTTCTGCCTCTCCTCTCCCTCTCATCGTCGATCACCACCACCACTCTAACACCATCAATTTTTGACTTTTTGATTTAACCTCAAACACAAAAGTTGTAATTCCCTTCGTTCTCTACGCATAGGTGTAATCTATTTGACGATCAAAGGTATAAATTTACAAACCCTAGCTCTAAAAATTCTAATTTCATAAAGTTTCATAGTTTATGTTGGTCAATTGATCGATTCATCGCGCTTGTATGTATTGTTAGTCGTTAATTTGATCATATTGATTGTTTTGTGTAAAAACCGAATTATTTATTGATGATACTGATATGATTGTAACACCCCGCCAAAACCGCCATTGACACGGATATTAACTCTGGTTCCAGTGCTTGGTCTTGACCTCTAAGCAACAGCAAAGTTCTAGCGAAAGCAATAAGTACCTGAGAATAAACATGGTAAAGTGTTAACACAATGGTTGGTGAGTTCATAGGTTTTTGTACAACGTATAAAATTTACAAAAATTTCATAGTTTCAAACAGTTTGAAATAGTTTAAAATAGTAATACGAATATTAAGTTCCATAAATGGTTTGATAGTAAAACAGATCACAAGATCTCAACTTCATAAACAGTTTAGAAGTAATATGATTTCAAGATTCCAAGTACGAAAATAAGTTCGTAGTTCGTATCATATCAAGTTTGTAAACAGTTCCACGGTTTATAAGATTTCACACTTATCACGGTTTCCATACAGTTTCAAAGTGTATATGTTTCATGAGCACTCGGTAATAAGCTTAACACCACATGTAATATCCTACATGATTTTCCTTTACCCTATATTGGACTATACACTATGCCAAATGTATTGTGTCGAAGTAACTAGCACCACAGTTAAAGGTAGGGTGAGGTTGTCAAACCTAACAGATCTACTCTAGTGATTCACTCTTACAAGTCACTGTAATTAATACTACCGAGTTAAGGGCTTTTTAGCATAAAACTCACATATAACAAACTTCGAAATGCATAAAGTGTTATTTAATAATAAGAATATGTTATAAAACAAACTTTATAAATAAAGCTTAGTAAAATAGTAGGCATGTATTCTCACCCCAAAAGTATTAAATAATTGTAAAAACAAGTAAAAAGTGGGGCTATGAGACTCACAATTGATGCAATACGGTGCGAAGCTCGGAAGTGCGGTTTAGATAGTTTACGGTGATACGGGATTGAGACCTAATGAATATTATAAGGTTAGAGGTCATACTATTTAATATAGTATTTAGTTTAGTTATAAGAACAATCCCTTAAGAAATCTTACATGTCCATTTTGGTTCTCGGTTTCAAAAGTTACTAGTTCATAGTTTTAAGAATATACTGTTTTCGACTAGTTTTATCATGACATAAGTGTAGGTGTTTCTATTGATCTAGACATCCATTTTAAGTGAATTAACTATTTCTGGAAATCTCTTTGAGTGTAGGTTCTAACCATGTAAGGTTAGCCTCTAAACTCGGAACATAAGTTGGTCAAAAGTTCATTTCTTCACAAGTGTGCAAAACAGTACAGTTTTACACTACAAGATCTTATGCAAGTTTAGAAATAGCAAAACTTATCTATTTGACTCAAGAGCTTTACAGAAGTCTTAGCACATATAAAAGTGCTTATTCTCAAAAGGAATAGTCTCCAAGTCTTCATTAACCTTGTCTTTGGAGATAAGGTTTTAGACTAATTTTTGACTTCAACTAGATATAACTATATCCTAATGATTTCATAATGGATTTTAGTGATTTTACTGTCCATGGTTTCCTTATTAAGTGTAATCTTTAGATCAAAAGACTTTAGTTCAAGATCTATTTTATATTTTGATCTATACATGAATCTTTGACACTTGGTCAGATTGTAGTGAATCTGAACATGTTTCACCAAATAAAAATTTTAAATGACTTTCCCTTTGAGATAAATCATGAAATCTTTACTAGAAGTCTCAAACATGTATATGAACATCATATAAATTTATGAGTTCCAGAGAGCAACCATAGGTTGGTGTTTAGGTCATAGACTTCAAGTAAAAATTTGGACAGCTTAAAGACAAAACAGTTTTGCATAGTTTAACAACTTTAGTTCTTGATTTAGCTTTATTTTAAGACATAGGACATGCAGAGATCTTAAGATTACTGATCTAGCATCAAGATCATGGTTAGATATATAGTCATTATTGAGTGATTTAACACTCTAGATCAAGCTCTTACACCATGAAAGTTCTTGAAGATGACTAGAAATGATGAATAGAAATAGTTTAGCTAGTTATACCTTTATGTTATGTACTCCTAATGCTTAAAGAAGATGGATATTAGAGTGTTTGTGATCTGTATTTTGAGTGTATAGAAGTGTGAGAGAGAGAGAGAGAGAGGTGAGTGAACAAATGAGAGGAAGTGAAGTAGAAGAGAGTTTATATAGAGATGGTGGTGGTGGTGGTGTGGGACGTGGCAAAGGGAGGAGAGGGCAAGGAGATGACTCACTCATCTTCATTAAATTTCCATGCAAAGATGTCTATTAATACTTGTAGGTTAAGCTTACATGAGATATTTAGAGATATTTAAGATATTTAATAAGGATGATAATTATGATGGTGATGAGGTGTTGGTGGAGGTGGCACATGGAGGAGGAAGAAGGATGATGACTCATGATCTTGCCATTAATGGTGTCTAATATTTAGTAGACAAAGGTGATGATGGTGTTTTGCATGGAAGATGTATAAATATCTTGGATATTTTGCATGAGAGATATTTAGTGAAGATATTTAGGGGTGATGATGATAATGGTGATGATGGTGGGCGATTATGATGATGATGATGGGAGAGTTCATGTCACTTTTTGGTTCATAAATGTACATGTATTTGTAATGTATAATCTAAGGTGTAAATTTGTATGTCTAGGGTTTAGGAAGTAAGCTAATATTAGATTCTAATCAAGATAGGTCAAGGTTAGTTAAGTGAAAGTAATGGCTAAGTACAAAAGTGATCAAGACTAGTTGTGAAAATAATTAAGTATAGAGAAATTCCTAACTTATGATTTAATGTCTAAGTAACTTTGTTAGAAGTCTTTTAATCCAAGTACTTAGTAAATAAGTTAACTATTTAAGTTATTATATATAAAGATATAGATTATAAAATCTAGGGTTTATGGTGATAAGCTAGGGTTTCAAAAATGTTCAAAACAACTCTTGATTTAATTATAATCTTAAAGTCTTTACAAATTCCAAAAAAATAAATCAGAATTTAATGTATCAAAACTACTAGTCAAGTTGAAAATTTTAATTCATGAAAATTAGATTAAACAACTTGGTAGGAAAAATTCGGGTTGTGATAATGATGGACTTGTTTTCTGTAATGATTATTATCTAGATGGAAAGAGGTCGAAAAATTGATAACGTTAGGCTCAAGAATCAATTGATTTCGTTATCGATGCTCTAGATATGTTAAATTGAAGTTTTGTTGTGAACTTGCCATGAATCCGAATTTTCTGAGTTGTTTACTTTATGAATTATGTTATAACATGTTAACCATTGTATAGAGGACTTAAAAACACTCAAGTTAGACTAGGATTTCATGCAAGTTGGATTTATATAGCTTCTGTTATGCTTAATTGAATGAACAAGAAAAACTGATTTGATCATTATCTTGAAATTGACCTTTTAATTCATTTGGAATGAGATGATGATTTAGGACTTTGCATTTATGAAAAATTTATATGTTATAGTTGTAGTGACCCGAACTTTTCCATGTTTATATATATTAATTGAGATTGATATTTACATGATTAAATGTTTCCAACATGTTAAGCAATCAAACTTGTTAAGACTTGATTAATTGAAATATGTTTCATATAGACAATTGACCACCCAAGTTGATCGGTGATTCACGAACGTTAAAACTTGTAAAAACTATATGATGACATATATATGGATATATATATATAGTTAACATGATACTATGATAAGAAAACATATCATAAAGTATATTAACAATGAACTACATATGTAAAAACAAGACTACTAACTTAATGATTTTTAAACGAGACATATATGTAACGATTATCGTTGTAAAGACATTTAATGTATATATATCATATTAAGAGATATTCATACATGATAATATCATGATAATATAATAATTTAAAATCTCATTTGATATTATAAACATTGGGTTAACAACATTTAACAAGATCGTTAACCTAAAGGTTTCAAAACAACACTTACATGTAACGACTAACGATGACTTAACGACTCAGTTAAAATGTATATACATGTAGTGTTTTAATATGTATTTATACACTTTTGAAAGACTTCAATACACTTATCTAAATACTTCTACTTAACAAAAATGCTTACAATTACATCCTCGTTCAGTTTCATTAACAATTCTACTCGTATGCACCCGTATTCGTACTCGTACAATACACAGCTTTTAGATGTATGTACTATTGGTATATACACTCCAATGATCAGCTCTTAGCAGCCCATGTGAGTCACCTAACACATGTGGGAACCATCATTTGGCAACTAGCATGAAATATCTCATAAAATTACAAAAATATGAGTAATCATTCATGACTTATTTACATGAAAACAAAATTACATATCCTTTATATCTAATCCATACACCAACGACCAAAAACACCTACAAACACTTTCATTCTTCAATTTTCTTCATCTAATTGATCTCTCTCAAGTTCTATCTTCAAGTTCTAAGTGTTCTTCATAAATTCCAAAAGTTCTAGTTTCATAAAATCAAGAATACTTTCAAGTTTGCTAGCTCACTTCCAATCTTGTAAGGTGATCATCCAACCTCAAGAAATATTTGTTTCTTACAGTAGGTTATCATTCTAATACAAGGTAATAATCATATTCAAACTTTGGTTCAATTTCTATAACTATAACAATCTTATTTCAAGTGATGATCTTACTTGAACTTGTTTTCGTGTCATGATTCTGCTTCAAGAACTTCGAGCCATCCAAGGATCCATTGAAGCTAGATCCATTTTTCTCTTTTCCAGTAGGTTTATCCAAGGAAATTAAGGTAGTAATGATGTTCATAACATCATTCGATTCATACATATAAAGCTATCTTATTCGAAGGTTTAAACTTGTAATCACTAGAACATAGTTTAGTTAATTCTAAACTTGTTCGCAAACAAAAGTTAATCCTTCTAACTTGACTTTTAAAATCAACTAAACACATGTTCTATATCTATATGATATGCTAACTTAATGATTTAAAACCTGGAAACACGAAAAACACCGTAAAACCGGATTTACGCCGTCGTAGTAACACCGCGGGCTGTTTTGGGTTAGTTAATTAAAAACTATGATAAACTTTGATTTAAAAGTTGTTATTCTGAGAAAATGATTTTTATTATGAACATGAAACTATATCCAAAAATTATGGTTAAACTCAAAGTGGAAGTATGTTTTCTAAAATGGTCATCTAGACGTCGTTCTTTCGACTGAAATGACTACCTTTACAAAAACGACTTGTAACTTATTTTTCCGACTATAAACCTATACTTTTTCTGTTTAGATTCATAAAATAGAGTTCAATATGAAATCATAGCAATTTGATTCACTCAAAACGGATTTAAAATGAAGAAGTTATGGGTAAAACAAGATTGGATAATTTTTCTCATTTTAGCTACGTGAAAATTGGTAACAAATCTATTCCAACCATAACTTAATCAACTTGTATTGTATATTATGTAATCTTGAGATACCATAGACACGTATACAATATTTCGACCTATCATGTCGACACATCTATATATATTTCGGAACAACCATAGACACTCTATATGTGAATGTTGGAGTTAGCTATACAGGGTTGAGGTTGATTCCAAAATATATATAGTTTGAGTTGTGATCAATACTGAGATACGTATACACTGGGTCGTGGATTGATTCAAGATAATATTTATCGATTTATTTCTGTACATCTAACTGTGGACAACTAGTTATAGGTTACTAACGAGGACAGCTGACTTAATAAACTTAAAACATCAAAATATATTAAAAGTGTTGTAAATATATTTTGAACATACTTTAATATATATGTATATATTGTTATAGGTTCGTGAATCAACAGTGGCCAAGTCTTACTTCCCGACGAAGTAAATCTGTGAAAGTGAGTTATAGTCCCACTTTTAAAATCTAATATTTTTGGGATGAGAATACATGCAGGTTTTATAAATGATTTACAAAATAGACACAAGTACGTGAAACTACATTCTATGGTTGAATTATCGAAATCGAATATGCCCCTTTTTATTAAGTCTGGTAATCTAAGAATTAGGGAACAGACACCCTAATTGACGCGAATCCTAAAGATAGATCTATTGGGCCTAACAAACCCCATCCAAAGTACCGGATGCTTTAGTACTTCGAAATTTATATCATATCCGAAGGGTGTCCCGGAATGATGGGGATATTCTTATATATGCATCTTGTTATTGTCGGTTACCAGGTGTTCACCATATGAATGATTTTTATCTCTATGTATGGGATGTGTATTGAAATATGAAATCTTGTGGTCTATTGTTACGATTTGATATATATAGGTTAAACCTATAACTCACCAACATTTTTGTTGACGTTTAAAGCATGTTTATTCTCAGGTGAATATTAAGAGCTTCCGCTGTTGCATACTAAAATAAGGACAAGATTTGGAGTCCATGTTTGTATGATATTGTGTAAAAACTGCATTCAAGAAACTGATTTCGATGTAACATATTTGTATTGTAAACCATTATGTAATGGTCGTGTGTAAACAGGATATTTTAGATTATCATTATTTGATAATCTACGTAAAGCTTTTTAAACCTTTATTTATGAAATAAAGGTTATGGTTTGTTTTAAAAATGAATGCAGTCTTTGAAAAATGTCTCATATAGAGGTCAAAACCTCGCAACGAAATCAATTAATATGGAACGTTTTTAATCAATAAGAACGGGACATTTCAGTTGGTATCAGAGCGTTGGTCTTAGAGAACCAGAAAATTTGCATTAGTGTGTCTTATCGAGTTTGTTAGGATGCATTAGTGAGTCTGGACTTCGACCGTGTTTTCTTTAAAAATGATTGCTTAACATTTTTGTTGGAAACTATATATTTTTAACATATGAATATTATGTGATATATTAATCTCTTAACGTGTTTGATATTATGTGATAGATGTCTACCTCTAGAACAAGTCCCATTGACTCACCTAATAATAATGAAGAGTCAAATGTAAATTGGAATGATTTGTGGACTGATTCACAAGTTCCCGAAGAGGAACCGGAAGAAGAGTCGGAACCGGAAGAAGAATCGGAACCGGAAGAAGAATCGGAACCGGATGAAGAAATAGAACCGGTGGGGGAAATAATAAAACGGTTAAGTAAAAGAAAATCCTCAACCAACCGACCAAAGTTAATTATGGTCAATGGTGTTTCCGCCAAGGAAGCAAAATATTGGGAGGATTACCAATTCTCCGATGAATCGGATTCCGACGAGAATTCCGATGATGTTATAGAAATTACCCCAACTGAATTTAAAAAGGCAAAAGAAAATAATAAGGGAAAGGGCATAAAAATAGAGAAATCTAATTCCAACCCCGATGAACTTTATATGTATCGTCAACCCCCGAAGTCCTTAAGTTGTAACAATGACCCGGGAACCTCTAAACCACCAGGTTTTTCTAAACCAATGTGGACAACGACGGCTCGTATTAGGGGAACATCATATATCCCTAGAAACTTGGCAAAACGAACCAAAACTGAAGAAGAAGAAACGAGCGAGTCGGAATAAGATAGTTGTATTCGTGTGGTGTAATATATGTAATATAGTGTTCTTATGCTTTATGATATATGTAAAAATTGCTTGTATTAATAAGTATTTTTTTATGAAACTAACTCTTGTCTATTTTACAGTTTAAAAACACAAAATGGATAGACAACCCAATATTTTAAGAGACCTACCCGGAGACATGATTGATGAAATCTTGTCTAGAGTCGGCCAGAATTCTTCAGCACAACTATTTAAGGCGAGATCAGTTTGTAAGACATTCGAAGAACGTTCCAAGAATGTCTTGGTTTATAAGAGACTTTCGTTTGAAAGATGGGGGATATCACATTGGGAAACCCATAAGTTACGATGTGTTTACTTTGACGCATATATTGCGGGGAACCCAAATGCTATTTTACGCAACGGGTTAAGAAATTATTTTGACTCAATATATCCGAATATTGGACTTCGTGATTTAGAAAAAGCGGCTAACATGCAACATAAAGAAGCATGTTATGCTTACGGATTAGTAATGTTCGCTTCTCACCAAAGTGATAACAAGAACATCGGGCTACAACTATTAAACAAAACGTTTCCACAAGTGACGGAGTCGGTAATTGGGGTAAGAAATGAGGTTTTTAGATTATTACGGGACTGTTGGACATTACGTAACCCTCGTCCCTTTGATGATGTTACAACACGCTGTCTTATCAACGGCCATAACGGTTATGTTGCACAAGACCAAGGATGGGAAGTAGTCCTAGTAAAACCAGAATGCATGACTTGTTTCTGGACGTATGAATTACGTGTCTTTATTGCCTTTGCCGAACGACTTGTGTACTAGCTAGAATTGTCTTCACAACTATCTTGTATCAAAGTTATTGTGTGCTATATTTCATCCTTTATGTAAAATAAGCGGTATTGTAAGTTTGTAAAATATTGTATAAAAGTTTGAACGCGAAATATTATTACAATCAGTTTTTCATATAGAATTGTAGTAGTTGAATTGTATATTAGCTACTAAGTATGAACTTAACGGGTAGGTACTACCCGAATTTAAACTTATAAAACGCTAATATGAAGAAAAAGCTTTTATAAATGAGTTCATATTATGCTACAAAATACTATTAACTACTCTTAATATTCTGTATGATTAACTTGTTCCATTTAACTATTTTGAAGGAAATGGCACCGACTACTCGACACACCGTGAATATGAATGAAGAGGAATTCCGTACTTTTCTAGCTTCAAATATAGCCGCAGTACAGGCTGCGCTACATACCAACAATAACCTTGGATCTAGCAGTACAGGAAATCGTGTAGGATGCACCTACAAAGAATTCACTGCCTGCAAACCTTTGGAATTTGATGGAACTGAAGGACCGATCGGATTGAAACGGTGGACCGAGAAGGTTGAATCGGTGTTTGCCATAAGTAAGTGTACTGAAGAGGACAAAGTGAAGTACGCTATGCATACCTTCACAGGTTCTGCGTTAACATGGTGGAATACCTATCTAGAGCAAGTGGGACAAGATGATGCGTACGCACTACCGTGGTCAGCATTCAAGCACTTGATGAACGAGAAGTACCGTCCCAGAACCGAGGTCAATAAGCTCAAGACAGAACTTAGAGGGTTACGAACCTAAGGATTTGATATTACCACGTACGAAAGACGATTCACAGAATTGTGCCTATTGTGTCCGGGAGCATTCGAAGATGAGGAAGAGAAGATCGACGCGTTTGTGAAAGGATTACCGGAAAGAATCCAAGAAGATATAAGTTCACACGAGCCCGCCTCCATACAACAGGCATGTAGAATGGCTCACAAACTAGTGAACCAGATTGAAGAAAGAATTAAAGAACAGACTGCTGAAGA
Source organism: Rutidosis leptorrhynchoides (assembly GCF_046630445.1). Taxonomy (NCBI): domain Eukaryota; kingdom Viridiplantae; phylum Streptophyta; class Magnoliopsida; order Asterales; family Asteraceae; genus Rutidosis; species Rutidosis leptorrhynchoides. The sequence goes on from NC_092334.1 coordinate 673,837,751, forward strand.
GGCCAATGTGAAGCAAGTCAAAAGAAAGTGGGAGGAAAACGGTGATAAGAATCACCAATACAACAACAACAGCAATTACAACAATAATTGCAACAATTATCCCAACAATCGCAACATCAATCGCAACTACAACAAACGGCCCAACAACAACAACAACAACAACAACAACAGCAACTACAACAATCATCCCAACAACAATAATAACCGCAACAACAACAACAATCAGAAGCAGCTATGCCAAAGGTGTGAAAAGAATCACTCGGGGTTCTGCACCAAATTTTGCAACAAGTGTAAAAGAAATGGTCATAGTGCGGCGAAGTGTGAGGTCTACGGACCAGGGGTTAATAGAACGAAAGGAACAAATGGTGTCGGAACGAGTAATGGCGGAGCAAGTAGTGTCGGAGCAAGTTATGCCAATGTAGTTTGTTATAAATGTGGAAAACCAGGCCACATTATTAGAAATTGCCCGAACCAGGAGAACACGAATGGACAAGGCCGTGGAAGAGTTTTCAATATTAATGTGGTAGAGGCACAGGAAGACCCGGAGCTTGTTACGGGTACGTTTCTTATTGACAATAAATCTGCTTACGTTTTATTTGATTCGGGTGCGGATAGAAGCTATATGAGTAGAGATTTTTGTGCTAAATTAAGTTGTCCATTGACGCCTTTGGATAGTAAATTTTTACTCGAATTAGCAAATGGTAAATTAATTTCAGCAGATAATATATGTCGGAATCGAGAAATTAAACTGGTTAGCGAAACATTTAAGATTGATTTGATACCTGTAGAGTTAGGGAGTTTTGATGTGATAATCGGTATGGACTGGTTGAAAGAAGTGAAAGCGGAGATCGTTTGTTACAAAAATGCAATTCGCATTATACGAGAAAAAGGAAAACCCTTAATGGTGTACGGAGAAAAGGGCAACACGAAGCTACATCTTATTAGTAATTTGAAGGCACAAAAACTAATAAGAAAAGGTTGCTATGCTGTTCTAGCACACGTCGAGAAAGTACAAACTGAAGAAAAGAGCATCAATGATGTTCCCATTGCAAAAGAATTTCCCGATGTATTTCCGAAAGAATTACCGGGATTACCCCCACATCGATCCGTTGAATTTCAAATAGATCTTGTACCAGGAGCTGCACCAATAGCTCGTGCTCCTTACAGACTCGCACCCAGCGAGATGAAAGAACTGCAAAGCCAATTACAAGAACTTTTAGAGCGTGGTTTCATTCAACCAAGCACATCACCGTGGGGAGCTCCTGTTTTGTTTGTCAAGAAGAAAGATGGTACATTCAGGTTGTGTATCGACTACCGAGAGTTGAACAAACTTACCATCAAGAACCGCTACCCACTACCGAGAATCGACGACTTATTTGATCAACTACAAGGCTCGTCTGTTTATTCAAAGATTGACTTACGTTCCGGGTATCATCAAATGCGGGTGAAAGAAGATGATATTCCAAAGACTGCTTTCAGAACACGTTACGGTCATTACGAGTTTATGGTCATGCCTTTTGGTTTAACTAATGCACCAGCTGTGTTCATGGACCTTATGAACCGAGTGTGTGGACCATACCTTGACAAGTTTGTCATTGTTTTCATTGATGACATACTTATTTACTCAAAGAATGACCAAGAACACGGTGAACATTTGAGAAAGGTGTTAGAAGTATTGAGGAAGGAAGAATTGTACGCTAAGTTTTCAAAGTGTGCATTTTGGTTGGAAGAAGTTCAATTCCTCGGTCACATAGTGAACAAAGAAGGTATTAAGGTGGATCCGTCAAAGATAGAAATTGTTGAAAAGGGGGAAACCCCGAAAACTCCGAAACACATACGCCAGTTTTTAGGACTAGCTGGTTACTACAGAAGGTTCATCCAAGACTTTTCCAGAATAGCAAAACCCTTGACTGCATTAACGCATAAAGGGAAGAAATTTGAATGGAATGATGAACAAGAGAAAGCGTTTCAGTTATTGAAGAAAAAGCTAACTACGGCACCTATATTGTCATTGCCTGAAGGGAATGATGATTTTGTGATTTATTGTGATGCATCAAAGCAAGGTCTCGGTTGTGTATTAATGCAACGAACGAAGGTGATTGCTTATGCGTCTAGACAATTGAAGATTCACGAACAAAATTATACGACGCATGATTTGGAATTAGGCGCGGTTGTTTTTGCATTAAAGACTTGGAGGCACTACTTATATGGGGTCAAAAGTATTATATATACCGACCACAAAAGTCTTCAACACATATTTAATCAGAAACAACTGAATATGAGGCAGCGTAGGTGGATTGAATTATTGAATGATTACGACTTTGAGATTCGTTACCACCCGGGGAAGGCAAATGTGGTAGCCGATGCCTTGAGCAGGAAGGACAGAGAACCCATTCGAGTAAAATCTATGAATATAATGATTCATAATAACATTACTACTCAAATAAAGGAGGCGCAACAAGGAGTTTTAAAAGAGGGAAATTTAAAGGATGAAATACCCAAAGGATCGGAGAAGCATCTTAATATTCGGGAAGACGGAACCCGGTATAGGGCTGAAAGGATTTGGGTACCAAAATTTGGAGATATGAGAGAAATGGTACTTAGAGAAGCTCATAAAACCAGATACTCAATACATCCTGGAACGGGGAAGATGTACAAGGATCTCAAGAAACATTTTTGGTGGCCGGGTATGAAAGCCGATGTTGCTAAATACGTAGGAGAATGTTTGACGTGTTCTAAGGTCAAAGCTGAGCATCAGAAACCATCAGGTCTACTTCAACAACCCGAAATCCCGGAATGGAAATGGGAAAACATTACCATGGATTTCATCACTAAATTGCCAAGGACTGCAAGTGGTTTTGATACTATTTGGGTAATAGTTGATCGTCTCACCAAATCAGCACACTTCCTACCAATAAGAGAAGATGACAAGATGGAGAAGTTAGCACGACTGTATTTGAAGGAAGTCGTCTCCAGACATGGAATACCAATCTCTATTATCTCTGATAGGGATGGCAGATTTATTTCAAGATTCTGGCAGACATTACAGCAAGCATTAGGAACTCGTCTAGACATGAGTACTGCCTATCATCCACAAACTGATGGGCAGAGCGAAAGGACGATACAAACGCTTGAAGACATGCTACGAGCATGTGTTATTGATTTCGGAAACAGTTGGGATCGACATCTACCGTTAGCAGAATTTTCCTACAACAACAGCTACCATTCAAGCATTGAGATGGCGCCGTTTGAAGCACTTTATGGTAGAAAGTGCAGGTCTCCGATTTGTTGGAGTGAAGTGGGGGATAGACAGATTACGGGTCCGGAGATTATACAAGAAACTACCGAGAAGATCATCCAAATTCAACAACGGTTGAAAACCGTCCAAAGTCGACAAAAGAGCTACGCTGACATTAAAAGAAAAGATATAGAATTTGAAATTGGAGAGATGGTCATGCTTAAAGTTGCACCTTGGAAAGGCGTTGTTCGATTTGGTAAACGAGGGAAATTAAATCCAAGGTATATTGGACCATTCAAGATTATTGATCGTGTCGGACCAGTAGCTTACCGACTAGAGTTACCTCAACAACTCGCGGCTGTACATAACACTTTCCACGTCTCGAATTTAAAGAAATGTTTTGCTAAAGAAGATATCACTATTCCGTTAGATGAAATCCAAATCAACGAAAAACTTCAATTCATCGAAGAACCCGTCGAAATAATGGATCGTGAGGTTAAAAGACTTAAGCAAAACAAGATACCAATTGTTAAGGTTCGATGGAATGCTCGTAGAGGACCCGAGTTCACCTGGGAGTGTGAAGATCAGATGAAGAAGAAATACCCGCATCTATTTCCAGAAGATTCGTCAACACCTTCAACAGCTTAAAATTTCGGGACGAAATTTATTTAACGGGTAGGTACTGTAGTGACCCGAACTTTTCCATGTTTATATATATTAATTGAGATTGATATTTACATGATTAAATGTTTCCAACATGTTAAGCAATCAAACTTGTTAAGACTTGATTAATTGAAATATGTTTCATATAGACAATTGACCACCCAAGTTGATCGGTGATTCACGAACGTTAAAACTTGTAAAAACTATATGATGACATATATATGGATATATATATATATAGTTAACATGATACTATGATAAGAAAACATATCATAAAGTATATTAACAATGAACTACATATGTAAAAACAAGACTACTAACTTAATGATTTTTAAACGAGACATATATGTAACGATTATCGTTGTAAAGACATTTAATGTATATATATCATATTAAGAGATATTCATACATGATAATATCATGATAATATAATAATTTAAAATCTCATTTGATATTATAAACATTGGGTTAACAACATTTAACAAGATCGTTAACCTAAAGGTTTCAAAACAACACTTACATGTAACGACTAACGATGACTTAACGACTCAGTTAAAATGTATATACATGTAGTGTTTTAATATGTATTTATACACTTTTGAAAGACTTCAATACACTTATCTAAATACTTCTACTTAACAAAAATGCTTACAATTACATCCTCGTTCAGTTTCATTAACAATTCTACTCGTATGCACCCGTATTCGTACTCGTACAATACACAGCTTTTAGATGTATGTACTATTGGTATATACACTCCAATGATCAGCTCTTAGCAGCCCATGTGAGTCACCTAACACATGTGGGAACCATCATTTGGCAACTAGCATGAAATATCTCATAAAATTACAAAAATATGAGTAATCATTCATGACTTATTTACATGAAAACAAAATTACATATCCTTTATATCTAATCCATACACCAACGACCAAAAATACCTACAAACACTTTCATTCTTCAATTTTCTTCATCTAATTGATCTCTCTCAAGTTCTATCTTCAAGTTCTAAGTGTTCTTCATAAATTCCAAAAGTTCTAGTTTCATAAAATCAAGAATACTTTCAAGTTTGCTAGCTCACTTCCAATCTTGTAAGGTGATCATCCAACCTCAAGAAATATTTGTTTCTTACAGTAGGTTATCATTCTAATACAAGGTAATAATCATATTCAAACTTTGGTTCAATTTCTATAACTATAACAATCTTATTTCAAGTGATGATCTTACTTGAACTTGTTTTCGTGTCATGATTCTGCTTCAAGAACTTCGAGCCATCCAAGGATCCATTGAAGCTAGATCCATTTTTCTCTTTTCCAGTAGGTTTATCCAAGGAAATTAAGGTAGTAATGATGTTCATAACATCATTCGATTCATACATATAAAGCTATCTTATTCGAAGGTTTAAACTTGTAATCACTAGAACATAGTTTAGTTAATTCTAAACTTGTTCGCAAACAAAAGTTAATCCTTCTAACTTGACTTTTAAAATCAACTAAACACATGTTCTATATCTATATGATATGCTAACTTAATGATTTAAAACCTGGAAACACGAAAAACACCGTAAAACCGGATTTACGCCGTCGTAGTAACACCGCGGGCTGTTTTGGGTTAGTTAATTAAAAACTATGATAAACTTTGATTTAAAAGTTGTTATTCTGAGAAAATGATTTTTATTATGAACATGAAACTATATCCAAAAATTATGGTTAAACTCAAAGTGGAAGTATGTTTTCTAAAATGGTCATCTAGACGTCGTTCTTTCGACTGAAATGACTACCTTTACAAAAACGACTTGTAACTTATTTTTCCGACTATAAACCTATACTTTTTCTGTTTAGATTCATAAAATAGAGTTCAATATGAAATCATAGCAATTTTATTCACTCAAAACGGATTTAAAATGAAGAAGTTATGGGTAAAACAAGATTGGATAATTTTTCTCATTTTAGCTACGTGAAAATTGGTAACAAATCTATTCCAACCATAACTTAATCAACTTGTATTGTATATTATGTAATCTTGAGATACCATAGACACGTATACAATGTTTCGACCTATCATGTCGACACATCTATATATATTTCGGAACAACCATAGACACTCTATATGTGAATGTTGGAGTTAGCTATACAGGGTTGAGGTTGATTCCAAAATATATATAGTTTGAGTTGTGATCAATACTGAGATACGTATACACTGGGTCGTGGATTGATTCAAGATAATATTTATCGATTTATTTCTGTACATCTAACTGTGGACAACTAGTTATAGGTTACTAACGAGGACAGCTGACTTAATAAACTTAAAACATCAAAATATATTAAAAGTGTTGTAAATATATTTTGAACATACTTTAATATATATGTATATATTGTTATAGGTTCGTGAATCAACAGTGGCCAAGTCTTACTTCCCGACGAAGTAAATCTGTGAAAGTGAGTTATAGTCCCACTTTTAAAATCTAATATTTTTGGGATGAGAATACATGCAGGTTTTATAAATGATTTACAAAATAGACACAAGTACGTGAAACTACATTCTATGGTTGAATTATCGAAATCGAATATGCCCCTTTTTATTAAGTCTGGTAATCTAAGAATTAGGGAACAGACACCCTAATTGACGCGAATCCTAAAGATAGATCTATTGGGCCTAACAAACCCCATCCAAAGTACCGGATGCTTTAGTACTTCTAAATTTATATCATATCCGAAGGGTGTCCCGGAATGATGGGGATATTCTTATATATGCATCTTGTTATTGTCGGTTACCAGGTGTTCACCATATGAATGATTTTTATCTCTATGTATGGGATGTGTATTGAAATATGAAATCTTGTGGTCTATTGTTACGATTTGATATATATAGGTTAAACCTATAACTCACCAACATTTTTGTTGACGTTTAAAGCTTGTTTATTCTCAGGTGAATATTAAGAGCTTCCGCTGTTGCATACTAAAATAAGGACAAGATTTGGAGTCCATGTTTGTATGATATTGTGTAAAAACTGCATTCAAGAAACTGATTTCGATGTAACATATTTGTATTGTAAACCATTATGTAATGGTCGTGTGTAAACAGGATATTTTAGATTATCATTATTTGATAATCTACGTAAAGCTTTTTAAACCTTTATTTATGAAATAAAGGTTATGGTTTGTTTTAAAAATGAATGCAGTCTTTGAAAAATGTCTCATATAGAGGTCAAAACCTCGCAATGAAATCAATTAATATGGAACGTTTTTAATCAATAAGAACGGGACATTTCAATAGTCAACTTTTCACCTAGGCCTTGCATCATTTAGATTTGTGAAACTTGAGTAATATGCGAATCAAAACGATTACCTGAATTCAGTCCAAATCTGTAATGTATGCACCTATAGCTTTATAGCATGAGTTGTGGACCTTTTAAGACCTTGTACTTCTGGATATTAAAACTTTGTATGTTATGTGACTTAAGTCTAGTTTATGTCAAGTCATGAAAACTTATTCGTTGTGCACACTAAGGCCATAGTTTTGATGACTTCTGATTTGAGCTGAAACAGAACGTCCAAATTGATTAAATTAACTGTACTAATTGGCTAAAAAAAATGGCTGAATTTTGGATATGTGGTAATTTGATTTGTCCTTGAACCATGGCCACTGACCTATCTTGATTTTCATATACCTAGCTCCGTTTATAGCCAATACGAGATTGGTGCGCAGTCAGAAACTGATTTAGTGAGCCTTAAATGCGTCCATTCTGAAACCCAACTTGTAGATATCGTATGAGACTCTGCTATTGCTTTTTGGAAATGTTCATATGTCTAGTGGAGATCTGGAGTTGGCATACTACCATGTATTATGTGCTATGAGATATTGTGCATTGTTTGCAACTTGTACATGAACGTTATGCTAGATGATAAACTGTGATCGCTTATTTGTCAAATTATGATCTGAAACGTGTTAGTTGACGTAGGTTTGACATGTTGACCAACATTTGACATGAACCTACTTATGTTGACTTTAGTTGACCACCTTGACCAAGTCTGACTTTTGGTTTGACTTTGGTTGACTTTTGTTGACTTGCATGAATTAGTTGACGATGTGTTGATTTTTACTTTGAAACGCGCCGAGTCTAGCAATAAGACAACTTACTCTATGAAACTACTATGTTATAAGACATAATTAATGACCAACATATATACGTATACTTAGGTTGCTTTACTCGGATATAAACTATACAAGTTACTTGCTTACTTTTGTTCAAGAGCTATTCAAAGGTGAGTCTTGTAGCGCCCCGCCCAAATCCACCTGGACGAATACAATAGCATCTGATCCCATTGCGAGGTTCAGACCTCTATATGATACGTTTTACAAACATTGCATTCTTTTAAAAGACAAACTCATTTCAAAATATAACCTTTTAATACAAATGATATATAGATCCCATAATATGAATGACTAATCTGTCATAACAGTCTTTTTGAAATCAAATGACTTGAATGCAACGTCTTTTGAAATATGCATGAACGACTCCAAGTAATATCTTTAAAATGAGAAAATGCACAGCAGAAGATTTCTTTAATACCTGAGAATAAACATGTTTTAAAACTATCAACCAAGGTTGGTAACTTCATAAGTTTATCATAAATAATAAAATTCAGTAATTTTGATAGACCACAAGATTAAAATACAGTACACCTATCTCGTGTACGAAACCATTTCTCATAAATGCTTGGTAGAGTAGGTTCGTATCCTTTTCTCCCCCGTAGGTTGCCTTGCGAATTTTAATAACCGTACACATAACTCGTGTACAAAATAACATACACATAACCTGTGTATAAAAATCATTCTCTATCTATATATAACCTTGCTTGGTAACCGACCTTAACATATAAAGCGCACCATGAATATCCCCAAAATAAACAGAACTTTCAGTCTGTAATATACAAGTATCGTTTGTATATATATATATATATATATATATATATATATATATATATATATATATATATATATATATATATATATATATATATATATATATATATATAAACCTCAAAGTACTAAAGTATCCGTAACCCTGATGGGGCTGGTCAGTACCCATAGATCTACCTTTAGAATTCGCGTCAATTAGGGGCTATTTCCCTAATTCTTAGGTTACCAAGCTATAATAATCAGGGGCGATATTCGATATAATAACCTACAGAACTCGTCTATATAATAATTCATTAGAGGAATGTTTTGCTTGTGTCTATCGCGTCAAACATTTATAAAAGTATTTCATGTATTCTCATTCCCAAAAATATATATTGTAAAAGTATTGAAAAAGGGAGCATATGAAACTCACGATACGATATTTTGTAGTAAAATATGCATACGACGATACTGAACAATGCAAGGTTGGCCTCAGATTCACGATCTTATATCAAATATATATATTAACACATATAATGGTAATCAAATAATTCCATCTATTAATTATATAATATTTATATATTTAGTGTTCTAGTTTATATAGAATTTGGACTAAATTCCAATATATATTTTATTTATATATTATAATCTTAAATTATATATTATATATATTTATTTCGTATATATATAATATTAATAAAAATGTTAATATGTTTAATATATAATTATATGTAATAAGTATATTTTTATATACAAAATCTTTATTTGTTAAAATAATAATAATAATAATAATAATAATAATAATAATAATAATAATAATAATAATAATAATAATAATAATAATAATAATAATAATAATAATAATAATAATAATAATGATAATGATAATGATAATGATAATGATAATTTTAATAAAAAATGGTAGTTATAATAGTAATGACAATCTTATTAAAAATGATAATTTTAATAATAATGTTACTTTTATTAAAAATGATATTTTTTTCTAATAATGTTAATAATAATATTAATGATAATAATAATAATTATAATATTAATATTAGTTTTAATATTTTAATAATAATACTAGTACTAATGTTAATACTAATAATAATAATAATAATAATAATAATAATAATAATAATAATAATAATAATAATAATAATAATAATAATAATAATAATAATAATAATAATAGTAATAGTAATACTACCTTAAAAAGATAACAAATATGTCACAGCCCAGATTCGAACCCGCGACCTCCCGTTCACCAGTCAACACCCTAGATCATCCCTCTGTTTCTGTTTTTCTGAAATTATTACCACCCCAAATATATATAACCCGTTATTCTATTTCATTTATCTTCTTCTTCAGTAAACATAATCATCATTGTGAAATCATCATACCATAAATTTATGATGAATTACGCTCGTCATCATCATCTATATCATCTTCCTAATCTAATCATCATCTAATTATCACCATTTTCATAACCCATTACTATTCATCGTCTCCTTCGTTTTCATCATCGAGCATCATCCCCTCGTCATCAAGATCCAAACATCACCATCGTGATGCCTTCACCATCACCATCGTACGTCATCATCATTAACATCAAATCTTGTTCAGTCAGAATCATTAGTCACTGTTCATCATCATCTACAATCTTCATTATCTATATCATCAACTTATCGCTCGAACAAAAAGAAGGTTTTCAAGTGGAGTTTGGTTTTGACTCTCGGCTAAACGGAAACAAGTAACAGTTTAACGACGATGTTGGGTCTGATCGGAATAGTAACGAATAGGAAGTAGAAGTAGGGCTGTTCGTACAGACACAACAACGATAGCTGCAACTGTAACAACACGGAAGTTGCAGCAGTTTCAGTCGAACAAAACAAAGAAATATATAGAAGCAGCGGTTTAGGTAATGGTGGTTGTTTGCGTAATGAATAGAAACAGAAAGAACAATAACAGCCGTAATAGTAGCATAACAATAAAAGAGTTGCAGGCTTGGTGGTCCTTGGGTCTGTTGTGAGTCGAACAGAAAGGTAAACAAGAACAGAAAGCAGGTGAAGATTGGAGTGGTGGTTGGTTGTGAGGTATTCTCGGTTAACAACAACCATGTATTAGCAACAGACATGGTGGACGTGGTGATGGTTTATGGGTAGCAGGAGGTGGTGGTTCTCGTGGTCAATGGAAACAGAAAGATGGTGATCCAAAGGTTATGGTTATCGATGGTGAATATACATGATGATGTGTATGTATATATATATATAGATAGATATAGAAAGAGATGGTAGTTAGTGGTGGTTGTAGGTGGTTCAATAGTGGTGCTCCGGTGGTACGATGGTAGTGGATTGTGGTGGGTGTTGGAGGTTTAAGGTGGTGCCCGTTGGTGATATTGGATTGGGTTTCGGGTTTGGGTTGTTGATCATCCGAAGTAGAACCAACAGTAGTGGCCGAAACTTGATGATGTTGATATAACTTCGATCATCAGTAGTTCGGGTTATAGGATGTGAAAGTTGAGATGGTTTGGTGAGAGTGGTATTGGTGGTTGTTGATGAAGAAGATCGTGAAGAATAAGAGGACTACGGTGGATAGACATATTGTTACGGTGGTTGAGTAGAAAATGAACTCCATGAACGATGCTAGTTTTGTGAGTTTAATTAGTTATGGAAGTAAAAGGAGAATAAAAGAATGCAGGTCGTTGGTGATGATCTTAATCTAGTTTATATATATATATATATATATATATATATATATATATATATATATATATATATATATATATATATATATATATATATATATATATATATATTAAGATGATGAGTAGTAGTAGAAGTCAGGTAGTAGTGGTAAATCACAAGTGTTCCAATTCAAAAACAACAATAAAGAGTAATACATGTAGGACAAAGGAATAAATCAAAAGAATATTAAATAAATCAAAAGAATGTTAAATAAATCAAAAGAAAAAGAACGTGCTCTCAAATGAAAAACAGTAAGCCATCATTCAATTTGGATGTTAGTTACCGACATTTTTAATAGGATATAATATCGTGGTCCGTTGTTAAACAGTGGCGGATAAACTTATTCAGAAAAATCTCAAATTTTTATATTACATTTCTTTATTTATTTCAGTCATTATGGTATAAAATTTGGTCATTAACTGTTTAAAATTATTTAAATAAAAATTTAAATCACTATCCGCGCGCGATTCCAGGTAAAATATAAAAAGTGTTAAAATTTAATAATTAGATCCTAAATACATTTCTAACAAGCCTATAATTTATATCACTCATTTTTGGATCACCGTTTATTTTTAAAATCACATAGATTCATTTTTAACTTGTTTAATATCGATCGAATGACAAATGAGTGCTACTATTGTTTACTGAATAAATTCAAAATCACACACACACACACACACACACACACACACACATATATATATATATATATATATATATATATATATATATATATATATATATATATATATATATAATACTTCAATTTTATATAATTATTATAATATCATATTTTATTTTATTTTATATAATAAATTCTAATAATTAAATCATATAATATTCAAATTATATTTCAAATTATTATTATTTATTCACATATTTAAATATACATGTATCTATTTACACATAGTGGTTCATGAATTGTCAAGAGCAGTCTAAGGGTAATTGCATACATGAAGATAGTTCAAAAAATTTTTGAGACTCAACATACAGACTTTGCCTATCGTGTCAGAATTATGAAATCAGTTAGAGAATTAAGTTCAAAATAAGTCAAAATTTTCTGGGTCAGGACAAGTCTACAGTCCCACTTTTACTTACTATTTTTGGGATGAGAATACACGCTGATTACATACATTTTTCAAATGCTTTTATGTTTGACACGAGTACTTATTATTACATATTGAGTTTTGTTCACAAAGCCCCTAGCTTGAATACTTTTATTACCTTCGGGTAAGCACAATTTAGATGAACGGATCCGTTAGGTTAGACAAACCTCACCCAAACAATATTAACTGTGGTGCATTTACTTTGAACATTAAATACACTCGAACAAGTTTATAACATTTTTATGGGGTAAAGGGAGTGTAGTAGTTTCTATACTTTAGTCATTGTTAGTATGCAGGTGCTCATGAATTATGTAAATCTTTTGCAACTGAGTTATGCTTATTAAACTCTCGTGGTCAAATGCGATTAAACTATTGCCCTGGTTTTTCAGATACTATATTACGTTATTTAAAGCTGTGGTTTACAAACAAGAGAGATAAAAACTTGACATGGTATTGTCTATGAATATTTGAAATTTGACATGATGGTGTCTACAAACTTTTGAAACAGGACACGGTGTTGTCTACAAATGTTTAACATTAAACCTTGGTGGTCTTTCACTAATAAACGTTTTCTAAATATCATTTAATAGTCATACTGTATTGTTTAAAACCTGTAGATTCACTCAATATTATTGTTGATCCGTTTTGCGTGTTTTATTCTCAGGTATTAATTGCTTTCGCTGTAAAACTTTGCTGTTACGTAGAAGTCAAGCCAAGCACTGGGACCAGAGTTAACATTTCGTTAATGGATTTTGACGGGTTGTTACATCAATAAAGGACGTAACTTTCAAGATTGCTGAAATAACCTGCCTTCGCAGCCAGTCAGTTTCCTCACAAGCAACCTCAATAATCCGTTGGGGAGTACTCGTTCCTTTCCACTCGTTTGTCATATTACTTAAATAGAATGGTATTAAATATTAATTATTACACATATATATAAAAATACATGGATATACGGATATCAAATATATAATAGTATTGGTATCGGCTAAAAAGTCACGTTTTCACCCCGGTAAGACGATCCAAGCAAACAGCAAGACCGGAAACAAAACCGACCTCCCACGCCGGCCTGCTACACTGGCCTGCCATATGGGAGCCGGCCTGCCACTTGGCTTGGCCACAGGACACATGAAACGGCTTGCCTGGCACCGACCTCTGTAACGACCCAAATCCGTTTACCAAAAATGAAGCACAATTTTATTTTTTTATTAGTAGGGTCCCATTAAAGCGTTCATATTGCATAACATTTCCAACTCTATTTTAACCAAAAACATAATATCATAACGATACGTTTAACAATTTATAATGACCCTTGGTAACAAATGAAACATTACAAAAGCATTTGTAATAATGACCCAATCATACAAAAAACGGGTTAATACTTAATAACCCAACCCGATACCAAGAGCATAATTCCGGGGGCTACAAAATCCCCAATCTGCGTCCAAATATCCAAAAGCTACCCCATCGAGCCCAAGTGATTCTACGCATCTAGTCTAACAACTAGCTAGCTTCACAATCACATTACCTATAAAAAGGTAAACAACGAGAGGGGTAAGCATAAAACTTAGTGAATGCAACAATTATACATATACATATATAATCTACTTACTTGCAAACACTTACACAATACTGCATACACACTAGTAATTTATTTAGCATATCATTACAAAGTATAAGGCTAAAAGTCTCCAATACACCGCAAGCTAGCATAACCAATAGCATATAACCCATACAATATAATATGCTAATACTACTAACACATAACCATGGTTAACCATCATCACACATACATGGGAACGGTACTCGCATAATGACCGTTGGTACTCGCACAATGACCGTTAGTATAAACTAACCCCCAAAGTGGACGTTCGCGCTTACCGAACCACCCTTCACGCACATGATTAACCATCGACACACACAAGGGAACGGTACTCGCACAATGACCGTTGGTACTCGCACAATGACCGTTACACTAACCCCCATAGGTGGACGTCTGCACTTACCGAACCACCCTTCACGCACATGTGGTATTCATGGCACAAAAGAGTAGTGAATCCACACGCACGGATAACACTATAGTGAATCCACATGCACGGATAACACTAATATATATATATATATATATATATATATATATATATATATATATATATATATATATATATATATATATAATTATTTCACTCACCTTGGAATGCCCACACAAGTAATGTAATAAGATCCTTGTCCTCGTATCCGAGCAAGCATCCACCTATATCACACATAGGCACAATATACACATAAATGTACATTCTCTAAAAGAGAATCCGACACAATCATCCCTTAGCTGAGGGATCACACCTTGCTCGCCAAAACCCACCCATTTGACACCTAATGGACACAATCCAATTATCACTTCGGGTGGTAATTTAAACCCACTCTACAAAGTACAATTTAGCCTAAATTATACTTTACACTAATTAGACCAATCTAGGTCCCGACACTAGATTACTACTTAGATAGTGATCATTTCAAACCGCCATTTACACCAAAATTCACATCACGTGAAATATTGACCCATATTGCTTTTGATCACCTTTGACTTATGTTAAAGTATCATTTTAACCCAAAATTACTTCTCACGAGTAGTTATATTTAAAATCGTTATTTAACGCTTAACACAAGTGTTCAAGCACCCATTTGACCAAAACTAGTGTCATCATCAAATTTAACCCAATTAAATTTACCCATTTTGACACAAGTCACAAAAACGCCTATAATCACTAACGGCTAGTGATTATAATTCCAAAACACCAATTAGCACCCAAACCAAGTATTTACATACTTGATTCACCAAACTTAGTTTGACACTAAATCAAAGTCAACACCCATTTTGACCAATACTTGTTCTTAAGAACATCAAAACACTAACACAGTTACAACCTAGTGATTTAACACACCATAATTAGGTCTACACACATTAACCATACTCAAAACCCCCAAATTTCACAATAAATGGGGTTTATAACCCTAACTAGCACAAACCCTAAACTCAAACAAGAATCTTAAACAATGAAATTCGGATTCGAGACTTACCACTACAACCAAAACGTAGCTAGGAATGAGGTGAACAACTTTAACACTTAGGCTTTGTCGAGAATTGAGCTTCTTCTTCACGATTCCAAGCTTTCTCACTCTAGAAATGATTTTCTCTCTCAAGAAGGTTGAGAGTGTTTGAGATGAAGAGGATAAGGTGAAATGAGGATAAGGATGAAAGGGAATTAGTTTTGTGGACAAAAACCCAGCACCTTGTGAAAAGACCATGTTACCCCTCATTTAAGATAAAAACAAGAAACTTCCACCAAGTAGTAGTCGCGGCGCGGCCCCAAAGGGGCGCGACGCACCCTTCAGTGTAAATCCGGAACATCAACTTCTTCTGAGGACACTTTCTGAGGACACTCATTGGTGAAACTTTCTGGTGGCACTTTTTGATGTATAAAATTCAAGGTCTTACAACCTCCCACATCGGCTTGTGGCGCCGACCTACCACCGGCCTGCTAGCCGTTTCCTAGCCAAATTTCAAATATTTAAAGGGGCCATTTGTCATCCATTTTTTCACACACTTCAATTCACTTCTTTCTCATTCTTTCTACAATAATTAGTCATACTCTCAAGGTCTTCGACTCCGAGCGGGAAAATTAGTACCCGAAGAAGAACGCTGAAGATTGTATTAGGAGCGGTCTGGAGTTTGAAGTTGTCACTTTTGTATTTTCGGAACTCGTTTAATCTACTGGTACTTCTATCATTTGTCTTTATCTAATGTCTTCCATTATTATGATTTATGATATTGTTACCATGATTAGCGAGTAGCTATCTGTAGTGTATGCTATGATGTAGTTAGTTATAATGCCGAAATAAAATTATGGTTTGTATATGTTGTTGAGATGCTTTCCGATTATGTTTTAAACTCAATCGCTTTTCCAACAACTAGACCGTAGTTATTGGCTCTGTTATTGGGAAGTCGCGAACCCCGATTCAGAGTACACTTGTAAGACCCTGAATTTTAAATACATCAGAAAGTGTCGGCAGAAAGTGGCACCAGAAAGTGTTCTCAGAAAGTGTCAGGAAAAGTCTACCTATACTTATGCATTTTCAGATTTTACATCAGAATGAGAACCTGACAGTTTCAGTCCCTAAATTTCTAAAACTCAGCTGTCTTCCTTCTAAGTTGTAGTGCGCGCCGCACACATGGAAGCGCACCGCGCAAAGCGTGCTGGCAGACCCAAGTCGTGATTTTTGATATTTTAGAAGGGCATTTGGGTCTTTTCACTTGAGGGTCAGTTTTTGAGCCACAAAACTGACCCAATGCTTATCTTATCTCATTCTTCACCTCTTCCACCCATTTCCATCTAGAGAGAGAGAGTTAGAGAGAGAGAGAGAGAGCTCGGTTTGAGGAAGAAGAAGAGTGAATCGGGTGAAGTCTCAAGTATTAAAGTTGTTCATCTCGTTCTTGGCTACATTTTGGTGGTATTGGTAAGTCTCAACTCCGAATTTCATCTTTATGATTTGATATTCAAGTTAGGGTTTTGAGCTTGTTAATGGTGAAACCCATTTAGATGATGAAGTGGGCTTATGGTGACTAGTTATTTTTGATACTTGGCGGGTATTGGGTTGGTTGACGTTTTGGCCATGATCCGGCTTTGATTTTGAGTGTAATCACTTATTTTAGTGATTTTGAAAGTATTGAAACCCATTTGGATGCATTTGGTTGACTAATTTTGAAATGGGTCAAAATTGGGGTTTATGTGTCAAATTGGGCAAGATAAGTGTTTAACACTTATGTTTTGGGTTAATTGGTGTATTAGGACCATTCTCACTTGTGTTAGTGATTATTAGTTAGTTTGGGCACGGTTTGAGCTTGGAAGTGCATTTGGGTCGAAATTGCACTAAGTGTCATTTTGGGTTGGTTTGTAAATCCACCCTAATTGTGTTATTTGTTATATGATAAATGGAATAGGTACGTTCCATTGGCAATTGCGGATTTTGGTTTTGCATCCATCAAGATTTCAAGGTGAGTGTCAATACACTATGTGCATATGTATGTATAGGATGGGTGCGGGTTGGGTGAAGTGAACCTCGGCTATAGAACTCACTTCACATATAGGTGGATTTGATGGGCTTGTGTAATAGGCCCAATTGGCACGGTTGTGCGTTTTGGTTGATCACCTTTGGCGAGGTGCACACTTCATGTGTACGTTATCACATGGGCTTGTGATTTATATAACCCCGATGGTGTGGGGTTTGGTATTTGAGTTGCGGTTGAGTAACCCCGATGATGTGGATTTTATATAATCCCGGAACCGTGGGTATTGATTTGGGAGGTGAATCACGTGTGGTGCGGATTCACGATGACGCGTGTAGTTTCGATCATCTTATTGAGGTAGTGGTCACGTGTGGTGCGGATTCGCTAGGGCTCGTGTATGTTCGTCCAACCTCGATGTTGTAGTGGTGTTGAATATAGTAGTCGCGTGTGGTGCGGATTTACTAAGGCTCGTGTAGTTTCGGCCAATCTTCATTTGGTATTGGGTTAAGGGGTTAACCTTGGGCGGTTTACGCATTGTTATATATATATATATATATATATATATATATATATATATATATATATATATATATATATTGTCGTATTGTTGTGATGTAGCTAACCCTTCGGGTGTAGGTTGATGGCATTGTACATATCGTTTTTGGTGTACTTACATTATTGATATATTAGCTTGTTGTATAACGATCGTACGGTATGCTTAGATTAGCTTGCCTTTATGCTCGGACTCCGGTATGTGCTATTTTGATTATTATTGTGTGGCGTGTCCATTTTATGCATATATATGGATGCAGTATATTCTCACTCACTAAGCATTAGCTTACCCTCTCGTTGTTTACTTTTTTATAGATTCGCGTGGAGGTGGTGGCACGGGTAAGCGTGGGATCTAGTGGACTTGCGCGTAGGTTGCTTTAGAAGACGTGCTTTTGGATTTATTAGGATTGGGTAGCGTATCCCCAATCACCATGCTCGGTCTTTGTTTTGTGTTAAACTAAAATGGGTCGGAATTGTCACTTTCACGTATTTATGGGATCTTGTGGAGTCCCAAATGTTGTAATGTACTTTCGTCGATTAAAAACCCGGTTGTTTAATGTTTGAAAAGTGTTGGAATTGGTTTGGAGTTAAACGGAACTCAGGTTGGGCGAAAAATTGTTTTTCATGCTTAAAATGGGTTGCAGGGTCTTTTAAGCATAAACGCGCGCCGCGCAGGCCTATTCGCGCCGCGCATATGACCAAATGATGATGTGATGTCAACTTCTGACTTGGTTTCATGTTGTAAAGCGCGCCACGTTTTAACTCTTGACGTAGTAACGATTGATTTCCGGAATTTAAGCAATAGAAAATCTTCATAATCTAAATAAGATTTGATTCTTCGGAATTTGCGGAAATTAGGATTTTCTTTGATTAAATGTGTAATCTGCCTCGATTGCTATGTCTGATATTTCGCTATAAATTGACCTCTTCCGTTTCATTTATTTTCACCACTCCTACTTTCTTCTTTATTATTTCATACATCCCAACAGATTGTGAAAATGCTTAATCCAGTTCTGATTCTTGATATTTTCCTGGCTATCGTATCCTTCATTCTTCTTTTTCATCTACCACCAGAGGAAGTTATTTTCTTCTACTATTACCTTGGGGTTATAGTGTTTTTCATTCTCCCGTGTCTTTATGTTGCTATACGCATTGATATACACGGTTTGTAATTTCGGGGTTGTTATCGGGCTTTATATTCTCCATTATATTTCGGAGCTTCAAGCTTTCGTTTTCTCTTCCCGACCTTAAGTCAAGCGAATAATGGTCCAGAATTCGTAGGTATGAATTTCAGAATAAACATAATTAATGTTCTACGAAAGAAACGGTAATGGCACAATCTGACTTGTCAAATTACCAGAATATCCGGAAAAGACCGAATCATCAAGAAATATATTTTCTTGATATATTTAGAGATTATATAGAATGAAAGATTTATGTAACATGGTTTATGATGAGGGTGTGATCTGTGAACCTTTGTCACGTTCCATTAGAAACTCAACATGACTTACTGTAATATAATCACGTTGATCAAGTGTCATTATATTATACTAACTCATGCTTCAGTTCCCAACATTACTTCAAAACATCCATTTTTTTCGAATTTTTTTTTTTTTAGAAATTAAAATAGTTTCTTTTATGATGTAACACAGATAGCGCGAAGAGGTAATGATTTCAGATAAGAATGGTTTAAAAAAAATATCTTCAGAAATATGGAGGATATTTATAATGGGAGATACGATGATATCTTAGAATATTTAAGATAAGATGATGATGAAGAATATTGTCCGCAAAGGTTTTAGTGTAAGGAGCAAGGTATTCTTTAATGATTTAAGCAGACTCTGAATCATTTGGATTCTTTGAAGGTAGATTTAGTCTTTGTGATTTGTCCACAGCCTCCTTCATGGTCTGCTCAATCCGTTTTTCAATTCCAAACCTTCTCTTTTTCTCTGCTTTACCACCATACTATTCTTTATCATCAAACTTTTGACTGTTAAGGTCGTTTACAGTTTTTGCTGCTTCATCAGTATTGTTCCAATTTCAGAGAACTAGTTTCATAGTTTGGGGTGTTTTTCAAAAACTTCACATTCGAAGTATGTAATTCGAGGAGGTAGACGTTATATGTACACATATAACTGTTGGCGTAGACGTGCTGCAAGATTTCAAAATACTGATTGCAAATTCCCGATAGTTGGAATGGCAACTATTGTTACAAGATGTGGATGAGTACATGATAGGGTTTCAATGTATATATAGTGATTTTCGGAGAGTTTCAAATAGCAGAGTGACGGAGTCGCTGGTACATTTACTGCTAATATGGTGGAACATAAAAGGTTCCCCAGTAACAAAAACGTATATGCCAAAGTTATAAGTCTGAAAGGTCGTCGTTGACTAGTTGAATGGGTGATAATACTGGATACTTTTAAAAAGGAATTGCAAGGTTATTTTCAGTAATGATAATGCCGAAGGATTTATCACAGATACGTGTTAAAGTTTTACTTAGGTTTCGAGAGCTTTCCAGATATATGATTATAATTACAAATCTTTCTTCTCGTAGATATCGTGTAGTTGGTTTGTCTTCTCGTTTGTTCATTAGTTGAAGTGTTTCCAAGAATTTCGATGGGTTTGAACGCAAAATGTAATCATATGATGTTCTAGTACTGTTCTGAATTCAAAGCATGGTTTTCGAAGCATGGTTTTGAAAGATGTAGGAATCTAAGAGTGATGTTTTTCGTTTAATCTTGACTTGGATTCTGATCTATCGAAATCAGAATATGAAATTGAATGAAAATGGTTATTCTGCGATGAACAGATACGTATATCTATAGGTTTGAGCAGTATAGTTAATGATTGTTGAATCAAAATTGAAGAATGTATAGTGTAACATATTAATGTGGAATTTATATATTTCTAGGGTATTACCTACCCGTTAAAATATTCTCATCATTAACAGTTTGTACAAAAGGATTTTCAATTACAATCTTTATGAAAATATATGTATGTATATTTCCTTCAGATGTAATATAAATTTAATGAGTTATTAAACTCATTTGATTTTCGGTTGGAACTAGAAACGAATAATCTCTTCTATATTAAAGACTACATAATCGTCGCAGGATATTTCTCCAATGAAGTTATGAATCAATACTTCATCGTTTATGGTTATTAGTATTCTTCGGTGCCTACGGTGCATATGAGGTTGATACTCGTGGAACAGATTGTGAGGTTAAGGTTTACGGTGCGGACGTACACGTTGGTGGTACTGGTACTGTTGTTGGTTGTGCTGCTGGTTCTAGTGGTGCTACCGGTGCTGCCTGTGATGCCTGCAAATTGTGCATCATATTCTCCAAAGCCACAACTCGAGCGCGAAGCTCGTTAACTTCTTCTATTATTCCGGGATGATTGGCGGTTGGTACGAGAGGATGAATAAAGTTTAAAATTCTAGTTATCATATAATCGTTGCGAAATATCCTGGAAATTAGGGTAAAGATAGTGTTTCGAACGGGTTCGCCGGTAAGTGCCTCAGGTTCCTCACCAAGAGGTGAATTCGGTTGGTGGAAAGGATCGCCTTCCTCTTGTCTCCATTGATTAAGTTGATTACGAACCCATCCCCAATTCATCCAGAATTGGTGATGACTGATTGGTTGATTCATTCCGGTTACACTGCTTTCGGAACTCAGGTGGAAATTCATATCGGAATCCGAAGAACTCGAATTACTTGCAGAATTCATCTTACACGGTTAGATAAATAATTTTCGATGTGAAATGATTTTCGGATATCGGATGATATTTTAATTACATAGAATACCTTTATATAGTACAAAGGATCCGTAAATTATGGAGAAACTTTCGGAAACTGTCAAGTAAAGGTAACAGTAACAGATACGCTAAGATATTCATTTTGTCTATACACTAGTCATGCAATCCATGCAATAAGGTGTGTCTAGACTACAAATGATAAGCAGGTAATTTTCCACACAAGGAATGATAAGCAGGTAATTTCTAACAAAAAAAAATTATAAGCAACAACTTTTATCATGCAGACATGGTCGAAGTCCAGACTCACTAATGTATCCTAACAATAACCGGTTAGACACACTAATGCAAATTCTGGTTCGCTAAGACCAACGCTCTGATACCAACTGTGACGATCGCTCCAAATCCATATGGACAATACGTCATTCATTGATTTCATTGCGAGGTATTTGACCTCTATATGATACGTTTTGTAAACATTGCATTCTTTTGAAAAGGCACACCATAAATGAATATTTAAATCAAAGGTTTTTAACATCTGATGATTTCTACATATAGACAATCACTGTAAATAATAGTTTACAATAGTACTTCCGTTGACAGTACAGTCAAAATAAGATACATGGTGATGATTTGGTGAATGCAACATTTCCTTGAAAAATATGCCATGTATGACTCCATGCACATAGCTTGTCTAACATATAAGCAAACAGCGAAAGACTTCTAGAAACCTGAGAATAAACATGCTTCAAGTGTCAACACAAAGTTTGGTGAGTTCATAGTTTTAATATTACACATAATCCGTATATCAATGTGGATTTACAAAAGTTCAGTTATTTTATTCAAAACGTTTATCAATAGGTTTTACATAAAAGGTGGATCACAAGATTTCAGTTATTTCATCCGAAACGTTTATCAATAGGTTTTACATAAAAGGTGGATCACAAGATTTCAGTTGTTTTATCCAGAAACGTTTATCAAAATATTCTACGAAATTGAGCACCCTGGTAACTAAACTTTAACGTTTATATAATTTGTACCCTTTGTATAATCATCTTAATAATACACGCAAACCAACGTGTACGCTTCTCAAATAGCATACGTCCGTTAAAAGGCTAGTGCTCTAGCTCGGACGGGGATGTCAAGCCCTATGGATCCATATACTACTACTCGCGCCCACCAGTTCTTATAACTGGCAGTTACTAGTTACCAAAGCTAAGGGATTTTCGGTTCAAACTCAGTGTAGAATTTAGTATGTACTTGTGTTCATTGTTTTTAAAATAAAGTGCATGTATTCTCAGCCCAAAAATATAGATTGCAAAAGCAATTAAAAAGGGAGCAAATGAAACTCACACATATAAATATTGTATATCGGTTAATAAAGCATTTGCATGTATTCTCAGCCCAAAAATGTAGAGAGTAAAAGGGATCTTATGAAACTCACGCATATAAATATTGTATATCGGTTAATAAAGCATTTGCATGTTTTCGCAGTTAAAAATATATTTCAAAAGCATTTAATAAAGCAGTTGTAAAAATAGCGCATGTATTCTCAGTCCCAAAAATATAAAGAGTAAAAGGGAATCAAATGAACTCACACAAAATCAGTTTTAGTATTTGTATCCATTTAGTAAAACAGCGCATGTATTCTCAGTCCCAAAAATATATATAAAAAGGGAGTAATGAAACTCACACAAAATCAGTTTTAGTATTTGTATCCATTTAGTAAAACAGTTTATAAAACTGCGCATGTATTCTCAGCCCAAAAATGTAATTTGAAAAAGGGATCATATGAACTCACTGTTTAATATTGATATACAATATTGCAGGAAAGCACGTAGACGCATCGGAGATGATAAACACGAGGTTTGATTCACAAAAAAAATACCCCCGAACATTACCCATAACCTCCTTGGCAATAACCCATAATTTCCTTAGCTCTAGCTTGCTCGAAAACTCATTTTGAAAATTACTTGGACAGCACTCCGTCGTAATATTTTATGTACATTATTATTTTTGTATCGCAAAAACAATAACACTAATAATAAAAATAATAAGATTAATAATAATCTTATTATTAATAATAATAATAATAATAATAATAATAATAATAAAATAAATAAATACGGAGTAAAAATAATATGTGTGTGATTTATCTGGCCAAAACTCGAGAATTTATAGCACTTGGCCTGAAATCTGGAGTCATGCGACTCGCATGGAAATGGCCTTCTGGCCATGCGACTCGCATGAGGACCAGGGACAGCTCACATTGTTTTGTAATTTAGCTCGTCGACATAATTAAATATTAATATAATATATATAATTTAAATAATTAATTATATATTATATTAAATTCACGTGCATAGTTGACTTGTAATTTTTGTTCCGATAAGTCGTACGTCATCACTCGACTTATGTCCCGGTTCTGGTTTTTCGAATGTCCTTTCGTACGCTGAGAAAACTTGCATTTTACGTTTCGTGACACGTACCTTTGTCAAGATATAGCCTTAAGTTATCCATAAACTATACCACTCATAGTATATCTTAAACTTTCGAGTATTTTGGTCATTTACTTCTATGAATCATCGTCTCGTTATTTGTTAAAAATACATTTTAAAATAGTGTTTTACTGTAGCAAAGTTACTGTAGCAAAGTCAAATTTTACTGTAGCAATTCACTGTAGCAAAGTCAATTTCACTGTAGCAAATAGTGATTTTCGAAAACACTGTAGCATTTTGAGTAATGTGGCAATTTGAAAACACTGTAGCAAATTAGTGTTTAACTGGTTCATCTTAAACGCTTTAGTTAACTTATCTAAATATCAATCGAATCAATAAACGAATGTTACTATCGTTTATTATATATATGTATATATCTTTTTAATATACATAAATCAATTTTTAAATACACATTGGAAGTTATTTATAAATAAATTTTAATAATAAATATCTCAACTTATCATATATATTCAAATAGATATTTAAACCAATAAGTTTAATGTACGGTATCAAACAATTAATACATTGTTACCTTTTCATGTTATAGTATATATGTATCTGTTTACATATAATTGTTCGCGAATCGTCGAAAACAACCGAAGGTATTTCAAAAATTTTGAGATTCAGTTTTACAGACTTTGCTTATCGTGTCAGAAATGTTAATCATACAAAGATTAAGTTTAAATTTAGTCAAAATTTCCGGGTCATCACACCGAAGAAGAACGCTGAAGATTGTATTAGGAGCGGTCTGGAGTTTGAAGTTGTCTCTTTTGTATTTTCGGAACTCGTTTAATCTACTGGTACTTCTATCATTTGTCTTTATCTAATGTCTTCCATTATTATGATTTATGATATTGTTACCATGATTAGCGAGTAGCTATCTGTAGTGTATGCTATGATGTAGTTAGTTATAATGCCGAAATAAAATTATGGTTTGTATATGTTGTTGAGATGCTTTCCGATTATGTTTTAAACTCAATCGCTTTTCCAACAACTAGACCGTAGTTATTGGCTCTGTTATTGGGAAGTCGCGAACCCCGATTCAGAGTACACTTGTAAGACCCTGAATTTTAAATACATCAGAAAGTGTCGGCAGAAAGTGGCACCAGAAAGTGTTCTCAGAAAGTGTCAGGAAAAGTCTACCTATACTTATGCATTTTCAGATTTTACATCAGAATGAGAACCTGACAGTTTCAGTCCCTAAATTTCTAAAACTCAGCTGTCTTCCTTCTAAGTTGTAGTGCGCGCCGCACACATGGAAGCGCACCGCGCAAAGCGTGCTGGCAGACCCAAGTCGTGATTTTTGATATTTTAGAAGGGCATTTGGGTCTTTTCACTTGAGGGTCAGTTTTTGAGCCACAAAACTGACCCAATGCTTATCTTATCTCATTCTTCACCTCTTCCACCCATTTCCATCTAGAGAGAGAGAGTTAGAGAGAGAGAGAGAGAGAGAGAGAGCTCGGTTTGAGGAAGAAGAAGAGTGAATCGGGTGAAGTCTCAAGTATTAAAGTTGTTCATCTCGTTCTTGGCTACATTTTGGTGGTATTGGTAAGTCTCAACTCCGAATTTCATCTTTATGATTTGATATTCAAGTTAGGGTTTTGAGCTTGTTAATGGTGAAACCCATTTAGATGATGAAGTGGGCTTATGGTGACTAGTTATTTTTGATACTTGGCGGGTATTGGGTTGGTTGACGTTTTGGCCATGATCCGGCTTTGATTTTGAGTGTAATCACTTATTTTAGTGATTTTGAAAGTATTGAAACCCATTTGGATGCATTTGGTTGACTAATTTTGAAATGGGTCAAAATTGGGGTTTATGTGTCAAATTGGGCAAGATAAGTGTTTAACACTTATGTTTTGGGTTAATTGGTGTATTAGGACCATTCTCACTTGTGTTAGTGATTATTAGTTAGTTTGGGCACGGTTTGAGCTTGGAAGTGCATTTGGGTCGAAATTGCACTAAGTGTCATTTTGGGTTGGTTTGTAAATCCACCCTAATTGTGTTATTTGTTATATGATAAATGGAATAGGTACGTTCCATTGGCGATTGCGGATTTTGGTTTTGCATCCATCAAGATTTCAAGGTGAGTGTCAATACACTATGTGCATATGTATGTATAGGATGGGTGCGGGTTGGGTGAAGTGAACCTCGGCTATAGAACTCACTTCACATATAGGTGGATTTGATGGGCTTGTCTAATAGGCCCAATTGGCACGGTTGTGCGTTTTGGTTGATCACCTTTGGCGAGGTGCACACTTCATGTGTACGTTATCACATGGGCTTGTGATTTATATAACCCCGATGGTGTGGGGTTTGGTATTTGAGTTGCGGTTGAGTAACCCCGATGATGTGGATTTTATATAATCCCGGAACCGTGGGTATTGATTTGGGAGGTGAATCACGTGTGGTGCGGATTCACGATGACGCGTGTAGTTTCGATCATCTTATTGAGGTAGTGGTCACGTGTGGTGCGGATTCGCTAGGGCTCGTGTATGTTCGTCCAACCTCGATGTTGTAGTGGTGTTGAATATAGTAGTCGCGTGTGGTGCGGATTTACTAAGGCTCGTGTAGTTTCGGCCAATCTTCATTTGGTATTGGGTTAAGGGGTTAACCTTGGGCGGTTTACGCATTGTTATATATATATATATATATATATATATATATATATATATATATATATATATATATATATATATATATATATATATATATATATATATATATATATATATATATATTGTCGTATTGTTGTGATGTAGCTAACCCTTCGGGTGTAGGTTGATGGCATTGTACATATCGTTTTTGGTGTACTTACATTATTGATATATTAGCTTGTTGTATAACGATCGTACGGTATGCTTAGATTAGCTTGCCTTTATGCTCGGACTCCGGTATGTGCTATTTTGATTATTATTGTGTGGCGTGTCCATTTTATGCATATATATGGATGCAGTATATTCTCACTCACTAAGCATTAGCTTACCCTCTCGTTGTTTACTTTTTTATAGATTCGCGTGGAGGTGGTGGCACGGGTAAGCGTGGGATCTAGTGGACTTGCGCGTAGGTTGCTTTAGAAGACGTGCTTTTGGATTTATTAGGATTGGGTAGCGTATCCCCAATCACCATGCTCGGTCTTTGTTTTGTGTTAAACTAAAATGGGTCGGAATTGTCACTTTCACGTATTTATGGGATCTTGTGGAGTCCCAAATGTTGTAATGTACTTTCGTCGATTAAAAACCCGGTTGTTTAATGTTTGAAAAGTGTTGGAATTGGTTTGGAGTTAAACGGAACTCAGGTTGGGCGAAAAATTGTTTTTCATGCTTAAAATGGGTTGCAGGGTCTTTTAAGCATAAACGCGCGCCGCGCAGGCCTATTCGCGCCGCGCATATGACCAAATGATGATGTGATGTCAACTTCTGACTTGGTTTCATGTTGTAAAGCGCGCCACGCTCTCCTATGCACGCCGCGCATATGGTCTGGGACCGAAAATGTTGTTTTATAAAAAAAAATGTGTGTGTCCTCGTAAAGAGTTTTGGGTCGTTACAACACTATCTGTGTCACCCCTTGGTAATAGAAGTCTATCAGATACAATGCAAGTTTAACTGAGGCACACCGGTTATAGTAAGTCCACCGAGCTTTGGATTCCGACTGAGGACTCTTTCGTAGTGAAACATCTAACTAGGCCTATAGTAAATTGTCGGTCCTAGACCATGCTAATGTAGTCACCGAGCATATAAACTTCGTACGTGCACGCTGAAGTACAACGGTTGTTGTAAGCTATACCTCTGCTAAGTAAGGCCATGGAACCCGGTCAGTGCTGATTAGTACACTTCACCATAACGCGGTCTCAAGCACTGCACCCCGCTTGAAGGATTCATAGTTAATTAAGGAACTGTTTGTTTAAACTATAAAAGATTGGACCGTTAGGATAACCGAACGTATTCATGAAAGTCACACCGACTTGGCCACGGTGTTCTTAATGGTTAAACACTTTTTAAGGGCCTAACTATCTTTTAAAACACAATCATTAACGAAAGCATTGATACACATCATGACTCTCGGATATGGCATACCTTGTATTTCATTATGCTTAAGAGAGTTTAGACCTTTTGGAACGTTAATACGTCACCTAACCGAGTCGCTCAATTGGATGAGCCATTTGAACGTGTATGCCTGTAGACTGTAGTCAAGCTGCAGGGGCGTCGAGGGTATGGGACGTTGCTGTCTATTCAGAATCTTCAAGCTTAACGCATTACCCAGTGACATGTCAACAGGGGCGGTAGGACCAGTGTAATAAATACAAGGTCACTACCTATTCATGAGTCAGCATTCCATAATCTCGGCAAAGTAACTAACGAGATCATATATGAACTTTCTTTAACCTTATCCGAATTACAAATTTCATCGTATTTACTTTATTTTACCTTATAAACTAGAAAACCCAAAATTAGGTAATTTACAACTACTCCTCCACTTTAGGATTATCTTAAGTTTAAATATAGGTTCGATTCTACTGATCTTTTAAAAATTCGACCCTAACTCATATTTCCCTTACTCACCATAATAAGAAGTAGTACGATTTAGGCCCCGCTAAATATAAATTTAAAACTATTGCATCCTCTCCCGATAGCTACATCTGACGTCCTGCGACCTAACGATACCACATAAATAAAACCGTCCGTTTTAGTCATATCAAGCATTTACATCTTTTTTCTTATACGGAGTATTCAACATTAGAGATATTTCTTTAATTCAAATATATATGAATATTTGTTTAATAACTTAAATATAGTAACAACATAATTTATTTATTTAATTTAATTAACAATCTTTTAACTAAAATATTAATGTATACATAACATATCATAAGTTTTTCTTTAGCTAATGGAGCAACTCCTTAATATTAGATTTGATTGGTTAATCCTTCGATTTTTTTTTCCAATATTTGATGATGATTATGATGTTTTTGAAATTCGGTCAACAATTTTTAAATTTCCTAATCATTCGATAATATTACACGTATACTTTCTATGCTCATTAACAACCGTGTAACGCACAGGCTCAAAGCCCGATATTTACATTTGTGAAACATAAACTTACAATTTCCGTACAACTCACGGGCTCATACAACTTCCGTGCAACCCACGGGTTCATAAAACTAGTATTAAAATATATCGTTAGTACTTAGTAAGGTTAGAGAAGTCCATAATTAACTGCAAAGCAAATTACATTATGAAATTCTTAAGTGAGACTCGAACTCAAGACCTCTCGAACATTTAGAAGGGCGATAACGATTATGCTAAATGGAGATGGTTAATAAGAAGATATTATGACCCTATCCACTGGTTGATGGTTATAATATACATTTTATTAATTATTTAACTTTGGCTATTATTTTTTTAGATAAATAGTTACTACCTCCGTCCCAATTAGATAGTCCTGTTTTTCCATTTTAGGATGTCCCAAATTAATAATCCACTTCCATAAATAGAAAGGAAAGATGATATTTGATTGGTGGATCTGGAGAGAGAAAACATTTCATTGGTGGATAAATGAAGTTAGTGAGATTTTCTAAAACTGTGTGCCATTTTGTCTGTGGACTATTAAATTGGGACGGAGGGAGTATATAGTTATGAGTATTAATTACCTACGAGTAGTTATTATGACTTTCAAAAATAATTGTACAACCGGGATTAGCTAATTAAGACGACTTTAACCATCAGTGACTTGTATTGATTTGTTAAAACTGCATATGTGATCTATCTGTATTTTGGATATAACACAGAACCGACTTGATTTGAACTATAATTCGATATCATTGATATAGTTCAAATCCATCTTTTTCTTATGAGTACATCAACAACAACAAAACTCGATCACACATAAGTGTGTTATGAGTAAGTAAGATGTAGACAATCTTTCTCTTATTCTAAAATAAAGAGAAGTCAATTCTCTACCCAGAAGGGAACACCTCAAGAATAGATAAAATCCTCCATCTTAATGTTATACGGATAGAGAGATTGCTTCCGAATGAACTTCCGGCCAATAAGTAGGTTAAAAAAACAAAAATAAAACGCCATTAAATTTGTATAATCAAAATTTCATGGTTTTAAAACCTGCATAAAGTTCAATTTAGACTCTAAATGTCAGTCACATCAGTCAAGTTCAAATCCATCTTTTTCTAATGAGTCACTGTATTGAATATACACAGTGTTGGGAAGAGCTTAACAGGGGCTGTGAGGTGTCGTGACCCTCTAAAATTTGATCAAATAGTGAATTTTATAACTATATGTGGATTTTTTAATCCACTGAATCAAAGTTTATATAAGAAAAATATGACTAAAATGGTGAAAACTCGCAAAAGTTGTATTATCGATAGTTTTTTATTTATTTTATAGTTTACTTTACAAAAGTTATCGTGTTCTAAATTCAATAATAGGATATCTTAAGGTGTAGAGAAAAAGAGTATAAAACTGTTAGGAAATAACTTGGTTGGTCCATATACAATATACAATTATACATATACATGTGATTAGAAATACTGATAAAAAAAATTTATTCAAGTGTCATCTTTGCTCTTAAATTAAATTATTTTATTGCCTCTCAAGCTTTATAAAAGTTCCAGCGCTGATGGACGACTTTAAAGAATAAAATTATGCGATGAAGTTTATTAAGAATAAATTGAATGATTCATTTGGTGAATAAATGGGGTTTACAAAATAGTGAAATACATACATGTAAAATTATCAAAAATCAAAAATCAAAAATAAATTATAAATCTCGCAACACGTCCTTATGACTACTAATCTTACCATATTCATTAAACTTGGACACCTTCAAAACACGTTGACTATTTTCGTAGAAAGAGCAATGTACAATTGTCAAGGGAGAATGATTTTAACTTGCATATAGATCTTGTTCAATTTATAGTCACACTCTTCGAGTCAAGATTGTGAACTATGGTATTAACGAATCGAACTCTAGTCGAGCAAATAATTTGAACACCTTCAAAACACTTATACTAATTGCGTAGATAAAGCAACTTACAATTGTCAAGTGAAAAGTACTACGTAATTATAAGTGGTATATTGATCTTGTGAACTTATGGTCTTACACTCTTTGAGTCAACTTGTCAAGTATGCACTTAACGAATCGAACTTGAGTTGAGCGATGCGAATCTGAGCTCGGTTCACTTTACTTTTACTCTGTTCGAACTTGAGATAATAAATTATATTTTTTTCATGTTTCAACTCAAAGTTCGAACTCGAATTTAATATTCGTTCAAATATATTACTAAACTTTTAACTTAAGTTCGATACTCATATTTAACTTGAATTCGAGCAGAATAAGGCTTGCTTAATTATATCTTAAAAGATCTTTTATTATTAAAAATAAATTGAAATATCATAGTAGTAATATATATGACTAAAATAAAATTAAAGTTAAAGTTATTGAATAAATGCATATGTTTCTCGTAATAAATACACATATTTAAATTTTTAAAGTTAATAAGTATTTCATTTCTATTTATAGCTCAATATTCTCTTATAACTTTCTTCTCCCATAGTATGACATTTTTGCAACTACCTTTCAATTGTCGTGGTTCGACAATTTGTTGAAATAACCATGATTTATTCGTGTTCCCCAGTTCGTTTATTTTAAGAATCAAGGTTGGGTCTGAAATGCCGTGAATAGAGATGGCAAAAATACCCGTACTCGATGGGTAAACCCGAAACCCGATATTATTGGTCCAGTTTTGGTTCGGGTATACCGGTTTAGGGTCGGGTATGCGTATAGGTTTACTTTTTTTACGGGTTCGGGTTTGGTTTTAAATAAAAACTCATATACCCGACCCGTATGCCCAACCCATATACCCGATTAGTTTATTCAATATATTACATTGAAAGTTACAAACAAATACCAACATGGTCTTATATCCTACTAGCCTACTTCATAAGGCCCACCAAAATGGACAAGAAAAACATGCATACATTACATCCGAGTACAGACATGTAACTGAGATTAATTTTTGTATGCTACTATGAACAAGCTACACAGCAAGATTCTTTAACATTTTAATCTCAGTTAGTAATGTAGTTTGTAAATTTTTTAACATTTAATTTAATTTGATTTGAATTAAATGGTTACCCGATTATTCGTGGGAAAATCCGTTACCCGACGGTTAATTAGTTAATGGTTACCCGACGAGTATGGTACCGGGTTTGGGAGTGAGTTTCTTAATCGAGTTTGAGTTTGGTATTGCCTATACCCGACCAAACCCGACCCGATGTCATCCCTAGCCGTGAAACATCATATACAACCTACCTCCATCGTACTAGGTGAGAACTAAAAAACATCAATATTATCTTTTGGAAACTACATTACGTTTTTGTTATTATCTATACTATGGTTTCTTGAAGCTGAAAACACAGTCACATCCAGTGGCAAAAACGGATTTTTTTTTACCGGGGGCAAAAAATTTGTTGGGTCATGGGCAAAATCTGGAAGCTATTGGACAAAATATGATGGCTTTTTGAGAAAAAATCAAATTTGAAGCCTAAAAATCTCAAATTTACTGGGGCAAAATCAAAAATTCGAAATTTTAAGCCTGAAAAAACTAGAAATTTCGCCTATGCTGTTTCCGCCACTGGTTGGATCATTGTGAAGCATGCAGACAATTAGGCTGTATATTGTGTCCACAAGCAAGGGATAAAGTCAACCAAATACTTGTTCCTAATTTCTTAAGGGTGAAACTACGTAGAGATACCAAAATTAAATCATAGGCGCAAAAAAATATACGATTGGGGTTCCCTTGCAACAACTCCGGTCTACCAATAAAGCACGTGGTCATCCTAAAATTAATTGGTTGGCGAATCCTAGTCAACCCAAAAAAGGTCACCCAATAAAACAACTTGATAAGTCAATTAGTGATTAATAATTGTGGTTCTTTAATAATAATAAAAGTCAACTAAATGGAATCATATCCTTGTCTTTAAAGCTTAACATAAAGCTTAAAAATTAAGGGTATTTATCATATTACAAATGTCTAGCAAGTTATTTGCCAATTTTGGCATTAACTTAACCCCAAATTGAATCAGGACACAAAATGTTTAGGTATTGGTAGGTTGAACAGGGATAGCTTTCCGTTTAGCGGTTTACCTGTTTACAGACAAAAAGGTTTGCTATTTTGGTGATGATAGTATGAACTTTTAAATAAGTACATTGTGCTAAAAACCAATTCAAGACTACCAAACAATCAGATCCGAGATGAAGCATTTGAACCATACACAAGTTGCAACTTTTTCTACAAAAAAATAAAAAATAAAAAAAATTCCAACTCTGTAAGTCATAAAACTAAATTTACAATAACCATCATCTTGGTATTGTATGAATCCAATTAGTTCTACGTGATAACAACCAGACCCATCATCTATTAACTGCACAAAATCAGTTATATTTCCTGATGTTACTACCACCAGAAGGTTATATGCAGCGAGTGAATTTCGTCTGTCCTACATACCCACCAGCCATAGCTTTCTTCACATTCGACTCAAACTGACTAGGAGTGTCTCTCAACACCGCAGCTGCATCTGAATTTAACGGATCCTCGTGATTTGGTTCCTGCACAATTTATTAGCTAGTCAAATCAAGAACACACACACACACACACACCCCAAAAAAAATGATGCCTTTGTGTCTATTGGTAAGTCTTCAAGAAAGTGCGTAACAAGATATGATGATAACAAAGTGCATTTTTGTTTTTTTGTTTTTTTTCCCCCCTGCAAATATTCAACAAATCAAACATTCGGTGATCTGGTTTTTGTAACTTTGGATGGCGAAAACTTAGCCAGATGCTACCGTCAACAATTACTTTAGTAAAAAACTAATTATCTGATTCTAGATTGTGATATCGCATAATCACTTTCAAGACGCACATCCAAACACCCTAAAGGAAGAAAAGGAAATTTACCGTGAACAGATGATATAATCCATAGATTATAGTGTTAATATTTAAAACTGGTTTCCAGTCTTCTCGAAGTATGTTAAGGCAAACGTTTCCATCCAAGTCGATGTTAGGGTGGTACACCTACAGATAGCACACAGTTACAATTCAGCTTACTAGGAGCATAACAGTTGATTTGAGAATTGGGTAGCAGGTCAAAATGGGTCATTCTGTAACCCACAAACACTTTTTCCGTCGTCGACTCAGGAAAAAAATGACATTCAACTAAAGAATTAATTACAATTTTATAAACCAGATTGTTACAATAGTAATCTAATCTGATGTTAAAAGGTACAGTATATGAACTACAAAGAGATCATGGATTAATAGATACTTTTCTAATATAATAATACTCCGTACAAGATATTGATCATATATGACTTTCAACCTGTTTGACACATTCCCGTTTATTTTTCATTTTTACCTTCGTTGAGATAAAACTCAACCCAAAATCGTTGCATTCATAAGTAAATGTGTTTGAAGTTGTCACCTCTATCCTCACATAGTCACATCCCACACCATTTACGGTGGTAGAAAAGAAACTACCAAATGAGGATCTTGAACACTAAAAACTGCAGATATGTGTACCTTTGTTTTGCATTTGACCTTTGGTGCATCATGGGGATAAATCGGGGAAATCTCGAACGTAAATGTAAATATGCCACCTCTGAAAACAGATTATCCAACAGATCAGTTGACTTCATATTCTAAATAATAAAATAATTCTAAAATATTTAGTAGATACTTGGCTCGACGGTAGGTCGGCAGCAAACACTACTGCATAAAGAAACCTTGAATTTATAAGTTTTACGTCTAGACATATTCAACGTATTATGCATGTCAAAAAAGATTAAACGTTTCTAATTTTGCAGATCACATACATTTTACTAGCCCTGAGATAAAGATAATTTTTTTAATAGGTGATATGATAACCACAATAAAAGCCATCACAATGTGATGTATTAATACTCTATACTATTTACCACTTGGTCGGGTGCAGTTTTGATACCTCGGCCCCCACACAGCAAATGTCATTATTTGCTATGAAAATTGATGTTCAGTAGCGGCATTATAGTAATTCGCCAAAAAATCTTATTTTGTATACGGTGCCAGGTTCCACTTTTTTGAACCTGCGAAGCAGGATCCAGCTACCCACTTCTTAATATCATACAAGGCAAGATGGGTGGATCAGGCAGATTGGTTAATAAGTCTAGTTGCAAAGGGTCTCTTTTTTATATTATAATTAAAGAGCCTACAAAAAAAAAAAAAAAAAAAAAAACTTCAATTTAAATGAGAACGAAGAAAAAACAGGAAAGATAGACTTACAAGTAGTATCCCTCATCCGGCCGAATGGTTACTTCAAAGTGCATCAAATCATCTTTTCCATTTGGGAACGATATGCTACATGTCTTAGGTAGGTTCAACTCACTAATATCTACACACAATATGATGCAAGTAACATAGTAACTCATAAGCCATCAGCACGCACAAAGTAACAATTTTCAGTAAAATTAGTGAATATCACCAACAATTTAGGAACTTTTAAACAAAAATACCGAATTCACTCGCTAAATTAATTACCTTTGTTAAGACGCAACTCCCCCGCAGTTTGCTTTTTGCCTGGCGGCTTTCCATTGGAATTTTCGGAAAGTTCCCGTTGCTTCTCCTTTACTTTGAACAGTCTAATCATCTTCCCTATACAATGGATGGTAAAACGTCTAAATCTCAAATATCTATGACTGCATTACATTTGTCGATATTCTATAGTCTCAATCCACATGCAACGTTGACGATTGTTACGATCACTATTCAAAAGTTTGCCATGATGAAACATAAAACGTGTTTAGATGTTAAATATATGTAATCATGTCTACAGAGTTAAGCCAAACTACATATTTGTTAGGGTTGGTTTAAGTTTAGCGGTTAACAGATTTCTATAGATATTAATAATGCTCTGAATCATTAAGTCACCAAACCACCAAATCTAGGTCTATCACAACATCAAAATACATGAAACAATCAAAGTTTACAAACAGCAATTTAAGCTGTAAAAGTCATTAATCAACAAGTAAACACAAGTTATACAGAATCAATAAATAAACAAAACAACCAAAATGATTCTAATTATAATTAAACCTAAATTTTCATGAACAAAACCCTAAATTACCAAATATATTAACAGAATAATGTGCCATTTTTCAACAACTATATGTATGTGTGTACAAACCAATTAAGGAGATAACCAGTTCGACAAAAGTCAGCAAAGGAGAAAGATTAAAAAAATTAGGGTTGATGGTATGCAAATCTAACAGCCCCTTCGTATGGATTCGTAGTACATAAATTAGGTATTATCGAATCAAAAACTGGCTCCAAACTTAATTTAATTTATTTAGAAAGACAATGCGGCACATAAATAGATCATTACATACCTTCCGCTGGGTTATATTTTTCTCCTTTTGAGGGGTTGTATAATTAATTAAAGAGGTGAAGTTTTTAGGTTTGAGTTTGTACGGGACTATTTAGGAGTCGCATTTTTCTTTTTGCTCCGTCATTATTTTTGTTTTTAATGTTTTTAATAAATAAATGAGTTGCAACGTGCAAGTAATCCAGATGATAAAATTGGTTCATAATTAGACTTTAAAGTTTAAACATAAAATAAATATAAGCTAATTAAATATAAGCTAATTAAAAATATATATATAATAATAAATATAATAATAAAAAATAATACAGAGTAATAAAAATAATAATAATGATTGATTTGATATTTGATATTTGATATAACAAGTAGGTGAGTCATCCTCGCGTTGCGACACCGAGTCTGTTATGTGATATGGTTGAGACCTAAAAATGTATTACATATTTACATATAACGGATTTATAAACATAATTTTCATCGTAGGATAAATTCAAAATTAGATAATATTATTTTCAACAAAGAATTCTTGGCTGAATTAGTTAAACTATCTGTAATGGTTGCAAGTGACGGTGTCACTTGCCTAGGTGGAAGAAAAGAAACGCTAAAAATTGAAGTATTCGTGTGTCACTTGTAGTGTTTCTTATGCATTAGTTAGAAAGTGACGGAAGAAGAAACTTGTGTCACTTGATTTTTTTTATTTTTTTATTAATTTAAAATATTATTTTTATCCAATTTTAATACTTAACCCAATTATATTTTAACACATCATCACAATACTCCTAATAAACACTAAAAAAACACCATCACTACTCCACTCAAAAAATAAACATGTTTTAATCATTAAAAAGGTGCAAAACGACAAGAAACACGAGCAAGAAACGTCTTTACCGTTACAAATGGTCTTAATGCATGAGCTTGCATCTATTTGTTCAATCTCTTTTTTTTTTCTTTGATGATGCGTGTGTGATAGTGAGAACATTAAATGAGTGAAAAAATTATACTCCGTATATATTATTGATGGTAGCAATGTCTAGTAATTTATATTTGTACATGTTACAGTGACAGTCGCGAAACTGAGAAGATTTTGTACCTAATGTGTTTAACATGATGGACAACATTAAGAATGAGAGAGTAAAATTTTGTATAAACACAAAACATCAAGTTGTTGAATGTGTGAAGAATTTGATCAAAGGAACAAGGCTTGACTTGGTGAACAAGTCGTATAGAGCTTGACTTGGTGAACAAGTTGTAGGAAGCTTGACTTGGTGAACAAGTCGTAGAGATTCTGTTGCCTTAATTAAATCTTCTAGTAGGAATGTAGTATGGAGCAAGTAATAGATATTTATGGAATGTCTTTTGCTTGAAGGACAAGTTTAACTTGGTGGACAAGTTTAACTCTTCCTATAAATTGTAACCCCTAGCCTCATTATAATGTGTGCACGAAATTTAATAGTGAAAAATCTCTGATTTGCGCCCGTGGAGTAAACTCTTCTCCGTGTTTTGGAGTTGGGATATAACCACGTTAAATACCCTGTGTCGTTTATCGTTTTTTTATTTATCGTTATAGGTTTATTAATCGTTTGTCGTTTGTGGGTTTGGTGGTTTGATGAATTGTTAGGACCTACTCAATTTCTAACAAGTGGTATCAGAGCTTCAAGGTTCGAAGACGGGCACGATGGCGATTTGAAAGCAAGATATTCGATATGTTTGATGATTCGGGTGTTCATCAAGGTTAGATTAAACGACAGGGTTGTGTGTCTTGCAACTTGTGCCGAGATCTAGAAGATTTGTTTCAGAAGACACTAGAGAGATTTTCGGAAGATCCGGGTATCGGATCTATGTTATCATTCCTTGCGGTCCCGTTCGAGGGAATGATGAACTTTTCAAAATTCGGATTCTACTGCGCAACTGGAGAAGAAAAATTATTGCGGGTTCGTTAGCCGTTGGATCGACTTGAAATTTTTACCGAAGGTGCTGGAGTCATAGATCTAGTAGCTGTATAAATTTGAGGAAGATCGAACCGTTAGATCTTGAGATATAATTTTTCGAAGCTGCTGCCGTTCAGGTTTAACCTATTTTGTTTCGGAGCTGTTAGACTATTTCTAACCCTGCCTGTGACATCACAGGCAGATTTGTACTTTTTGGCTCAAAAAGTGCATCTGCCTGTGACATGGCAGTGTCAAATTTTGACCCTCCAATAACCTCAAGTGTCAAATGCCAGTGTCAAATTCAGTAGGATCCACCAGTTTTTTTTTTCAAATGATTTAAAATGGTAAATAAATACAACAAAATAAAATAAATTACATTAAAATGGTAAATAAATACAACAAAATAAAATAAATAACATTGATGAAAAAATACATAATTAATTTTTGATAAGAATTTAATAGTACATAGATTGACGATTACATAGATTAAAAAAAAATAAAAAAAAAACTAATTCGCATTGCGAAAAGTCAGTGGAAGGTTCCAAATGTGCTCGACTAAATCCTCGGTGAGTTGGCTGTGCAAATCTCGATCCCTTATTTCTCTTGCGATGATATCTCGATCCCTTACTTCGGAATCATCATCTTCTATTTCTTGAATTAATTGAACAATCCGCAAATCTTCGGAGTCAGAATTAGACCCCCGTAACCTCGAACCCATTTATAAACTAATAGACTTTTGTAAAAAAAATAAAAAGTAGAAAGAAATAGAGTGAGTAAGAATGAATTGTGTGAAAAATGATATGATTGTTGGGGTTTAAATTGGAGTAAAATGGAGTAAAAATTGAATTTTTTTAAAAAAAAAAATACCAAAAAACGGGTATATATCCGTTGGGTAACGGATATATTACCCCACCCAATCAGATCAAGCCAGCACACCATTTGAAGCCCCTTTTTTCAGTCAAATCGTCGACTGACGCCCCCCAGCGTCAAAAACTGACGCCCCGTTAATGGCGTCAGGGGCGTCACTTCCTGCCAGCGAGTCTGACGCGGGCCCATCTGACGCCGCGTTGGAAAGAGTCTTAGAGGAGAAAAATTACTACGGGTTCGTTAACCGTCGGATCGCCTTGAAAATTGTACTGTTGATGTTAGACTCGTAGATCTAGTCTTGGTAAAAATTTGGAAGTGATCGGACCGTTAGATCTTGAGTTATGTTTTTTCGAAGTTGCAGTCGTTATGGTTTAGAGCTGCTGTAAGAGAAAATTCATAGAGGATTCGTCTGCCGTTGGATCGACGTGAAACTTGGACTGTAGGTTCCAGAAGTACTGATCTAAGCGTGGTAAAATTTTGGTGATGATCGGACCGTTGGATCTTGAGATACGATTTTTTTAAAGTTGCAGCAGTTTTATGAAGAGAGTTCCGGTTTTGATGTTGCGAGTGGCAAGACGATTTGTTTTGCGAATCTTCGGACGATAAAGGCTGTTATTTTTTTCAGAGATGTAGGTTTGTTACGGGAGCCAAATATATTCCGGATGTGATGGACGACGTCGTGGGCGCACCTCTCAGCGCGCGTGCGTTCTCCTGGTAACGTTGAGTTGATCCTGGAGTCTTGTATCGAAATCTCACTGGTCCGCACACAGACAGTTGGGAGTTCCGTTTGGCAGCGGTAAAGACTGGATCCGAACTATCGTTGGAAGGGAGGCTCATATGGATTTGGGTTTGAGGGGAGGTTTGTTTTGGGTGCAAACCTTAGTCATACATCGAATATTGGGAAGAAACAAGTGTGTGTGTGTGTGCTTAAGAAGTTGGTTTCTCTCAGGTTTGGGCGGTAAGGTAGCAAACAGTGGGACATTCGTTTGAAAATCAACAGTGAGAGTTATTGTGAAGGTTGAATACTCACAGGTTGTAGTCTGGATGTGTGGATAGCGTAACGTGACATTTGCAGCATGTCAACGGTTGACTTAACCCATTGGTTGGCACAAGCGGTTGTGCACCCTCAGTGGATGAGTTGATCTTGGAGCCTTGTACCATAAGTATACTTGATGTGGTGCCATTTAAGTTGTGTTCTGAGGTTGCGGCAGGTACTAAAGAAGGTTGGATCTTGACTATCATTGGAGGGATGTCGAGTTGAACTTGGGTTTGAGGGGAGGTTTGTTATGGTGCAAACCAAAGTCCAACATCAGATTATTGAATGGGTCGACCAATGTATTTGGTCGAATATTCTATAGTATATGGATTATGTGGGCAGGGTTAGAGCTTCTCTCACTGAATAAATTGGTTTGAAGTTGTCGGATATGACGAGTTCGACTGGCGTTTTGGGTTTGGTTGACATTAGTACAACAAAGCAAGCGGGTTTTCTTCGGGGTGACCAATTAGGAATCTTTAGGTGATGGTAGAAGTGGATAATCTTGTAAGTCCTGGAACTTGAGCTTTCTAGAGGGTGTCGGGAACTCGGTGGGAGTTTGGTAATCGACGGAAGTACTGAGCTAGTGGGAGTTTGACGACTAGTGGGAGTTATGGAGACGGTTATGCGACGTGGGTCTTCAGTTCTCACGAGACTAGTGCGTATAACACTAGAGTACTTTGATGCTGCATGTATGCCCTCGAATGGCAAAGAGATTTGCAACTGACCATGGTATGAACCAGATTCTTCTCGGGTAGCCGCAGACTATTTCTTATTCGTACAGTGGGAGCGTGATTGGGAATGAGAAGATGAGTTTGTGAAATTCAGAGTTATAACGATTGGCCAGTATACCAGCGTGAAAGCGGGAGAAGTTCAAAGGTGTAGATTTCAAGGTTATGATAGCGTTCTCATTGGAGCCTTGATGAATAGTCTACAAAGGTGTCTGATGGGGTTTTCTGATTGCTGGGAAGGAAATCATAGATAGACGGAAATTCTGTACGAGTGATCGGTGACACGGGCTTCTGGATTGGACGTGTCTAGAGCGATGGGTGAGGCGGTGTTTGTCTCATGGAAGAATCCTGTAATTGAAGTGTCGCATTATTCAGTTGATCTTCTTGTGTAAGAAGATGATGGTGCGGGAAACCGAGAGTACCCAAGTTAGTAACTGGAGATCGAGTTGAAGCTTAGCGGTTTTGATGTCGAAAGACTTCCTTCCCTCAGGTGTGGAAGAGCGGCGTGACCCGGATGTTTGATTCCGGCGGTATCAAAAGTCATAGCGGAGAGGAGATCGGGAGTTGCTATGGGTGTTTGAACAACATTGACAGTTGAGGAGGTTATTGATTTCTAGTTCCGACAAGTAGTGTTGAAGACCTTGTATCGAAAGTCTACTCATTCGACGTATGTGATGAGTGTGCGTGTCCCAAATGGAGTTTGGCGGTATAATGGTGGTTTAACGTTCTTGGTTGGAATGGAGATTGATGATCGAGTTTGTTCAAAATCTTCAAGTGGGAGATTGTTGAGTAGTGAAGAGTTTGCTCAAGGTCTTCAAGTGGGAGATTGTTGAATGTGTGAAGAATTTGATCAAAGGAACAAGGCTTGACTTGGTGAACAAGTCGTAGAGAGCTTGACTTGGTGAACAAGTCGTAGAGAGCTTGACTTGGTGAACAAGTTGTAGGGAGCTTGACTTGGTGAACAAGTCGTAGAGATTCTGTTGCCTTAATTAAATCTTCTAGTAGGAATGGAGTATGGAGCAAGTAATAGTTATTTATGGAATGTCTTTTGCTTGAAGGACAAGTTTAACTTGGTAGACAAGTTTAACTCTTCCTATAAATTGTAACCCCTAGCCTCATTATAATGTGTGCACGAAATTAATAGTGAAAAATCTCTGATTTGCGCCCGTGGAGTAAACCCTTCTCCGTGTTTTGGAGTTGGGATATAACCACGTTAAATACCCTGTGTCGTTTATCGTTTTTTATTTATCGTTATAGCTTTATTAATCGTTTGTCGTTTGTGGGTTTGGTGGTTTGATGAATCACCTGTCTTGTTAGGGCTTACTCAATTTCTAACACAAGTTACTGAAACTTCAAACATATAGCACTGAATATAAGTTATCAAAGACGTTAAATGTACGTTGTACAACATATATTGCAAAGATAATCTGAAACGGCCCCAATGATACGTGAATCTGTATGTTAATGGTTATGAATGGTTAGAAAAGAAAAAGGAAGAAAGAAACAGCTTAACAAGAAATGGGTTGATAGTGTCAAAAGTCACCCAAAGTGTATTTTACTGTGTAAAACCCAAATTATTTGAAATTTTATAGCAAGTATTATCAAAATCTCATAACTTGTGTAGTCATAAAATGGTCTCCTGTGATCATTGCTGAAATTAAAGGTGACATCAGGATTGTTTTGACTTTCTGGTGTCAAACTGCAAAGTCAAACATCGGGTTTAAACGGTAGTGAGAAAGATGGGTATCTAAGATTATTTCTTCTGGATGATTCTCAATGGCAATTGTACTATTTGGCTTCAAAGTTGGCTTTATATAAATTGAAAAGTTTTGGAATTTGTATGGAATAAGTTGAACGGTTTGACTAAATTGGTTAGTGGTAATAATACTGGGAAATAACATAGCATCATTACAATCACCAAACTTTTTATGTGACTTCAACTTAGAAATCTTTATATCAAAAATTCTTTTTCCTTTTTAATCAAATTAACTAATAGTTTATTTTGTTTCAATGTAGGTTTCTGGAA
This sequence comes from Rutidosis leptorrhynchoides, assembly GCF_046630445.1. Taxonomy (NCBI): domain Eukaryota; kingdom Viridiplantae; phylum Streptophyta; class Magnoliopsida; order Asterales; family Asteraceae; genus Rutidosis; species Rutidosis leptorrhynchoides. The sequence goes on from NC_092334.1 coordinate 673,881,288, forward strand.
ATGGATAAGAAAAAGGAACCAAATGGACCGAACTTCAGTCGAGGTGTGGACGGGTGGTACAGAAATTTTTAATATATGTTTACTTATAATTTTTATGACTTAATTGATTAAGGCGAAACATGTATGTATAGCACTTAAACATTAGCCAAATTTGAAACTATCTAAAGAGTTATGAACATACATAGACACTTTCAGATGTAATAAGTTAGCATAGTAAATAACAATATTGCAGCAAGATTGCAATAGTCTGTTACATTGTTTTAATGTATGTAAGGAAGGATAACAACATTACTGAGTGTCTTCCAATCATCATAAAGGATAACAAGTGATTAAAACTTCTCTTATAAATAAAGTGGTAAAACCACCATATCAACCTCTTTTTATAAGCCTGGTTTCAAGTTTCAACAACCACATATACTCATTCCAATTTTTCACTCTGTGTACAAATATCTCTTTATTAAGTCAAATATCAGAATCCAGATTGAAAATTCACAACATCCACATACAATATATTTTAATTATGATTGAAATCTGCCAAAAGTGACGGACTTTGCCAATCTTATAAGACATCTTAATTTGAAAATTCTTTATAATTCATCCTAAACCTGAACCCATAGACTAGCAAATAAGGGCCTCTGCCAATGAGGCCTTGCTTCATTGGTATCCATGTTTCATGGATTCGAGAGTGACCCAGGTTCGAGTCTAACAACTAACAACTAACCTTGCCTTTCAAAAAAAAAAAAAAAAAAAAAAAAAAAAAAAAAAAAGGGCCTCTGAAGTTTGCTAATTTTATATAAAAAATTCATAAATTTGCAAACTTTTACCCTCAAAAGGCATTATATTGTCTGACCTATAGATCATGAGCAATTTATCACAAATAATCAGCCACAGAAGTATGCTTAATAAAAATTAGAATAGGCATTCAAAGCTTGTTACATACCCAAGTAAATGATATATTAAGTATATGATAAACAACAATGAACTAAACCAACTGTTCCCAATTTTGCATTTTCGGCTTTCATGAACTGACACTTTATCATTATCACTACTAGAATCAGAGCATTGAACAAGCAAAGATATGAAAAATCATAAAACTTATTACCGGCCACTAAAATCATATTCAACAAGCTAGTGACAACATAGGTAGTGGTAAATCAAGATTTAACAACTTACAAACAAACATGCCGGATTAGTAGCCGAAGCTGCCTTCATTCCCCGCCATCGCGGCCGCCACTGCCGTCGCAGCCGCCGCTGAGCCGCCCACTCCGTTCCTGCTGACAGTGGAAATTCTTGGAAGTTAACCATCATCGGCATAAACGGTGGGAGCGGCCGTGAGCAGCGGCCGCGGAAGCAACAGCGGCGATGATGGAAAACATTCCGTAGAAAGAAAACATGATGTGGGTGATTCAAAAGTTGTGATTTTAAAGATACTAACTCAGTTTAAAAAAACCGAGTTGGTTAAAGTGAATGGGTAATAAATCAAACTTATATTTTTTGTTGCAGAGCTAGAAAGCGCCGCTAAGAGCCTCGTCGGAATTTCTGTTTTCCGGCGACTCATCGACACCACCTTTGCCGGCCACGGTGAGGCTAAACGACAGCAAAAAACGAGAGGCGGACTAAGCGGCAGCGCTTCGGAGGACAGAACCTGGCAAGAAAGGAATGGTTGTGATCGTAAAAAGATAACGGGTTTAACGGCGGAGGTGGTGAGATTTGGGAGTAGAGCAAACCATACCGTTTAAGCGTTCTGTGTAATGAGGTATAAACTATGAATCGTAACCGTAAGATATAAAATTCGTGCGGATGGATTTTATCAATGGTCAAAGTATAAAATTCAAGAGAATATATAAAAAAAATAAAATAAAATATAATTAATGAAAAGGTATTAAAAATTATATATTCAAATTTAAAATCGAGGGGTTAGATTATTAGTTAAAGAAATAAAATTATATATTCCGTACGTTAAAGAGAAAATATTGATGGGTTAGATTATTTATTTTTTGGAACGGCATCAAAATTTTATAAAAACTAGCAATGAGCTAGGACAACACAAATTACAAAGAGTCTAATGGATTTTGCAACCACAAAGACCAATTAACTCTAGATTTTTTATATCTAAATAACAACCAAAAAAAAAAGTAACAATGATATTGTTCAAAACGTAAGACTTTCTGAAAGACGTATCATTGAAAGTGTAGCTGTTCCTAAGCCGCCAAATGTTCCAAAGAGCCGAGTATAAAATGCTTTTCTCACGACAAGTTTTTTCTTTACAAGAATCGGAAGGTTGTCGAACCAAAACCAAAAGTCATCCATTGAATCCCATCTAGGGATGGGTAAGTTAAGCCAAGTACTCATGTAGTCCCAAATCTGTTTGTTGGTGTCGCACGTAACGAATAAGTGAAGAGCTGATTCCGGGAGAGCTTCACACAACACACAAGAAGGATTTGGGAGAGTGATACCTTTGTTTTGCAGGTTGTGTTTCGTTGCTAAACGATGCATCTTTAGGCGCCATATAAACACGTTTACTTCTGGGGGGAAATAAGAAATCCATTCTGTTTTTTGCGTGAAAGAAGAGACAAAATGATCATCAATAAGACGCCTTGCCTCAGCTACAGAGAAGACATTGGACTTAGAAACGTCCCAAAAACAAGTGTCATTGTCTCGAGAAAAAGAAACCGAAGAAATTAAATTCAACAGAGTCAAAAGAGGACATTTATATACCTCCCCTTAGAGCACGACGCCAGTACCAGGACCAAGAACCATTACGATGACGATCCATTACCAAATCCGACTTTCTACAATCAAGATCAAAGAGACGAGGGAATCTCGACACTAGAGGGATCCCTTCAAGCCATGGATCGTACCAAAATCTAGTCAACGAACCGTTACCAACTTTGATATGCATTAAAGAAGAATGAATCATGTTGTTATCAAGAAGCGCAAAAATACACTTGCAAATCGAACCCCATGTAGCTGAAGAGTTACGATTAGAGAAGATAATATCACCGGCTCTAATGCCATGAATAAAAGTAATAACTCTAGCCCACAATGCGTCTTTGTTGTTGAGGAACCGCCATCTCCATTTGTAGATGAGAGCCTGGTTAAGAGACGAAAGGTTAACAACATTTAAGTCACCGTTATCATAAGAATTTTGAATAAGCTTCCAACTAACCTAATGGATTTTGCGAGCATTATCTTTACCTCCCCAAAAGAAGGAAGCTTGAAGAGACTCCATTTTACGAATAACTGTGGAAGGCGCTTTGAATAGAGACATATAATAAGTGCCAAGACTTCCTAGAACCGACTTAATTAACGTGAGCTGACCTCCAAAAGAAATCATGTTTGCCTTCCACTTGGCAAGCTCTTTTTAATCTTACATATAACCGGATCCCAATTAACAATTCGAGACATTTTATGGCCAAAAGGTAGGCCAAGAAAGTGAAAAGGGAGCGACGAATGAGAACAGCCCATAACTCTAGCAAGCCTAGCCACCTCTTGAGAATTAATCCCAATGCCATAAAGGTTCGACTTACTAAGATGATTTTCAATCCTGAAACCGCGAAGAAACATCCCAAAATATTGATCAAATTCATGGCATTTTCGCCATCTCATTCACCTACAAAAATCGCACTGTCCGCGTAGATGCAATGAGAAATGAGTTCTCCATGATTGGAATCTCCAACCCGAAGACCTTTAAAAAGTGAGGCATTCATAGCATCCTTTATGGCCGCCTTTAGACCTTCCATCCCGATGATGAACAAGAAAGGAGAGAGAGGGTCACCTTGACGCAACCCGCGCCCAATGGGAAATTCAGCGGAAGGACTTCCATTTTGTGATGGCCCTCCAAAATTCCTATTGACGCAACACATCATTCATCGGTCCCATTGCGAGGTTTGCCCTTTATATGATACGTTTTACAAACATTGCATTCATTTCAAAAGACGCGCTTTCTATATAAGAAAGTTTTAAAATCTGTATACATTTTTAAAACATGTATATAAATGTTTTCGACTTGTAGTGATTTCTACATATAGACAATCCCAATAAATGATAGTTCATAATAATACATCAATAGACTAAACAGTCAAAATATAATACATATTAATGTTTGAATGCAAAGTTTCCTTGAAAAATATGCCATGTGAGACTCCATGCACATAGCAGTTAAACAGCGGAAGCTTCTTTAATACCTGAGAATAAACATGCTTTAAAGTGTCAACCAAAAAGGTTGATGAGTTCATAGTTTATCATAATCAATCATTTCCGTAATAGTAATAGACCACAAGATTTCAGTTTCCATAAATATCCGTACACTCGCAAGTGTATAAAAGTATTCTATAAGTTGTTGAGCGCTTCGGTAACCATACTTAACAATTAATGTGGCATATTCCCTTTATTATGAAATCTCCCTACACTGTACCAAGTGTAGTAAAGACGAAGTACTATGCAACCGTTTACGATACTAGAGCGACTAGCCCGGTTGGGGTTGTCAAACCCGATAGATCTATCAATAGGATTCGCGCTTACATGCTCTTACAACATGTAAATATTAGTTACCAAGCTATTAGGAAAAAATATGAAAAGTGGTACAACTCAACGTAGAATATGTTTTTAGTACTTGTGTCCATTTCGTAAAACAGTTATAAAATACGCATGTATTCTCAGCCCAAAAATATATATAAAAAGGGAGCTATGAAAACTCACGTATCAATATTGTGGTTCAATATTGCAGGAAAAGTATGCAGACGCAACGGAAATGATAAATGCAAGGTTGGCCTTTGATTCACGAACAATACCCCCGATCAATACCCATAAACTCCTTATTTAATACCCATGAATTCCTTAGCTTTAACCCATTTGAAAAATCCATTTTGAAATCACTTGAACATAACCCCGTCGTAGTATTTTATGTATATTACTAATACTAATATTAATGATACTACTTAATAATAATACTAATATTAATATTAAGAGTAATAATAATAAAAATAATAACAAGAATTTAGTACTACGGAGTAATATATCTATATCTATATATGTGAATGAATTGAACCAGTAATCGTTCCATATATATAGTATAAATATAATAATCTAATAATATTGAAATAAAATATAATATTATAATATTATAATAAAGTAATAATATAATAATATTAAAATAATATAATAATAAAAGGAATCAAACGTGCGAATTAGAATTCAATAATATCTGCCGACAGTTTTTACGGACCGGTATTTCATACTCTTGTTGCTAATAATTGACGGGTAAAAGTATGAGTAAAAATTCCACTTTTTATATTTGAATACGTATATATCTGTTTTGGTCTTAAGTTTTATGAAATTAGTTGTAAAAAGTTTCATTTATAAAGTTTATAAGCGTAATATGTGTTTTTCTAGTTTTTGACTGGACAAAGATATATAATATAATATAAATTTTAATATAATAATATAATAATATAATAATATAATAATATTAAAATAAAATATAATAATATAATAATATATTTAGAAGTAAACTTTTAAAAAGTCGTATTTATTAAATACTTCAGGGGTATATTATGTAACTTATAATTAATAATTTCTATTATGTCACTTTCATGTGAATAGTAAATTAATTAATTAATTTCATTTACTATTCATATGAATAGTAAATGAATTAATTTCGATTCAACTATTTAAGCCACACGTTGTTGTACGTTGTGCTTTACAAATTGTACATTTTTAATTTAACTTCGTTTCTTAAAAAAAATTATAAAAATTATATCATAAAAATAAAATGACTTAATGCGTAAATTTTTTAATTTGAAATAGCATCGTTTAATAGTAAATTTTTATCATTTCATATATAAATCATGACGGGTTCGAGTTTTAAATTATAGGTTGTTCGTGAATCGTAGGGTAAAGTCCAATGGTTAATTAAATGTATGAAAAAAATATTTTAATGCAACACATCAATTTGCTTATCTTGTCGGAGTTATCAGAGTTTAAATTTGACCGAAATTTCCGGGTCATGACACATTTAGAAGCAAAGAAGCGCATGAAGAGGTAAGGAACGCACGAATCCAACTAACCCACTTCATACTAAAACCCAAATTTGAGAGCGTGCAAATGATAAACTCCTAGTGTATCGAGTCTAAAGCCTTGTCAAAATCGACCTTGAAAAGTAAGGCTTTATTTTTCTTTCTCTTACACCAATCAACTACCTCATTAATAATAAGAGGACCATCAAGAATTTTTCATCCTTTAATAAAATATGTTTGCTCCGGACTTATAATATCATCAATGACAAGCGCTAGCCTATTCGCAAGAAGCTTAGCCAAAATTTTATACTGAATGCCGATGAGACTAATAGGATGATAATCTTGAACGTGAATGAGGTTATCTTTCTTCGGGATAAGAGAGAAAAATGACGAATTACAACCTCTTGGAATATAACATTTCGCTTCGATCTCATGAACCATACAGTTAATGTCATCTTTTACCATGTCCCAAAAATGTTTGACGAATCGAAAGGAAAACCCGTCTGGCCCTGGGGCTTTATCACATCCGCACGACCACATTTCCTCTTTGATCTCTGAATCAGAAAAAGTGGAACCCATAAAAGTAGCTTTAGACACATTTAACTGTTTCAAATGGCTACTAGGAGAGAAAACAGAAGCACTCTCCAAAATTTTGAACTTATTCGAGAAGAAATCAAAGAACATCTGCTTAACCCTCGAACGCGAAGTTTCCCAAATACCATTAGACATGATACCATTAACCTGCATTTTATTTCGTTTCCTATTGATTGAAGTATGGAAAAAGGAAGAGTTCTCGTCCCCAAGACTGATTGCGAGCTTGCAATTTTTCTGAGCCACATTTGAAGCTTCAATAGATTCTAACATAGCCAAATCTTTAAGGATCCGAGATCTAGAAGCTGCTAGAGTACTTGGTTCGGAGGCAACAAGTAACTGGTCATCTATATCTTTAAGACGATTTGAGAGGGAAGCACGATCTAACACAGCTTGAGATTGTTTATTTTTATTCCACTCTTTTAAGGCAGTCTTTACCCTTTTGAGTTTGTCCTTAAAACGAATTTGGGGATTGAAACTTATGTAAACATCAGTCTTGTTCCAGGAGGATAAAACCGTCTCTTCAAAACCTTTCAGATCAAACCAGCTTTTAAAAAGCTTAAAAGGAGTGGGTCCATAGTCGATCGTCTCGTTACGGATAATAATAGGGCAATGATCCGATCAAAGATTAGTGAGGATACGACCCACCAAGCTTGGAAACGAATTGATAAACCCATTAGAAGCAATGTATTGATCCAATTTAGCTCTCCGGGAAAAAGATTTATTAACACGCGTAAACGCCCTACCGCCAAGGGGGATGTCAACGAGATTTCCATGATCTATAAAGTTATTAAATGCCTCTGAGGATCTATGACAAAAGGCAGTACCAATTCGCTCGCTCGATGTTCTAACATAATTAAAATCACCGAAAATTAGGTATTCAGCTCTGTTCGTATCCATAAAAGAAAGAAAGAATGACCAAAGACGTTTCTTCAACACAAGCGACTGCGGAGCATACACGTTAACTAAGTAGACAATAGAAGAGCAGTTGTTGAATTTTCCTTGCACAAAGAGCACGTTATTAAAAGAGATAACACAGGAACTTGTAAAAATCCGAGGGTCCCAAATGGTTACAATTCCACCGAAACGACCATGAGAGCTAGAAGATGCAACCTTGAATTGAAAATTTCCCCAAAAAGCCTTAATAGCAAAGTGATCAAGTTTCGTCATCTTTGTTTCTTGAATACCAAGCACCGAAATTGAATATTCATTACATAACCTTCTGATCCAGTTTTAATGTTTATAGATAAACAATTCATAAAATCGTGTTAAATCCTCCCATACTTAAGATCACAGATTGATGCGCTTTATTTATGTTGCTCAAGTCAAAGCCAAGAACCTTTCCAATGTTTACATGTTTATTAATAACTTGTTCCTTTACAGCATCCGAAGAAAGTGAACTTGTGCTCAAGTTTTGAGAACTGTGTCTAACATTATTGGTGCTAGTAGTAGGCGAATGAAACCTCTCTCCAATGAACCCCGGCGGTTTAGAAATAGAAGAGGACTTATTAGAATCTTCATTAATGTCAGGCATCGGTTCATCAATCTTACGCGAAGAGTTTGACTTCTCTTCAATTAACACTTGTTCATGAAATTCCTTATCAAGTTGTTCCTCATGCTTACTAGTGCAGAACCATTTTCCTCCTTTTCAAGTTTCTCGTCTTTCTTATTCGGTACTTGAATATTTTCTTCTTTATCCAATTGTTTAGCATTCAAATTAGGAACAATGTTCAACGTATCGTCCACAAAACTACCCGAAGAAGAAACAAAAATATATTTTGCTCTGATCCAAATAATTCTGACTCATCAGAGGAATCATCATCGATATCTAAAATAGTTGGATTCCAATCCGTTGTCTCACGCACCAACATCTAAAATATTCTTTTTTTGACCTTGACACAAATGACATCATGAATGTAATCAAAACGATCCGTGATGATACATAATTTTCCTCGACCAGATTTATCATAGGCGTTTACAATGAAAGATTTATATCCAAAATTTAGAACCACCTTCTTAAAAATATCATGAATCCATGCACAAACAGGAAGCCCACCGATATCAATCCATACCGCACGTTCTTTTACCACAAAGAATTCATCAAATTCTTTCAATTCATCAATGTAGGACAAAATTTTATCATGCTTCTTAAAGTTTGAAAATGAGTTCTTGTTTGGGAAGACAACGTCAATCTAGGACCCTCCCAAGTGGCTAAGAACCAAGTCAAAAAAAAAAAAAAACCTTCAGCATCCCAAACTCGCTTAATAACAGGAATAAGTTCAGGGTCTTTTTACAAAGAGAAGCAAAGGTGCTTCTTCGGACTTAATGAGATCCACATCAGGAATTTCAATGGACTGCATAATCTTAACATGTTGATTAATATTCGATCCATGTAACACAGAAGCATACGAATTCCCATTCAAAGAAGGGAATTCTTCAAAATTAGGAATTCTAGTTGGATGATGACAAGCTTACCATCATGTTTCGGGCCGTTGGAGGATCGAGCAGCAATAACATCCCGATTAAACCTAGCAAGTTTTGCGTAAATGTGGAAACTTCCAATCCACGTTGCAGATAAGCTAGATTCCAGAGAACTAATTGATTCAACATTTAGAAAATGAGCGAAAGCAAATCTACAACCTACTTTCGACAATTTCCTCGCGATGTAAATGTCTAAAACAGTACCATGTTCCCTGCAAAGATTCTGAAGATCATTGATGCCGAACGTGCGAGGAAAATTGGAGACATAGATTGTTGTTGCCAATTTTTGTGTGTCGATGTGATCCTTGCGAGACATGTTGCTGAAGAGATCGATGACGACGATGATCTCCGGAGTTTGGTCCCGCCGGAGTGATTCACAGTGAAATAAAATTAAATACGTTAAAGAGAATTAAGAATCCTACGAATTATGTTTTTTGGCAAAAAAAAAAAAAAAAAAAAAAAAAAAAAAAAAAAAAAACCAAAGAGCTTGTATAACAAAAGAAGATTTATTAAAAAGATAAAACTTCCTAACGACTTACAACCCGAACTACCGACCAAACTAAAAAAAATGAACAACCAACTCAGAACTACCACCACTAAAACGAAACAATCCTAAAATACAACAAACGAGACCAATCTTCAAGCGTCTTTAATAAAAACGCCAAAGAACTCCATTTTCGCGGCTTAAACTAATTTTTTCTTTCTTCCCTTCGTCGTCTATTTTTGCTTTTCGGATTGCTCTGGTTGGAAGTTGAGGTACTCGAATTAACATCACAACCTTTTTGAGCACCTTCCATATTATCCATAACATCACAAAAAGCCGCAAGTGGATCACCAACGGCCGTTTCGCTTGATGTCGAAACAAAAGGCTTTTTTACATTAGATTTATTGACCTTGGACGCAACCAAATCAAATCCGATTGGGCCTGTAAAAGCCTGCAAACCTGGGCCAGGAGAGTCATTTAAACATGGATTCACCCCAAATGGGACGAGGCGGAATGTATAACAAAGTTTGACCCAGATGGATGAGACAACTTATCATCCAAATCACCACCCGATTGAAACTTATTATCCGTAGCCTCAGACGACGACGGAGCAGATTTGGGATTTAAATCAGTATCCAAATCGACAGATACTTCTACAAGTTCTTCAACTGAATCAAAAGCCGGAAGCATAAAGTTAATATAAGAAACCTTATAATGGTTAACGACGTTCGGTCCCGACAGTAAAGCAACCAGAGAGGAGATCAGAACACTTCCCACGAAGAATTCCTTGATCGGTGAGTTATTGACACACGTATTCGCAGTCGAATTGGTTGGAACAAAAACATTAACATCGGTAACACGATCACTCTATTTTCGAGATAAACATTCAAACACTATGTTATTCCTCCTACAAAACTTCTACGCAACGACACAATGTTATTGATACAGGGTCAAGAAGTGGAGACAACATTTGAATCTAAACCAATGGAAGGAGCATCATTCGTGATCACGAGATCAAGAACGACAGTCCCAGACACAACATCAGGAAGAATGCCAGGTAAATCCATATCCGAAGATGGAACCTTGACATGTAAAGGAGACACAACACTAGGAGTCATCTGCCTTTTCACCTTCGCAGCCACATCATCCAGATTAATGGGATAATCTGACCCGAATCTCCTATTATTCGACAACATGCCATGAATCCTAGGAATCAGATAACCGCTTCCTATGTATATTTATTTCTTATATACATAATTAAAGATGTATATGTATATATATGATTTAAAACTAAATAAGAGTTTCTCCATTCAATTTTTTTTTCTTTGTAAATTTCGTTACATTAGAAATATGTAGTATGGATGCCAATATAATTTGTACATATATTTAAGATAGTTTGAGTAACAACTTTATTTTTATATAAAATAATAAAATAAATAATAAAGATTAAGAGTAATAAATGAGTATAATTAAAATACTTAAATAATTTTTATTAGTTTTTAAATGCAGATAACTTTTCTGAAAGAAACGAAAATATTAGTGAAACAATGGGCAATAAAAATTAAAAAAAAAAGGAAGTACTTAAAAAACGTTTTTTTTTTTTTTACCGATATAAGTAGCTTCTAGTTTTTTCTTTTCTTTAACACTGCTCCCGTAACGCGATGTGCGGAAGGCACCCTTGCGTAGAATTCAAGGGTTAAGAGGTAACCTTGTGTGCAATGTTGCACCTCACGGGAGTTGAACTCCTGACCTCTCGCTGAGAGAGACATGTTAATACCACATGAGTTACAACACAATATTATAAATAGTCTCTAGTTGATTTGGATCTTAAGTTTATATGCTTCGTATATGTTAATTCGACGTTTTTGGAGCAAACCATTTTTAGCTTGGAATTAATAGATTAAGTTATATTTTAATTATTAAGTAAAGAAACAAATAGCTCATATTGCACAACAGAAGAAAAACAACAAGCACCTCCTATTGCAAAACACTTTTTTATGTGTATAGTACACACATATACCCACAGTTGTAAACGGCGTCCGTTGCAACCGTTGCAACGCCCGTTGCGGCGTTTTGGTGGCAAAACCGTTTCGACCCCGTCCCGTTTTCTTATAAGTTGGTCAGCGGTCAAAAGTCAGGTCAAATGCAGGAAAAATTGGGTCAACGCCGGTGAAAAGTTAGAAATTCTGTTAAAATCGGTCATAAGTCGGTCAAATCAATCAAAATTGACTTAGTTTAGTATTTCATTTTGTATTATATTAACGCTAATAGCAATTATAGATACAAACTTGTCAACGAAGGTTTTTTAGCTCTAAAATATGTGTAAATATATATTTATATATATAAAAGTCAACATTAGTCAACATCCGTTTCGACCCCGTCTCGGCCCCGTTTTTTCCGTTGCGACGTTTTGAGGTCGCTAACGTTTCGGCCCCGTCTCGCGTCTTTTTCAACCTTGCATATACCTAAATTGTTAAGTTGTATATTAATGTAATAATTGATGTGTATACATAAAAAAAAAAATACGTATGATTGAATTAGTTTAAGTTATTTTAGTTGCAAATAAAACTTAGAATCTAGCCGACTAAGTATGAAGAAAGATGGGGACAAAATCACCAAATCAAGAAGTGGTCAAAGTGGTTCCAAGTGGTCAAAGTGGTCCCAACTCATTTAGTTTGTTAAGGAGCAACTTTTTACATTTTATGTTTGTTGTGGAACAAGTTCTTATTTCCCAAGTGGTCAAAGTGGTCTCGCTTTTATTTTGTTTTGTCTAGGATATAGAAGAGTCTAGAACTTGCAATCCTTTATAAAAGAGTTGGTTGTAATGTTTTGAAGGGAGAATTGATGTATATGAAATTTTAATGGAGTATAAGCTTTATTTGCCCTAAATGATATACGGAGTATAATATAGGATGAACTACAATGAACCAAACCATCAACCGTTCCCATTTTTGCATTTTCGGCTTTCATGAACTGACTGACACTTTATCATTCGTTCTCATAAAAGACTTATCACTACTAGAATCATAGCATTGAACAAGCAAAGATATGTAAAACTATTAAAACTTATTACCGGCCACTAGAATCATATTCAACAAGCCAGTGACAATATAGGTAGTGGTAAATTAATATTTAACAACTTACAAACAAACATCTGTGTCGGATTGGTATCCGAAGCTGCCTTCATTCCCCGCCATCACAGCCGCCACTGTTGCCGAGGCCGCTGCTGAGCCGCCCCCGCTGACAATGGAAATTCTCGGAAGTTGAACTATCATCCTACGAATTTCTATCGTCGGCCGAAACGGTGGGAATGACCGTGAGCAGCGCCGGCGGGAGCAACAACGGCAACAACGACGATGATGGAAAACATTCCATGAATAGAAAACATACTGTGAAATTGATGTGGGTGATTCAAAAATGGTGATTTTAAAGACACAAACTCAGTTTGAAAAACCAAGTTGGTTAAAGTGAATGGGTAATAATCCAGTGTGTCGTACACACATTTACCATCCAAGACCTTTTAATCACAAATAACTTCTTTAGAGGACACCTCCGCTTCCTTATAACTAGAAATATTTTTACGAACCAAACCAAACAAATATTTTTTTTTATATTTTTTTGTTGCAAAGCTCGGCGTTGGAATTTCTGTTCTCCTGCAACTTGTCCACACCACCTTTACCGGCAACGGTCAAGTTAAACGTCGGCAAAAAACGAGAAGCGGACTAAGCAGCGGTGTGCCGGAGGACAGAACCTGGCAAGAAAGGAATGGTTGTGATCGTAAAAAGATAACGGTTTTAACGGAGAAGGTGGTGAGATCTAATATTGATATCATACATGGCAACATGGGTCGATCAGGCAGTTTGGTTAACGAGTCTAGTTGCAGTCGCTCTTTTTTTAAATAGTATAATCAAAGAGCCTACAAATAAAAACTTCAATTTCATACTATGCAGGAATCTGTTGGTCAAATAACATATACTATATTTAAATTTAAACTTAAATTCAAATTCAAATTTTAAATGAGAACGAAGGAAACACAGAAAAGATGCACTTACAAGTAGTATCCCTCATCTGGCCAAATGGTTACTTCAAAATGCACGAGGTCATCTTTTCCATTTGCAAACAATATTCTACATGTCTTGGGTAGGTTTAACTCACTAATATCTACACATAATACGATGTAAGTAACATAGTTAAACAAAAGTCATTGGCATGTAAAAAGTATGAATCTTCAGTAACATTAGTGAATATCACCAACAATTTGGGAACTTTTAAACACGGATACTGAATTTAATCGCAGTGTACCTTTGTTAAGACTCAACTCCCCCGCAATTTGCTTTTTACCTGGAGGCTTCCCATTGGAATTTTCAGAAAGCTCCCGATGCTTCTCCTTTACTATGAATAGTCTAATCATTTTGCCTATACAAATTAACTCTTCAATATTATTACAATCAAATACGGAGTAGTTTCTGTAAATTTCACAATTTTTTAAAAAAGAAGGAAAAAAGTACTTTCAAAAGAACAGAATATTATACATATATATATTCAAATAGAAAACACAAAAAGACAAAAAGACAAAAAATGACACTATTCATTTAATTTTTTTTTGCAATTTTGTCACCTTACACTTCCAGTTTTTACATTATGTTAAATTTCACCAATTTTGACTTTTTTGCAATTTTGTCACCTTACATCCCAGTTTTTACATTATGTTAAATTTCACCCCTTTTGACTACTTTTTTAACTTTAACCAACCCTCTAATTTTAAGGGATATATATCTTAAACAAACTATAAATATATTAGAATGAATATGTAGATTAGTTGGTAAAGATGTTTGTTGAAATTTGAAGAGACGCAGATTCGAAACTTGAAGTTGGCTTTTTTTTTTTTTTTTTTCAGGCTAGCGATCTTGGGCCCAGCGAAGCGGACCGACCCCAATACTTGTTATTATGAAAAGAAAATATCAACAGTTAGAGAACAAATAGTGTGTTTTCCATATTATCTGTATGTTAACATTGTAACATTTACTGGTGATTAGAGATGGGTTGGAAACAGCCAGGAAGTAATCCTGATGTGCGCGCACATCAGAGTATGAGGTCGAATTATTCGCCCTCCCTGGTAGCTTGAACAGAGAAAATCTTCAACCTTTATTTTCAACATAACTAAGCAGATCCGAATCAGCAAAAATTCATTCACATTAGTGATGGAAAACCGTGTGTACTTTTCAATGAGATTAACGCAGCGGATAGTTAAAATAAACTTATTTTACATTACAAAACATACACACGATTAACGGTTCCATTATATCCAGTTACACCACTAATAATTGTCAAAATATATAAATTCACAAAGTGAGTAAACGATATACCTTTCCTGAAAAACGGATTGTAGGAGAGAAACTTACGATCAATAGTATGACCGTCTCTTTGGATAGTCCACACTACACTTCAAACGACTGTCAATGGATGCTAGCCCAAAACCCAAGTAACAATTAATCAACTCTTGATTAATTGTCTAAAACTTTCAAAGACAATAATACTTCGTATGAATGAATGATATTGAAAAAGAATAAAAGGAAGTGATGCTTTTTTTTTCTTCTTGTGCCAAAATATCACCAGAGAGTTTTTTTGGGTCAAATTCCCTTTTGAATGAAGTATATTTATTTTTCTGTTTCGTTACCCTATGTGTTTTTCTCTGCACATATTTAAGGACATATGTATATAATATAGTATATAGAAAATAGATATAATAATAATAGTTAACCACTCCATGAACCAACTTCATAAAACCAATTCCATTTTAATCATGCACAACCACTACATCACTAGTTGGTATTTGTTGACTCTCTCTTTTTAATCATGTACAACCACTACATCACTAGTTGCCATAATAATGATTCATTTTACTTTATCCTTTTTTTTTTTTTTTTTTGCTTTCACTTTTCCTTATTTAAAAGAAGTATTTGTTCCGTTACTTGAGTAATATATATACATTATATATATTGTATTTGACGTCTAGGTGTATATGTGTGTGACCCCGAATGCTCAAATAGATTTAGCCATATAGTTATATGTTGTACCTTGCACATTAATCCTACAGACTCCCACTTGTGTATGGTACAACAACAAGTAACTATACAAACAATGGATACCGTCTAGCAACAGGTCATTGTCCCTAAATTCATGTGAGGGTAGTTTCTCAGAACTGCTTGTAGTAAGTGTTAAATGTCATTGGTCATTTTGTTTCAGATACCTTAGTTAAACTTGAAATATGGATCATCGGTCATTCTCATTTGTTTAACAATTTTATTTCTCGATCTTAGAATTGAATTAGATCACCAAATTAATTAAGTATCATCTTAATTACATCTGGGTGCGGCCACACAAATATCTTATTCATTCATCGAGGAGCTCAAAAGTATCTAACTCCAAATATTTTGGAGGAACAAATCCTATATTGTATACACGTGTCTCTCACGAGCTTTACATTATACCAATAATGGCCTTTATTACAGCCTTATTCAGGACAGCATTTAACCATATCAATGTACAATATTTCACACATCAAAACCGGCGTGCATCTCAAGTCTAAGGACATAAAAACATAATCACTAAAAGATTCACTACTGATAACCATCCATGTAGTGATATCTCGGTTGGGTCATTCCAATATTCATCATCAATGAATACATATGAATTTTGGTCTCTACAAGTTAACTATTTATCATCAATAAATATAAACCAAAACTTCATATTAATCTTAATTCATGTTATTCCCATAACATGATCGATTATGGAGATTTTGAATAATCAACAATTACTCATGGATTAAACATGCTAATATAGAACATAGTGATATAAATGAAAATGATCATACCATCAATATATCAATTCATTATGATAAAACTGTTTAATGTTCCAAAAATATCCAAATACTAAATTACAAATTAAAAAGATCAGCAGCATAACGAAGTCCAATACTACTGGCATGATCATCATGCTTGTTGTGTGTCATGAGCTTCGTGAACGGGTCAGCCACATTATCATCTGTATGAACCTTAAGAATACTAATATCATTCCTCTCAACGACTTCTTGAATGTAGTCAAACTTTCGAAGAATGTGTCTGCTACCTTTACGTACACGTGATTCTTTCGCAAGTATAATAGCACTTGAATTATCACAGTACATTTCCATAGGGGATTCAATGCTGGGAACTACTCCGAGTTCAGCAATAAACTTCCTAATCCAGACAGCTTCTTGAGCAGCTTCTGAGGCAGCAATGTATTCTGCTTCCGTTGTAGACTGTGCAACTGTAGTCTGCTTTGAGCTTCTCCAATCAACTGCCCCGCCATTCATGACAAAGACATACCCTGACTGGGATCGGGAATCATCTCGATCAGTTTGGAAGCTAGCATCTGTATAACATCTAATACTCAACTCTTCTTCCAAACCACCGTAAACCAAGAACATATCTTTAGTTCTCCGCAAATACTTAAGAATGCTCTTAACATCAATCCAATGTTCTTCACCTGGATTCTGTTGATAACGACTCGTCAAACTCAAAGCTAACGAGACATCAGGTCTAGTACATAACATAGCATACATAATGGATCCTATAGCCGAAGCATAAGGAACACATTTCATTCGTCTTATCTCATCAGGTGTGATAGGACTTTGAGACTTGCTCAAGGTTATGCCCTTTTGCATGGGCAATGCTCCGCGCTTGGAGTTTTGCATGTTAAATCTTCGTAAGATTTTGTCAATGTATGTACTTTGACTCAAACCAATAAGCCTTTTGGATCTATTTCTATAGATCCCGATTCCTAAAATATACTTAGCTTCTCCAAGATCTTTCATGGTAAAACATTTTCCAAGCCAAGATTTGACATCTTGCAAAGTTGGAATGTCATTTCCAATAAGTAGTATGTCATCAACATACAAGATCAAGAAGACAACTTTGCTCCCACTAGCTCTAATGTAAACACAGGGCTCATCTTGGTTTTGAGAAAAACCAAACTCTTTGATTTTCTGATCAAACTTAAGATTCCAGCTCCTGGATGCTTGCTTTAATCCATAAATGGATTTTAGAAGCTTGCATACTTTATTAGGATGCTTTGGATTTACAAACCCTTCCGGCTGAACCATATATACGTCCTCACTTAGGTCGCCATTTAGGAAAGCGGTTTTCACATCCATTTGCCATATTTCATAATTATGAAAAGCAGCTATGGCAATAAGTATCCTAATTGACTTAATGCTCGCGACTGGTGAATAAGTTTCCTCATAATCAATTCCTTGAGTTTGAGTATAACCTTTTGCCACCAATCGAGCCTTAAAAGTGTTTACATTACCGTCCATGTCAGCCTTCTTCTTGTAGACCCATTTACACCCAACTGGTTTACAATTGGGTGGAAGATCAATCAAGTCCCATACTTGATTTTCTTTCATGGACTGCATCTCTGTATTCATAGCATCTCCCCATTTTTTAGATTCTAAACCTGATATGGCCTCACGGTAGCTAGAGGGTTCATCATAATCCCCTAGATGAGATTCATCTGAATTAATCAGAAGATTTAACTTCTCAGGTCGATGAGGAGTTCTACTAGATCTACGAATTATAGGTGCAACACGTTCTGGCTCATCAACAATGTGCTCAGCATCAACGTGTGGATAACTAGTGCCTTCAAAAGGTATGTTACCTTGTGATTCTTGAATTTCTTCAAGATCTAATTTACTCCCACTGACTTCTTGTAAGAGAAGATCTCTTTCAAAGAATTCAGCAAACCGAGCAGTAAACACTTTGTTTTCAGCTTGGTAGTAAAAGTAGTAACCCATTGTTTCCTTTGGGTATCCCACAAAGTGACATTTGATACCTCTGGGTTCTAACTTGTGTGAAGTGTCACGTTTCACATACGCTTCACAACCCCAGACTTTCAAATAAGACAACTTAGGACTCTTTCCATGCCATAACTCATATGGTGTCTTATCTACCTTCTTGGTTGGAACCATATTGAGTATGCGTGCAGCAGACTCTAATGCATAACCCCAAAAAGACATCGGTAGAGTAGTTAGACTCATCATAGATCGAACCATATCAAGTAAAGTTCGATTCCTCCGCTCCGACACACCATTGTGCTGTGGTGTATAAGGTGGAGTGAATTGTGAGACAATCCCACAATTCTTCAGGTGGTCCAAAAACTCTTGACTCATATATTCCCCTCCCCGATCAGAACAAAGGGCTTTAATGGTCTTTCCAAGTTGATTCTCTACTTCATTTTGGA
The DNA here is from genome assembly GCF_046630445.1 of Rutidosis leptorrhynchoides. Classification (NCBI taxonomy): domain Eukaryota; kingdom Viridiplantae; phylum Streptophyta; class Magnoliopsida; order Asterales; family Asteraceae; genus Rutidosis; species Rutidosis leptorrhynchoides. Next base: position 673,900,140 of record NC_092334.1, read on the forward strand.
AGATTTTGAACGTTTCAAAAACTTCATGTTTATGTTTCAGCAAGTAAACATAACCATATCTACTATAATCATCAGTAAATGTAACGAAGTATGTTTCACCATTTCTAGACATAGTTCTAAAAGGGCCACATACATCAGTATGTATTAGTCCTAAAAGATCTTTAGCTCTTTCACCTAAACCGGAGAAAGGAGCCTTTGTCATCTTTCCACATAAACATGACTCGCATACATCAAATGACTCAGAGCCAGTTGATTCCAAAATCCCATCAGATTGGAGTTTTAAAATGCGTTGTTTGTTTATATGACCAAGACGACAATGCCATAGATAGGTATTATTCAAGTCTTTCTTGACTCGTTTGGCAGTACATGTATATACAGAATTATTATTTGAAATTACACCATGCATATCAATTTCAAAAATACCATCACGTGGAATAGCATTAAAATAAAATACATTATTCTTAGAAACTGAAATACCAAAGTGCGTAAATGTAAGTTCAAAACCAACATTTTTCAAAAGAGAAACTGAAATTACATTGCTCGTAATACTAGGAGCATAATGACATTGTTCCAAAAAAACAATAAGACCACTAGGTAGAGTAAGCTCATAGGTGCCAATAGCTTCGACTGCAGCTCGAGCCCCATTGCTCACTCTTAAGTCTAGTGTGTTGTTCTTCAGTCTCTTAATTCTTCTCATTCCCTGCATATTGTTACAGATGTGAGTACCACAACCAGTATCAAAAATCCAGGAATCACTAGAAAAAGTATATAACTGTATATGAAATATACCTGATTTGCTAGTCTGGCCAGCTTTGCCTTTTCTCAACTCAGATAGGTAGGAAGGACAGTTCCTCCTCCAGTGGCCAACTTTTCCACAGTGGAAACATTCGGCGTCTTTCGCTGGGTTTTCTTTCTTGGGAGGTGGTGGAATCTTTTTCTTAGCAATTGACTTGCCTTTTCCTTTTCCCCAAGTTTTTGGCTTATTCTTTCTCACTCTACCTTCCCTAATCATAAGGACACCTGGATTGGAAACCTTATATGGAATATCCTGTTCAGCAGTTTTGAGCATCAAGTGCACCTCTGCCAGAGATTTCTCCCAACCTTGCATATTGTAATTCATCACAAATTGGTGATACGATTTTGGTAGTGAAACCAAAACCGTGTTCACGGCCAAGTTAGGCGGCAAGGTAGTTCCAAGTTTTTCCAATCGGTCAATGTAGCTTTTCATTTTTAAGACATGAGAACTCACTGATTGACCCTCCTCCATTTTACATGTTTGAAGAAGCTTATAAGTTTCATATAACTCTTGACTAGCCTGTTTCTGAAACATATTTTTCAGCTCAGTCATCATATCATATGCTGTACGATCTTCCATTTCCTTTTGGAGGTCAGAAGTCATACTAGCAAGCATGATTAAAGCTATCTTCTCTTGCTCATCAAACAACTTCTGATAAGCATTCTTTTGAGCAGCAGTAGCTGTCTCAGGAGGAGCTTCGGGTAAGGGTTCTTCAATTTTGTTCAACTTCCCTTCAAATTTGAGAACAATTCTCAGGTTGCGGTGCCAATCGAGAAAGTTTGAACCATTAAGTTTCTCCTTCTCCAACAAAGAACGGAGGTTGATTTGGTTTACGTTTTGATTGTTTGACATCTACAAGAGAACAAGATTCAATTTTAGTATTTTCGATATTGTACTTTAATAAATTAATTACCCAAGTTTTAATATATTTAAAAACAATTAATTTACGAAAGCCTAAGATCCACATAGAGGTTCCATAACTACATCTGTTGATCAGCTAGCAGTTATAGAGTCTACTGGTAGGTAGCGAGTACCAATTGCATCACAGATGCAACTCTTAGATCTTTATGGGACCCTGAGATATGTGTAGTCTAACAAACCACTATTATCTTTTGGCATGTTTGTCCCATCCTTGCCTCGATCTCAGGTCTCACCGTGAATACGATTAAGTCGTCCAATTTGAAAACAGTGGAAATTCAGCCTAGTCTCACTCGTAACTGAAAATCCACCTCGTGGCTATAATTCGATTAGGTCTCACCGTAATCAAAAAATAATGAGGAGTGTTTGCAAGCTCATTGGATGGCATGACTTAAATTTGACGGGTATTTTAAAAATGTTTGTGTTAACGAATAATGCATGCACACAAGATTCGCTACAATTTGTTAAAAAAACATTTTAACCAATTTTATATATGTCGATCGTGTTTATGCGTCACGTTTGTTATTTTATTTTATATAAAAAAAATAACAAATACACACTGTGTATCATTTTAAAACATTTTTAAAAGATGTTGCTCATATATATTATTTGAGTTTCAAAAAAAAATATTTAACTTTAAACTCGTTAGAGTTTAACTTTTTAAAATCATCAATTTTAACCTTTGAAACTCGTTAGTAGTTTTATTTGATGTTTTCATCAAAAAACATTTAGCATATATTATAATCAACAATTAAATATAAATGCGTAAAAATAAAACACAACCATACCATGCATCACACACACATAGCCTAGCCCAAAAATCCTATGCTTGATCCCATGAGCCGACATGGGATCAAGAGGTCAAACTAAGGGTAATATCGTAGCTCCCACTTGATTCAAGAATCAAGTGAAAACTTGACAAACGTCATTGTTGTCAACTTGACCTGTTCGCCATCTTCTAAGCCAAAAGCATGTTGTATTTTATCTTCAATCTTCATCTTGTTACATTTATTTAAATTTGAAAATACAACTAAACTAGTACTTTTACAAATTGAAATAAACTTAAATACAATACTATGAAAATGGAAAATAAATATAATACAATTTTGGCTTCAAAATGGTCTTATAATATAAATAATTAACATGACACAATATTGCTGTAATCAACAATCACAACAATCATACATAGACCGGGACATTATGGGCTATGTGTGCAATCACAATTCTAATAACTACATTATTAAAAACTACATATGGCTTGTCCATGGTTACAATGCATGTGTACAACCATGGAATGAAATAAACAACAATTATTCAAGCCATAATAAATAAATTTAAAATTTATAACAGTGATATTTTTCAGATCTTATTTGTGCGTCATGAGATTTAATTTAAAACAAACATGTTGAAATTATAAAAAAAAGTTTTTACTTTTTACCATCTCACAAAACTAGATCTGAGAAAATCACGTGACAATTAAAATGGTGTAAAAGCGGCTCGGATACCACTGATGGAAAACCGTGTGTACTTTTCAATGAGATTAACGCAGCGGATAGTTAAAATAAACTTATTTTACATTACAAAACATACACACGATTAACGGTTCCATTAGATCCAGTTACACCACTAATAATTGTCAAAATATATAAATTCACAAAGTGAGTAAACGATATACCTTTCCTGAAAAACGGATTGTAGGAGAGAAACTTACGATCAATAGTATGATCGTCTCTTTGGATAGTCCACACTACACTTCAAACGACTGTCAATGGATGCTAGCCCAAAACCCAAGTAACAATTAATCAACTCTTGATTAATTGTCTAAAACTTTCAAAGACAATAATACTTCGTATGAATGAATGATATTGAAAAAGAATAAAAGGAAGTGATGCTTTTTTTTTCTTCTTGTGCCAAAATATCACCAGAGAGTTTTTTTGGGTCAAATTCCCTTTTGAATGAAGTATATTTATTTTTCTGTTTCGTTACCCTATGTGTTTTTCTCTGCACATATTTAAGGACATATGTATATAATATAGTATATAGAAAATAGATATAATAATAATAGTTAACCACTCCATGAACTAACTTCATAAAACCAATTCCATTTTAATCATGCACAACCACTACATCACTAGTTGGTATTTGTTGACTCTCTCTTTTTAATCATGTACAACCACTACATCACTAGTTGCCATAATAATGATTCATTTTACTTTATCCTTTTTTTTTTTTTTGCTTTCACTTTTCCTTATTTAAAAGAAGTATTTGTTCCGTTACTTGAGTAATATATATACATTATATATATTGTATTTGACGTCTAGGTGTATATGTGTGTGACCCCGAATGCTTAAATAGATTTAGCCATATAGTTATATGTTGTACCTTGCACATTAATCCTACAATTAGAGGGTTGACTTAGAACCTAAAAGTAGAGCTACATACTCCTATCAATGAATCAATGGTCAACAATAGAAGTTGAAGAAGGTTAAAACTTAAAAGAAATCCACACAGAATATTATAAAACATTGAAGCAGTAGAAAGTATGCTTAGTAAGAACTGAGAACATAACATAAAGTCATGCTAACATTTCCTTGAATAAATCATGTTTTATATAGCGATAAACTAACAATATTTACAACGGATAGTAAAACGTCTACAGATATCAATGTTTGCGTTATATTGGTTGATATTCGACTGTCACAGTCACAGTCCACATGTAACGTTGTAGATTGTTGCGGCCACAAATCAAGAGTTTGTCATAATAAAACATAAAAAGGTATTTTGATGTTGAAAGAATGTGATCATGTCTAAAGAGTTCAGACGAGCAACATATATGTTTGTTCTGCTTCATTTTCGCACATGAATATCTCTTAATCTTAGCAGCTAACAGAGTTTCTAGAGACAAACAGCATTATATGCTAATAAGTAATAACACACTGAATCGTAAAATCACTAAACCACCAAATCTAGGTGTATCAATATATTATCATCAACACGAGAAAAGAGTTAAAGTTTACAAGCAACAAGCCAACAATTAGAGCTGTTATAGTCATTTAATAACAAGCAAGCACATGCTATACTGATTCAATAAATAAACATAAAGGTAACGATCGAAAACAAATTTTGAAAAAATTCAAATATTCATGAGCAAAACCCTAAAAATGTTAACACAAAAAATATACATGCACATTATTCCAAATAAAATCACTTATACGGTCTAATTACCAAATATATGTTGAGAAATTACGGCCTCACTAATTCCCAACACCCAGTCCAATGAAAAACAGTAAAGAAATAAGAACAATACACAACACAAGATTTAACGTGGAAACTCCAAAACAGGAGAAAAACCACCGGCCCCAAAGAGAGAAATACACTATATCACAAATTGTTACAATGATATAGACGACTCTCTTAAGCCAACTACACTCTCCAAAATATTTAACTAATACAACTCTCAAACAAGGGTAAGAAAGAAAGAAATAATCAAATACTTAAAGTGTATTGATTGGTGCAATTTGGAAGTAATCTCATGGCCTCCTTTTATAGCCAAGGAGTTCACCTCCAACTTCACTCTTCTACCAATGTGGAACAAAACTCCATTTTTCCTTCTAACCAAAATATAACTAACAAATCTCTACCTTTTAAATAGAAGAAAATAATCATGCTTCCACATTGCAAGGATAACCGATGTGGACGCTTCCTCGACGACAACTTCAAGATCCTCATCTTCATGCCGTTGACATTATCTCACAAGAGACAAAACTTGCATCTTTACCGAACATTGTCTAAACCGACAATCATTGTCATCACAGACAATCATAACTCTTAACAAGACTCCACCATTAAGAGTATAGCACTTAGAATATCACATTTCAAACATTTCACCTCGGCACATGTTGTTGAACAACCAGCTGAAACTTTATGGTGCAACTTCTCTGTTTGGCTTTCCCGAAAGTCCCATCAGCTACAACATCAGTTTCCACCACACAACCTGCATCAATGCCAAACCAATGCTCATGTGTAATTGTGGAACCGCTAACGAACATCCCTTTCCACGGTGGCGCGGACACACCATGAGGATGGTGTGACTTCAGAGGAATTCGTCACTCTCCGTAACAACGGAGACATCCTTAGCGCCTTTAGAGCCATTTACCGAATTAGCTCCACCTGGACAATTAACCCTTACATGCCCAGTCTTCTCGCACCTCCAGCATACCAGATTCTTCCCAGAGTTTCTATTTCGCCTATCCGAACACAACACTATCGTATCTCCTGATGACGAGACCCCGTTACCTTCCAGTCTTTTCTCCTCGGATAGGAGCTTGCTAGTAACGTCTTCAAACTTCAGAGTTTTCTTCCCATACATCAAAATAGGTTTCATGTGTTCATAAGACGATGATAAAGATAATATCAACCTCAAAGCTTTATCTTCATCATCCGTTTTAACTCCAATAGCCTCCAGTTCTGAAACAATACCGTTAAGAATACTTAGATGATCTGAAATCTTTGAACCCCCATCCATACGCAGAGTATGAAATTGTTCTTTAAGACACAACCGATTTGAAATGCCCTTGACCTGGTACAACTGCTCTAGTTTAACCCAAAGCTCCTTTGCCGTTGATAATCCGTGCACATTTGCAAGCACGTTCTTTGCATCGCACTTGCCGCCCTCAAATCCATATCATCCCATTCTTCTTCATCGAACTTACTGCTAGAATCTCTGCCGGAAACAAAGGTGGGTTTACCTTTCAATGCCTTGTGTAACCCGGACTGAATAACGCATCCTTGACTTGAACCTGCCATAAGCCAAAATTGATCCTCCCATCAAATTTTTCTACATCAAACCTCATTGGACTGAACTTCGACATCGTATCCGTATCCTATAAACAACACTTTCTCTGATTTTGCTCACGTTTCGAATAGCCAAAAGATGTAGCAGGTAGCCAGGACCCTTTAAATAGGAAATCCACAACTCGCTACTAACAAATCCAACTATTACTACGAATCAGAAAAAATATTGTCTAACCAGATACCCTATACGATCAATAGAACTCGTTTCTGATGTGGACGATCCACTCCCGTGGCAACCACAGTGCATACTCCGACTCCTATAACCGAGACTCCCGTCAAACCTGACGCTCTGATACCAGTTGTTGAGAAATTACGGCCTCACTAATTCCCAACACCCAACCCAATGAAAAACAGTAAAGAAATAAGAACATTACACAACACAAGATTTAACGTGGAAACTCCAAAACAGGAGAAAAACCACCTGCCCCAAAGAGAGAAATACACTATATCACAAATTATTACAATGATATAGACGACTCTCTTAAGCCAACTACACTCTCCAAAATATTTAACTAATACAACTCTCTAACAAGGGTAAGAAAGAAAGAAATAATCAAATACTTAAAGTGTATTGATTGGTGCAATTTGGAAGTAATCCCATGGCCTCCTTTTATAGCCAAGGAGTTCACCTCCAACTTCACTCTTCTACTAATGTGGGACAAAACTCCATTTTTCCTTCTAACCAAAATATAACTAACAATATATTAACAGAATAACGTGTAATTATTCAAAGACTATATGAGATAACCTGTTCGACAGAAGTCCGCAAATAAATAAGATGAAAAAAAGAGGGTTGGTAGTATGCAAATCTAACAGCCCCTTTGTATGGATTTGATTTTCAAAAAGTAATAAGTATCATCGAATTAAAAACTGGCTCCTAAATTTAATTGTATTTATTCAGAAAGGCAGAACATGCGCCACATAATCTACATACCTTCCGCTGGACTTCTATTTATGCCTATTGAGGGGTTGGTTTCTGATTTGATAATTGAAAATTTAATTGCATTTTGGATTTTATTCGAGTGAAGTTTTTATGTGTCATTCTTTGAAATTTTGAATCCGACTTCAATTTGTTACTAAGTTGAGCGGGTTCTCCATCAAGAAAACTGTTGGAGTATGATACAAATTCAAAGCGAGCGGAAGCATTTTTAAAACTTTACAAAATCATACTCTTCCACGGATCATTGTACAAAACTTTAGTAAACAAAACAAATTAACGAAACTGAACAAGAGAAGATTAGAATACAACATTTGTAGCCCTTTTGAAGATCGAATTTGAAAACCCAAAGAAGAGTTCCTCTAAACGGTAGACACCCAAAGTTCCAACCTTGCTTCAATCTATACCTTCTACTTAACGGATCTTTTCTTTTTCCTTATTTCCACCAAAAACGAACCCAATTATAGATCTCAAGTATTTTGGTTACTTGAAAAAGAGAAAGAGAAATATCATTTTTTATGTGTGTTTTTGTATCTCAAGTTTCTATCTATTTTCAATACCAAGACTTGGTATTATATAGAATAAAATTGATACATATAATACAAATATAAAGATTTGGAAAGATTTTAAAAGATTTGTAAAATCAAATCTTTATATAAAATAAGATTTACAAATCAAATCAAATCTTATTTATATCAAATCAAATCTTATATATTATATAAAATATGATTATAGTACAAATCTTTATATAAAATAAGATTTACAAATCAAATCAAATCTTATTTATATCAAATCAAATCATATATATTTAGATTTGTAAGTATATGTACACACATAAAAAAAACTTACTTAATTTATTAAACCATTAACTAATGATTAATAAATTAATTTCCGATTAGAAGGTATATCAAACAATTTACGATTGGCCTTTGTGTGTGACCGAATAGGATAAATGAACTTTTATTATTTAATGTCATGGGCATATCTTCGGAATATATGTACCACGGTCAAACCACGATCGAACTGTAGCCAACCCGAGAACATATTCCTAACAGACTCCCACTTGCACTGACATTAATAATATTGGCCTGTCTTAAAAGACACACCGTGTGTAACAACTAGTCTGCTACGTTACACTCCTATATTTTGATTTATATCAGTCATCCTTTTGTTCAAGATATCTATATGAACGTGTGACATGGTTAAGTGTCAATCATCATCATTCAAGATTATGTTTCCCGATAGAGATTTGTGGTGATCAAATAGACTGCTATTGCATCAATTCAGTCGTAGCATGGCCATGCATTTAATGCAGCACAAATCAACGAGGGGCCCAGAGATATCGCTTCAACTTGCTATGAGAAGAAGGAACAAATTGCTTCAACTGTATAGACATCCACCAAATTGCTTCAAACTATATATATTATTACATTTGATTTGGTGTGATTTAATAACTTCAATTTGTCATTCACACTACGACTCCGTTGCGGCTCAACTTAATTGTTGCAAATAAAAGTTATCATTTCATTGTTATACAATTGTTTCTTAAGAGCCTCCATCCTTCACATCAACATATAGATGTGCAAGGTCATTGTTAAACAACCCATACTAGTAACTATGCAAAAAGGCATTCACAATTTATTGCAAACATTGGTATCAATATATCATCCCAATTTAACATGCACAAGATTAGTATCTTATTACGTAATCGATCTTGTTCAACTCTTTAAAAATGGATTCAGAAGAAATAAGAATAAACGTTGATTTCATCTATGAGTGTCATCTAATCTTTTTCTAGGTACTCGATAGCATATTCTGTACTTGGCCTTTAAAGGCAAAATAAAAAAAAACGCCGTTGCCGGGGAACGAACCCGGGTCACCCGCGTGACAGGCGGGAATACTTACCACTATACTACAACGACTTTACGATAAGGGTTACTGACTTGCATTATAAACTAAAGGCACGGAGAAATACGGAGTATAAGGTAATAAGGCTGGATAACTATTAAAGTTGGATGCCGATAACAAATTTAGTTACGACAATCATTGTTCATAGCGAGTGATCTATACAATAAAATACGTATTCTCACTATACAGATTAGATTTAGATCATGACTTAGTATTTTATGGCATATGTTACTCAACGTTTTTAATAAATTTAAAATATACTTCTAGTATCTAGTAATTATGGTAAACCCTAACCTTATTAAAGTTGAGAATTAATATACGAGTAATTAAGAATATCCAAAGCTTCACTTGTTGAAGTTTACCCTTTGCTTTTTTTTTTAACAACCAAAATTTTTAATATCAACTTTCTAGCAACTAACTATAAGGCATATTCAAACGGTTACAATGGCTTTACAAGTCAACTCATTCCAACTTGTGTCAAATTTTCCTCTACTTTTAAACCACAAATAAAAAAATTACAAATGTAATCAAATAAATAATATTTCTTCAATTTATGGTTGTGGAAGATTACACTGTTTCTAAACCTCCAAATATATCAGAGAAGAGCTGCAAATATCACCTACACTTTATTCTTCGAAACTTCATTTAGTCGTCAGTCCTCAAACTACGACGTCACTTCGAACTAATCAGCAAACATCGGTAGTGGCATATCTAACCAAAGTTGGACCTTTCACCATAACATGTGGTTGCGATCCACTACCATAGTTGCAAGACACACGTCCGATATCCTCAATTTTCAAGCCTTTCGGGATAAGTTTATCCGTGTTGGTAGCCTGTCTAAAGCCAATCTAAAAAAAACATCAATTTTACTCGGGATACAGTTCCTTAATCTAGTACCCAAAATTGACAGAAGGTAATAAGCATTCGTCAATATGAATCCGCGTGTTACATTCAGAAAATCCATTTATATCCGTGGGGTACACCTAGAATTAGCTCACTTAAAGCTAAAAACCTAGCATTTCTAGGTAAATGGTGGTGGCGTTATCTTAATGATAACAACTCATTTTGGGTGAAGGTCATTAAAAGTATTCAGGGGAGGGGGCTTGGCATCGAGGCTCCTGGCATTTTGTTTTCGCAGTCCTATATTAAAGAAATTGGCAACAGTACCGAGACAACATTATGGACGACCTGTGGTTATTTCATGGAAGGATGACAGATCGTTTAAGATGACTATACCTTCTGGAATCAACAAAGGATGCCTCGATTATTGACAGAATCGAGTGGGTAGGTGATTCATGGCAAGGCAAATGGTCGTGGTCAAGAAGTTTAATCGGACAAACCCAAAGTGAACTAGACGAACTTTGTAACATGATAAATTCCTTTGTTTTGTTCAACATATCAATCGATAAGTGGAAGTGGTGTTTGGCGTCCAATGGCGAGTCAAATACTTACAAAGCTGATTGATGCCAAATTGCTTACTGTTCCTGCGGCACATCAGGATTCATTGCGCAACAAGTTGCTTCCAAAGAAAATTGAAGTGTTTGTCTGGCGTGCAAGGAAACGAATACTTCCGACGCTCATAGAACTAAACAAAAGAGGTATTTATTTAAACTCGGTTCGGTGTGCAATTTGTGATGAAGACGTTGAATGTGTTGATCATTCACTGCTCAAATGTAAATTGGCAAAAGACATTTGGGAGCGTGTATTTAAATGGTGGAATTTCACATCTGATGACAACTTGGATATCGAGAATAGATTTGCTGGAAATCATATTTGTGCGGTAGTCTGCATCATCAGTAGCTACTTCATTTGGAGAAACAGGAACCTAAAGTTTTTTAAAAATAAATGTTGGAATGGTTCAGTGGCTCTAACGAAATACAAATAAGGACCTTTGAGTGGATCGCGTGTCGGTTAAAAAAGGAAAACTAGAGTGGCATACTTGGCTATCGACCCCAAGCCTGTACAGGTCCCTGTAAATTCGTTGATTTTTTGTTGCACTCTCTGCACATGGTATTCTTAGGCCTGTGCAGTGTGGGTCTCCTCTCGTGTATTCATTCTGAGAGACGATGTAAAAATGCCCATGTGTGTTTTTGTGTATTTGTACCGTTTGTTCGTGTATTATTTTCAATTACAACAACAACAACAACAACAACAAAACCTTATACCACATGAGTAGTGTATGGGAGAGGTGAGATGTAGACAATACTTCCCCTACTGTGACGATCGCTCCAAATCCATATGGACGAACACGTCATTCATTGATTTCATTGCGAGGTATTTGACCTCTATGTGATACATTTTGTAACATGGCATTCATTTGAAAAGGTATTTCATAAATGAATATATAAATTCTAGGTTTTTAACATCTGATGATTCCTACGTATAGACAATCACCATTTAAATGGTTTACAATAATACATCTGTTGACAATACAGTCAAAATAAGATACATGGTAATGGTTTGGTGAATGCAAGTTTCTTGTATATAGCATGTATGACTCCAAGCACATAACTTGTATCACGTATGAGCAAACAGCGGAAGACTTCTAGAAACCTGAGAATAAACATGCTTCAAGTGTCAACACAAAGGTTGGTGAGTTCATAGTTTTAATATTACACATAATCCGTATATCAATGTGGATTACAAAAGTTCAGTTGTTTCATTCAAAACGTTTATCATTATGTTTTAAATAAAAGGTGGACCACAAGATTTCAGTTGTTTCATCCGAAACGTTTATCAATCGGTTCTACAAAGTTGAGAACCCTGGTAACTAAACTTTAACGTTTATAATAAGTACCCCTCGTTTAACATGCAACCAACATGTACAATACACGCAATCCAACGTGTACTAACTTCAAATAGCATACGTCTGTTTTATAGTTCAGGCTAGAGTTTCTTTCTATACCTGGAACAGACGGGGATGTCAAGCCCTATGGATCCATATACCACTACTCGCGCCCACCAGTTCTTATAACCGGCAGTTACCAGTTACCAAAGCTAAGGGATTTTCGGTTCAAACTCAGTATAGAATTTAGTATGTACTTGTGTCCATTGTTTAAAATAAAGTGCATGTATTGTCAGCCCAAAAATATATATTGCAAAAGCATTTAAAAAGAGAGCAAATGAAACTCACGCATATATATATATTGTAAATCAGTTAATAAAGGATTTGCATGTATTCTCAGCCCAAAAATGTAGAGAGTAAAAGGGATCATATGAAACTCACTGTTTAATATTGATATACAATATTGCAGGAAAGCACGTAGACGCATCGGAGATGATAAACACGAGGTTTGATTCACAAAAATACCCCCGAACATTACCCATAACCTCCTTGGCAATAACCCATAATTTCCTTAGCTCTAGCTTGCTCGAAAACTCATTTTGAAAATTACTTGGACAGCACTCCGTCGTAATATTTGATGTACATTATTATTTTTGTATCGCAAAAATAATAACACTAATAATAAAAAATAATAAGATTAATAATAATAATAATAATAATAATAATAATAATAATAATAATAATAATAATAATAATAATAATAATAATAAATACGGAGTAATATGTATGTGTGTGATTATCTCGAGCCAAAAACTGCAATTTATAGCAATCATACCTGAAAAAGCACCCCATGCGATCGCATGGGATTTGTGCTTCAAGGCCATGCGATCGCATGGCACCCTGGGACAGCTCACAAATTTTTAACATTTTGCTTGTCGACATATTAAATAAATATAAATATAATATATATAATATATATAATTAATTATATATTATATTAAATTCAAGTGCATAGTTGACTTGTAATTTTTGTTCCGATAAGTCGTACGTCATCACTCGACTTATGTCCCGGTTCCGGTTTCTCGAACGCATTTTCGTACGCTTAGAAAACTTGCATTTTACATTTCGTGACACGTACCTTTGTCAAAATATAGCCTTAAATTATCCCTTAATTATATCACTCAAAGTGTATCTTAAACTTTCGAGCGCTATTTGTTAAAATACATTTTTATAATAGTGTTTTACTGTAGCAAAGTTACTGTAGCAAAGTCAAATTTTACTGTAGCAGTCAAATTTTACTGTAGCAATTCACTGTAGCAAAGTCAATTTCACTGTAGCAAATAGTGATTTTCGAAAACACTGTAGCATTTTGAGTAATGTGGCAATTTGAAAACACTGTAACAAATTAGTGTTTAACTGGTTCATCTTAAACGCTTTAGTTAACTTATCTAAATATCAATTGAATCAATAAACGAATGTTACTATCGTTTATTATATATATGTATATATCTTTTTAATATACATAAATCAGTTTTTAAATACACATTGGAAGTTATTTATAAATAAATTTTAATAATAAATATTTCAACTTATCATATACATTCAAATAGATATTTAAACCAATAAGTTTAATGTACGGTATCAAACAATTAATACATTGTTACCTTTTCATGTTATAGTATATATGTATCTATTTACATATAATTGTTCGCGAATCGTCGAAAATAACTGAAGGGTATTTAAATATATAAAAGTTATTCAAAAATTTTGAGATTCAGTTTTACAGACTTTGCTTATCGTGTCGGAAATGTTAATCATACAAAGATTAAGTTTAAATTTAGTCGAAATTTCTGGGTCATCACAGTACCTACCCGTTAAAGAAATTTCGTCCCGAAATTTGAGTGAGGTCGTCATGGCTAACAATAAAAATGTTTTCATGACGAATATGAGTTGATAAATAGAATTTTATTACCGTTGAGTAATATGGATAAAACAATCCAATTACTCGGAGCGTATAAGAGAAGTTATCGTAATAGAGTGAAATAGAGAATAGAGATTCGTCTTATCTCTTGACGTAGTAACGTTTGATTTCCGGAATTCAAGGAAATGAAAAGAAAATCTTTGAAATATATACAGGATTTGATTCACCGGGATTTAAGGAAATTAGGATCCACTTTAATTAAATGTGGTAACCTGCCCTGGCTACTTTGTCCGGTATTTCCATTATAAATTGACTTCTTCCGTTTCATAATATTCACCACCCTTAAAACTTTCTTCCCCAATTAATACATTAAAAAAAAATTGTGAAAATGCTCAATCCAGTTCTGGTTCTTGACCTAATATTGACGTTTGCCACAATCATCCTTCTTTTCCAGCTCCCACCAGAAGAATCTGTTTATTTCTATTATGCTCTAGGGATTGTTGTATTTATCATTCTCCCGTGTCTTTATATTGCTATACGCATTGATATACACGGTTTGTAATTTCAGGTTTGTTATCGGGCTTTATATCTCCCCTTATATTTTAATGTCCCTACTCATGTCTTCTATAATCATTGTCATTCACAGTTAATACTCCCTCCTATTTGCTGCGATTTATACTCCAATTTCTATTTCGGAGCTTTGTCCCTTCGTTTCTTCTTCTTGCGATTAGGCATCTCTTGTAATGGTCCAGAATTCGTAGGTATAGAGTTTTGGATGAACATAGTTATTGTTCTGAGAAGGTAATCGTAATGGCACGATCTTGATTTGTCAAATTACCAAATTATTCGGAAAAGACCAAATCATCAAGAAAATATTTTCTTGATATGTTTAGAGGTTAAATAGAATAAAAGAGTTATGTAACATGGTTCATTATGAGGGTGGGATCTGTGAACCTTTATCACGTTCCATTAGAAACTCAGCATGACTTACTGTAATATAATCACGTTGATCAAGTGTCATTATATTATACTAACTCATGCTTCAGTTCCCAACACTACTTCAAAAACATCCATTTTTCAAAATTTTCAGAAATTAGAAACTAAAATAGTTTCTTTTATGATGTAACACAGATAGCGTGAAGAGATAAATAATTTCGGATGATAATAGTTATGAAGATATCTTCAGAAATATCGAAGATATTTATAATGAAAGATATGATAATATCTTAGAATTTCTAATATCGAAGGATGATGAAGAATATTGTCCGTAGGGGTTTAGTATCAGGAGCAAGATATTCGTTAATGACTTCAGCAGATACTGAATCATTTGTATTCTTTGAAGGCAGGTTTAGTCTTTGTGATTTATCCACAGCCCTCCTTCATACTTTGCTCAATCCGTTTTCCAGTTTCAAACCTTCTCTTTTTCTCAGCTTTACCACCATATTATTCTTTATCATCAAACTTTTGACTGTTAAGGTCGTTTACAGTTTTTGCTGCTTCATCAGCATTGTTCCAATTTCAGAGAACTAGTTTCATAGTTTGGGGTGTTTTTCAAAAACTTCACATTCGAAGTATGTAATTCGAGGAGGTAGACGTTATATGTACACATATAACTGTTGGCGTAGACGTGCTGCAAGATTTCAAAATACTGATTGCAAATTCCCGATAGTTGGAATGGCAACTATTGTTACAAGATTTGGATGAGTACATGATAGGGTTTCAATGTATATATAGTGATTTTCAGAGAGTTTCAAATAGCAGAGTGATGGAGTCGCTGGTACATTTACTGCTAATATGATGGGATATAAAAGGTTCCCCGGTAACAACAATAGAAAGGGTAATCCTATATGTCAAGGTTTAATTAAGGCTTATCCAAATGAAGTTGACTTGCTGAAGTTGTGACAAAACTGGATACTTGAAAAGGAATTGTAAGATTATTTTCAGTAATAATAATGCCGAAGGATTTATCACAGATACGTGTTAAAGTTTTACTTAGGTTTCGAGAGCTTTCCAGATGTATGATTATAAGTACAAATCTTTCTTCTCGTAGATATCGTGTAGTTGGTTTGTCTTCTCGTTTGTTCATTGGTTGAAGTGTTTCCAATAATTTCGATGGGTTTGAACGCAAAATGTAATCATATGATGTTCTAGTACTGTTCTGAATTCAAAGCATGGTTTTCGAAGCATGGTTTTGAAAGATGTAGGAATCTAAGAGTGATGTTTTTCGTTTAATCTTGACTTGGATTCTGATCTATCGAAATCAGAATATGAAATTGAATGAAAATGGTTATTCTGCGATGAACAGATACGTATATCTATAGGTTTGAGCAGTATAGTTAATGAAACTCACGCATATATATATTGTAAATCAGTTAATAAAGGATTTGCATGTATTCTCAGCCCAAAAATGTAGAGAGTAAAAGGGATCATATGAAACTCACTGTTTAATATTGATATACAATATTGCAGGAAAGCACGTAGACGCATCGGAGATGATAAACACGAGGTTTGATTCACAAAAATACCCCCGAACATTACCCATAACCTCCTTGGCAATAACCCTTAATTTCCTTAGCTCTAGCTTGCTCGAAAACTCATTTTGAAAATTACTTGGACAGCACTCCGTCGTAATATTTGATGTACATTATTATTTTTGTATCGCAAAAATAATAACACTAATAATAAAAAATAATAAGATTAATAATAATAATAATAATAATAATAATAATAATAATAATAATAATAATAATAATAATAATAAATACGGAGTAATATGTATGTGTGTGATTATCTCGAGCCAAAAACTGCAATTTATAGCAATCATACCTGAAAAAGCACCCCATGCGATCGCATGGGATTTGTGCTTCAAGGCCATGCGATCGCATGGCACCCTGGGACAGCTCACAAATTTTTAACATTTTGCTTGTCGACATATTAAATAAATATAAATATAATATATATAATATATATAATTAATTATATATTATATTAAATTCAAGTGCATAGTTGACTTGTAATTTTTGTTCCGATAAGTCGTACGTCATCACTCGACTTATGTCCCGGTTCCGGTTTCTCGAACGCATTTTCGTACGCTTAGAAAACTTGCATTTTACATTTCGTGACACGTACCTTTGTCAAAATATAGCCTTAAATTATCCCTTAATTATATCACTCAAAGTGTATCTTAAACTTTCGAGCGCTATTTGTTAAAATACATTTTTATAATAGTGTTTTACTGTAGCAAAGTTACTGTAGCAAAGTCAAATTTTACTGTAGCAGTCAAATTTTACTGTAGCAAAGTCAATTTCACTGTAGTAAATAGTGATTTTCGAAAACACTGTAGCATTTTGAGTAATGTGGCAATTTGAAAACACTGTAACAAATTAGTGTTTAACTGGTTCATCTTAAACGCTTTAGTTAACTTATCTAAATATCAATTGAATCAATAAACGAATGTTACTATCGTTTATTATATATATGTATATATCTTTTTAATATACATAAATCAGTTTTTAAATACACATTGGAAGTTATTTATAAATAAATTTTAATAATAAATATTTCAACTTATCATATACATTCAAATAGATATTTAAACCAATAAGTTTAATGTACGGTATCAAACAATTAATACATTGTTACCTTTTCATGTTATAGTATATATGTATCTATTTACATATAATTGTTCGCGAATCGTCGAAAATAACTGAAGGGTATTTAAATATATAAAAGTTATTCAAAAATTTTGAGATTCAGTTTTACAGACTTTGCTTATCGTGTCGGAAATGTTAATCATACAAAGATTAAGTTTAAATTTAGTCGAAATTTCTGGGTCATCACACCTACCGAGAATAAAAACAAGTCATTTCTCTACCCAGAGTGAAACACTCTTAAAAGTAGAGAAAATCATCCCTCTCTCTATTCGATGGATAAAGAGATTGCTTCCGAATAGACCTCCGGCCAATAAGTAGAAATTTTTTTTAAAAAAATAGTAAAATAAAATTGAGATGTCATGAAAATGGTAGAATCAAATTTTCATGAGTTTTAAATCCTACCTAGAATTCAATTTAGGTTCTAAACGGCTGTCAAAACGTCAATAAATTGACACTTGCTGTTGATTCAAAAATAGAGCCAAAATGTATTATTTTCAATTGATAAATAATATTTGTAATGTTTGTTCCTCCATAATTTTAACATTTACCTTAGTCTCATAGAATAATATAATAGATATTGAGAGTAGTGATTATTGTAAGATAACTTAGTCACGTATCACATTTCTTTTGCATGTACACGACAATATTATATATATAGTAGAGGGATCAAATGAGAACCTTTTTTGTGTGAGAACCCTGAGAACTCAAAAATACACTGAAATTCGAGCAAAAAAGGGAAATTCAAGCAAAAAAGGTGAAATTCGAGCAAAAATGGGACACGGGCAAACAAAAAATGAGCTATTCGAACAAAAAACGTGATATTCGAACACAAAAAAAAGGCGGGTGAATAATTTGTGTTCTACATTTTTGATAGTCGAACAAAAAATTGTAGAACATGTTGATATTCGAACAAAAAATGTGATATTCGAACAATTTGTGTTCTACATTTTCGTATTAGAACAAAAATAAATAAATTTTTTTTGCTCGACTATGATTTTTTTGTTCGTCCGTGTTTTTAATTTTTGCTCGAATTCCCTTTTTTTTGCTCGAATTCCCCCTTTTTGCTCGAATTCCCCCTTTTTTGCTCGAATTTTAGTGTATTTGAGTGTATTTTGGAATTCCTAGAGTTCTCACACTAAAAAAGTTCTCACTGGATCCTCTCCCAATATATATATATATATATATATATATATATATATATATATATATATATATATATATATATATATATTGAACGGCGATTTTTTGGCATCAGTAGATCATTTCTTTCAACGACCCTCATCATTTGCACGTAACACACACGTTCGGGAGAAATTCCGAACCCGATCGACGGTACCCGGAAACACATCCATTCGGGCAGTGTACCGGGTAGAGGTCCGTGAATGAATCTGGTAAAACCTCTGTAACATCCAGCATTTTTCCGTTAAATTATTTTAACGCCCGTCTTTTTATTTTAATAATATCCTCAGTATCTCGATTCGTATCCTCCATTAGCTAACATTCTTAAAATATTTTCGTTATTAGATTATAACATCTCTCGTACTCTCGTGTGTTTCAAAATAATTCGTTTGGTTAATTCACGCACCCGCACCCGAACTAGAGGGACTAAACTTGCAAAGAGGCCAAAGATTTGACTAGGTCAACTAGTCAAACCTTCAACCTCCTCCTCTCATTTTCTCTCTTTCTCTCTTTTCATACTTCTATTTTCCTCTCAAGAACTCAAACAAGATTCATCATCTAATTTCGGATTTGGAGGCTAACATCAAAACAAATTACATATTTGGAATCCTCTCTTCATCCTCTTCGACTTGATACCAATTTCATCTCATTTGGGTAACTTTCTAAAATCACTAGATTTTGTGTTCTTGATGTTTTTGAATTATAAAAGTGTTAATTAGTGTCTATGGCTCGTGTATAACATGAATATATGTTTTGTTTGTTCGATTTGTTGTTTTGAGTAACTAGTTTGAACACTTGAAAATGGGTTTGCTTAATCTTTGATTTTGGAAGATTAAATGTTGTTAAATTGTTAAAGTTCATGTTTTAATTGTGTTACTAGTATCACTAGCTTCATTTTGATGTGTAGGTTGATTTGTAAAACTTCAAAAACATGATTAATGATTTTGTGATTCTTGATTAGGGTTTGATCGTTCTTGAGATGAACTTTTTGATGCTTGAATGCCATGAAATGTTAATTGTTAGTGTTTAGTTGTAATGCATGTTTCATTACCTTCAAAACGGCATATCATATGTGTGAATTGGATTCCCGAAACTTAAAATGCATTTTGTGAACTTGAAACTTGAAAATGGACTTTGAATGATCACATGACGAGAAATCGGTTATTGGAAATGATGTTTTTGTTTGATGAAACATGTTTAGTTATGTTCCTTGTCAAAAGAGCTTTTCAACGAGATAAGGTGCGAGTTCTAAATGTTTACGGTTTGCATTTTGTGCTAAAATGAATTTTGGATCAAGACTTGAACATTTGAAACTGGCCAGGTACCAGCTCCCGTGTATTGTCGCGGCGCGACAATTGTGGGCCGCGGCGCGGCAAAAGCCGTGTCCAGGCTCTGACCTCCTTGGTCAAAATAAGAAAAATGTTTGGCACGCTATGGACCTCCGATTCACATGAGACTTGTTCTAACATGCTTATATATGAATAAAAACCTCAGAAAAATAGTTCGAGACCCGACCCGAACATGTTGACTTTTTCGTTGACTTTGACCAGACTAAAGTTTGACTTTTGTCAAATTTAACCAAATGATTATGCAATCTTTCTAACATGATTCTATACTTGTATCTTGCATGAAACTTGACAAATTGTTTCACATGCTACATAATCGAGTCGTAACGAGCCATAGGACTAATTGAACATCTTTGACCTATCGTGTTTACCGTTATTGATACAAGCTATATGTTTAGGTCAAGGCTAGCTTTATCTTTGCACGCGTTTACTTGTTGAAGTACTTTATTACTCTTGCACTCAAGGTGAGATCATAGTCCCACTTTTTACTCTTTGAACTTACTTTTGGGATGAGAAAACATAAACGCTTCTTTTAACTAAGTGAACACAAGTACATGAAAACAAACATTCTACATACGAGTTTAGAACAAAATCCTCAATTCGATTATCATTAGTTACTCTTGCAGTGTGTAAGTGTAGGCGTGAACTTATGTTGTATGGCCATATGGGTTTGACAAACCCTCATCTCGGACGGTTCGCTACCGTCCACAGATGAAATATATTTTCGAGAAACAGTGTTGTTCTAGCACTATTAATGGGGTTCAACGGACGGAATGTTAAGCCTTGATAATTGGGTGCTCGTGAATATTAACTTTTAGAATGTACTACTATTTTATCAATGTTGCAAATCTTGTGGTTCGACTTACTTTTACTCACTTACTTACTTAAACCTATGATTTCACCAACGTTTTCGTTGATAGATTTCTATGTTTTTCTCAGGTCTTTGAACGCTATGTGAAACATGCTTCCGCTCAGTATTTGATACTTGCATTGGATGTCGAGTATACATGCATTTCATGGAACGTCTTTTGACTTTCTTTAAAACTGTGTCGCATAGGTTTCACATGTAACTAAAACTTTGTAACGTAACTTTTGGATGAACAATTCTTGTGAACTTTGAAACAATCCTTATTTTTGAAAGGAATGCTACATATCTTTGGTCAAACATCACGTTAAAGACCTATGACCTCGCAATGGGACCTAAGTAGTCGACGCCGTCAATTGACGATTTGTCGGGGTCGCTATAAGTGGTATCAGAGCATTGGTTGTAGGGATTTAGAGTTCATTGGTGTCAACCCCGAGTCATAGGGTACATTAGTGAATCTAGACTACAACCGGCATATAGACTCGAAGTAGGAATTACTTGACTATTTGTGCATTTATACTCGAACGTTTCTACTGATAACTAACTCTCGCTTCATCTAAATCTTTCGTTGTTTAATTTGATTGATGCGCCACCTTGACTTTATAGAATAATGTCGAATGCACATATGAATCAGGGTAATATAATTGCCGGGATTATATTACGGTGACTCATATGAACGTTCCGACATTACGACATAAAGAATTTAAGGCGAGTCAAGGAAAATTTTCTATTCATCATTATTCCATATCACGATTAGTATTGTTAAGAATACTAATCAACGATATTCTTGTGTCATGAAGGAACAATGGCTCACCAAGGTCAACACAATACTCCTCTCGAAACTCTAGAACAAGCTCTTCAACGAATGATAACCACCGCCATGGGTGCGGCCGTGGCCGATCACTTTTTCAACAACAACAATCGTGGGGCCGGTAATTCAAACGAAGGTTGCTCCTACAAAAACTTCATGAAGTACAATCCTCCCACTTTCGATGGAACCGGGGGACCGGTTGCTCTCACCCGATGGTTTGATCAAACGGAATCCGTTTTTAGCATAAGCGGTTGTCGAGACCGAGATAAGGTCAAATTCTCGACCCTCACTTTCACCGGTGTTGCTCTCTCATGGTGGAACACGCATGTACAATCGGTGGGTATCGATGAAGCCCACACACTCTCTTGGACCGAATTAAGAGAAAGAATGGTCACCGAATACTTTCCGCACGACAAAACTCAAAGGCTCGAACAGGGGCTAAGGAATTTAAAAACGGCCGGGAATGACCTCGGAGCTTATAATCAACGGTTTGTCGAACTAGCCTTAAGTTGCCCGAACCTCATGACTCCTGAATCCCTAAGAGTTGAACTTTACATGGAAGGCCTCCCAAAGAGCATTCACCACGAGGTAGTATCATCCAAACCCGTCAACCTACAAGAGGCTTTAACGATGGCCCGCCAATCTATAAAAACGGTGAATGAAATTGAAGCGCCGACACCAACGGCCGAGGACCAACTGGGTAACAACAAAAGAAAATGGGAAGCCTCTCCATCGAGCAACTACAACAACAACTTCACCAAGAAGTCCTTCACCTCCGACGGCAAGAAAGGGTATGCCGGAAACCTGCCCTACTGTAACGAATGTCGCAAACATCATTTGGGTGAAGGTGGCAAACCATTTTGCATCAGGTGTCAAAGAAGTGGCCATGTGGCTCATAATTGTAAAAGTACCGTTACCATCGCTCAAAAGACGCCCAATTCGCCAAGGGCGGTTATTTGTTTCGAATGTGGCCAACCGGGTCATTATAGGAATGCGTGCCCAAAGAAGAAAGCCAACCCCAACGCACGCCGTTGAACTTTTGACATCGACACCTAGGATGCCCAGACGACGATGGACTAGTCACGGGTACGTTTCTTCACAACAACCCGCATATTTCATACTTATTCGATTCGGTTACCGTTAGACGTTTTATAACCAAGGCTTTGACTCGTACTCTTTGCACTCCACCTTTTTCCTTTTAAATACTACTTAGGCAATTTAAGTGACCAACGGAAAAATATTGTGTACCTATAAATTTTATCGGTGGATATACGTTAAACTTATTGGGTGGATCATTTGAATTGTGACTTGACACCTATAGAACTAAGGAGCTCAAAACCTATTCGTTAAGGAGAAATGTTTCCCTGCAATTATGTATAGATTATTGCGAACTAAGAAATTTCCGGTTAAGAACCGATATCCTTTTCCCCGTATCAACAACCTCTTGAACCGTTACAAGGATCTCGCGTATATTCCAAAATCGACCTTCATTCTGGTTATCATCAATTGAGGGTTAAGGGAGACGATGTCTCACAAATCACTTTTCGAACTCGCTACGATAGTTATAAATTTCTTTTAGTGCCGTTCAGTTTATTTGAGGCTCCGTCTGTATTCATAGACCTCCGGCACCGCGTATGCAAACTTATCTAGACAAAAAAAAAATCGTTACCGTACTTATAATTGATGTTCTAAACCTATTCAAGTAAAGAAGAAAACGAACAACGTCTCCGTCTTACGCTCGAACTCTTGAGAAAAGAGCAACTCTATACCGAATTCTCCAAGTGAGAATTTTGGTTAAACGAAGTCAAATTTCTAGACCATGTTGTTAGTGGTCAAGGCATTACAACACATCTCGCAATCGGAACCACACGTAATCGGGAAACCCTCACGACTCTGACTTGTATTCGTAAAATCTTAGATCTCGCCGATTATTACCGCAGATTCATTTTCGACTTTTTCTCGTGTTACTCGTCCTTTAACCCCGTTAACTCCCCCAGGAAAGGACTAAACCTCTCCGTGTCCGAACTTTTAACGCGATTATTCACACCAACCTTACTAGCTAAATTCATGTAACACAATGGAATTCAAATATGGAAATATTTCTACTTGAACGCCCGAAAGGCATACTCTCTCCACTCGAAATCAAGGAAACTGAAATTCGTTATTTTTGCACGAATGATTGGAATACTTAATTATTGATCCGATCAATCTTCTCATCACCACGTACCACGTTACATAACACTGTTATTTCACTATGACCGTCTGATATTACTGGGACCCAAGATAACACACAATCCAAGGATACTTCCTTTCTCTTTGACTTATCGTCCTCATGTTCCTGATACGGACAACTACTACTCGACCCCGAACTATACAACTACGTGTTCTATCTCATTTTCCCACCAGGTCTCAACATTTGACCACTAGATGCGCGATATGGCTACCTCAGGATGTGAGCTCATCCTATTCTAAGTTCTCATTCCACTCCTGTCCTTTCGCTTGTACTTTTGTATAAGGAAACCTTTTATATACTTTCTCAATGGAGAGAGAGACTCATCATGTATTACTAGTATTCACCACGAGGGTGAATAGCCCTGGAAAATGTTCTCTGTAGCCGATAAGGAACTTGTTCTAACGAACGTTTTCGAACCCTAACTAACTTGTTCAAACATATCTTAAGGAATTCTTTTCCAACACGGTGTACCATTGTCAACTACCTCGGATCAAAATACTCGTTTCACTTCTAGTGTTACAAGAAGCCTTAGGGACACGTTTAAACATAGGTACCACATACCATCCACAAGCTGACGGAACAAGCAAACGTACGACTCAAATCTTGGAAAGACATGTTACAAACTGGTATTGTTACCTTTAGTAGTTCCTCTTACAACGACAATTACCATTCGTGTATTAATGCCGCACTTCCGAAACCCTATATGAACGCAAATGTCATACCCCTATTTCGTTGGACCAAAGCATGTGGCAAACAAATTACCGAATCTGAACTCATTCAAGAAATAACAGTTGAGATCGTTCAAGTCTGAGAAGGACTCAAGACGACCCGTAGTCACCAAAAGGGCTATACCGACATTCGACGTAAACCTCTCGAATCCCAAGTCAGTAACCGTGTAATATTGAGAACCCGCACCTTGGGAAGGTGTAATCCGTTTCGAAAAATCGAGGAAAGTTATATCCGCAATATTGATCCTTTTGAAAACCTTGGGGCGTATTGGAACCGCTCCTACCGTTTAGAACTTCTGACTCAATTAAGTTTCTGTTTACCCTACGTTCCATGCAACAAACTTAGAGACGTGTCCTACGGAACAGGAACGTGCTACTCTCCTAGATAAACTTACTATTGATGGCAAACTCCCCTTCATGGGAAACTGGTTGAAATTTTGGATCGTAAAACCAAGTCTTAATACAAACTGAAATCTCGATTGTCAAAATTTGTGGGAATGCCCAAGGACGTATCTTCACTTATTCATAGCATTGACAACGTAAGGTCTCGAGTAAGAAGCAACGACTATTGCTTCCAACTAAATTTCGGGACGAAATTTCTTTTAAGGTGTGGGTAATGTAACATCCCGCATTTTTCCGTTAAATTATTTTAACGCCCGTCTTTTTATTTTAATAATATCCTCAGTATCTCGATTTGTATCCTCCATTAGCTAACATTATTAAAATATTTTCGTTATTGGATTATAACATCTCTCGTACTCTCGTGTATTTCAAAATAATTCATTTGGTTAATTCACGCACCCGCACCCGAACTAGATGGACTAAACTTGCAAAGAGGCCAAAGATTTGACTAGGTCAACTAGTCAAACCTTCAACCTCCTCCTCTCATTTTCTCTCTTTCTCTCTTTTCATACTTCCATTTTCCTCTCAAGAACTCAAACAAGATTCATCATCTAATTTCGGATTTGGAGGCTAACATCAAAACAAATTACATATTTGAAATCCTCTCTTCATCCTCTTCGACTTGATACCAATTTCATCTCATTTGGGTAACTTTCTAAAATCACTAGATTTTGTGTTCTTGATGATTTTGAATTATAAAAGTGTTAATTAGTGTCTATGGCTCGTGTATAACATGAATATATGTTTTGTTTGTTCGATTAGTTGTTTTGAGTAACTAGTTTGAACACTTGAAAATGGGTTTGCTTAATCTTTGATTTTGGAAGATTAAATATTGTTAAATTGTTAAAGTTCATGTTTTAATTGTGTTACTAGTATCACTAGCTTCATTTTGATGTGTAGGTTGATTTGTAAAACTTCAAAAACATGATTAATGATTTTGTGATTCTTGATTAGGGTTTGATCATTCTTGAGATGAACTTTTTGATGCTTGAATGCCATGAAATGTTAATTGTTAGTATTTAGTTGTAATGCATGTTTCATTACCTTCAAAACGGCATATCATATGTGTGAATTGGATTCCCGAAACTTAAAACGCATTTTGTGAACTTGAAACTTGAAAATGGACTTTAAATGATCACATGACGAGAAATCAGTTATTGGAAATGATGTTTTTGTTTGATGAAACATGTTTAGTTATGTTCCTTGTCAAAAGAGCTTTTCAACGAGATAAGGTGCGAGTTCTAAATGTTTACGGTTTGCATTTTGTGCTAAAACGAATTTTGGATCAAGACTTGAACATTTGAAACTGGCCAGGTACCAGCTCCCGTGTATTGTCGCCGCGCGACAATTGTGGGCCGCGGCGCGGCATAAGCCGTGTCCAGGCTCTGACCTCCTTGGTCAAAATAAGAAAAATGTTTGGCACGCTATGGACATCCGATTCACATGAGACTTGTTCTAACATGCTTATATATGAATAAAAACCTCAGAAAAATAGTTCGAGACCCGACCCGAATGCTTTGACTTTTTCGTTGACTTTGACCCGACCAAAGTTTGACTTTTGTCAAACTTAACCAATGATTATGTAATCTTTCTAACATGATTCTATACTTGTATCTTGCATGAAACTTGACAAATTGTTTCACATGCTACATAATCGAGTCGTAACGAGCCATAGGACTAATTGAACATCTTTGACCTATCGTGTTTACCGTTATTGATACAACCTATATGTTTAGGTCAAGGCTAGCTTTATCTTTGCACGCGTTTACTTGTTGAAGTACTTTATTACTCTTGCACTCAAGGTGAGATCATAGTCCCACTTTTTACTCTTTGAACTTACTTTTGGGATGAGAAAACATAAACGCTTCTTTTAACTAAGTGAACACAAGTACATGAAAACAAACATTCTACATACGAGTTTAGAACAAAATCCTCAATTCGATTATCATTAGTTACTCTTGCAGTGTGTAAGTGTAGGCGTGAACTTATGTTGTATGGCCATATGGGTTTGACAAACCCTCATCTCGGACGGTTCGCTACCGTCCACAGATGAAATATATTTTCGAGAAACAGTGTTGTTCTAGCACTATTAATGGGGTTCAACGGACGGAATGTTAAGCCTTGATAATTGGGTGCTCGTGAATATTAACTTTTAGAATGTACTACTATTTTATCAATGTTGCAAATCTTGTGGTTCGACTTACTTTTACTCACTTACTTACTTAAACCTATGATTTCACCAACGTTTTCGTTGACAGATTTCTATGTTTTTCTCAGGTCTTTGAACGCTATGTGAAACATGCTTCCGCTCAGTATTTGATACTTGCATTGGATGTCGAGTATACATGCATTTCATGGAACGTCTTTTGACTTTCTTTAAAACTGTGTCGCATAGGTTTCACATGTAACTAAAACTTTGTAACGTAACTTTTGGATGAACAATTCTTGTGAACTTTGAAACAATCCTTATTTTTGAAAAGAATGCGACATATCTTTGGTCAAACGTCACGTTAAAGACCTATGACCACGCAACGGGACCTAAGTAGTCGACGCCGTCAATTGATGATTTGTCGGGGTCGCTACAACCTCCCTATAGGGTCAATATATACCACCATTATTGGTGTTCAATTGGTTTAAAGAAAATCATGTCATCCCTAAGGATCGAACTCATGACCTCCCCCTATCCCATGATACAAAGTACATGGGGTTGAACCGTTGGGCTATGCCCGAAAGTTCAACATGACTATATTATATGGGAATGGTAATAGTTACCGACCTTTGAATTACTTTAATGGTTGCATTAGACCATGAATAACCCTGTCTGTGACGTTAGAGGCAGATTTATTCACTTTTTGGCCAAAAAGTGCAAGCTGCCTTTGACGTGGCACATGTCAGTTTCTGACACAAAATAACCCTGACGTCCCTTTTCTGTGTCATCCAATTGTGAGTCCTACCAGTTTTATTTTTTTCTTTTTTATTTAATATTAAATATGAATACAAAGTTATTTTATAAAATAAAATGCATATTAATATAAAAAATATCTATTTCATAAAATTCAACCATTACATAAATTAATATAATTCAACAATACTTTAAATCTAACCATTACATAAATTAAATTGTAAAATAAATTAGTTCGTAATGCGAAATGTGGGCGGAAGGTTCCAAATATGCTCAACAAGATCATTGGTTAGTTGGTCGTGCACCGTCCTATCTCTAATCTCTCGGATGATAACGTCTTGATCTCGTCCCCTATTCGGTATACGCTCTGGACGATTCTCCATCGGTTCAGTAATGAAATCTTCCTCCCAGTCACTTAACGCAAATCCTTGATCTTCTAAAATCATATTATGTAATATGATACAACAATCCATAACTCTTCGCATTTTGTTCACCGACATAGTGCGTGCCGCTAACCTTAAAATATGAAATCGACCTTGAAGAACCCCAAATGCCCTCTCAACATCCTTTCGGGCACTAGCTTGAAACCGCGTAAACTTAATCCTTGGGTCATCTGTCGGCGCCGCATAACCTTTGACTAGGGTAGCCCAGTCAGGATATATACCATCAGCGAGGTAATAGCCTTTTGTGTAATGATTACCATTTACCTCAAACGGTGCGGGTGGAGTCGTTCCGTTCTTTAGTTTATCAAAAATCGGTGATTGATTCAAAACATTAATATCATTGTTGGAACCCGCCATCCCAAAAAATGCATGCCAAATTCACAAGTCATACGAAGCAACTGCTTCTAGCATAATGGTGGGTTTCTTGTGATCACCCCGAGTGTATTGTCCCTTTAAAGCAACTGGACAATTCTTCCATTCCTAATGCATACAATCAATACTCCCGAGCATACCCTTAAAACCATGATTCCCCTCATGTTTACTATATAATCGTTCAACATCATATGCATTTGGAGATCTCATGTAACGTTCTTTGTATAAATGAATAATACATTTACAATAGTTGTCTAAACAAATTATTGAGGTTTGCTCACTCATTTTTAAGTATTCATCAAACATATCGGCGACGGCTCCATACGCCAACTGGCGTAGAGACGAAGTCATTTTTTGCAATATTGTAAAAGTCGGCCAACCTATAGCATCAAAACGTCCCTAAAATATGTAAAATAATCGGGAATATTATGACTATCGAAATCAGAAATACCTCGAGATATTCGAAGAAATAACTGAATATGCATACCAAAACGCCTTTTTATGTTGCGGAAACACGGGCGTGTCACTAAAATAATCCTTCCATAAGTTTTCTGCGGCTTTCTCTCGATCTCTAGGAATACAAATTCGGGATCTAGTAACACACTCGGATGATTCGACTTCGGCATCTTCACCTTCTAATTCTTGAATTAGTGCAACAATACGCTCGTCTTCCGAATCAAAATCCAAATTAAGTAAATAAGATGTCATCTAGAGATATAAAAAAATTGAATAAAAGTGTTAAAATGAGAGAAAATGGAGAGTTTGATATGTTAAAAATGATGGGGTTTGATGTGTTTATATAGATTTAAATGTAAGTAAATTTTTTTTTTTAAAAGCAAAAAATCGAAAATATCCGTTACCCAACGGCTACAAAAATCGCCCAATCAAAAACTGACACGTCGCCTGATGCCTTTTTTTCCGTGAAAATTCCGACTGACGCCCCATGGGCGTTACGCCTGACGACGCGTCAGCGAGCCTGACGGGACCCCTCTAATATCTCTATTAAGTCACGTGGTGGCATTCTCATAATAATTTTCAAATATCATTTGCTAGAACGATAGTATTCGCTAAGACGACTTGTTTGCATGCTTACTTGGCAAAAAGCAATGCCCCCAACCAAGTATCAAGGCATTGTACAGGGCAAAAATGGTGGTGTGCATTGGTTGGTAACGGGATAAACAAGGGGAGGGGTGTTGTTTGGTTATTTTATTTTTTATTATTTTAAAAACCTTACTTTTATTCTCTTTTAATATTTAATTCAATTATATTTTAACACATTATCACAATACTTCACAAAACAACTCACACGTCTTATTCATCAAAAAAGTACAAAAAGCAACCAACGCCCGTAACCCACGCCCGCAACCACTACAAGTAGTCTAAGAGTTATATTGCCGAATTTTGAGTTGGCATTTATTTTATGATGTTTATAACCCATAAAAAAAATTATCGATAAATATCAACATTCAAACTATCGATTTTAATCAATATTTTTTATACATAACTTTTTCTTATGATAATTATATTAGTATTAAATTAAAATCTTGATTGATATTGATGATTAAGTTGATAAGTTAACATTCACCATGAATATTAATACCTCTCATACTCAAAATAAATATATAGTTATGTATCATTCACAATATATAATTGTAGTTTTAAGATTAAGTTATGCAGCTAACAATATATCACAACATTGTACTTTATTATTAGTAAAATGTCTTTGAAATTTCTTTTTTTAGAAAGGCCAATATTATTAACGCTACCACCTCGCAATCAAGAAGCTAAGGAGGGGCGTCAAAATCAAAAGATTACAATAGCTTAATTAGCCAATTGGTCCCACTAATATTACATTTCCTTTATTCGTAATCCTATTAAAAAGAAACAATCTAATGGAATCAAACAACTCATGTTTCTTCAATTTCATCAGGTCAAACATATAAACATTCCGGTATCGCTAAAGTGTCCAAATTGTAGCTGCAACAATCGAGTAGAGTCTCAACTTAATTGCATTCGCATAATGAAGCCCTTGAAACCAATTATACCATTCATTCCAACTTTCGAACTCATGTACCGAAAAGTTTACCCATATTCTCACTTTACTCCATACTTCCATAGCCACCTCATATTTGAACAATGATGTGAAACCGATTCCACGAATGCCGGACAAAAAGGACACACGATGCAATTAATTTCCAACCCACAGGACGACAAATTAACACGCGCATGCAACCTATCACATGCCTCTCCAAATAAAAACATTAACCTTACGTGGAAGATAATTATACCGTAAAGTCCGGGTTGAAACTGATGGTAAAGCACGCTGATCAATGAAGAATCTGGTTGCGCTGACTTGGAACTCGCCATCGTTGGTGATGGACCATGACAGAGAATTAGAACCATTCGAAAGAGAGTCTGCCCCTCGACATCCCCTAATAAATCATTAAGTTGAGAAGCAGTACGTGTACCTTCCATGTGTAATGACCCGGAAATTTCCGACCAAATTTAAACCTTAATCTTTATATGTTTCCGACACGATAAGCAAAATCTGTAATATTGAGTCTTGGAAGTTTGAAATCTATATTCAGGTAATTAATTACCCTTCGACCATTCCCGACGATTCACGAACATTTGTGTGTAAATATATATATATATATATATATATATATATATATATATATATATATATATATATATATATATAACTACAAATTATAACATAATTGACATGTAATTATTATTATGTATATTAATATTAGCATTTTTAGTAATTGTTATTTGATATATATAATCTAAAATTTTGAAATTTTTAGGAACACTTTAATACATTAACTGTTTAGCAATGGGCACGATATAACACTTCATGGGAAAAGCGTCGGTAATATGAATCCAAATTATATGACTACTAAACTATTCCTAATTGATTGATTCTTTTGATTTATGTATATTGTTACTGTGCTTTATTCCCTTTTCCAAAAGCTAGCATATACTAACAAGATATATATAATCATATCTTTACACGTGCCTATTAGAACATGGACCAATTTACCATCTTCCTTTCTAATATATATTTCCATTCACACAAGCATATAAACACACACAAATATACATAAGATTTCATTACAATCATCACCTTCTTACTTCTAACTACTCGCTATATCTATTGCTAATAGACAATCTTTTGAACCAACTCCACCAAAGAATCACCACCACGAGACCAACACCCTCGACACCTTGCAACTACTCTCCTCCTGATTAACACATAAACTCAACCCAAAAACAACAAACTATTAACGCTACTTTTCTTTTCTATTACCTTCAAACTCATAGGCCACCCACCATCACCGGCAACCATCATCACCCTACCTCTTCACCACCACCGTATCGCCACCATAACAAGCAACCGGAGCATCACCATTTTTTTTCTTGTCTTCTTCGATCAAAGATCACCTCATCACATCATAAACAATCACCTTGATATTCATCACCAATCCACCACCTTCGATCACCTCCACCTTTCTCTCATCATCTCTCTCTCTCTTTATTTTCTTCTTTGTTGTTTCTAACCGATAATACCCACCACCAAATCACTACCATATCTACTACTATTTTGGTTATGATCCCGATCAACTATCTATTACTAACACTTCTATCTTAAGACTCGACGAATCCAAACTCCATCAACAACCTGCCGCTATATACCTTTTCTGTTTTAAACCCGTCAACCTTCAAACCCAACCACGACCACCTAAAACCTAATTGCTTTCATCTGTTTCTGTCGGTTGTCCGAACACAAACCCAACGCCATCACTCATTATTACTGCAGCTGCAATATTAGCGTGTTTCTACTGCTGCAGTCATGGTTAAAACATCACCCATTCAATTAACAACTCGAAACCCAACTCTGACTTCGCTACCTGCTTCTGTTTCAATTCAATAACCATCGCCACCACAACCATAGCCGTAAATCACCATAACCAATAACACAAGCTACCATGCTGTCTTGTTTACTGTTCTGTCGCCGAGACCCAAACCACCCCAAAACACCGTTTGTTCTTCCTGTTTTACTTCGTGTTCCATTGCAACTGTTGTGTTCCTGTTTTTGTTTCTATATAACGGAGAAGAGATGATCTGGATAATGATGATAAAGAGGTTAACCGAATGATGAAGAATGATGGTGTGTGTGTGTCGGTTACTTAAGTGGTAGGGTTGCTTATCATCGAATTATACAGGTGGGGTACCCAAATACACCCGTGATTTTCCAGCTCACCCTAATTTTCTTTGAATCGCTTATTCAATAACATAAAATACGGATCCTTTTATTATTTTACAAATTGGACTTAGTTAATCAACTTGGACTGAGTTCCTGTTTACCTATTGGGTCGTGTCCCTACTTGTATTTTTGGGTCGAGGCATAAATGATTACCGATTGAATTAAAATTGATGATCGTGGTATATGATTATGAGTATGATGAGGGTAGTTTGATATTGACAATGATAGAGACGATTATGTGGTAATATTAATCGTAAATGATAAAGTTAAAATAACTAAAAGTGGGGATTAATTCAAAAAGAATCGGGTAGAGTAATGGTTTGATACGTTTGAGTAAACCGAGAAGTCTCGGGTTCGTGCATGGTTTGGAGCTTTTCTTTTTAGAAACCCTTTTAAAGGTAGACGTTATTTTTAAAACTCATTATTATCACTACTACTATTATTATTAGTATCACTATTGAAATTATTATTAGTATCACTATTGAAATTATTATTAATACCCTTTATATTAAAGATTAACATTATCATTTTCATTATTAGTATTATTATTATTATTAAAGTTATTATTATATTATTAGTAAAATTATTAATTTTGTAGTTATTATTATTAGTATTCACTATTATTAAAATTAACATTTCCATTAAAGAGTATTATTTTTATTAAAGTTATCATTTTATCATTTATGTTAAAAGTATTATTTTTAACTCTATTATCATTATTATTATTATTTTAATTACTAATATTATTTTAGCAAAACAAACGATATGTATATATACAAAATATATATTTAATACATATAACATAACAAAATTTATATTTTTATTTATTTTAAATATATAAAATGAATATATGAAACATAGGTTATTAATATAAAAACGATATAACTAATAGGTCTATATATATATATATATAATTTGTTCGATTCCGATTATATGTGTTAATATATATGAATAATATAGGTTCGTGAATCCAAGGCCAACCTTATACTTGATCAATGATGTTATATGTATTTTTACTACAAAATACATTAGGTGAGTATATAGTCCCTTTTTAAACTCTAAATATTTTGGGATGAGAATACATGCATTTTATGATTTACGTTATGGACACAAGTGATCAAAAATAAATCCTATGTTGAGTTGTACCATGGCATATCTCTTTATACTTGGTAACTACTATTTACGCGAGGAGTGTAAACGCGAATCCTGTTAATATATCTATGGGGCCTGACAACCCCAACCGGGCTGGACGACCAGCATTCAACGGTTGTACAGTACTTCGTTTCTGTATGCTACATTTGGTACGGTGTAGTGATTATTTAAGAATATGTTGCGATTGCTTTTAGTTAAGTATGGTTACCAAGTGCTCAACTACTTTTCCATACACTTGCGAGTGTATTATGTATAAATATGAAATCTTGTGGTCCATAGTTATAACGCTGCTAGCATCAAACCTATATATCTCACCAACTTTATGTTGACATTTTAAAGCATGTTATTCTCAGGACTTGAAAGAAATCTTCCGCTGTGCATTAGCTCATACTAAGGATATTACTTGGGAGTCATTCATGACATATATCAAAAGACGTTGCATTCGAGTCATTGAAGTTCATAGAGATTATTATTAAGTAAATGGCAGATTAGGTCATTTGGATATTATGAAATGTTAGGCGAACATGTCAACTCTTGATGTAATGATAGATTGCCTTTTAAGTATAAATGCAACGTTTGTAAAATGTATCATATAGAGGTCAAGTACCTCGCGATGTTATCAACTATTGTAATTCATTTGTAATCGATATGGATTTCGTCCGGATGGATTAGTTCGGGTTATCACAGTTGGTATCAGAGCGGTGGTCTTAGCGAACCAGGTCTTGCATTAGTGTGTCTGACTAGTAGTTGTTAGAATACATTAATGAGTCTGGACTTTGACCGTGTCTACATGTCAAAAGTTTTGCTTATCATATCTAGTCGGAAATCATCTACCCATCATCCTTAGGAAATTGCCTGCTTAACATTCATAAGTCTAGACACGTCTTACTGCATTTAGTGCATCGATAGTGTATAGACAAAATTCATATCTTAGCGCATCTGTAGAGTTGCCTTACATATGCCGTGAATTCCTCTGTAGTCTACGAAATCTTTAGTAATATATATATAGATATTCTATATAGTTAGAATATCATCCGATATCCGAAAATCATTTCACATCGAAGATCCATTCAATCCACCAAATTGCCCTCTTGGCAATGAACCTGAAGCACTTACCGGTGAACCTGTTCGAGAAACCATTTTCTCTCTCATTTCCAGAGTGTCTCGTCATGATTATATACTATCCCATATTTCGAATCTTGTTCATACGCTCGCTCTGACCGCCAATCATCCCGGTGTACTAGCAGAAGTTAACGAACTTCGCGCTCGCGTGACGGCTTTGGAGAACATGGTGCGAAGGTTGCAAACACCAGCAGCAGCACCATCAGCATAATCAGCACCACCATCGTCAACGCCAACAGTACCCTTATTACCCTCAACCACAACTGTGTCATAAACCTCAACATCACAAACTGTACCTCGGATATCAACCTCACACGCCTCAATAACCCCATCTGTACCTCGAGTATGATCTTCGTTCTACATATCGTTCTACATATCGTTCTACATCGATTATCTTCGCTTTACGTATCATTCTATCTCATTTATCTTTGTTCGACATGACGATTATGTAGTCTCTAATGTTTTAGAGATCATGTAATCAAGTACTAACGATAAATCAAATGAGTTTAATATCTTATTGACTCATTAAATTCATAATTACATCCGAAGAAAATATATATGCAAGTATATTTTCATAAAGATTGTAATTAAAAATTCTTTTGTACAAACTGTTAATGGTGAAAATATTTTAACGGGTAGGTAGCACCCGAGGAATATTTAGATTTCACATTAATAAGTTACACTGTACATTCTTCGAACCCGATTCAAAGATTATTTACTACCCTACTTACAACCACCGATATACGTATCCGTTCACCACAGAATAACCATTTCCATTCAAATTTCATATTTGGATTTTGACCTATCAGAATCCAACAAGTGTCATAATGAAGAAAACATTGGATATAATAAAATTTGTTAGAAACAAACGGATTAACTAATTGAAATATTGTTAAGATTCCACGCTAACTGTTCCTAGCTAACTGTTCCCAGCTAACTGATTACATTTTATCGCAATTTACATTATCGCAATTTACATTCTCGCAATTTTATTTATCGTCATTTAATTTCTGTTATTTACTTTTACGCACTTTAATCGGGACACATGTACACAATACGTCGGATTAATTCTGAGACAATACGTTGTACACGGGTCATGATATATATTTATTTATTTTACGCACTTTAAATAACGGGGCACGTATACAAGGTTTCGATCTATCATATCGACCCATCTATATATATATTTCAGAACAACCGTAGACACTCTATATGTGAATGTTGGAGTTGGCTATACAGGGTTGGAGTTGATTTCAAAATATATATATGGTTTGAGTTGTGATCAATACTGAGACCGGTACACGGGTCACGATAAGTATTAATTAATTATATATTAAATTATATATGAATATATTGTATTATTGGACAATTGGACTGCTAACTTTGGACAATTAAAATGAATTAAAATATTGATTATAACATATGAAACTAAACAATTCTTCAAGTTTGCCACTTGATTTCATCTTAACCCTCATTTGTACCTCGACAATTACAATCTGTGTTCAAATCTTTCATGATTTTTGAAAACACCTCAACCGAGAAGTTGAACCAGCCGCACTTCATCTACGGAAGAAAAGATTTATGCACCTGAAAAACTCTCGAACCCAAAGTCATAGCTTAACACGTACCCGTGTTGAATCCTTTATCATTTATTAGCAAAAACAACCTTACAATTCCTTTCCAAAGTAACCAATTTTGTCACAGCTTCAGCAAGTTAACTTCGACTTCTCAGTAAGACTAGTCTTATTATAACCTCGATATATATACGTTATCATTTCACCGTCGTTACCGGAGAACCATTTATATTCCACGACATCATCAGCAGATGTACCAGCAGCTCGTCGTTTCTTTGGCGGAACCCGCAATCAGTATTTTGAAAATCTTGCACAACTTCTCCAGTTATACCTATAACGTCTACCCCTAAGAATTTCATACTCCGAATGTGAAGTTTCTGTAAAACACCCTGAACTGCGAACTAGTTCTTGAAATGTTGAGGAAGCAGCAAAAATTGTAAACAACTTTAACAGTCAAAAGTTGACGATAAAGTATAGTGTGTTGGTAAAGCTCAGAAAAAGAGAAGGTTTGGAACTGGAAAACGGATTGAGCAAAGTATGAAAGAGGCTGTAGATAAATCACAAGGACTGAAACTGTTTCCGACAAATTCAAATGATTCAGTGCCTGTTGAAACCATTAGTAAGAACCCTACCCTTTATTCTAAACCCTTCCAGATGATATTCTTCATCATCATCTTATCTTAAATATTATAAGATATCTTCGTATCTTCCGTTATACATATTCTCCATATTTCTGGAGATATTTTCACAACTTATCTGAAATCATTTATCACTCCGTAATATCTGCATTACAACATAAAAGAAACCGTGTTAGTTTCTAAATTCTGAAACCTCCAAGTTTAAAATATGAATGTTTTGAAGTAGTGTTGGAAACTGAAGCATGAATTAGTATAATATAATGACACTTGATCAACGTCATTATATTACCGTAAGTCATGTTGAGTTTCTAATGAAGCATGATGATTCTCAGTACCGTCATCATGTGCCATGTTACACGGCTCTTACATTTTATCCAATTCCCAAACATATTAGGAACATATCATCTTGATAGTTCTATTTTTCCAGGATATTCTGGTAATTTGACAAATCAAAATCGTGCCATTACCATTTCTTTCTAAGAGCATTAGCTATGTTCATTCCAAATTTCATACCTACGAATTCTGGACCATTACTCGCTTGACTCGAGGTCGGGAAGAGGAAACGAAAGAATGAAGCTCCAAAAATAGAAATTTCCAGTATAAATCGCAGCAAATAGGAGAGAGCATTAACTGTGGATGACAACGATTATAGAAAACAGAAGTAGGGACATCAAATTATAAGGGAAGATATAAACCCAATAATAACCCAGAAATTACAAACCGTGTATATCAATACGTATTGCAACGTAAAGACACGGGAGAATTAAAAACATTATAATTTCAAGGAAATAATAGAAGTGAATAGATTCTTCTGGCGACAGATGAAAGAGAAGAATGAAAGATATGAAAGTTAGAAGTATAACAAGAATCAGAATTAGATGGAGCATATTTACGAATGTCTTGAAGGAGGAATTAAGGAGAAAGAGTAGAAGATGTGAGTTGTGGAAAATAAGGAAACGAGGGAGGTGGACTTATAGTGAAATATCCGACGAAGAAATCGGAACAGATTGCCGCATTAAATCAAAGAAGATCCTGATCGCCGAAGAACCAAATCTTATTACGTAAGATTTTCTCAAAATCCCTTAATTCTCGGAAGTCAATAGTAACTACATCATCGGTTGAAATGAATATATTTATTTACTCATTTCACTCTTTTGTGATAGCTTCACTCGTGCGCTTGATTTGATCGAATCATTTTATCTATATCTCTCAATAATGATAAAACTCCATCATTACCTCATATTCGTCATGAAAACATTCCTATTGTTATTTATGACAACCTCTATTAAATTTCGGGGAAGAAATTTCTTTAACGGGTAGGTACTGTAATGACCCGAAAATTTCTGACCAAATTTAAACCTTAATCTTTATATGTTTCCGACACGATAAGCAAAATCTGTAATATTGAGTCTTGGAAGTTTGAAATCTATATTCAGGTAATTAATTACCCTTCGACCATTCCCGACGATTCACGAACATTTGTGTGTATATATATATATATATATATATATATATATATATATATATATAACTACAAATTATAACATAATTGACATGTAATTATTATTACACTCATCATTATTATTATGTATATTAATATTAGCATTTTTAGTAATTGTTATTTGATATATATAATCTAAAATTTTGAAATTTTTAGGAACACTTTAATACATTAACTGTTTAGCAATGGGCACGATATAACTCTTCATGGGAAAAGCGTCGGTAATATGAATCCAAATTATATGACTACTAAACTATTCCTAATTGATTGATTCTTTTGATTTATGTATATTGTTACTGTGCTTTATTCCCTTTTCCAAAAGCTAGCATATACTAACAAGATATATATAATCATATCTTTACACGTGCCTATTAGAACATGGACCAATTTACCATCTTCCTTTCTAATATATATTTCCATTCACACAAGCATATAAACACACACAAATATACATAAGATTTCATTACAATCATCACCTTCTTACTTCTAACTGCTCGCTATATCTATTGCTAATAGACAATCTTTTGAACCAACTCCACCAAAGAATCACCACCACGAGACCAACACCCTCGACACCTTGCAACTACTCTCCTCCTGATTAACACATAAACTCAACCCAAAAATAACAAACTATTAACGCTACTTTTCTTTTCTATTACCTTCAAACTCACAGGCCACCCACCATCACCGGCAACCATCATCACCCTACCTCTTCACCACCACCGTATCGCCACCATAACAAGCAACCGGAGCATCACCATTTTTTTTTCTTGTCTTCTTCGATCAAAGATCACCTCATCACATCATAAACAATCACCTTGATATTCATCACCAATCCACCACCTTCGATCACCTCCACCTTTCTCTCATCATCTCTCTCTCTCTTTATTTTCTTCTTTGTTGTTTCTAACCGATAATACCCACCACCAAATCACTACCATATCTACTACTATTTCGGTTATGATCCCGATCAACTATCTATTACTAACACTTCTATCTTAAGACTCGACGAATCCAAACTCCATCAACAACCTGCCGCTATATACCTTTTCTGTTTTAAACCCGTCAACCTTCAAACCCAACCACGACCACCTAAAACCTAATTGCTTTCATCTGTTTCTGTCGGTTGTCCGAATACAAACCCAACGCCATCACTCATGATTACTGCAGCTGCAATATTAGCGTGTTTCTACTGCTGCAGTCATGGTTAAAACATCACCCATTCAATTAACAACTCGAAACCCAACTTTGACTTCGCTACCTACTTCTGTTTCAATTCAATAACCATCGCCACCACAACCATAGCCGTAAATCACCATAACCAATAACATAAGCTACCATGCTGTCTTGTTTACTGTTCTGTCGCCGAGACCCAAACCACCCCAAAACACCGTTTGTTCTTCCTGTTTTACTTCGTGTTCCATTGCAACTGTTGAGTTCCTGTTTTTGTTTCTATATAACGGAGAAGAGATGATCTGGATAATGATGATAAAGAGGTTAATCGAATGATGAAGAATGATGGTGTGTGTGTGTCGGTTACTTAAGTGGTAGGGTTGCTTATCATCAAATTATACAGGTGGGGTACCCAATTACACCCGTGATTTTCCAGCTCACCCTAATTTTCTTTGAATCTCTTATTCAATAACATAAAATACGGATCCTTTTATTATTTTACAAATTGGACTTAGTTAATCAACTTGGACTGAGTTCCTGTTTACCTATTGGGCCGTGTCCCTACTTGTATTTTTGGGCCGAGACATAAATGATTACCGATTGAATTAAAATTGATGATCGTGGTATATGATTATGAGTATGATGAGGGTAGTTTGATATTGACAATGATAGAGACGATTATGTGGTAATATTAATCGTAAATGATAAAGTTAAAATAACTAAAAGTGGGGATTAATTCAAAAAGAATCGGGTAGAGTAATGGTTTGATACGTTTGAGTAAACTGAGAAGTCTCGGGTTCGTGAATGGTTTGGAGCTTTTCTTTTTAGAAACCCTTTTAAAGGTAGACGTTATTTTTAAAACTCATTATTATCACTACTACTATTATTATTAGTATCACTATTGAAATTATTATTAGTATCACTATTGAAATTATTATTAATACCCTTTATATTAAAGATTAACATTATCATTTTCATTATTAGTATTATTATTATTATTAAAGTTATTATTATATTATTAGTAAAATTATTAATTTTGTAGTTATTATTATTAGTATTCACTATTATTAAAATTAACATTTCCATTAAAGAGTATTATTTTTATTAAAGTTATCATTTTATCATTTATATTAAAAGTATTATTTTTAACTC
Source organism: Rutidosis leptorrhynchoides (assembly GCF_046630445.1). Classification (NCBI taxonomy): domain Eukaryota; kingdom Viridiplantae; phylum Streptophyta; class Magnoliopsida; order Asterales; family Asteraceae; genus Rutidosis; species Rutidosis leptorrhynchoides. The sequence goes on from NC_092334.1 coordinate 673,941,778, forward strand.
TATCATCATTATTATTATTATTTTAATTACTAATATTATTTTAGCAAAACAAACGATATGTATATATACAAAATATATATTTAATACATATAACATAACAAAATTTATATTTTTATTTATTTTAAATATATAAAATGAATATATGAAACATAGGTTATTAATATAAAAACGATATAACTAATAGGTCTATATATATATAATTTGTTCGATTCCGATTATATGTGTTAATATATATGAATAATATAGGTTCGTGAATCCAAGGCCAACTTATACTTGATCATTGATGTTATATGTATTTTTACTACAAAATACATTAGGTGAGTATATAGTCCCTTTTTAAACTCTAAATATTTTGGGATGAGAATACATGCATTTTATGATTTACGTTATGGACACAAGTGATCAAAAATAAATTCTATGTTGAGTTGTACCATGGCATATCTCTTTATACTTGGTAACTACTATTTACGCGAGGAGTGTAAACGCGAATCCTGTTGATAGATCTATCGGGCCTGACAACCCCAACCGGGCTGGACGACCAGCATTCAACGGTTGTACAGTACTTCGTTTCTGTATGCTACATTTGGTACGGTGTAGTGATTATTTAAGAATATGCTGCGATTGCTTTTAGTTAAGTATGGTTACCAAGTGCTCAACTACTTTTCCATACACTTGCGAGTGTATTATATATAAATATGAAATCTTGTGGTCCATAGTTATAACGCTGCTAGCATCAAACCTATATATCTCACCAACTTTATGTTGATATTTTAAAGCTTGTTATTCTCAGGACTTGAAAGAAATCTTCCGCTGTGCATTAGCTCATATTAAGGATATTACTTGGGAGTCATTCATGACATATATCAAAAGACGTTGCATTCGAGTCATTGAAGTTCATAGAGATTATTATTAAGTAAATGGCAGATTAGGTCATTTGGATATTATGAAATGTTAGGCGAACATGTCAACTCTTGATGTAATGATAGATTGCCTTTTAAGTATAAATGCAACGTTTGTAAAATGTATCATATAGAGGTCAAGTACCTCGCGATGTTATCAACTATTGTAATTCGTTTGTAATCGATATGGACTTCGTCCGGATGGATTAGTTCGGGTTATCACACCATGCTTCTCGACCACCTCCACACCCAATTACCATTCACAAATTGATCGGCTAACTTACAATCTTTATCGATTTCGAGATGGAAGAGTCTAGGATATTTATCTTTCAAGATAATACCATCTTTCCATCTATCTTTTCAAAAGCTAATATTTCTCTCGCCCACTTTCACACGAAAAGAATCAGGTGGCAACATGCCTTTATCAATCTCTGAATTAAAAGCAATGACAATATTATTCCACATACCTGCCCCAGTGGAGCTGACCTTTAACTCGAACGCCTATTAACCATGTATAGCTATTATAATACTCGACCAGAGAGAAGGCTGACCTTGTGAAGACGCCAAAGCCACTTACATAACAGATCTTGATTGAAAGCCCTTAAGCTACCAATGTTTAATACTCTATTTTTGAGAGAGGCCATGAATTAATCCCATAGTACCCAATGCAACTTTTGATTCGAATCCGTGGTACCCAAAAAAATGAAGCTCTAACCCCTTCAATCTCCTTTACAATAGTTTTCGGGCATTTAAAAACCTAGAGATAGTAGATGCCAAGGCTACCTCGAACCGTATTCACCAACCTTAGCCTACCACCTATAGAAATTATATTGGCTTTCCACCCATTCAATCGCTCTTTGAACTTGTTAAATAACGGTTTCATGCAGCTATACAGTTCATGTTAATACCGATAGGCAAACCCAAGTAGGTGAACGGAAAAGCACCTCGAGAACATCCTGAAATGGCTAAGAATTCCTAAAAATCATTATTATGAATGCCAACTCCACATTGGTTTAACTTAGAAACGTTAATCTTGAGCCCGAAAAACCATAAAAATCGTTAAACAAATCAATGATGCAAGCAAGACTATCCATATCTCGTATCATTAAGTGTAAACCCTCTATGATGATAAGGAATAAAAAAGGCTCATTGGATCGCCTTGACGTAACCCTTTTTGAACATAAAACTCTCGAGTTGGGCTCCCATTGATGAGAATCGAGGCCTGATTGTTATGGAGGCACATCCTTACCCGTTTACGCCACTCAGGGCTGAAACCCAAAGTAGAAAGCATGTGATCCAGAAACCGCCAACACACTGAATCATATGCATTTTCAAAGTCTACTTTAAATGGAGTATTTTCTTCTTCAACCGCTATAAATAACTGATGGTTTCTGCAAGAATTAATAAGGGGCCATCAAGAATCTGTCGGCCTGCTATGAAAGCAGATTGTTCGTTTCCTATAACCGAATCAATCACCTTCGCAATACGATATGCCAAAATTTTTGTGATAAACTTATATTGAGCTCCAACTAAGGAAATAGGCCGAAAGTCTTGTATGCGAGCAGGGTTCGGTATATTTGGAATCAACGAGAAAAAAGCCGATCCACTACCCCTAGGCGTTCTAAATCAACAAATGCCGAGGTAATAGAAGACACTAGATCCACCCGAAGTTCTTCCCAATAAAGTTTGATGAAGTCAAATGAAAACCCGTCCAGGCCCGAGGCTTTATTGCTACCGCAATCCAAAACCGACGCCCACACTCCATCCTCGGTGACATCTCTTTCAAGAGCATTGTGATCTATTGACGATAACACACCATCAGGCTATAAAATAGGGAATACCAAACCACCATCAGTTGTCGTGGAATACCAAATCACCATCAGTTATCTTTAAAAATTAAAGTAACTTGTGTAAAGAATACTAAAAAAATACTTCTTCAATCATCCGATCCTATGAATGAATGGTACTCATACATGTGATAAAAATGCACTTTAACTTTTCCACTTTCTTTGGATGTGATGACCCGGAAATTTCTGACCAAATTTAAACTTTATCTTTAAATGATTTAATGTTTTCGACACGATAAGCAAAGTCTGTTAAACTGAATCTCAAAATTTTGAACTATTCAAATATCTTTCGATTGTTCTCGACGATTCGCGAACAATTATATGTAAATAGATACATATACTATAACTTGAAAACGTAACAAAGTGTTAAGTAAACGATACTGTGCATTAAACTTATTGGTTTGATTATCTGATTGATATATTTTACTACGAAGTTAAAATGTTATGTTAAACGATTGAATTAAAAGATATTTACTGAGTCCTTTAAGGATTATGATATTATTACGAGTCTCTGTTGTGAGGTCCACATTGATTTAAGAAATTATTCCTTTTTAACGGTATTCGAAATATATGGTAAAGTGTTTGTTCAAATAACGTAATTTGGACACATACAATAATAAGAAATATTAACTGTTAGAATTAAAGCTATGAATAACTTGCGATGTGTAATTTAAAACGTGTTTATTAATATTAAAAATATATATTAAAATGATTAAATATAATATTTAACTAGATATAAAACGTTTTGAATTTGGATATACTTGATTAAATAACGAGACATTGATTTATAAAAGTAAATGACCAAAACACTCAAATGTATAAATTATATTTCGAGTGATATAGTTTAGGGATAATTTAAGGCTATATTTTGACAAAGGTACGTATCCCAAAACGTAAAATGCAAGTATTCTCAGTATACGAAAGGACGTTCGAAAAACCGAAACCGGGACAGAAGTCGAGTGACAACGTACAACTTATAGGGACGAAAATTACAAGTCAACTATGCACATGAATTTAATATAATATATAATTAATTATATAAATTATTTATTATATTTATATTATAATATTATGTCGACAAGCTAGTGTACAAAAGAGATGTGAGCTGTCCAGGCAGGCCATGCGATCGCATGGCATTTGCACTAGAAGTCCATGCGATCGCATGGGCATCAGATTCAGAAAACATTATAAAAGCTCGCGAGTTCAGTTGTTTGTCACATACACATATTTATTTATATTACTTCCTCCGTATTTAAATTATTATTATTATTATTATTATTATTATTATTATTATTATTATTATTATTATTATTATTATTATTATTATTATTAAGATTAATATTATTATTAATCTTATTAATTATTACGTAGTAGTATTATTAATTATTAATTAGTAATATACATAAAATACTACGACGAGGTTATGAGCGTGTCACTTTTAAAAATGGGGTTTTGAGCGGGATAAAGTTAAGGAAATTATGGGTTATAGCTATGGAGGTTATGGGTAATGTTCATGGGTATTATTTACAAGTCAAACCTAGTGTTTATCATATTCATTGCATCTACGTAAGCATTCATATCTTATCTTTTATATATTAATTGTGTATCCATGTCTAGTGCTCGAGTATATATGTTTAGGCATGCCAATATGCTAAATTTCGTCGTTAAACAGTTTATATTGAATCACGAATTAAATACATATATTACTAGTAAAAGGTATATGATATACATGTTTTTGGAAAGCTAAAGAAAAATCAATAACTTTTCATTTAGATATCGAATAAGTTCGATGAACGGATTAAAAGATATGATCAACTGAATCATGATTGACGTTAATTGAAATTGCTTTTGAATCTGCAATTAAGATTTAAACAACTTGTTTACAAGATTGATAAAATGAATTTTTAAATATCATCAGCCGAGTAAATTAATCCTTATATAAGGTGCGTCTCGTTTGTTGAACTATTGTCAAAATTGACTTTTTGAAACGACTTTGGATAACTTCTGTATGTCGATCTTGAGCATTAGGATTGTGATACACTATGACCAGACCTAGCTTGATAGACATTTATTGACCAACATATGTTCTCTAGGTTGAGATCTACGATTATTTGATATTTCGAGTTTCAGTCACATTACGATGAACAACTTTATGTGCTGCTAAGGTGAGTTTCATACGATCCCTTTTTAATTGCTTTTGCAATATATATTTTTGGGCTGAGAATACATGCACTTTATTTTAAAAACAATGGACACAAGTATATACTAAATTCTATACTGAGTTTGAACCGAAAATCCCTTAGCTTTGGTAACTAGTAACTGCCGGTTATAAGAACTGGTGGGCGCGAGTAGTAGTATATGGATCCATAGGGCTTGATATCCCCGTTCCGAGCTAGAGCACTAGCCTTTTAACGGAAGTATGCTATTTGAGAAGCATACACGTTGGTTTGCGTGTATTATTAAGATGATTATACAAAGGGTAAAAAAATATATATACGTTAAGTTTAGTTACCAGGGTGCTCAATTTTGTAGAATATTTTGATAAACATTTCGGGATGAAACAACTGAAATCTTGTGATCCACCTTTATGTACAGATTATGCGAAACACTAAAATTATGAACTCACCAACCTTTGTGTTGACACTTGTTAGCATGTTTATTCTCAGGTTTCCTAGAAGTCTTCCGCTGTTTGCTTGTATGTTAGACAAGCTATGTGCATGGAGTCGTACATGACATATTTTTCAAAGAAACGTTGCATTCACCAAATCATCACCATGTATCTTATTTTGACTGCATTGTCAACGGAATTACTATTGTAAACTATTATTTACGGTGATTGTCTATATGTAAAAATCATCAGATGTCGAATACCTTTGATTTAAATATTCATTTATGGTGTGCCTTTTCAAAAGAATGCAATGTTTACAAAACGTATCATATATAGGTCAAATACCTCGCAATGAAATCGATGAATGACGTGTTCGTCCATATGGATTTGGAGCGATCGTCACAGTTGGTATCAGAGCGTTGGTCCTAGTGAACCAGGTCTTGCATGAGTGTGTCTAACTGATAGTTGTTAAGATACAATAGTAAGTCTGGACTTCGACTGTGTCTGCATGTCAAAAGTTTTGCTTATCATTTCTTATCAGAAATTACCTGTCTATCATCTTAAGTCTAAACGCGTCTTATTGCATTGATTGCATAGATAGTGTATAGACCAAATTTCATATCTTAGCATATCTGTTACTGTCAACTTTACCTGACAGCTTTCGAAAATTTCTCCGTAATTTGCGGGATCCCTTGTACTATATATTGGTATTCTATGTAATTAGAATATCATCCGATACCCAAAAATCATTTCATACCAAAAATCCTTTATCTAATCGTGTAAGATGAATCCCGTATCTAGTTCAAATTCCTTAAACTCCGACAGCTATTCCGATATGGATATTCACCTGAATTCCGAAGATAGTGTAACCGAAATGGATCAACCAATTAGCCATCATCTATTCTGGATGAATTGGGGATGGGTTCGTAGTCTACTTAATTATTGGAGACAAGAAGAAGGTGATCCATTCCATCCACCACATTGCCCTCTTGGCAAAGAACCTGAAGCACTTACCGGCGAACCTGTTCGTAATACCATTTTCTTTCTCATCTCCAGAATATCTCGTCATGATCATATACTCTCTCAAATTCTGGATCTTATTCATCCGCTCGTCCGAACCGCCAATCATCCCGGTGTAGTAGAAGAAGTCAACGAGCTTCGCGCTCGGGTAGTGGCTTTAGAGAATACGGTGCAAAGGTTACAAGCACCAGCAGCATCACCGGCATCAACAGTACCACTGACAACAACACCAACAGTACCATTACCACCACCAACAACATCCGCACCGCAAGCCTCAACATCACAATATGTACCTTGAACATCAACGTCATACGCATCGTAGTTACCAAGAAATACCAGCAACAATAACCGATGAAGTATTAACTCATTTCCCCTGAAGAAATTTTATGTATATTTAATATATATGAATTTTGAAATCAAAATAAATCTTTTCGTGCTAAGCTATTACGTGTGAATCTTAACTGGTAGGTACTACTCGGTTATTCATATTACTAATATGCAATGATGTACATTCTTCGTTAACAACTTAACCTTCGTTAACTACAATCTCTGTTTCAACTCAACGAATTCCATTTCATAATAAACCAAGTGTATTATTCAATTACATAATTGATTTTACATTTTCATTCTCGATGTACTCGAAACTTTCTAGAAAACATCATTTTCACCTTGCGAAGTTTACAAGAATTCCACAAGCATCAACACCAAGGAATATCAATAAGAATAAATAATGAAGTATTGATTTCATTAGTGAAATATTCCACGAAAATTATATGATCTTTAAATGTTTTAGAGAATATTCATTTCTAAGTCAAGCCTAAAATCAAATGGGTTTAATATGATATTAACTCATTAAATCTGTATTGCGTCTGAAGAAAATATACATACATATATTTTCATAAAGACCGTAATGAAAATTCTTTTGTACAAAATATTAATTGTGAAATTTTTAACGGGTAGGTAATACTCGGGAAATATATAAGTTCACAATTAATACATTATACATTCTTCAACTTTGATTCACAAATCTATTAATTATGCTCACAACGATATACAATCGTTTTCATACAAATTCAATTACATATTCTGATATTGACGGATCAGAATCCAAGTCATAACTCTGAACCGGTGACATCATTCTTAGATCTCTACATCTTTCAAAGCTACACTTTAACTTTAAATCTGTGCAAGATCCATTAGCATTGTTTTTACCAAAAATAACCTTGCAATTCCTTTTCAAAAGTATCCAGTATTATCAACCGTTCAACCAGTCAACGACGACCTTTCAGACTTGTAACTTTGGCATATACGTTTTTGTTACTGGGGAACCTTTCATGTTCCACCACATTAACAGTAAATGTACCAGCAAATTCATCAATCTGTGACTTAAAGTCTCTCCGAAAAACCATTATAATTGTTTATTGAAACCCTATCATGTACTCATCCACATCTTGTAACGGTAATTGTCATACCAACTACCGGGAATTAGCAATCAGTATTTCAAATTTCGCAGCAATTCTACGCCAACAGTTATATATATACATATAATGTCAATCTCCTAGACTTACTTACTTCGAATGTGAAGTTTCTGATAAACACCTCGAACTGCGAAACTAGTCCTCCAAATTTTGGAAAAAAAATGCTGATAAAGCAGCAAAAACTGTAAACGACTTTAATAATCGAAAGTTTGATGATAAAGAATAGTATGGTGGTAAAGCTGAGAAAAATAGAAGGTTTGGAACTGGAAAACGGATTGAGCAGACCATGAAGGAGGCTGTGGACAAATCACAAAGACGAAATCTACCTTCAAAGAATACAAATGATTCAGTGTCTACTGAAACCATTAGTAAGAACCTTACTTCTTATTCTAAACCTTCACAGACAGATTTTCCGCATCATCCTGTGATATTAGAAATTCTAAGATATCATCGTATCTTCCATTATAAATATCCTCCATATTTCTGAAGATATTTTCATAACTATTCTTATCTGAAATCATTTATCTCTTCACGCTATCGGTGTTACATCATAAAAGAAACTATTTTAGTTTCTAATTTCTGAAAATTTCGAAAAATGGATGTTTTTGAAGTAGTGTTGGGAATTGAAGCATGAGTTAGTATAATATAATGACACTTGATCAACGTGATTATATTACAGTAAGTCATGCTGAGTTTCTAATGGAACGTGATAAAGGTTCACAGATCATACCCTCATCATGAACCATGTTACATAACTCTTTCATTCTATTTAACCTCTAAACTATCAAGAAAATATTTTCTTAATGATTCGGTCTTTTTTTCGAGGTATTCTGGTAATTTGACAAATCAGATTGTGCTATTACCGTTTCTTTCTTAGAACATTAATTATGTTCATTCCGAAATTCATACTTACGAATTCTGGACCATTATTCGCTCGATTTAAAATCGGAAGATAAAACAAAAGCATGAAGCTTCAAAATATCAATGGGAGTATATATAAATCATAGTAAATTGGAAAGAGTATTAACTGTGGATGTCAATGGAAAGACAGAAGCAGAGACATCGAAATATAAGGGAAGATATAAAACCTAACAACCACCCAAAAATTACAAACCATGTATATCAATGCGTATAGCAATATAAAGACACGGGAGAATGAAAAATACTATAACCTCAAGGTAATAGTAGAAGAAAATAATTTTCTCTGGTGGTAGATGAAAAAGAAGAGTGAAGGATACGATAGCCAAGAAAATATCAAGAATCAGAACTGGATTAAGCATTTCACAATCTTTTGGAAGTATGAAATAAGGAAGAAGATGTAGGAGTGGTGAAAATAATAAAACAGAAGTGGTTAATTTATAGCAAAATATCAGACATAATAATCGAGGCAGATTACGCATTTAAAGGAAATCTTAATTTCCTTAAATTTCGAAGAATCAAATCTTATTTAGATTATGAAGATTTTCTATTCCTTAAATTCCGGAAATCAATCGTAACTACGTCAAAAGTTAAGACGAATCTCTATTCTTTCATTTTTCTCTTTTACGATAACTTCTCTCATACGCTTTGAGAAATCGGATTGTTTTATCCATATTATTCAACGATGATAAAATTCTATTTATCAACTCATATTCGTCATGAAAACATTTTTATTGTTAGCCATGACGACGTCACTCAAATTTCGGGACAAAATTTCTTTAACGGGTAGGTACTGTGATGACCCGGAAATTTCTGACCAAATTTAAACTTTATCTTTAAATGATTTAATATTTTCGACACGATAAGCAAAGTCTGTTAAACTGAATCTTAAAATTTTGAACTATTCAAATATCTTTCGGTTGTTCTCGACGATTCGCGAACAATTATATGTAAATAGATACATATACTATAACTTGAAAACATAACAAAGTGTTAAGTAAACGATACTGTGCATTAAACTTATTGGTTTGATTATCTAATTGATATATTTTACTACGAAGTTAAAATGTTATGTTAAACGATTGAATTAAAAGATATTTACTGAGTCCTTTAAGGATTATGATATTATTACGAGTCTCTGTTGTGAGGTCCACATTGATTTAAGAAATTATTCCTTTTTAACGGTATTCGAAATATATGGTAAAGTGTTTGTTTAAATAACGTAATTTGGACACATACAATAATAAGAAATATTAACTGTTAGAATTAAAGCTATGAATAACTTGCGATGTGTAATTTAAAACGTGTTTATTAATATTAAAAATATATATTAAAATGATTAAATATAATATTTAACTAGATATAAAACGTTTTGAATTTGGATATACTTGATTAAATAACGAGACATTGATTTATAAAAGTAAATGACCAAAACACTCAAATGTATAAATTATATTTCGAGTGATATAGTTTAGGGATAATTTAAGGCTATATTTTGACAAAGGTACGTATCCCAAAACGTAAAATGCAAGTTTTCTCAGTATACGAAAGGACGTTCGAAAAACCGGAACTGGGATAGAAGTCGAGTGACAACGTACGACTTATCGGGATGAAAATTACAAGTCAACTATGCACATGAATTTAATATAATATATAATTAATTATATAAATTATTTATTATATTTATATTATAATATTATGTCGACAAGCTAGTATACAAAAGAGATGTGAGCTGTCCAGGCAGGCCATGCGATCGCATGGCATTTGCACTAGAAGTCCATGCGATCGCATGGGCATCAGATTTAGAAAACATTATAAAAGCTCGCGAGTTCAGTTGTTTGTCACACACACATATTTATTTATATTACTTCCTCCGTATTTAAATTATTATTATTATTATTATTATTATTATTATTATTATTATTATTATTATTATTATTATTATTATTATTATTAAGATTAATATTATTATTAATTATTAATCTTATTAATTATTAGTATTATTAATTATTAATTAGTAATATACATAAAATACTACGACGAGGTTATGAGCGTGTCACTTTTAAAAATGGGTTTTTGAGCGGGATAAAGTTAAGGAAATTATGAGTTATAGCTATGGAGGTTATGGGTAATGTTCATGGGTATTATTTACAAGTCAAACCTAGTGTGTATCATATTCATTGCGTCTACGTACTTTCCTGCAATATGAAATCACAATATTGATACTTAAGCATTCATATCTTATCTTTTATATATTAATTGTGTATCCATGTCTAGTGCTCGAGTATATATGTTTAGGCATGCCAGTATGCTAAATTTCGTCGTTAAACAGTTTATATTGAATCACGAATTAAATACATATATTACTAGTAAAAGGTATATGATATACATGTTTTTGAAAAGCTAACGAAAAATCAATAACTTTTCATTTAGATATCGAATAAGTTCGATGAACGGATTAAAAGATATGATCAACTGAATTATGATTGACGTTAATTGAAATTGCTTTTGAATCTGCAATTAAGATTTAAACAACCTGTTTACAAGATTGATAAAATGGATTTTTAAATATCACCAGCCGAGTAAATGAATCCTTATATAAGGTACGTCTCGTTTGTTGAACTATTTCAAAATTGACTTTTTGAAACGACTTTGGATAACTTTTGTATGTCGATCTCGAGCATTAGGATTGTGATACACTATGACCAGACCTAGCTTGATAGACATTTATTGACCAACATATGTTCTCTAGGTTGAGATCTACGATTATTTGATATTCCGAGTTTCGGTCACATTACGATGAACAACTTTATGTGCTCCTAAGATGAGTTTCATACGATCCCTTTTTAATTGCTTTTGCAATATATATTTTTGGGCTGAGAATACATGCACTTTATTTTAAAAACAATGGACACAAGTACATACTAAATTCTATACTGAGTTTGAACCGAAAATCCCTTAGCTTTGGTAACTAGTAACTGCCAGTTATAAGAACTGGTGGGCGCGAGTAGTAGTATATGGATCCATAGGGCTTGATATCCCCGTCCGAGCTAGAGCACTAGCCTTTTAGCGGACGTATGCTATTTGAGAAGCGTACACGTTGGTTTGCGTGTATTATTAAGATGATTATACAAAGGGTAAAAAAATATATATACGTTAAGTTTAGTTACCAGGGTGCTCAATTTTGTAGAATATTTTGATAAACGTTTCGGGATGAAACAACTGAAATCTTGTGATCCACCTTTATGTACAGGTTATGCGAAACACTAAAATTATGAACTCACCAACTTTTGTGTTGACACTTGTTAGCATGTTTATTCTCAGGTTTCCTAGAAGTCTTCCGCTGTTTGCTTATATGTTAGACAAGCTATGAGCATGGAGTCGTACATGGCATATTTTTCAAGGAAACGTTGCATTCACCAAATCATCACCATGTATCTTATTTTGACTGCATTGTCAACGGAATTACGATTGTAAACTATTATTTACGGTGATTGTCTATATGTAGAAATCATCAGATGTCGAAAACCTTTGATTTAAATATTCATTTATGGTGTGCCTTTTCAAAAGAATGCAATGTTTACAAAACGTATCATATAGAGGTCAAATACCTCGCAATGAAATCGATGAATGACGTGTTCGTCCATATAGATTTGGAGCGATCGTCACATTGGAGGAGCATGATTAATTTTGGTTTGTTGATTTTATTGGAGTCACTACTAAAAAAAATATAGGCAAAGAAACCGCTTTTGATGGTTTTAGGGGCCTTTGAAATCACACTCGACGACTCTAAAGTATCAAACCGGTTCCCAAACAAAGAAATCGGTTTTAACAATAAAAGAGGTTCCTATACTAAGAAAAGAGACCAGCTGTGGCTAAAAACAGAAAATAGGTTCCTTTTCGTCAAAAGAGAAACATGTTTTTCTCTTAAAACCGGTTTCCATGTGATTTTTTTCTGAAACTTTTTTTCTGTAATTTAATACCTCATTTCTAATTGTAACAGACCAACACAAGAGAATAACCAAACCAAATATTGTTATTAACAAAATCAAAACGTTATAATCTAATTGGTATTGTTACAACAAATACCAATGAAAATTTCCAATAAATACATGCACACCTAAACGAAGTTAATATAATTAATATGACTATTTATGTAAAGTATACAATTAACAAAAACTAGGACATAACTAAACAAAACACTAATTTTAGACAATTTAAAGCAATGGAAACGTAACACACGGAGTTATAGCAGATTAGCAGCTACTCTTGTTAATGGAACTTAACCTTTTTAAATTTTTTATCTCCCGACTCAGGAAAAATTAAAATTTTAAAATCGCTTGAAGAAGGGTTTTGCTTAAAAAGAGGTTTTTAATGGTGGAGACTGTTTTGTTTGTTTTTTATTTTTTTTTATTTATAAAAAATAATTTTATATTGTTTGGTTTAGATACCTGTTTTTTTACCATCATCTAAAAAATAATTCTTTTTCACTATAGAAACATGTTTATTATTATTATTATTATTATTATTATTATTATTATTATTATTATTATTATTATTATTATTATTATTATTATTATTATTATTATTATTATTATTATTATTATTATTATCTTATGAAAGGAGGTTTTCTCTAGGTTTTTGTTTATTATTATCTTCTAAAAGAAGGTTTTCTGTAGGGGTTTTTATACCATCACTAGATAGCATAGTGGTTAGGGTCCCGAGTTTTTTGCAAGAGGTCTCAGGTTCGAATTCTATATAGGGCGAATATTTAGTGGTGGCCAGAGATAAGTTGAAAACATCCAGTGATTAATTGTTGGTGATTTTAGCATGATCTAACGTCATTTTAGTTGATTGAATTGCTAAAGTTAAAAGTGATCAAACCATTGAAACACTACACAAATATGGTGAGTGTGGAGTACACGTTGTAAAGTGTAAAATAGTTTGAGGTTATGTTAGTGAGCTTGGAAATAATGTTTGGAACATTAGAAATGCGAAACGCGACTTGAAAGGCTAAAATGCGCTTGAAAATAAGCTTAAAAAAGTTTTTAGTGTGCAATAGCTTTAAGCCGCGGTGCAGCTCTTGGGCCCGGGCGTGGCTTAATGAAATGTCCCGTTCATATTGATTATAAACGTTCCATATTAATTGATTTCGTCGCGAGGTTTTGACCTCTATATGAGACGTTTTTCAAAGACTGCATTCATTTTTTAAAACAACCATAACCTTTATTTTATCGATAAAGGTTTAAAAAGCATTACATAGATTATCAAATAATGATAATCTAAAATATACCGTTTACACACGACCATTACATAATGGTTTACAATAAGAATATATTACATCAAAAATAAGTTTCTTGAATGCAGTTTTTACATAATATCATACAAGCATGGACTCCAAATCTTGTCCTTATTTTAGTATGCAACAGCGAAAGCTCTTAATAATCACCTGAGAATAAACATGCTTAAAACGTCAACAAAAATGTTGGTGAGTTATAGGTTTAACCTATATATTATTAAACCATAATAATAGACCACAAAATTTCATATTTCAATACATCCCATACATAGAGATAAAAATCAATCATACGGTGAACACCTGGTAACCGACATTAACAAGATGCATATAGAATATCCCCATCATTCCGGGACACCCATCGGACATGATAAAATCGAAGTACTAAAGCATTCCAAATTCCAGAATGGGGCTTGTTGGGCCCGATAGATCTATCTTTAGGATTCGCGTCAATTTGGGGGTCTGTTCCCAAATTCTTAGGCTACCAAGCTAAAAAGGGGCATATTCGGCTTCGATCATTCACCCATATAAAGTAGTTTCATTTACTTGTGTCTATTTCGTAAAATATTTATAAAACTGCATGTATTCTCATCCCAAAATATTAGATTTTAAAAGTGGGACTATAACTCACTTTCACAGATTTTTACTTCGTCGGGAAGTAAGACTTGGCCACTGGTCGATTCACGAACCTATAAAAAATATGTACATATATATCAAAGTATGTTCAAAATATATTTACAACATTTTTAATACGTTTTACTCTTTTAAGTGTATTAAGTCAGCTGTCCTCGTTAGTAACCTACATCTAGTTGTCCATAGTTAGATGTACAGAAATAAATCGATATATATTATCTTGAATCAATCCACGACCCAGTGTATATACGTCTCAAGCTAGATCACAACTCAAAGTATATATATTTTTGGAATCAACCTCAACCCTGTATAGCTAACTCCAACATTACTGCATATAGAGTGTCTATGGTTGTTCCAAATAACATATATACATGGGTCGATATGATATATCAAAATATTTGCATACGTGTCTATGGTATCCCAAGATTACATAATATATTAGAATACATGTATAGTACAATATGAGTTAGCTAGGATATGATTAATATAGATTTGTTACCAATATTTACGTAGCTACAACAAGCAAAAATATCCAATCTTGTTTTACCCATAACTTCTTCGTTTTAAATCCGTTTTGAGTAAATACAATTGCTATGGTTTCATATTGAACTTAAGTTTATGAATCTATACATAAAAAGTATAAGTTTATAGTCAGAAATACAGGTTACAAGTCATTTTTGTAAAGGTAGTCATTTCAGTCGAAAGAACGACGTCTAGATGACCATTTTGGAAAATATACTTCCACTTTGAGTTTAACCATGATTTTTGGATATAGTTTCATGTTCATAAGAAAAATCATTTTCCCAGAAGAACAACTTTTAAATAAAAGTTTAACATAGTTTTTAATTAACTAACCCAAAACAGCCCATGGTGTTACTACGACGGCGTATATCCAGTTTTACGGTGTTTTTCGTGTTTTCAGGTTTTAAATCATTAAGTTAGCATATCATATAGATATAGAACACGTGTTTAGTTGATTTTAAAAGTCAAGTTAGAATGATTAACTTTTGTTTGTGAACAAGTTTAGAATTAACTAAACTATGTTCTAGTGATTACGAGTTAAAACCTTCGAATAAGATAGTTTTATATATATGAATCGAATGATGTTATGAACATCATTACTACCTCAAGTTTAGTAGGTAAACCTACTGAAAGTGACAAGAAATGATCTAGCTTCAAAGGATCTTGGATGGTTTGAAAGTTCTTGAAGTAGGATCATGGCACAAAACAAGTTCAAGTAAGATTTCTACTCGAATTAATATAGTTTATAGTTATAGAAATTGAATCAAAGTTTGAATATGAATATTACCTTGAATAAGAAAGATAACCTACTGTAAATAACAAAGGTTTCTTGATCTTAGATGATTACTTGGAATGGATTAGAAAGCTTGGAAGTAAACTAGTAAACTTGAAAGGATTTTTGAAGTGTTCTTGAAGTGTTCTTCCTAAGATGATTATAGCTTGATTCTTGAAGTAATTTTTGATGAAGATGATGATTAGCTACTGGAAAAATTCGTTCATAAGAGAGAGAGAGAGAGAGAGAGTGTGTGTGTGTGTGTGTGTGTGTGTTGAGAGAGAATTAGAAAGAGAATTAGAAGTGAAATGGAGTGAATGATGAGTGGTAAGTGGTGAGTGGTGAGTGGGGTTAAAAGGAGTTCTAGTTAGTTGACTAGTTCATGGTAGAAGTTAAAATTGATTAGTCATCATGACATAATCAAGAGTGGAATCACATGCTAGTTCCTATTGGTATATACCCATAGTAAGTACGTCTAGAAGCTGTGTATAATACGGGTATGAATACAACTAGAATTCTTGATGAAAAAAGAATAGGAATGTAACTGTAACCATTTTCGTTAAGTATGAGTGTTTTGATATATGTCTTGAAGTCTTCCAAAATTATATTAATACATCTAAATACACTACATGTATATACATTTTAACAGAGTCGTTAAGTGATCGTTAGTCGTTACATGTAAGTGTTGTTTTGAAACCTTTAAGTTAACGATCTCATTTAATGTTGTTAACCCATTGTTTATTATATCTAATGAGATGTTAAATTATTATATTATCATGATATTATGATATATTAATATATCTAAATATGATATATATACATTTAAATGTCGTTACAACGATAATCGTTAAATATATGCCTTGTTTCGAAATCCTTAAGTTAGTAGTCTTGTTTTTACATATGTAGTTCATTGTTAATATACTTAATGATATGTTTACTTATCATAATACCATGTTAACTATATATATATATATATATATATATATATATCCATATATATGACATCATATAGTTTTTACAAGTTTTAACGTTTGTGAATCGCCGGTCAACTTGGGTAGTCAATTGTCTATATAAAACCTATTTCAATTAATCAAGTCTTAACAAGTTTGATTGCTTAACATGTTGGAAACACTTAATTATATAAATATCAATTCATTTAATATATATAAACATGGAAAAGTTCGGGTCATTACAGTACCTACCCGTTAAATAAATTTCGTCTCGAAATTTTAAGCAGTTGGAGGTGTTGTCGTATCTTCTGGAAATAAGTGCGGGTATTTCTTCTTCATCTAATCTTCTCGTTCCCAGGTGAACTTGGGTCCTCTATGAGCATTCCATTGAACCTTAACAATTGGTATTTTGTTTTACTTAAGTCTTTTAACCTCACGATCCATTATTTCGACGGGTTCTTCGATGAATTGAAGTTTTTCATTGATTTGGATTTCGTCTAACGGAATAGTGAGATCTTCTTTAGCAAAACATTTCTTCAAATTCGAGACGTGGAAAGTGTTATGTACAGCCGCGAGTTGTTGAGGTAACTCAAGTCGGTAAGCTACTGGTCTGACACGATCAATAATCTTGAATGGTCCAATATACCTTGGATTTAATTTCCCTCGTTTACCAAATCGAACAACACCTTTCCAAGGTGCAACTTTAAGCATGACCATCTCTCCAATTTCAAATTCTATATCTTTTCTTTTAATGTCAGCGTAGCTCTTTTGTCTACTTTGGGCGGTTTTCAACCGTTGTTGAATTTGGATGATCTTCTCGGTAGTTTCTTGTATTATCTCTGGACCCGTAATCTGTCTATCCCCCACTTCACTGCAACAAATCGGAGACCTGCACTTTCTACCATAAAGTGCTTCAAACGGGTCCATCTCAATGCTTGAATGGTAGCTGTTGTTGTAGGAAAATTCTGCTAACGGTAAGTGTCGATCCCAACTGTTTCTGAAATCAATAACACATGCTCGTAGCATGTCTTCAAGCGTTTGTATCGTCCTTTCGCTCTGCCCATTAGTTTGTGGATGATAGGCAGTACTCATATCTAGACGAGTTCCTAATGCTTGCTGTAATGTCTGTCAGAATCTTGAAATAAATCTGCCATCCCTATCAGAGATAATATAGATTGGTATTCCATGTCTGGAGACGACTTCCTTCAAATACAATCGTGCTAACTTCTCCATCTTGTCATCTTCTCTTATTGGCAGGAAGTGTGCTGATTTGGTGAGACGATCAACTATTACCTAAATAGTATCAAAACCACTTGCAGTCCTTGGCAATTTAGTGATGAAATCCATGGTAATGTTTTCTCATTTCCATTCCGGGATTTTGGGTTGTTGAAGTAGACCTGATGGTTTCTGATGCTCCGATTTGACCTTAGAACACGTCAAACACTCTCCTACGTATTTAGCAACATCGGCTTTTATACCCAACCACCAAAAATATTTCTTGAGATCCTTGTACATCTTCCTCGTTCCAGGTTGTATTGAGTATCTGGTTTTATGAGCTTCTCTAAGTACCATTTCTCTCATATCTCCAAATTTTGGTACCCAAATCCTTTCAGCCCTATACCGGGTTCCGTCTTCCCGAATATTAAGATGCTTCTCCGATCCTTTGGGTATTTCATCCTTTAAATTTCTCTCTTTTAAAACTCCTTGTTGCGCCTCCTTTATTTGAGTAGTAAGGTTATTGTGAATCATTATATTCATAGCTTTTACTCGAATGGGTTCTCTGTCCTTTCTGCTCAAGGCGTCAGCTACCACATTTGCCTTCCCCGGGTGGTAACGAATCTCAAAGTTGTAATCATTTAACAATTCAATCCACCTGCGCTGCCTCATGTTCAGTTGTTTCTGATTAAATATGTGTTGAAGACTTTTGTGGTCGGTATATATAATACTTTTGACCCCATATAAGTAGTGCCTCCAAGTCTTTAATGCAAAAATAACCGCGCCTAATTCTAAATCATGCGTCGTATAATTCTGTTCGTGAATCTTCAATTGTCTAGACGCATAAGCAATTACTTTCGTTCGTTGCATTAATACACAACCGAGACCTTGCTTTGAGGCGTCACAATATATCACAAAATCATCATTCCCTTTAGGTAATGACAAGATAGGTGCCGTAGTTAACTTTTTCTTTAACAATTGAAATGCTTTCTCTTGTTCATCTTTCCATTCAAATTTCTTCCCTTTATGCGTTAATGCAGTCAAGGGTTTTGCTATTTTGGAAAAATCTTGGATGAATCTTCTGTAGTAACCAGCTAGTCCTAAAAATTGGCGTATATGCTTCGGAGTTTTCGGGGTTTCCCACTTTTCAACGGTTTCAGTCTTTGTCGGATCCACTTGAATACCTTCTTTGTTCACTATGTGACTGAGGAATTGAACTTCTTCCAACCAAAATGCACACTTTGAAAACTTAGCGTACAGTTTTTCTTTCCTCAACAACTCTAGCACTTTTCTCAAATGTTCTTCGTGCTATTGGTCATTCTTGGAGTAAATAAGTATGTCATCGATGAAAACAATGACAAACTTGTCAAGATATGGTCCACACACTCGGTTCATGAGGTCCATAAACACAACTGGTGCGTTAGTCAACCCAAATGGCATAATCATAAACTCGTAATGACCGTAACGCGTCCTAAAAGCAGTCTTTGGAATATCATCCTCCTTCACCCGTATTTGATGATACCCAGAACGTAAATCAATCTTCGAATAAACCGATGAGCCTTGTAGTTGATCAAATAAGTCATCGATTCTCGGTAGTAGGTAGCGGTTCTTGATGGTAAGTTTGTTCAACTCTCGGTAGTCGATACACAACCTAAATGTACCATCCTTCTTCTTGACAAACAAAACAGGAGCTCCCCACGGTGATGTGCTTGGTCAAATGAAACCACGTGCTAAAAGTTCTTGTAATTGGCTCTGAAGTTCCTTCATTTCGCTGGGTGCAAGTCTGTATGGAGCACGAGCTATTGGTGCAGCTCCTGGTACAAGGTCTATTTGAAATTCAACGGATCGATGTGGGGGTAATCCCAGTAATTCTTTTGGAAATACATCGGGAAATTCTTTTGCGACGGGAACATTACTGATGTTCTTTTCTTCAGGTTTAACTTCCTTGACGTGTGCTAAAATGACGTAACAACCTTTTCTTATTAGTTTTTGCGCCTTCAAACTACTAATAAGATTTAATTTCGCATTGTTCTTTTCTCCGTACACCATTAAAGGTTTTCCATTTTCACACATAATGTGAATCGCATTTTTGTAACAAACGACCTCTGCTCTCACCTTCTTCAACTAGTCCATGCCAATTATTACATCAAAACTCCTTAACTCGACTGGTATTAAATCAATCTTAAACGTTTCATCACCCAGTTTAATTTCTCTATCCCGACATATATTATCTGCTGAAATTAATTTACCGTTTGCTAATTCGAGTAAAAATTTACTATCCAAAGGCGTCAATGGGCAACTTAACTTAGCACAAAAATCTCTACTCATATAGCTTCTATCAGCACCCGAATCAAATAAAACATAAGCAGATTTATTATCAATAAGAAATGTACCCGTAACAAGCTCCGGGTCTTCCTGCGCTTCTGCCGTATTAATATTGAAAACTCTTCCGCAGCCTTGCCCATTAGTATTCCCCTGATTCGGGCAATTACTTCTAATGTGGCCCGGTTTTCCACATCCATAACAAACAAAGGCGGCATTACTTGTTTTGCCACTATTTGTTCCTTTAGTTCTGTTAAACTTTGGTCCGTAGACCTCACACTTTTTCGTACCATGGCCAGTTCTTTTACACTTGGTGCAAAATGTCATGCAGAACCCATTCTGGTGGTACTTTTCACACCTTTGGCATTTTTGGTTTTTGTTGCCATTGTTGTTATTGAGGTTGTTGTTGGGATTGTTATTGTTGTTGGAACGGTTGTTGTAGTTATTGTTGTTGTTGGGACGTTTGTTGTAGTTATTGTTGGGATTGCGGTTATTGTTGCGATTGTTGTTGTGGTTGTGGTTGTAATTGTTGTTGTTGTTGTTGTTGTTGTTGTATTGGTGATTCTTGTCACTGTTTTCCTCCCACTTCCTCTTGAGTTGTTTCGTGTTGGCTTCTTCGGCTGCCTGCTCTTTAATTCTTCCCTCAATCTAATTTATGAGTTTATGAGCCATTCGACTTGCCTTTTGTATGGAAGCGGGCTCGTGTGAACTCACATCTTCTTGAATCCTTACTGGTAACCCTTTTATAAACACGTTGATCTTCTCTTCTTCATCTTCGAACGTTCCTGGACATAATAGGCACAACTCTGTGAATCTTCGTTCATGTGTGGTAATGTCGAACACTTGTGTTCGTAACTCTCTAAGTTCTGCCTTGAGTTATTGACTTCGTTTCTAGGACTGTACTGCTCGTTCATCAATTGCTTGAATGCTGACCACGGTAGTGCGTAAGCAGCATTTTGTCCTACCTGTTCAAGATAGGTGTTCCACCACGTTAACGCAGTACCTGTGAAGGTATGCATAGCGTACTTAACTTTGTCCTCTTCAGTACACTTACTTATGGCAAACACCTATTCGACTTTCTCGGTCCACCGTTTCAATCCAATTGGTCCTTCGGTTCCATCAAATTCCAAAGGTTTGCAGGCAGTGAATTCTTTGTAGGTGCATCCTACACGATTTCTTGTGGAATTAGTTCCACTGCTAGATCCAGAGTTATTGTTATTTTGCATCGCAGCCTGTACTGCAGCTATGTTTGCTGCAAGGAAAACACGGAAGTCTTCCTCGCTCATGTTCAAATTCTGACGAGTCGCCGGTGCCATTTCCCTTCAAAAAATAGCCAAAAGAATTGAGTTAATCATATAGAATTTAAGAGTAGTCAATAGTATCTCGTAGCATTATATGAACTTATTTATAAAAGCTTTTTCTTCATATTAGCGTTTTATAAGTTTAAATTCGGGTACTACCTACCCGTTAAGTTCATACTTAGTAGCTAATATACAATTCAACTACTACAATTCCATATGAAAAACTGATTTTAATAATATATCACATACAAATATACTTCAAAATTACAACTTCGCTATATTACATATAACATGAAATATAGTACACTTTGATACAGAACAGTTTTGAAGATAAAACTAGTTAATACGCAAGTTGTTCAGCAAAGGAAATAAAGACACGTAATTCGTAAGTCCAGAAATAAGTCATGCATTCAGGTTTTACTAAGACGACTTCCCATCCTTGGTCTTGTGGAAAGTAACCGTTATGACCATTGGCTAGGCAGCATGTTGTAATGTCGTCAAAAGGATGAGGGTTTCGTAATGTCCAACAGCCCCGTAATAATCTAAAAACCTTGTTTCTCACCCCAAATACTGAATCCGTCACTTGTGGGAAGGTTTTATTTAAAAGTTGTAACCCGATATTATTTTTCTCACTTTGGTAAGAAGCGAACATCACTAACCCGTAAGTATAACATGCTTCTTTATGTTGCATGTTAGAAGCTCTTTCTAATTCACGAAATCCTATGTTGGCATATGTTGAGTCAAAATAGGTTCTTAACCCGTAGCGTAAAATTGCATTTGGGTTCCCCGCATTTAACGCTTTAAAGAAAACACGACGTAACTTAAGGTCTCCCCAATGTGATATACCCCACCTATCAAAGGAAAGCCTTTTATAAACTAAGGCATTTCTGAAAAGTCTTTCAAATGTTTGACAAGTTAATTTCGCCATAACTAAATGTGCTGATGAATTCTGACTGACTCTTAGACAAGATTTCCTCAATCATATCCTCTGGTAGGTCTTCTAAAATATTCGGTTGTCTACCTTTAACGTCCATTTAGTTTTTATACTGTAAAATAGACAAAGATTAGATTCATAAAAGATAATTAACAAACAATACAAACAATTTTTACATAGAACATAAAAGTACAAGCACACTACAATACATATAATACACAACATGATTACAACTCCCTAATCTGAATCACTGGTTTCTTCTTCTTCAGACTTGGTTTGCTTTCCAAATTTTCTAGGGATATATGGTATTCCTCTAATACGAGCCGTCGTTTTCCACAATGGTTTAGAAAAACCTGGTGGTTTAGAGGTTCCCGGTGTGATGACCCGGAAATTTCCGATCAAATTTAAACTTTAATCTTTATATGTTTCCGATACGATAAGTAAAGTCTGTAATGTTGAGTCTAAAAAACTTTGAATTGTGTTCATGTAATCATTTAACCCGTGACTATTCCCGACGATTCATGAGCCATTGTGTGTAAGTATGTATATATATATATATATATATATATATATATATATATATATATATATATATATATATATAAGATAAAGATAAAAGGATATATATAATATTTTGAATTAATAAAAATAAACTTTAATCAATTGGAATTAAACATATAAAATAATAAACAATTAAGTATTTTTATATAAATATATATACATGATATTATTATGTATCTATATGTATATATGTAACTTCTAACAATACTTATTATTTATATACTGTGATGTATATATACATATATAAGAAATTACTACTTAATATAAGTTATTACATTATATAAAATATAAAATTTCATAAGCAATATGTAATATTAATATATTAAAAATTACATGTTAAAATAAAATTGTTATATCGATATTATTTCTCTCATCACTATAAAAATTACCATTAATATTAAAATCAGTATTAGGGATATTATTATATATATTTGTAAAGTATGATAAATAAATGGTTATAATATTTTTATCACTAATGTTATTATTACTAATAATAAATTATAATATTAGTAACATCATAATTAATATTATTATTAGCAATATTATTGTGGATAATATTATCATCTAGAATATTATTATTATAATATTATAAAATGTTATTATTATTATTTGTAACATTAAAAGTATTATTATAGTTATAATTATTAATTAACAAGATAAATCATAATTCATAAATACATATATATACATATAGATATATAAATACAGATATGTATATATACAAGCACATAAAATTAGATATATATACACTGATATATATATTCAGATTCAATATATAAATCAATATTATTGTATTTATAATATAATTATATATATATATATAAATTATTAATTTTATAAACTCACAAAATAAATAAGATTCTGTATCAAATAAATCTGTGTAAAGTTTTGATTCTGTCTTTTATCAGTTTACCATGTGAATACAAATTAGGAACGAATATTAAGTATTTTATCACCAAATAATTCAGTTCCATGTCCCTATCTAACTCCTGTATCTTTCTATTTTGTTTTCTTTGGAAACGAATATTATGTCGCCAATTTGTTACCAGTCGGTTTCAATCGATAAAGTCACGTACTGCCTCATATAGTCGATTACTATCCTTACAATATGCTAACTCCTCCTGCAATTGAAAAGAAAATAAAGAAAACACAGAAAATATGAACGTATACCTCTGTTCTTGGTCGATTATTCAAAAATTCGAATTTTGCAATCAATTCAAAAATTATTAATGCAGTGTTGTTTAAAATCTTCTACATCATCTATCTGGAAAGTTTCAATCCTCAAATCCTTGAATTGAAAACAAATTTTGGGGTCAAAGTTTTGAAAATATAAAGTCAAACGTTGTTTCAAGATCGAATTGAAGGTTTATACGATGTTTCAGTGGAAATTAATGGTCTCAACAGTTTCTAGAGGATTAATGCTACCTTTTTCATGTTATGTTCTTAGTCTAAAAATATCTTAATAGTTGAATCAAATTATGAGTTGTGTTGTGCCTTGCGACGGTACAGCAGGCCTGTAATATTTTTTTTTACTTCGTTTAATTGAACAAAGAATGCATTACAGGTCGTTTATGATTAAATTTCAAGTTTTAATACAACCCTTTATTCGTTATATGTTTTTGAGTGGAGTTCTCTGATCGAGTAATTGATGTGAGGAAGAAGAAGGTATAAGAACAAGATAATACGAGTTTTATACAAACAGATCCCAGTTTAAATCAAATAAATGGGCGACAGCCCAATGGTTAGGAGTGTAGCGGGTTTTCGAGAGGTCGGGGGTTCGAGTCTCGTATGAGGCACAATTTTTTTAGAAACCCTTCCTGATGTCAAAGCTAAGGGGTATAAAATACTATTAAATTTTACAAGGAAATACTATTAAATATGATACAATTTTACACAAGATATTTATTTATTTATAGAATGGATATACTTAAACCTTGCTACAACACTTATAGGCAGTGTACCTAATCGTACAGTAGTGTATTTTTTAGTAAGTCCGGTTCGTTCCACAGGGAAAATCTTTTAATCAAAGCTTAACGCTATATTAGTTTAATTTATAAAAATACAAATATATATATAAGTAATATTATTATTATAAAGGGGGATTTTTACCGTTTAATGACCAGTTTGTCGATTTTAAAACTTTAGTCGCAGTTAAAACAAAATGTAAAATATTAAATAAATAAAAGACTTAATTTAAAGTGTAAAGTAAATAACGATAATGAAATTGCGAATAATAAAAATGCGATAATTAGAAGTTTAATTAAATATAAAATAAAGGAAATTAAATATGAAATAAAAGAATTATGCTTATTTAAACTTCCGTAATCATGATGTTTGACGTGTTGATTTTAGTTTTATGCCCATGGGTTAATTGTCCTTTGTCCTGGATTATTTAATATGTCCGTCTGGTTTTTGTCCATAACAGTCCATCAGTCATAAATATAAAGTGCGAGTGTCCTCGTCAAATTATCCTTATACCCGAAGTCAAATATTCCAACTAATTGGGGACTTAAACTGTAACAAGATTTTAATACTTTGTTTAATAATTACACCAGGATGTCGACTGAGTGTAACCCAAGGTTTTAATACTTTGTTAACAATTATGCCAAGTGTCCTTGTACATAATTTCACCCCTGTTTTAATAATTCTAGTGGCTATTAATCCATTCCCGTGTCCGGTTAAATGAACGATTATTCGTACATATAAATACCCCACCCATCGTGTCCGATTGAGTGTATATGGTTATTTATAGGGACGTCCAATTGTAAATCTTTATATTAACATTAACAAACTATCATTTAGTTAAACAAATATAAAGCCCATTAATAGCCCATAGTCTAATTTCCACAAGTGTCGTTCTTTTGTCCAAACCCCAATTATGGTACAAAGCCCAATTACCCAATTTTAATAATTAGCCCAACATCATGATTATTTCGGTATTAAATAAGCATAATAATAACTTAGCTACGAGACATTAATGTAAAAAGGTTGAACATAACTTACAATGATTAAAAATAGCGTAGCGTTACACGGACAGAATTTTGACTTACACCCTTACAACATTCGCTAACATACCCTTATTATTAGAATTAAAATTAAAATTAAAATTAAAATATAAATATATATATATATATATATATATTACGTATATATTGAGAGAGGATGGATATATATGATATTAAAAATGATCAGAATTCGTTGGGTTTTATAGGGATTTTCGAATTTGGCTGCTCCGCAACTCGCGGCATTTTTGCTCTTCAAACTCCGCGAGTCGTGGAGTTTAAAATTCCAGCTCACTCCATTTTGGCTCCTTTCTTGCCGACGGATTTTTATATAAATATAATATATATATAATTTATATAATTAATTATATATTATATTATATTTATATACATAGTTAACTCGTAATTTTTAGTCTGTTGTGTCGAGCGTTGAGAGTTTTCTCATGTCCCGGTTCCGGATTTTCGAACGTCCTTGCGTACAATTTAATATCTTGTACTTTGCGTTTTGAATTGTGTACTCTTGTAATTTCGAGACGTTTCTTATCAATAATTGGAACCACTTTGATTGTATTTTGTACTTTTGAGCTTTTTGGACCTTTGCGTCTTCAATTCGTCGAATCTGTCTTTTGTCTTCACCTTTTATTATTTAAACGAATATCACTTTTAAATAGAACAATTGCAACTAAAAGCTTGTCTTTCTTGAGGAATAATGCTATGAAATATATGTTCGTTTTTAGCATTATCAAATATTCCCACACTTGAGTGTTGCTTGTCCTCAAGCAATATAGTCTTGAAATACTAGAATCACTTCTTTATTCTTCACACTTTTTACATCAGTGATTTCTATACGGCGGTATAAACAATGGTAGTAACGATATGGTTTACAGTCCCACATGACTATAAAATTTAGATCCATTAAGAAAATTGGATCTTTATGAAAACATTTGATCTTTTGAAAATTTTAATCTAGCTTTTACCCTAGATAAGTTTTCCGGAATAACCCTTCACCGGTGTTTGCAAAATATTTTTGTGGGTTTGGTGGGTTTCAGATTTGAAAATTTTAGCTCAAAAATTGTGGTTTTGTGTCACCCACTTGCTAACCTTGTATTAGGAAAGCAACACGTCCAGTATACTTGCTCAAAACTGGGGATCTGATTTATTAGTCTTATCAAGCTAATTTGCACGGTGCCCCCCATTGTACGAGATAAATGCTTCTCATGGTTAGGATAAATCTGATCACTTGGCGACCCTGTTTTATGCTGAGGTCCGTGGATTTCCTGCTGATTTTAGAGATGACTTTTCTAGATTTTTCATCAACCTATAGCTGGTCTGGACGACAACTTCATGACCTAAATCAAGAAGCGCGTGTCTTTTTCGAAAGACTTTACTTCCTTTTAACGATGGAATTGATTCATCGTGTAGATCCATCTCTTCTTTTCTTTCATCGGGTAAAACAGTTAATTATCGTCCAAAACAAAAGTATTTTCAATTATTTGTACAAAAATATGTCATATGTATTTTGAATAACTCGGTGAAAATTTCCCACACTTGACTTTTATTTTCCTTTTTATTGTCCTCTATTCCATTTTAAATGAATTTTAACATTTGGTTTGTTTCTCAATTTATGTCCTTTCCGAGGTAACAATAATTTCGGTATTAAAACCTAGTTTTATCGTTCATAAATATGTATAAACATGATTTTGAGTTCATTTAATTGAAAATTTTGAAAAATTTTACTAGAATTGGGTAGTCAGTATATAAGACTAGGGCTGTTCTTTATTATCAGAGAGCACTAGATTCTAATACAACTACTACTTTACTAGTATTTCTAATGGTAACCAAGTGTATAAAGTAAAAATTTTAAAATCCGAAAGAATTTAACCCCTTCCCACACTTAAGATCTTGCAATGCCCTCATTTGCAAGAAATCAGTAACAATTTAAATTATTGAGGGTGATTTGTGTGAAAATGATTAAATTTTACCAAAGTTTCCAAACATATTGGCGTTTGTTTGCTGAATGATAAATGGTGCATATCATTTGTTCATTCCGTCTTGTTGTTATATCACATTTATTTTGCATCTTGTTGTCAAAATTAGTTGCTTTTGCTGAACTTAATGCCAGTCTTTGAAAATGCGTTGTTTTACCCTATTGTGTACATAAGATAAACTGCAAGCATATATACATATTTTTGAAGTTTGGTATATTACCCCACATTCAAACATTATTAAAATCTAAAAATAAAAATTTGTAAATTATAAAAACTATTACAATATTAACATAAGTATTAAATGTATCAACATTACAAATTATAAAATAAATAAAACTAAGTAAACTAGTGATGATATTGATACCAGTAGGGGTTCCATGCATAACCATATGTGTTATAAAATGCTTCGGCTGGGTTATACGTAGGATACGGTGGTTGGATCTCTATAGACCAGGGAGGAAATACGGGCGATGGAGTAGGAATATAGTTTCTACCTACATGTTGGCAATGAGGTATGATTTGGTTTTGATGAACTTGCCAATCTTCAAATGCTCGACATCTAGCATTTTCATACTCTTGTGAAGCTATAAACCTTTGCATTTCTGTCATTTCATTTCCTCCTCCCACATTACCTGGCTGTTGGTTTCTCTCAACCTGTGGATGTCTACCATGGTATTGTACTGCGGCGTTATTTCGCCTCTTCAAAACCTTCGCACTATGGTATACATTTAAACCTATTGTATCGCGGGGTTCTGGTTCTTCGACTAATAATCTCCCCCGACTTATATCCACACCGAGATATTCAGCAATCAAAGTAATAAATATACCACCTCCTATTATGCTATGCGGTCTCATCCCCCTAACCATAGCTGATAAATAATAACCCATACAATAAGGTATACTTACAGCGCTTTGTGGGTCTCGAATACACATGTGGTAAAACAAATCCTGTTCATGTACCTTTTCCTTGTTCTTACCTCGTTGTGTAATCGAATTGGCTAAAAACCTATGAATTACTCTTAACTCTGCTCTATCTATATCCAAATAAGAGTAATTTCCCCCTTTAAATCGGTGATGGCTAGTCATTTGACTCCATACACCATGCGTATCAAAATTTTTATCAATTTTCCTACCGTTCAATATCAACCCTCTACAATCGGCAGATGCTAACTCCTCAGGCGTATATATACGTAAAACCTGAGCCATGTCTAGTAGAGACATGTGGCGCATCGAACCTCCTAACAAAAATCTAATAAAAGATCGATCGGTTAAACTAACTACCCGATCATTTATTTCTATACTACACAATAATTCTTCACACCATACTTTATATACAGGTCTACGCATGTTGAATAAACGTACCCAATCGTTAAAAGTAGAATTACCATACCTCTGTGTAAGTAATTCCCTAATTGGCCCGGCTAATTCTACAGCTTCTAACGGTGCCCATTCTATTACCCTAGGTACTTCAACAGCTTTAGAATGAAGAGTATGCAAACCCCTTTGGTATTTTGGATAATCTATCCAACGTCTGTCAAATCTCAAGTTCGGGTGCAAATCTTCCAAGTGCATATCTAAAAATGTCATGACTGGATGAGGTATATCTTGTTTGTAGTAGTTATCCACCTCCTGTTGTTCCGCATTCTTAGCAGGAGCATTGCGAGCTTGGGATGAAGATTCACCCCTTTCAGTCTGCAAAACACATCAAACACAATTTTTGTGCATCCAAATATGCATTAGTGTCAGCAAAATCATCAATCAAAATAATTACAATGACATGTTCAATTTATATCAAACATAAGCTCATTTTCATATTTTTATCAAATCTACACTTTTTCAAATAAGCATATACGAAAATGTTCACCAAGTTCATAAGCATTCAACTCAAATAACATGTCAAAATAATCACTACTAGCAATTAAACAAGTTTCAAATGGCATTATCTCTCAAAAATCAAGTTCATGAATTTTAGACTTGAAAAAGTCCACTTTAATTCTCAAAATCATGTTTAGGCTCAAAGTTTGGATCATTTAACTACCTAAACATGTTACACTACTTAATTTAGCAACAATTCATGACAAAAATCGGCCATAACCTGTTTATATCAAAAAGCCCCAAATTGCTCAAGAACACAAAACCTAGATTACTCAAAATTTGAAGTTTAAGGCTTCTAATCATGTTAAATAGCATCAATCTAGGTTATACAAGCATAATACATAACCATTTAAGCATAATTACACTAAAAAGCATCAAAATCGAATTGGGGAAAAATTGCTCAAGAACACTAATTTTCGGATTAAATGGTGTTTAGGTGTAGAAATTTACCGTTTTTCTTGAGTAATTCCTTGATAGCATCCTTCTCAACATGATTTTAGTAAAAAATGTGATGAAAAATGGTGAAAAATTGTGAATTTCGGAGGTTTTTGTGTGTGTTTTTCGGGTGTTTTTTCGCAGTTTTTGTGGTGTGGGGATGGGGACTGATCAGTTCAGCTCGTTTTATTTTTTTTCTGTAAATTCGGTCCTCAGCGAGTCGCGGCAAATTTACCCTTCAAACTTCGCGAGTCGCGGAGTTTGTATTTTTTTTTTTTTTTTTATGTTTTTGGCATACTTTAATTCAATAAGATTAAAAATAATGATAATAAAAGTTCTCGTCCCTCCCTCGGGTAAAGCAATTTCGGTTCAAAGACCTAGTCTTCAACTTACGACGAATTTTAAAAATCATATTTTTAACTTAGCAAAATAAAGTAAATTTTTGTTTTTAAATTCACACCAAATTTAAATTTAAAATGCATAAAATTAAGAATTCATATAATAAAAATTAAAAATTCACACCAAACTTATATTAAATTTTTATTTTTAAACATACAAACTTATATTAAAAAGATTAATTTTTCAAATATTTACAATTTTAAATATATTAATTTTAAAAAGTTTACAATATTATTTTAATTTTTATATATTAATTTTTTTAAACATGGTAAAATTAAAAATCTTTTTGGCTTTTATTCCACTTTAATCAATCAAATATTTTCAAAAATATACGCCCCTCTTTTCGGTAAAGTAATTTCAGTTCCATGACCTAATTTAACTCATGACGAATTTTTGAAATATTTTGGGTTGATTGATTAAAGATATTTATACCTTAAGAATAAACGTTAAATTTTGCAGTGATGTAATAAATTTTTGAATGATATCAATAATTTCGGTCGCCAAACCTAATTTTATTCAATACCAATTTAATACTTTATAGCGAACAAATTAGCGTTTATTATCAAAAGGTTAAAAAATAAATAAATAAAAAAACTATACAGACTTACCTGTGAGATAGTATTCTTAGTGATATGATCTATCCCATTCATAAGATAGTCGGTTTAATTGGTTTTCCATGGCTACATAGGCGTAACCTCGAGCATTCAATGATTTTTCTTTTAAACATGTGAACGGTCCATCTCTGCATAAAGTAACAAATTCGGTGTTTGAATAAGTTTGATTATTTGAACATTTACCTCCATGTGACCATTTTCCGCATTTGTGACATTTTTCAAGGTGTCGTGCTCTTCTTTTCGCTGCGGATTTTGATTTTCCTTTACCAAATTTTAACTTATTATCTTCGCATCTGGATTCTTTTCTTACTCCGTACAATCTTTCTCTGATTACTGATACTATTTCACTCGGAAGTGTGTCATTATTACGTTTAGTGATCAAAGCGTGTAGCATTAGACCATGGTTTAGTTCGCAGGAAGTCTTCATTTCCTAAAAAAATAAAAATTCAGAATGAGGGGAGAAGACTAGTTCTTTAGGGTCTGCTAGGGAAAGACCATTCGAGTTCCATTTTCGAGAACTACACGAAAACAGACAATCTAACTCTAACAGAAATACATATTATCCTTTAAAGACTTGATTCTCCCCACACTTAGTTAGCTGTGGTATCGAAATTGTGATTAACTTCATTATCAACTTCCATTGGACTATCTATGTACTGTTTAACTCTGTGACCATTAACCTTAAATTCAATCCCATTTGAATTTATTAATTCTATCGTTCCGTATGGGAAAACTCTTTTGACTATGAATGGTCCAGACCATCTTGATTTCAATTTTCCAGGAAATAGCTTGAATCGTGAATTGAAAAGAAGAACTCTGTCTCCTTCTTTAAATTCTTTTAAACTTCTGATTCTTTTATCATGCCATTTCTTCGTTCTTTCCTTATAGATTAATGAATTTTCGTATGCTTCATGTCTTAATTCTTCTAATTCGTTTAGTTGACTTAACCGTAGACGTCCAGCTTCATGTAAATCAAGATTACATGTCTTCAAAGCCCAAAATGCTTTGTGTTCAATTTCTACTGGAAGATGACATGCTTTTCCATAAACAAGTCTAAAAGGTGTGGTTCCAATTGGAGTTTTGTAGGCTGTTCTAAAAGCCCAGAGTGCATCCTCCAATTTAATGGACCATTCCTTCGGATTTGATCCTACGGTTTTCTCTAGAATACGTTTTAAAGCTCGGTTGGTATTTTCAACTTGTCCACTTGTTTCTAGAACTTTCTCAAGTTGATTGTTACAGAAATGAGTTCCCCGATCACTTATTAAAGCTTTCGGTGTTCCAAACCTTGCAAAAAGACGTTTTAAAAAGTTGACTACAACTCGTGCATCGTTAGTTGGGAGAGCTTGTGCTTCCGCACATTTAGATACATAATCAATGGCTACGAGAATATAGAGATTATTATGAGATTTTGGAAATGGACCCATAAAGTCAATACCCCAAATGTCAAATACTTCACATACTTGAATGACATTTTGTGGCATTTCATCACGTTGACTGATTTTTCCGGCCCTTTGACAAGCATCACAGGATTTGCAAAGAAGGTGTGCATCTTTGTAAATTGTAGGCCAATAGAATCCAGCATCATAAACTTTTCTTGCTGTTAGTTGAGGCCCATAATGCCCTCCTGTTGGTCCTGTGTGACAATGGTTTAAAATTTTACTAGCTTCATCTCCGAATACACATCGGCGTATTATTCCATCTGGACAACTTTTAAATAGATGTGGATCTTCCCAGAAATAGTGTTTTATATCACTGAAGAATTTCTTTCGTTTTTGGTACGATAATCCTTTTTCAAGGAATCCACATACTAAATAGTTTGCATAGTCTGCAAACCATGAAATTTCATTATAATCTATCTTCAATAGATATTCATCAGGAAAGTTGTCTTGTATGGCCGATTCATTTAGAACTTCTAATTCGGGATTTTCAAGACGAGAAAGATGATCAGCGGCGAGATTTTCTGCTCCTCTTTTATCTCGGATTTCAATATCAAACTCTTGTAAGAGTAAGATCCAACGGATTAATCTTGGTTTGGCATCTTGTTTCGAAAATAGGTATCTAAGAGCAGAATGGTCGGTATAGACCACCGTTTTTGCTAGAACGAGATATGAACGAAATTTGTCAAAAGCAAAGACAATAGCAAGGAGTTCTTTTTCAGTAGTTGTGTAATTCGTTTGTGCTCCTTGTAACGTCTTACTAGCATAATATATAGGTTGAAATCGTTTTTCAATCATTTGTCCTAAAACGGCTCCCATTGCAAAATCACTTGCATCGCACATTAGTTCAAACGGTTGATTCCAATTTGGTATTATCATGATCGGCGCATTAGTGAGTTTCTCTTTAAGAATATTAAAAGATTTAATGCATTCATCTGAAAAGATGAACGGAGCATCCTTTTCTAGGAGTTTATTCATAGGAGTGGCAATTTTAGAGAAATCTTTTATGAAACGTCGGTAAAAACCGGCATGCCTTAGAAAACTCCTAACTCCTCTAACATTGGTGGGATGTGGAAGTTTAGCAATTACATCTACTTTAGCTCTATCCACTTCAATTCCTTCCATTGAAATTTTATGTCCAAGAACGATGCCTTCTTTAACCATGAAATGGCATTTCTCCCAATTAAGTACTAGATTTGATTGTTCGCATCTAATCAGCATTCGTTCAAGATTAGCTAGACATGATTCAAATGTATCACCGAAGACTAAAAAGTCATCCATGAAAACTTCCATGCATTCTTCTATCATCTCGTGAAAAATCGCCATCATGCACCTTTGAAAGGTTGCAGGGGCGTTGCAAAGTCCAAATGTCATGCGTTTATAAGCAAAAGTACCATAAGGGCACGTGAATGTGGTTTTCTCTTGGTCCTCGGGTGCTATTGGAATTTGAAAATATCCGGAAAATCCATCTAGAAAACAATAGTAACTATTTTCGGCTAATCTTTCCAGCATTTGATCAATAAAAGGTAAGGGAAAGTGATCTTTTCTGGTGGCGTCATTTAATTTTCTATAATCAATACACACACGCCATCCTGTTACAGTCCTAGTAGGAATAAGCTCATTTTTCTCATTTGTAATGACAGTCATGCCACCCTTCTTAGGCACGCATTGAACTGGGCTTACCCATGGACTATCAGAGACTGGAAAAATTAGACCTGAATCTAGCAGTTTAATAATCTCTTTCTTAACTACATCTTGCATATTAGGATTTAGTCTTCGTTGGCGTTGCACATACGTTTTATGACCTTCTTCCATAAGGATTTTATGTGTGCAATACGAAGGACTTATTCCTTTAATATCATGAATCTTCCATGCAATGGCTGGTTTATGAGCTTTCAACACAGAAATGAGTTGAGATTTCTCATTTTTAGTAAGAGAAGATGATATTATTACAGGTAATTCAGATTTACCATGTAAATAAGCGTATTC
Source organism: Rutidosis leptorrhynchoides (assembly GCF_046630445.1). NCBI lineage: Eukaryota > Viridiplantae > Streptophyta > Magnoliopsida > Asterales > Asteraceae > Rutidosis > Rutidosis leptorrhynchoides. Next base: position 673,976,792 of record NC_092334.1, read on the forward strand.
CAAATGGTTTGGAAGTGGCTTTAACTCTAATGTCGGTGGTTCTTCTATCGATGATTTATATCGATATCTGTCTTCTTCTTTTAGCATTTGAATTTCTTCTGTTGTTGGTTCATATCCATTAGCTATTAGTGTAGCTAACATTTCAGCTTCATCAATTGGTTCATTACCTTCTCCTAAAGAACATTCTCCTGTTCCTTGTAATTCTGGAAATTCTTCTAATAATTCTGCATGTGAATCTATAGTTTGAATATAATAACATGTATCATCTGCAGATTGCGGTTGTTGCATTGCTCTATCAACTGAAAAGGTAACACTCTCGTCCTCTATACTTAGGGTCAGTTTCTTACCAAACACGTCTATCATTGCTTTAGCCGTGTTTAAGAATGGTCTTTCTAATATGAGAGGAACTTGAGAATCTTCTTCCATGTCCAGAACAACAAAATCTACTGGAAATACTAAAGTACCAACTTTAACTAGCATGTTCTCCATTATCCCTCTAGGATATTTTATTGATCGATCGGCTAGTTGTATGCTTATTCTTGTTGGTTTCAATTCTCCAAGGTCTAGTTTAGCGTATAGTGAATACGGCATTAAATTTATACTAGCACCTAAGTCTGCCAATGCTTCTATTGAACTAAGACTACCCAGAAAACATGGAATTGTGAAACTTCCTGGATCAGATAATTTTTCTGGTATCTTATTCAACAGCACTGCTGAACAATTAGCATTCATAGTAACGGCCGAGAGCTCTTCCATTTTCTTTCTATTTGATATTAGATCTTTCAGAAATTTAGCATATCTAGGCATTCCTGAAATTACATCAATGAAAGGAAGATTGACATTTATCTGTTTAAACATATCCAAGAATTTGGATTGCTCGGCTTCAAGTTTCTCTTTCTTCATTTTACTCGGGTAAGGAAGTGGTGGTTGGTATAGTTTAACATAAGGTTTAGCCTTAACTGTGCTATCTTCATTAACCTTTTCAACTACCGGTTCTTTTTCCTTATCTTGTTCAGATTGTGGTTCTTGTGGAGTAGGAATAGCTTCATCAGAATTTTCAGGTATTTCAGGTGGTTTAAGTGTTGTACCACTTCTTGTGGTAATAGCTTTAGCTGTTTCATTCCGGGGGTTAGCATTTGTATCACTAGGTAAACTTCCTGATTTTCTTTCACCTATTAACCTTGCTAGGTTACTTACTTCTTGTTCTAAATTTTGAATAGAAGCTTGTTGATTTCTAAATGCTTGAGCATTTTGTTCATTAGTTTGTTTCTGGAATGTGAAAAACTGCGTTTGAGTTTCAACTAGCTTTGTCATCATATCTTCTAAATTCGGCTTTTTATCATCGATTTGTGGTGGTTTGTTTTGAAAATTAGGTCTTTGCTGGTTGTAAGTATTATTGGATACTTGTTGATTGCTAGGACCTTGTTGGTTGTTGTATGGAATATTTCGGTTATAATTCTGATTTTAATTGTAAATCGGTCTTGTCGGTTGATAATTATTCTGATAATTATTTCCAGGCCTTTGGTTTATGTATGAAATATCCTCTCTTTGTTCCATTGTTAATTCAATACTGAGACAATCTTTTGTCAAATGTGGTCCTCCACACTGCTCACAACTAATTCGTATTGAGTGAATATCCTTAGTCATCTTTTCCATTCGTCTCTCGACAGCATCTATCTTTGCGGAAATGGAATCTAAGTCATGGCTAGAATCGGCTCTAGCTGCTTTAGATGATCTAACGATATCTTTTTCTTGGTGCCACTCATGTGAGTGGGAAGCAGTGTTATCAATAATTTTGTAAGCATCAGTTTTGGTTTTCTTCATAATAGAACCACCAGCTGCTATATCGATGTCTTTCCTTGTAGTGATGTCGCATCCTTGGTAGAATATTTGTACTATTTGACAGATGTCTAAACCATGTTGCGGACATCCTCTTAATAACTTTCTAAATCTTGTCCACGCCTCATATAGAGTTTCATTCAGTTTCTGTGTGAACGTAACAATTTCTCCTTGAAGTCTAACGCCTTTAGATGCCGGAAAGAATTGTTTAAGAAATTTTTCAACTAAAACGTCCCATGTATCAATCGCCCCTTCAGGTAACGATTCCAACCAATCTTTGGCTTCTCCCTTTAAAGTCCAGGGAAATAACATGAGATATATCTGTTCATCCTCCACTTCTCTTATTTTAAATAGTGTGCAGATCCTATTAAAGGTACGAAGATGTTCGTTTGGATCTTCCTTCGGCGCACCACTAAATTGGCATTGATTAGTCACCATATGTAGAATTTGTCCTTTGATTTCATAATCTGGCGCATTAATGTCTGGATGAGTAATTGCGTGACCTTGGCCAGTGCGTTTAGCTCTCATTCGGTCTTCCATACTTAAAGGTTCCAGATTCTCCATAATTGAATTTGTTGAATCTGAATTACTAGAGGATTCTGATTTAATGGTTCGTTCCTCAACAATCTCTGTTTGAATGATTGGTGGTTCCGGAGGAAAATTTAATGGTTCAGGATCTATGAATCGTCCCTGAATACTCTCCGGATTCTCAATTGTGAGGTCGGGTTCAAAAAATAGATTATCGGAAATTTGAATTGGAGTACTTGGTCGACTGGATGACGATTCTAAAGAAAAATCAACGGCGGTAATATTTGCTAAATGTCTTGATCTAGTTACAGGTGGTGAACGTACAAAAGGTGGTGAACGTCTTGCTCGGTGCATTTACTGAATATCCTATTAGTTTTTAAAAGGAAAGAAAAAATTATATAAGTTATCCAATTAATAGACTTTTCTGATTTTACCCACGTTTCGAATAGCCAAAAGATGCAGAAGAGGGGCAGGATTCGTTTGGTCTCAATATAATTGAGGACTGTTTGGCTCCAATAACCCGGTCCACGTACAAATCCAACTATTACTACGAACCAGAAAATTTTGATGTCTATCAATATAACCACTTAAAATAAATTTTTGTAATTTTAAGAAGTATAGATAAGAAGTAGAAAAAATTCTAAGTCCTAAAAACTAGAATGACGAGAAATAAGAAAGAAAAAGAGCGCGTCGAAAAAGAAAAGGGTTGAAAAATAAAAGGCGTCGAAAAATAAGAAATAATAAAAAAATGACTTATAGAACTTAAAAACACTCGACTAACCCAACCTTATTACTATCACTAACTTAAAATTATAATCGCAAATTGAGATTACTAATTGGAATGATAATTGATACATAGGTAAAAGGCGTCTAAAAATATTAAAGCTTACAAGTAAAACTATATCCCAAATGACAATAACTTAAAAAAAACACTAAAATTTAAAAAGGCGTCGCAAAATTCTAAAGCACCTAGATTTTAGTCTAAAGAAAAAGCACTTAAGGGATTTTACGACAAAGCCTAAAAATCTATAAGTAAAAATAACTATGGCAAAAACTATGTTTAAAACTAAATATGAACGAAAAACACAAATATTATGCTAAAACAATTAAAAAGGGACAAAATATAAAAATATACTAAAAGTTGTAAAAATTACAATTTTTATAAAAATATTATTTTTATATTATTTATTTTATAAAACTATTAATTTTAAATTTTAATTAAACTAATTTAACTAAAAATACAAAATAATAAATAAACTAAACTTAATTAATTAAAATAATTAAACCTAATTAGGGTTAAATTTAATAATAATAATAATTACCCCGTATTTAATGCCTGATTAGGGTTCTGTGTACCCGTGTCAGGGTTCCTCCGCGAGTCGCGGTTCCACGTAGCAAAAACCTCCGCGAGTCGCGGGGTTCAAAATTTCGGATCAGGTTGCTTCGTTTGACAGGTTCAACGTAATTTTATTTATATATTTTTTTTTATTTTTCTGTTTTTAATTTAATTAAAATATTTATATAATTTAAATAAAACTTATATTTTAAAAACTAGAATAGAAATAAAAATATGTTACAATTTTATAAATAAAAATCTTAAAACTAGATTTATATATAAATTTTTTTTTCGGTTTTTGATTTTATGTTTTAAATAAAAACAAAATATTTAAATAAAACTTATATTTTTATAAAATAAAAATAAAGAAACTTTATAAAACTTAAATATTTAACAAACTCTTAAAATTATTATATTTTTGTTTTTCTTTTTATGTTTTCGAATATTTAAAACGTATTTTTAAAAAATGTATTTTTTTATAAAAGTAAACTAAAAATAAAAATCTTTTTTTTTATATTTAGCGTTGCGCTTTCGGCGTTTAAGTTCCCCGGCAGCGGCGCCAAAATTTACTTGATGTCAAAGCTAAGGGGTATAAAATACTATTAAATTTTACAAGGAAATACTATTAAATACGATACAATTTTACACAAGATATTTATTTATTTATAGAATGGATATACTTAAAACTTGCTACAACATTTATAGGCAGTGTACCTAATCGTACAGTAGTGTAGTTTTTAGTAAGTCCGGTTCGTTCCACAGGGAAAATCTTTTAATCAAAGCTTAACGCTATATTAGTTTAATTTATAAAAATACAAATATATATATAAGTAATATTATTATTATAAAGGGGGATTTTTACCGTTTAATGACCGGTTTGTCGATTTTAAAACTTTAGTCGCAGTTAAAACAAAATGTAAAATATTAAATAAATAAAAGACTTAATTTAAAGTGTAAAGTAAATAACGATAATGAAATTGCGAATAATAAAAGTGCGATAAAATAAACTTGCGATAATTAAAAAGTACGATAATTAAAAGTGCAATTAAATACAATAACAATAAATAAAAATGCGATAATTAGAAGTGCAATTAAATATAAAATAAAGGAAATTAAATATGAAATAAAAGAATTATGCTTATTTAAACTTCCGTAATCATGATGTTTGACGTGTTGATTTTAGTTTTATGCCCATGGGTTAATTGTCCTTTGTCCTGGATTATTTAATATGTCTGTCTAGTTTTTGTCCATAACAGTCCATCAGTCATAAATATAAAGTGCGAGTGTCCTCGTCAAATTATCCTTATACCCGAAGTCAAATATTCCAACTAATTGGGGACTTAAACTGTAACAAGATTTTAATACTTTATTTAATAATTACATCAGGATGTCGACTGAGTGTAACCCAAGGTTTTAATACTTTGTTAACAATTATGCCAAGTGTCCTTGTACATAATCTTTATATTAACATTAACAAACTATCATTTAGTTAAACAAATATAAAGCCCATTAATAGCCCATAGTCTAATTTCCACAAGTGTCATTCTTTTGTCCAAACCCCAATTATGGTACACAGCCCAATTACCTAATTTTAATAATTAGCCCAACATCATGATTACTTCGGTATTAAATAAGCATAATAATAACTTAGCTACGAGACATTAATGTAAAAAGGTTGAACATAACTTACAATGATTAAAAATAGCGTAGCGTTACACGGACAGAATTTTGACTTACACCCTTACAACATTCGCTAACATACCCTTATTATTAGAATTAAAATTAAAATTAAAATTAAAATTAAAATAAATATATATATATATATATATATATATATATATATATATATATATATATATATATATATATATATATATATATATATATATATATATATATATATATATTACGTATATATTGAGAGAGGATGGATATATATGATATTAAAAATGATCAGAATTCGTTGAGTTTTATAGGGATTTTCGAATTTGGCTGCTCCGCAACTCGCGGCATTTTTGCTCTTCAAACTCCGCGAGTCGCGGAGTTTAAAATTCCAGCTCACTCCATTTTGGCTCCTTTCTTGCTGACGGATTTTTATATAAATATAATATATATATAATTTATATAATTAATTATATATTATATTATATTTATATACATAGTTAATTCGTAATTTTTAGTCTGTTGTGTCGAGCGTTGAGAGTTTACTCATGTCCCGGTTCCGGATTTTCGAACGTCCTTGCGTACAATTTAATATCTTGTACTTTGCGTTTTGAATCTTGTACTCTTGTAATTTCGAGACGTTTCTTATCAATAATTGGAACCACTTTGATTGTATTTTGTACTTTTGAGCTTTTTGGACCTTTGCGTCTTCAATTCGTCGAATCTGTCTTTTGTCTTCACCTTTTATTATTTAAACGAATATCACTTTTAAATAGAACAATTGCAACTAAAAGCTTGTCTTTCTTGAGGAATAATGCTATGAAATATATGTTCGTTTTTAGCATTATCACTTCCTAAGGTAGTTTTCTATCTTTATTGCTATTATTATTATTATTATTATTATTATTATTATTATTATTATTATTATTATTATTATTATTATTATTATTATTATTATTATTATTATTATTATTATTATTATTATAAATTATTATTGTTATTGTTATTATTGTTATTATGTTAGTTATTATTATTAAAGAGGTGATTATTAATATAATTTAGGATATTAACATTAATATTGCTAGTATTATCATTTAAAAATGTATTAGAATTATCACTACTAATCTTATTGATATTATTATTATAAGTGTATTATAATTATCAGTATTATTTTTGTTACTAATACAAGTATTAGTTACCTATTATTATTACTATTACCATAACTCTAGTTACAATGATGATTATTATTAACTAAAGTATTTTATCAAGATTACCAATAATAATAAGATTGTTATAAATACTATTATCAAAATAAGTATTACTATGAAGTAATAGGATTATTAATATCATCATTATTAATTACCAAAACTACCCATTTTAACAAATAAATATTTTGTACACAAAATACACTTAATACATATACACTAATTATAATAAAACCATATACCAAACATACTAGATTGTTAAATAAATACTTTCATACATTAAACTATTGAATTTATCATTTAATACTAATCATAGATATACATAGATATAGTGATATAACTAAATGTATAGATATTAGCTATTTTAATTACATACAAAATAAACAAGTACAACATAAGATGTAATATATATATATATATAAGTACAGTATATATATATAACTTTAATGAAATTTAGTATAAAATCCATATAACTACAAACATATAAAAATCTATATAATTAATAAATGAAATTATGAACTTTCTATTATATGTTTTAATAAATATACAAATGATATAGGTTCGTGAATCCGAGGTCAACCCTGCATTGTTCAGTTATTCAATATAGTCGTATGTATTTTTACTACAAAATACATTAGGTGAGTTTCATTTGCCTTTTTTACCCTTTATATTTTTGGACTGAGAATACATGCGCAATTTTTTACCCTTTATATTTATGTTAAACTAATGAACTCACCAACCTTTTGGTTGACACTTTAAAGCATGTTTATTCTCAGGTATGAAAGAAATCTTCCGCTGTGCATTTGCTCATCTTAGAGATATTACTTGGAGTCATTCATGACATATTTCAAAAGATGTTGCATTCGAATCGTTGAAGTTCATCAAGATTATTATTAAGTCAATTATAGTTAGATATATTATGAAATGGTATGCATGCCGTCAACTTTCGATGTATTGAAAGATTGTCTTTTCAAAAACGAATGCAATGTTTGTAAAATGTATCATATAGAGGTCAAGTACCTCGCGATGTAATCAACTGTTGTGAATCGTTTATAATCGATATGGACTTCGTCCGGATGGATTAGGACGGGTCGCTTCAGTTGGTATCAGAGCGGTGGTCTTAGCGAACCGGGTCTTGCATTAGTATGTCTAACTGATAGTTGTTTAGATGCATTAGTGAGTCTGGACTTCGACCGTGTCTGCATGTCAAAAGTTTTGCTTATCATTTCGTGTCGGAAATCATCTGCTTATCATCCTTAGGAAATTACCTGCTTATCATTCTTAGTCTAGACACATCTTACTGCAATGATTGCATGAATAGTGTATAGACAAAATTAGTATCTTAGCGTATCTGCTAATTCATATCTTAGCATATCTGTTGCTGTAGACTTTGCCAGACAGCTTCCGTAGATTTCTCCGTAACTTATGGGATTTTAGTATTATATATGTATATGTAAATTATGTATTGCAGGGTACTAATCTACATCCTATAATCTATTACTTATCGAAAATCCTTCATCTGATCGCACGAGATGAATCCCTCAACCAGTTCGAGTCCCTCAGAATTCGATAGCTATCCCGATAGTTATTCCGACGGCTATTCCGACATGAATATTCACCTATCAGCGTCACCAGAATGAATCAACCAATCAGTCATCTCCAATTCATCTGATGGGTTCGTAGTCGACTTCATCAAAAGAGACGCGAAAAAGGCGATCCCTTCCACCAACCGAATTTACCTCTTGACGATGAACCTGAAGCACTTACCGGCGAATCAGTCCGAAACACCATTTTCACCCTCATTTCCCGAATATATCAACACGATTATATTCTATCCACAATTCTAAACCTTATTCAGCCGCTCGTTTCAACCGACAATCATTCCGGAATAATGGAAGAAGCCAACAAGCTTCGCGCTCGAGTAATCAATTTGCAGAATACGGTGCAAAACTTACCAGTTCAGCAACAACATCAATACCATTACCACCAACAACCCAAGTTTCAACGTCACACGCCTCAACGTCTCATTCGGTACCTCAAATATAATCATCGTTCTACGAATCGTTCTACATAAAACTATCTTCGTCCTTCATGGCAATTATGTAATCTTTAACGTTTTAGAGATTATGTACTCTAGTTTTAGCCATAAATCTGATGAGTTTAATATCACATTGACTCATTAAATCCATGATTACGTTCGAAGAAAATATATGTGTATATATGTTTTCATAAAGATTGTAATTAAAAATTCTTTTGTACAAACTGTTAATGGTGAAAATATTTTAACGGGTAGGTAATACCCGAGGAATATTTAGATTTCATATTAATAAGTTACATTGTACATTCTTCGAATCTGATTCAACAGTCATTTACTATCCTATTTACAACCACCGATATACGAATCCGTTCACCACAGAATAACCATTTTTATTCAATTTCATATTTGAATTTTGACTTCTCAGAATCCAACAAGTGGTATAATGAATAAAACATTGAACAAAATAAAATTTGTTAGAAACAAACGAATTAACTAATTGAAATATTGTTAACTGTTCCTAGCTAACTGGTTACATTTTATTTACCGCAATTTAATTATCGCAATTTATATTCTCACAATTTTATTTATCGTCATTTAATTTCTGTTATTTACTTTACGCACTTTATTTATCGTCATTTATTTTCTGTTATTCATTTTACGCACTTTAAATATCAGGACACGTATACAAGGTTTTGACATATTATATCGACGCATCTATATATATTATTTGGAATCACCATAGACACTCTATATGCAGTAATGATCGAGTTCTCTATACAGGGTTGAGGTTGATTCTATAATAATAAATATACTTTGAGTTGTGATCGAGTCTGAGACATGTACACGGGTCACGACACGTATTAATAAATTCGAATATTATATATTAAACTATATATGAATTATTGGACTGTCAACTGTAGACTATCGACTGTGGACTAATAACATTGGACAATTAAAATGAATTAAAATATTGATTATAACATATGAAACTAAACAATTCTTCAAGTTTGCCACTTGATTTCAACTTAAACCTCATTTGTATCTTGACGATTACAATCTGCGATTCAAACCTTTCATAATTCTTGAAAACACTTCAATCGATAGGATGAACCAACCGCACTCCATCTACGGAAGAAGAGATTGATGCATGTAGTTATGCACCTGAAAACACTCAGAACCTGAGTAAACGTTTAACACGTGTCTGTGCTAGCTCCTTTGACATTGCTATTACCGAAAATAACATTGTAATTCCTTTCAAAATAGCAAATTTTGTCACATCTCCAACAAGTTAACTTCGACTTTTCGTTCGAAACAACCTTATTATAACCTTGATATATAAGTTTGCCCTTCGTCATCGTTATCGGGGAACCTTTTATATTCCACCATATTACCAGCAGACGTACCAGCATCCTCGTTGCTTCTTGGTTTAAATCTCTCTGATAAATCATTATATTTATTCATTGAAACCCTATCATATACTCATCCGCATCTTGTAACAAGAATTGACATACCAATTACCGAGAATCAGCAATCAGTACTTTAAAAACTCACAGCATATCTACATCAACAGTTATATGTATAACATTCATCTCTTAGAATTATGATCTTTCATCTGAAATCCTGAAAAGCACTCAGTCTACAAATCAATACTCTGAATGTTGAAAAAGCTGAATGAAGCAGCAGAAACCATAGACAACCGTAAACGACTTTAATCATCAGAAGTTGATGATAAAGAATAGTATGTTCGAAAAGCTCAGAAAAGTTGGAACTGGAAAACGGATTGAGCTAATCACAAAGGAGACCAAGGATAAATACAAGGACCATACCCTATATTCAAAGAATCCAGGTAATTCTGGATTCGTTGAAATCTTTAGAGAATATCTTGCTCCGAAGTCATGTTAAAATCTTTCGGAAAATTTTTCTCATCAACTTTAGAACTTGGAAATTCCAAAATATCATCATAAATATCTTCGATATTTCTGAGGATATTTTCATAAATATTCTTGTCCAAAATTATATACCTATTCGTGCTTCCTGTGTTTCGTTAAATTGAAAACTTCTGTAAAATCTAAGTTTAATTTATGAATGAATTCTGAAGAAATGTAAAGAAATTGATGCATGAATTAGTTTAATATAATGACACTTGATCAACGTGATTATATTACAGTAAGTCATGCTGAGTTTCTAATGGGACGTGATGATTCACAGATCCTAACGTCATCACGTGCCATATTACATAACTCTTTCATTCTACTTAACTTCTGAACATATCAAGAAAAAATATTCTTGATAGTTCTATTCTCAGTGATTCTAAAAATTTGACAAATCAAATCGTGCTAATATGCTCTTTCTTGTTTAGAACATGATGTTCATTCGAAACTCCATACTTATGAATTCTGGACCGTTACTCACTTTACTAGAGGTCGAGAAGATAATAAAAAGGCAAAGAGCTCCAAAATATAAGAGAAAATATAAAGCCCAATAACAACACGAAGATTACAAACCGTGGATGTTAATACGAATAGCAATATAAGGACACGGTATAATTAAGAATAGTATCACCCCAAGGCGATAGCAGAAGTAAACAGATTTTTCTGGTGGAAGAACGAAAAGAAGGATGACAGAAATGATAATTGGGAAAATATCAAGGATTAGAAATGGATTAAGTATTTTCACAATCTTTTGGATGTATGAACTAAGAAAGAAAGAATAGGAATGGTGAGAATAATGAAACAGAAGAGCTTAATTTATAGTGGAAATATCAGACAAAGTAATCGAGGCAGATCACCGTATTTAATTATAGAGATCTTAATTTCCTTATTCGCTGAAGAATCAAATCTTTTAGATTTCTAAGATTTCCTTTGAATCCCTCGAATTCCGGAATTCAACCCTGACTACGTCAAAAGCTAAGACGAATCCCTATTTCTTCGTTTCACTCTTTAGTGATAGCTTCACTCATACTCGTCAAGTAGCCGAATCAATTTATCTATATTAATCAATAATTATAAAACTTTAGTTATCAACTCATATTTGTCATGAAAACATTCTTATTGTTAGCCATGACGACCTCGATCAAATTTCGGGACGAAATTTCTTTTAACGGGTAGGTACTGTGATGACCCGGAAATTTCCGATCAAATTTAAACTTTAATCTTTATATGTTTCCGACACGATAAGCAAAGTCTGTAATGTTGAGTCTGAAAAACTTTGAATTCTGTTCATGTAATCATTTAACCCGTGACTATTCCCGACGATTCATGAGCCATTGTGTGTAAGTAAGTATGTAAATATATATATATATATATATATATATATATATATATATATATATATATATATATATATATATATATATATATATATAAAGATAAAGATAAAAGGATATATATAATATTTTGAATTAATAAAAATAAACTTTAATCAATTGGAATTAAACATATAAAATAATAAACAATTAAGTATTTTTATATAAATATATATACATGATATTATTATGTATCTATATGTATATATGTAACTTCTACCAATACTTATTATTTATATAATGTGATGTATATATACATATATAAGAAATTATTACTTAATATAAGTTATTACATTATATAAAATATAAAATTTCATAAGCAATATGTAATATTAATATATTAAAAATTACATGTTAAAATAAAATTGTTATATTGATATTGTTACTCTCATCACTATAAAAATTATCATTAATATTAAAATCAGTATTAGGGATATTATTATATATAAATGTAAAGTATGATGAATAAATAGTTATAATATTTTTATCACTAATGTTATTATTACTAATAATAAATTATAATATTAGTAACATCATAATTAATATTATTATTAGCAATATTATTGTGGATAATATTATCATCTAGAATATTATTATTATAATATTATAAAATGTTATTATTATTATTTGTAACATTAAAACTATTATTATAGTTATAATTATTAATTAACAAGATAAATCATAATTCATAAATACATATATATACATATAGATATATAAATACAGATATGTATATATACAAGCACATAAAATCAGATATATATACACTGATATATATATTCAGATACAATATATAAATCAATATTATTGTATTTATAATATAATTATATATATATATATATAAATTATTAATTTTATAAACTCACAAAATAAATAAGATTCTGTATCAAATAAATCTATGTAAAGTTTTGATTCTGTCTTTTATCAGTTTACCATGTGAATACAAATTAGTAACGAATATTAAGTATTTTATCACCAAATAATTCAGTTCCATGTCCCTATCTAACTCCTGTATCTTTCTATTTTGTTTTCTTTGGAAACGAGTATTATGTCGCCAATTTGTTACCAGTCGGTTTCAATCGATAAAGTCACGTACTGCCTCATATAGTCGATTACTATCCTTACAATATGCTAACTCCTCCTGCAATTGAAAAGAAAATAAAGAAAACACAGAAAATATGAACGTATACCTCTGTTCTTGGTCGATTATTCAAAAATTCGAATTTTGCAATCAATTTCAAAAATTATTAATGCAGTGTTGTTTAAAATCTTCTACTTCATCTATCTGGAAAGTTTCAACCCTCAAATCCTTGAATTGAAAACAAATTTTGGGGTCAAAGTTTTGAAAATAAAAAGTCAAACGTTGTTTCAAGATCGAATTGAAGGTTTATACGATGTTTCAGTGGAAATTAATGGTCTCAACAGTTTCTAGAGGATTAATGCTACCTTTTTCATGTTATGTTCTTAGTCTAAAAATGTCTTAATAGTTGAATCAAATTATGAGTTGTGTTGTGCCTTGCGACGGTACAGCAGGCCTGTAATTTTTTTTTTTACTTCGTTTAATTGAACAAAGAATGCATTACAGGTCGTTTATGATTAAATTTCAAGTTTTAATACAACCCTTTATTCGTTATCTATTTTTGAGTGGAGTTCTCTGATCGAGTAATTGATGTGTGGAAGAAGAAGGTATAAGAACAAGATAATACGAGTTTTATACAAACAGATCCCAGTTTAAATCAGATAAATGGGCGACAGCCCAATGGTTAGGAGTGTTGCGGGTTTTCGAGAGGTCGGGGGTTCGAGTCTCGTATGAGGCACAATTTTTTTAGAAACCCTTCCTAAGGTAGTTTTCTATCTTTATTGCTATTATTATTATTATTATTATTATTATTATTATTATTATTATTATTATTATTATTATT